>NC_134158.1:3615836-4233023 GCF_033958435.1 Carettochelys insculpta
GCGAGCTGGCTAGGCCCGGCTGAGTTGTGAATGAAAAGCCCCGGGCAGCGCGGAACAGCCCATGTCCTGTGTCCCTCTCCCCGTGGCCAGCCCGGCCCCTCTGCACACCCCGGCGGCAGACGGCCGTGGAGAGGCAGCTGGTGGCGTGGGAGTTCCTGGCTGAACAAGAGCCTCTCCTGCTGGCACGGCTGGGAGAGCTGGCCCAGGAGATCGGGCCGAGGGGGGAGGAAAATGCCACCCAGCTGGGGGAGAAGATTTCCCGGGCTGGCGCCCTCAACACACAGCTGGAGGGGACGTGTCAGCAGCCGGTGCTGGAGCTGCTGCAGGTGAGAGGGCGCTGGATGTGCCCAGGGCCCTATTAAGGAGGGGACTGAGGTGCCTGAAGCTCCAGGCCCAGAACAATTCAGACAGAATTTTTTGAGAGACATTTTGAAGCATATGCTCCAAAATCTCTGTGAGTCTCTAAGGGGCCATCAAGTCCTGGTGCCTTTGGCCTGGTGCACCTATGACACAGGCCTCACAATCTTCAAAAAGCTTTTCCCTGAGGCAGTGCTTGAGGACAGCATAAACAGCATCGCGTACAATCGAACGCAGACCTTTTTTACACTGACGACGTGGGACTGGCTCAGCCACTTCCATACCAAGCCTCTTCCTAAATTCCTCATAGCCGTCGTCCTTGGCATTATCTTCAGTGGTTCGTATCGGTGCTGAGCAAAACCAAGGTGGGCCCATTTCATCTTCGTTCTCTGACACAACGTCGTCCTGGGGCTCTGGGTCCTCAAGGAAGGCCCTGTCGAGCTCTGGAGAGGTTCCCAGAAAGAAAATAATGCAAGATCCTGGGGTCGTTTTAGGTTTTCACAAAATCCCATGACACTGCCCCCCCACCTCGCTCATTCGTTTCTTCCCTCTTTGGCTTCTTTTCCGTTCTCCTTGTCCGACTCCTGCAAGCTGCGGCCGCCTTCCTCCGTAGGGGAGGACAGAGAGAGGCCGTCTACCTTGTCGGGCCGCCTCGAGAGCGGCTGGGTTTCGGGGTCGGGTTCCGGTGTATCCGTCAACAAGGGTTGGGCCAAAGGGCTCCCCTCGGAGCTGTCGCGGATGCGGCGCTTTCTCCACGTGCGGCGGAGACCCGTCGGCACATGAACAACGTCCGAATTCCTGGCAGGGGTGCTGAAAGTGTCCCTCTTCCCGCTCAGCGTTTGCACAGTTCTGAAACACGCGCCCTTGGAGCCAGATGGCCTCTTTCTGGGGGTAGCGCTGCGCTCCGATTGGTAGAGGGTGGCGGGGCGAGTCCTTCGAGGGGTCGCATGACACCCTTTCCTTCCAGGCACGTGTCTCACTTGACCCCGATGTACTCCTGCCCCCCAAGGGCACGTCTGCCGGTGACACGGGGCGGGCCTAAAAAGGTTGGGGTGGAACTTCTGGTGACAGGAGGGAGGGTCGAAAGGGTTAAGGGGGTGGGACTTCTGGTGAAAGGGGTGGGCGGAGCTAAAAGGGCTGGGGCGTGGCTGAAGGGAAAAGGCGTTGTGGCGAAGGTTTGATTTTGGTAGGCCACACCCCCGGAAGTGACGCACCAGGGCACGACTGCCAAGGACAGGTGGGCAGAGCTGGGACGGAGCAGCTGGGGAAAGGGGCGTGGCTCAAGGGAAAGAGGGCGTGGTTAAAGTTTGATTGATGGCAGACCCCGGAAACTACTCAGGGCTTTGCAGCAGGGCACCTGGCTCACACCAGACTGGGGGGTGCCGGGGGCGGGGGGGGTGGAAGCATTGTGGGCGGGGGTCTGGATCAGGCAAGGCTGGAAGGCGGTGGAGGGGCTCTGGGTCAGATCACGCTGGGGCGGGGAATGTCTGGGTCACACCAGGTGCTGGGAGGGTCTGGTCAGCCCGGGCGGCTGCTTCGGTGGCTTCAGCTCCCTGCCGGCAGTGACCACCTGCGGCCGCCAGGGGGCGCGCTAAAGCCGCCCGCGCCCGCGGGCTCCCCCGAGCCGAGTTTCGAGCCCGGCGCCCTCCGCCGCTGCCGCGCTGGGGCCGCCCCTGCAGCTCCCGCGCGCCTGGGGGAGCGGGACGCGAAGGGGACGTGCCCCGCCCCGCCCCGCCCGGCTGCTGCTCCGGGAGTAACGGGGCTCCCCGGCCAGCCCCTCCCGGGGCGCTGAGCTCACGGGGCGTTGGCCGCTGTGCGGGGAGCTCGGCGCTGGGCTGTGCCGGGGCCGGGCCTCCTGGCGGGGGCGAGGAGCTGGGGCTGCTCCCGGGGGTGGGGGACACGTGGCGCCGCTTAGCCCCGCTGGGGGTGAACGCTGCTCTCGGAGGTCACCTGGGGCGACGTCCCCTGCAAGCAGGGCGCTGCGGGACCCAACTGGCCCGAGCCTGCCGCTGTCAGGGGAAAGGCGCCCCAGCCTGGCAGGGACCTGCTGCAGCTGGGGAACCCCCCGGCCCAGGGGAGCCCCCGCCAGCCCCAGACCCACTGAGGGCAGGGGAGGGATGCCGATCTCCCAACCCAGCCCCACGTGGCGCCTCCCCCTGCCTCAGCCTGGGGGCTGTGTTGGGGGGAGAGCTGGGGTGGGGTCCTCTCTGCTGTAGCCCGGAGCCAGCCGGCACCCGAAGCCCTTCAGACCTGGCTCCACCCCAGAGCCCGCACGCCCAGGCAGCACCCTCACCCCCAACCCTCTGCACCAGCCCTGAGCCCCCCTCCCACACGCCAAACCCCTTGACCTCACCCCCCCCACGCTTTGTCAGACTACTGATATGGAGGGGACGTGTCACATTTCCCATGAGGGGTGCACGGAACAAATTCATTCCACAGGTGCCTGGGAAAAGTTAACGGGAAAGCTGAGTCTGAGCCCGGGTTTTACAGAGGAAGCACCAACTCAGCTGGGCCAACATCCCAGCCTTGTTCCCAAGGGGTGACCAACAGCTGGGGGGAGCGGGGGCGGGGAGGGGGACAAGCAGAAGCAGAGCGCATGAGAGAGGGGACTTGCATTTCGCTCAGGGTTAATACCCCCTTGGGACTGCCCTGCAGTGCCCTGTAAGAAAAACAAGTCCTGGGGCACCTCAGAGACTAACATTCTGGAGCATAAGCTCTCGTGGGCAAAGCCCCGCTTCATCCCAGAGTGCGCCAGCCTTTCTAGGTGGCAATGCGCCCACTGCTCACCTTTTCCCTCTCACTCTACAGGCTCGTCTTCTATTGGCCCAGCCTGCTACTGCTGACTGAGGACTGTTTCTCACTGCCTCTCTCCTTCTCTAGAGTTGCCCACTGCTCACCTTGTAATGATCTGCAGCACGAAGGGTCTGTCCTGATCGCTTCCTGGAACGTCTGGTGACAGTCTCGCATACGTACAGCATCCATTCTCACTCACACAAGGAGCTTTCATTAGCACAGATACAATCAGTACTGAGACTGAACAGCAAGTTAATTTCAAAACCATCACACTGAATTCAATGTCAGATACAGGTGAACATTACACAGAACTGAAAGAGTTTTATACTACAGGGGTGCAGCTTGCTTGCTTTTAGGCCCTTTTAGGCCCCATGGAAAAACTGCCAACTGTCTTCAGTTGCGTCTCCTCTTTGTCTTAAACCTGCACAATCAAAAAGTTTCAATCTGTTCTTAATGGTTAACCAAACCAGGTCTGGCCAGGGGGGCTGGAACAATTTTTATCATGGGAGTGCTGATGAAGGGGACTTGCAGCCCTCTGCTTTCACCAGCCCTGGAGGCCTGCTGACCTAGAGCAGACCTGCCTCTTACAAACACTTGGATTCTTTTCTCTGCAAAAAAAAGAGCAGTCTATGAGCATTTTAAAGGCTAACAAAATAATTTATTAAGCGGTGAGCTTTTCTGGAATAGACCTACATCTTCAGACCATAAGACTCAATATTTAAGGCACAGACAACCAAAAGTAGTCATCAAGGTTGACAAATCGGAATCAAAGTGGGCACATCAGAAGAGCGGTAGGAAGGGGAGAAATCCAGAGTCACATCAAACAAAGTGGCTATGTCTACACTAGCCCAAAACTTCAAAGTGTCCATGCAAATCGCCATTTTGAAGATTACTAATGAGACTCTCTTTAGAATGCGGGGGGCGGGGTGGGGGGCAGCACTTGGAAATTGCAGCGGCTCGCGCTGCGCAGCTGGTCCAGATGTGGAAATCCCCTTATTTTAATTTGCTGATAGGAATAAGGGGATTTCGAAGTTGCCGGGGTTCTTTTGAAAAGGACCCCCATCTAGACCAGCGCTGCAATTCCAAAGTGCCCCAGCCACGCACTTGCTAATGAGGTGCTAAATATGCATTTAACTGCTTTTACAGATGATAAATAGCAAAACAAAAAGCAGTCAAGTAGCACTTTAAAGACTAGCAAAATGGTTTATTAGGTGATGAGCTTTCCTGGGACAGACCCACTTCTTCAGACCAGAGCCAGACCAGAACAGACTCAAGATTTAAGGCACAGAGAACCAAAACGGTAAGCAAGGAGGACAAATCGGAAAAAGGTAATCAAGGGGAGCAAATCAGAGAGCGGAGGGGTGGCGGGGGGGGAAGGCCAAGAATTAGATTGAGCCAAGTATGCAGACAAGCCCCTATAGTGACTCAGAAAGTTCCCATCATGATTGAAACCATGTGTTAATGTGCCGAATTTGAATAGAAAAGCCAGTTCAGATGTTTCTCTTTCCAAAGCGGAGCAAGAATTGCTTTTCTGCAACACACATCCCTTGAGGTCATCGACAGAATGCCCCGTTCCATGAAAAGGTTGACTAACTGGTTTGTGGATCTGGAGCGTTTTGATGTCTGTTTTGTGCCCATTGACCCTTTGTCTAAGGGAGTTAGAAGTCCACCCAATATACAAAGCACCTGGGCACTGTTGGCATATATGATGTTAGTAGAGGAGCATGAGAAAGTGCCCGTGATTCTGTGAGTAACCTGATTAGGTCCAGTGAGGGTATTTCCAGAGAAGAGATGTGGAGAAAGCGAGCAGCGGGCTTTGTTGCAGGGAAAGGTTCCAGGACTGCTATTCCTGGGCTTATAGACTGTGGCCGTTAGTGAGAAACCTCGTAAGGTTGGGAGATTGTCTGAAACAACAAACAGGCATGTCACCCAGGAGCTTCTGTCATTATTCCAAATGTTAAACACGTATTTCACCACTTCCTGAGTAACTTTTAAAGGAGCCATTTATATAGTAACTTGGAAGATCACAACAAATAAAAACACAACCTGTAAGCAAAACTGTAAATGATTCTTTGAATAAGTCTGCATATTAAAAGCCTTGTTTTTGGTTCAGAAAAACGAGACCTTCACACTCAAAATCTAATTTTTCACCAAATGCATTTCCCTTGAAAGGGAAGTACACCACTTCGGGAAGCACTGCAATACCAGGTCGATGCATGGAGTGGATGGAGCAAGCCCCTATTCCATCTCCCTCTTCCAAAAATCCATTTAATATACAGTTCTCAGATAGAGAACATATCAGATATTAAACTGATAAGAACAGATACTACACTTGATCTGAGCCCACAAAAGGCCGAGAGGCGATACCATTTTCAAACAATTTTACACAGCCCACCCATCTGGACACTTTTCGATGGCATGACGACTCACCCGAATGCAACACACGTGAGCATTGCAACAAGATCTTTACAGATCAGCAAGTACACCTACTTTCTTCATCCTGCAGCTCCTTTCTAGCTGCTCAAAGCAAAACCTCTCCCACCTGATCATTCAGCTTTAAAACGAGTTATTCCACCAGACCTGCGAGCTGCCTCTGTGGTGGCTGTTTCGCTCCCAAAGACATCACCTAATCTGCATGAAGCCTGTCCCCTCGCTGCAGCATGCTGACGCCATCGAGCTGTTAACCCTGGACGGACTGCAGAACCAAAACAAAAAGCAGTCAAGTAGCACTTTAAAGACTAGCAAAAGAATTTAGAAACCTTCTGTTAATGCCACGTGCCTGCCAGAAGGGCGGGTTCAACTTTGGTGGGGTTTTCCTGTCAAGGATACAACCAACCGGCTCGAGCCCCCACCCAGTGGCCTGGGACAATTTCACCCCCATGCGGGGTGCCTGGAAGGCGGTTCTCCCCCCTCGCAAGCACAGAGTCTGAGATAGAAATGGCTTCTTTAAGGACCATTACCTACCCCAAGGTTACAGTGACAGATGCAGTATATCTAAGCAAAGAAGAGACAAACCCCCTTTACCCAGCTACCATCCCCATATGCAGTAGAACCCAGTCTCTTGCTGGGGCTCTTGGCCCTTTACCCCATACACACAGTTACAGGGTGAACCTTCTGCAGCGCAGTCCCAAACCCAAAGCCCGCAGATACATTCATTACCAGGGCAGTACCAGCTGTCCACTTGTCTGCAGCCTCCCCTTGCTGCCACAGGCCACCCACCGTCGTCTGAGGGGCTTCCTACCAGCCTCCCCCTGTCATCCACCACCACAGTTCCTCACCCCACTGCTTAGGCTTCCCCAAAGACAGAACCCTCTGATTGGAGCTCGACATGGCCTCAGTTGCCACTTTGGCATTAGAGCTCCTGACATTTCTCACACAGGGTTTTATAAACATCCTCGTAGCCAGCTGTGATGGGGTTCTGGGGTCCCCCAAGCTCTGCACCCTGTCCGCAGGCAGGAGAGTCTCTCACTCAGCAGGAAAACAGCAGGTTTATTAGCCGACAGGACACAGCATCATACAGAGGAGTCAGTACAGCAGGCAGAGACAGCCAGTCCAATCCATGTTGGGGAGAGGAGGCCCCGAGGGGCCCCCAGAGCTGGGGCCTAGCCCCCTCCTTTGTCTCTCTCTCTCTCCCAGCCCAGACTAACTGCTTCCAACTCCCAGTTCCAATTCAAACCCCTCAGGCTCCACCTCCTCCTTTGTCTGCAGTACAAAGGTGTTACCTGGTCGTCAAGGTTACCCTCAGCAGGAGCCCCACACCCTCTGTGAGCCACTCACACACACACAGGTATCCCCCACTCCATCACATCTCTCCCCCCTTCCAGACCGAACTGAGCGGGGTCACTCAACTGGTGACCTGGGGAAGTTCGGGGCTCTCCCCTTGTGACAGGGCATTGGCTGTACCCTCTGTTCTCCCCTCGATGTGCACCACCTCCACATCATAGTCCTGCTGGGGGAGGCTCCAAGTCAGGAGCTTGGTCTTGGCCCTTTTCATGTGATGCAGCTGGGCAAGTTCCTTTAGTTCCCTTGGGTTGGTTGGTCTCGCTGCTTCGGCCCCGGTCCGTCAGCCACGTTCTCAAGTCGGGCGGGCAGAGCCCATACAGATGCTGCAGCACCAACAGATCAAACAGGTCTTTTGTGGTCTGGGTCCTGCCCCATCTGACCACCAGTCCATACAGCTGCTCCAGCCAATGTCTGGAATTCAGTTACAGTCCAGTAACGGAAGGTACAAATGCTTCCATCCTTGGCATTTAGCCAGACCACCACAATGGCTGTGTGCCTCAGTTTCCCCTTCCATGCCACACAATAGGTTTGGAATGTTCCTTCTCATGTCAGAGGTTGCAAGACTAGTTACAGGGAACAATGGTGACATTTCAGAGTTACAGACTCCTTTAGCATACAATTTATGCTTCTACATCAATGTCATCATGTCACATGGCTCTTTTCAAACATTCAGTGCATGGTACAATTCTACAGCTTTTGGTAGCAGCACCCCTTGGTTACAGCAGTCAGCGTGAGTAACAGAACAAACCCATTGCAACTGTACATTTACGTTGCTCTTTGGTAGACCACAACTTTTGTGTAACCTCCTTGAGAATCTGGTATTTTGGGGATAAATGGCTGAGGCCTTTCTTAGCACCATCAAGTTCTAATCTTCTCTCTTGCCCCCTGGGGTGGAAATTTGATCTCTCTGGCTGTGCCCTCTCTTCTAACAAGAGCTGGGCCATTGATGATCTCAGGGAGATGGCCCCCCCCACCAGTCTGGAAATTTGCAAACCAAACTGCTTTCTGAGAGTTGTTTTGTGAGTCCCAGACGCAGAATCCACATGAAGGAATCCCTGTTTATCCCTTACTGGCCCACCAGGCCCACAGCTCCTTCGTCCTTCCACCTCCAACTACTGCCTCCCCATGGAATCAGAAGTGGAGTCCAGTATAAGAATATAAGTGTTTCCACCATCTGGAGATGGGGAATTGCTGGCGCTCTCCTGCATCCTACAGAGACTGACTGTGCAGCTGTTTTATTTGGTTCTCGCAGGGCTGCTCACATTCCCTGATAGTTTTCACTTTACTTGCACCAACTTCCAATTCCTGAGAAACTTTTACACTGCCTGCTTTGGACCCTTCCAGAGCACAGCCAGTGGTTTCACACTCAGGCAGGTCCTGGCCATCAGGAGCTGAAACAAACTTCTCCCCAGGCAAAGGGTTGCTCTGGTGCTTACAGACAAGCACCTCTCCTGTTCACTCTCCTTCACCTCACTCCCATTTTCTGCAGTCCCCACAGACGGGTCAGGAAAAGTTTCAGGGAAATTCTCTTCCTCAAGAGCTCCCCCAAACAACAACTCACCCCTGTCTTGCTCCACAGGGGCACTGCTCCCTTGAGCCACAACCAGCTCCTGGGTTTCACCTACACCCAGGATCACTTCTGGCCCGTTAGGCAGATTCCCATGTAATCCCCCTCCAGGCAGACAGCCAGTACCACCGGACAGAAGGTTAGGATCCCTTTCCTCTCTTCTGCTACCAGTTCCTTTATCTTCATCAGTCAGCGTAACTCCATTGCCCGTCTGTTCTTGTGTCCTGGTGAGAGGATGACTCTGGTAGGACAGAGTCCTCTCACCCCTCCCAGTGACACCTCAGCATCAGGCAAAGAACAAGTACCAGAATCGTCTGGTCTCTGGGATTCCCTGATGATACTAACTGGATTAGACCAAGTTAAAGCATCATCCCCCCTGAGAGACACAGAGGTAGGCCCACTTCCCATCTGGGCTTCAGCTGCCCTCAGATCCAGCTCTGGGATCCTGGCTCCATCTCGAGCCCCCACAGGCTCAGGCAAAGGATTCACTTCCCCAGAAGCAGAAGCACTTTTCTTGCACCAAGGACCAGTGTCCTTAGCAGGGATACCACAGCCCATCCCAGAGCCATTCCCTCTGCTCCAGCCCCCATGGCTGGATTCAGAGACACACCTGGAATGCTCTTTTCTGGTGGATCCTTCTCCAGCCACCCTAGGCTGAGGAATCCTCCTCAGACAATGGGCTAGTTTCCTCATTGGCACCTTTTCCAAACGCAGGCTCTGCTCTCTCCCCAGGCTGCTGCTGCTGTTCAACACAGACAGACAATGAGAGACACTCTCTCCTTTGTCCCAGTCCCCCCGGCTGGTCTCCACACACACACAGAAGGTGAAGCAGCTTCTTTCACAGACAACTTGCCATACCCAGTGGATCAGCTGCTTTCCTGCACAAACACACAGGGACCTTCCTTGGCCCAGGCCTGGAAAACTCTTCGCAGGTCTGTCTTGGCCACTAGTAGATGATGGGTTGGAATCGCTCCTTCCCTCCTTGAGCTGTGGCAGGCCACTCGGTTCAGAACTCCATGCAGTCCAGGGTTCCCTGCCCCGATCCGGGCTCACCTCTGCAGGATTCTCCTTAACCCTCAGCTCTGCCACTGCACATCCACTCTGCCTTGTCCTGCTTCTTTAATCTCGATTCAGTTTCCAGGTGCTGCCACTTCACAGCGGAGTTGCTCAGCGTGGTTGCAGGCTCTCAGGCTGATGCCCTCTGCACCCCACGATTCCTGGAAGAATCCCTTCAGTGTGCCAGGCTTCTTGCGGGTCACAAGCTGCCCGGGGTTAGGCCGTAGGCCCCTCTGCACTCTGGGACCGACTCCAACAGACTCCCAGCGGAACCCCTTCTTCAGTGTGACACACGCTCTCAGGGACCATGAGCACACTGTCTTGGGAAGAACTCATTCAGCGTCAGCCTCCTCAGGGGTCACTTGTTCCTGGGGGTTGGGCTCTCGGCCCCTCCACCTTCTGGGACCGACTCCAACAGATTCCCAGGGGTAACCCCTCCTCGGGTGTGACACCCCCTCTCGAGGACCACGACCGCAGTTGCTTGGGTTCGGCCGCAGGCTCCTCCGCCTTGGGAAACTGCACCTCACTGCCCGTCAGCACACCTGGGTCTCGCAGGCCCCACTTCTTCCAGGGCCCCGGTCACTTACTGCTGGATGCTCCATCCTCGGGGTGCAGAACATCCCACTTCTGACACCAGTGTGATGGGGTTCTGGGGTCCCCCAAGCTCTGCACCCTGTCCGCAGGCAGGAGAGTCTCTCACTCAGCAGGAAAACAGCAGGTTTATTAGCCGACAGGACACAGCATCATACAGAGGAGTCAGTACAGCAGGCAGAGACAGCCAGTCCAATCCATGTTGGGGAGAGGAGGCCCCGAGGGGCCCCCAGAGCTGGGGCCTAGCCCCCTCCTTTGTCTCTCTCTCTCTCCCAGCCCAGACTAACTGCTTCCAACTCCCAGTTCCAATTCAAACCCCTCAGGCTCCACCTCCTCCTTTGTCTGCAGTACAAAGGTGTTACCTGGTCGTCAAGGTTACCCTCAGCAGGAGCCCCACACCCTCTGTGAGCCACTCACACACACACAGATATCCCCCACTTCATCACACCAGCTCTGCCTTTCAACAGCAGGGAAGAACTAGGCAAGCCAGACTTACACCGACAGGACCAAGGCACTCACCAAGCTGGCTTAACCACTGCACCTCCACTTTTTTCTTACAAGGCTTTAAACCAGGGAGCCCCGTGTAATCAATGTCTGATGCAGCCATGGCGACTGCCCTGTCCCCCACAACAACCCAGAGCCTTGGTGAGGTCTCACAGCTCCCACACTGAGTGTCAGCATAAATTGTGGTTTTACAACGAGGTGTTTACAAGGGAGCAGATCTCAGGGCTGACTCGCTCCCCACGAGGCTTTGCCTGGCAGGTGTCACACACGCGCCCTTTGCATTCCCATGCAGATGAGCTCTGGCAGACACACCCCTCCCAGCCTGCAGCAGCGTTGCGTTCCCGCCGCCGCACCCCGCACACGTGTGACTCTTCCCAGCGCTGCAGGACGCGGGTGTGTGTCAGGGACGGACAGGGGCTGGGAACTGAAAAGGGGGTTTCACACACGGCGGTCTCCGCACTGGGACACGTACAAAGCGGGGCCGCTGCGAGGGTCGGGGCACAAGACGCCCCCAAGCGGTGCCCGGTGACAGCGCCCCCGGCTGCGGGCGGGCGGAGAGAAGAGCCGCCCCTGACACGGGCAATCCAGGCTGGGGGCGGGAGGGAGGGAGGGGCCCGGAGGGGAACTGACCCCAGCCCAGGAAATCTGCCCGCCTGGGGACCACGTGGGGCACAGAACAAACTCCCGCGGGGAAACCACAGACACGGGCCGGGACGAGCTGCTGGGGCCGGACTGACGGGGCGAGGGGGCGGGGCCGGGCCGGGGCGAGGGGCGGGGCCAGCACAGACTCTCTCCCCTCTGGGGCTGTGGGGAGGCTGCGCACAGCGCTGGGGCGGGGCGGGGCGGGGCGGGGTGAAGGGCCGGGATGATTCAGAGCAACAGCGATGCGCGGCGGGAGACCAGTGCGGAGCCGGGCGAAGAGCTCGAGCTGGGCAGCTCAGCCAATGGGAGTGGGGGGGGCAGGGCTGACAGGCAGCTCGGCCAATGGGAGCGGGGGGCGGGAAGAGGCGGGACACACAGGACGAGCCCTTGGCAGGTTCGATGCAGGGACCCCTTCCCAGCTGCTGCTCGCCCCTGACGCAGCCCGCGGTGGCGGGGGTGGATGTCGCTGGAGCTACGAGCGGCCACTGATCCGTCTCCCGCAGGCGCAGAGCCAGGCCGGGGCAGCCGCCTGCTCCGGACAGTTTTACCCGCACAGCCTGTGAGTGGGACAAACCCCCCCCACATCTGCCCCCACCGCAGCCCGCCCCCGCCTCACCCTTACGTCACTTCCCCTCTCACCCCCTCCCTCTTGCGTCACTTCCTCTACGTCCTTCACCTTCTCCTTCCAGGACGTCACTTCCTAAGAGCCAGTTTCCTGCCGCCGCCCGGAGACCCCCCCCCGCAGGGAGCCGCCGCCAGGTGAGGCGGGGCCCGGCCGTGCCGGGAAGTGACTCCGCCCCCCCCGTTTGTCTCTCGGACGCTCCGTGCGGGGGCCCCCCCGCCCCAGCCCCTTCCCTGGTCCCGGCCGGGCCGCCCCGTTCTCCGGCAGTGGCGCCTTGTTCGCCTCGTGCTGCGGGCGGCTCGCGGCGCTGGGCCCCGCGGGGAGCAAAGAGGCGCCGCCCCAGCGCCCCGCACTCGCCCCCACCCGGCTCCGGGGCGCCCGGGGAGGGGAGGGGAGGGGGGCGGGGGCGGCCGGGGGGGCTGTGACTCGGGGCCGGTTTTCGCTCCTGGTTCCACTCCCTCCTCCAGGCGGAGTCTCCGGGCGGCGCCCGCGGGCTCTGCACCCCGCAGGGACCAGTGGGTGCTGGGGGCTCTGTGCTCGGTTCTCCCCCAGCTCCCTTGTTTTCGCCCCAGGGCCTCTGCACCCCCCTGGTTTTCTTCTCCCTTGTCCCCCTCAGTGATTTGGGGCCCTGACTCCATTGCACCCCCCCCCCCCCGCAGGGGATCCGAGAGCTCTGGGTGGGCTTGTGTCCCCCACCCCCGGTTCCCCAGTGGGGCCGGGCGCTCGTCGCACGGTGCCTGTGCTCCCCCGCGGTGCAGTTCAGTGATCCTCATTGTCCCTTCAGCTGCTCCCTTCCTCCGGGCTTGTCCCCGTGGGGTGTCACTAACCACGTGACGTTTCCGTGGGACACACTCCAGTGCGCAGCAGTGCTGGGGCTCAGGCCGCGTCCCGAGAGAAACGAGGACGGATTTAGGATCTGACTTGTGTGAGGTGGTTCTGTGAGACTCGAGCGTTTCCCCAAATGTGCGTGTGCAGCACGTGTGCCCCAGGGAACGAGTGTGGGGAGCCGGGGGATGCAGAGCAGCTTCCAGCCCCGTCTGAAGTGTTTCCATTGCGCTTTTCCCCTACCAGGTGCAGAGCCCCCATGTCTGGCTCCAGAGCAGCCCTGGCCCTGCAGAGACAGAGCGAGGACATGGCGGTGGCGGAGAAGGTGACCTTGGAGGATGTGTCTGTGTGTTTCTCCCAGGAGGAATGGGGGCTGCTGGCCCCAGGGCAGAGAGCCCTCTACAGTGATGTGATGCAGGAGAATTACCAGACCGTGCGCTGGCTGGGTGAGGAGTCCTGTCCCTGGGGGTGTCACAGGCTGTGTGGGCTTCACAGCAGCTGGGTTGGCTTTGGTTCAGGGTCACTCCCTGTTCCCAGTGTCAGGAGTGTGAGCCCCAGGAATCACTGGGTCCCCTGTGAGAGACTGTCCCCTCCACAGCCCCTCCCAGGGGAAGCAGGTTCAGGAACATGGCAGTGATGCTGCTCTTCCCACAGCCCAGGTCTCCATGTGCTTCCCACCATCTGCCTTGTCTGGAGGTGTGAGTGGAGGGGCGCTGGCAGGAGCGGCGGGTACCAGAGCTGTAGGGCTGGTTCCGGCTGCTCTGAGTCCCTGCAGGTTACCCCTGGGGCCAGTTTGCTGCACCCCTGCTGGCTCTTACCATTTAGGGCGAGTTCTTGAATAATGAAACACAAACTCCCAGACAGTGGCACCAGCTCTCCCATGCACTGTAGATTGCTTTCTTAGGAGTCACTGGTGGGAACCAGACACAGGACAAACCAGTTATGAGTAACATGTGCCTGAGTTGGGATTCAGTGTCACTCCCCGTAGGTCTCATAACACACCTCATCCAGCGTCCTCGGCCTTCATCGATATTGGGGGATTTTGAAGATGGTTGGGAGGTGCCCAGTTCTGTCATGTGACACCGAGTGGGGCTAAACCTAGGCAGTGAGTAGTCACGTTGTGAAGGCAAAAGCTCAGCTCGAATCTCAGCAGGAGTTTGCAGGAGAGGCAGAGACGGGGGCTGTAACTAATCCCTCCAGCCACACTTCTGCCAGTCGCCTTCCTGCACCGAGGGAAACAGCACCGAGTGCAGCTGGAACGTGAGTCAGCAGCAAGCCCGTGCTGCAGGAGGAAAGTGTCAAATCACGCAGAGAAGCTGCTGCTGGCAGAGTAGAACTGAGATAGCAGAGGGGGAGCCCAGCTGCAACAACAGCCACATCCCCCAGAGAGCAGCAAAGCCAAACACCGCCATGGCCGGCTGCAGGAGCAGCAGCTCTTGTGGGTCGCTGGTAGGGCCCACCCAGCAACAGGCAGGCAGGGGCCGCAGAGCAGGAGCCTGGGCGGGATCTGAAGCAGCCAGCCCAGGACTCACCTCGCTGCTCAGACAACTTCCTCTGCCTCCTGCTGATTCAAGTAGCGCATCAGAGCCAAAGAGCCAGAGGAACCAGGCCCCAGCCAGGAGCTTTGAGGACAGAGCCCTTGGAGAGAGAGGCTCTGGCAGAGCTCTGGCTCCACAAGTTCTAGTGACCTGCCATGTGGCAGCTGCAGTCTGAGCCCTGCCTGGGGCCTCGGTTTCGGCCCTACCAGCCCTCACAGAGCTCACGTTTTGAGTCGAGCAAAAACACAGAGCAGTCCTGTGTCACCTTATAGACTAACGGATTTTCTGGGGCATCAGCTTTTGTGGGCAAAGGCCCAATTCACCACATGCACCACATGGAAATTCCAGAGGTCAGTAAAAATATACAGGCACAAGAAAAGGAGGGAGACCCACTCAAGAAGAAGGCTGGAGTCAGTGAGAGCAATTCAGTCATGGAGGATGTGGCGATGTGAACAGCCAGAGTAGAGAAACTCCTTTTCAACTTGGCCAGCTGGTCCTGGTCTTTGTTCAGTCTTAAATGGATGGTGTCACATTTGCAAGTGAACTGCAGCTCTGCAGTTGCTCTTTGAGGTCTGCTTTTGACATTTTTGTGTTGCAGGATGGCTACTTTTAAATCTGCTCCTGAGCGTCCCGGGAGGTTTTGTATATTACCATTCCTGATATCTTATTTGCATCCATTTATTCTTTTACGTAGAGACTGTCCAGTTTAGATGTGCAGGCGAATAAGCCCCGCTGGTTCAAATAAAATTAAAATATAAGTGGAGTTACACGTCTCCTAGAACTGGAAGGGACCTCGAGAGGTTATCTAAGTCCAGTCCCCTGCCCTCTTGGCAGGAGCAAGCACTGTCTGTAGCATCTATTTAACCCAATTGCTAAATAGCCTCGTCAAGGATTGAACTCACAACCCCGGTTTAGCAGGTGTGGTGGTGTCATTGGTGGGTAGAGTTGGCACTGAGGTTTGTCGAAAGGTTTGGTTTGTGATTTACAGTGTTGTGGTCTATACTTGCTGGTGAGAATTTGTTTAAGGTTGGCAGGCTGGCCGCAGGCAAGAACAGGCCCTGCCTCCCAAGGTCTTTGAGAGTGAGGGATCATTGTCCAGGATGGGTTGTAGGTCATGGATGTTGCACTGGAGTGGCTTTAGTTGGGGGCTGCAGCTCATGGACACTGGTGTTCTGTTGTTTTCTTTGCTGGGCCTGTCTTGTAGCAGGTGGCTTCTGGGTACACATCTGGCTCGGTCCGTCTGTTTCTTCACTTCCTAAGGGGGGTATTGTAGTTTCAGGAGAGCTTGGTAAAGGTCTTGAAGGTGTTTGTCTCTGTGTAAGGTATTGGAGCAAACGTGGTTGTACCTTTAGTGCTTGGCTGTAAACAGTGGATCGTGTGGTGTGCCCTGGATGGAAGCTGGAGGCATGGAGGTAGCATAGCGGTCCTGGGGTTTCTGGTGTAGGGTTGTGTTAATCTGACCATCACTTATGTTCACAGTAGTGTCCAGGAAGTGGATCTCTTGTGTGGACGGTTCCAGGCTGAGGTTCTGGATGGTTTGGAAACTGTCAAAATCACAGTGAACTCTTCAAGAGCCTCTTTCTTATGGGTCCAGACGATGATGATGTCATGAATGTGGCTCAAGTAGAGGAGGGGCGCCAGGGGTCGAGAGCTGAGGACGTTGTTCCAGGTCAGCCATAAACATGTTGGCACAGTGTGGGGCCAGGCGGGTGCCCATTGCAGTGCCACTGATTTGAAGGTATAAATTGTCCTCAAATCTGAAGTACTTGTGGGTGAGGACAAAGTCACAAAGCTCCACCACCACTTGTGCTGTGGCATCATCAGGGATACTGTTCCAAACGGCTTGAAGTCCATCTTCACGTGGGTTTTTTTGTATTAGGGATCGTGACATCCATGGAGGCCAGCATGGTGGTTTCAGGAAGATCACCAGTGCATAGCAGTTTCCTGAGGAAGTCGGTGGTGTTTCAGAGAGAGCTCGGAGTGCTGGTAACATAAGGTCTGAGTCGAGAGTCCCCACAGCTGGACAAGGCTGCAATGAGAGCGCCAATGCCTGAGCTGATGGTGCCTCCAGAATGTCTAGATTTATGGATCTTGGGGCTCTAGGGGTGTGTCTGTGCAGATCTGTTCCTGCGCTTTTGTCAGGAGTGTCTTGAGCAGACGGTGCAGTTTCTGTGTGTGCTGCTCAGGGGGATCAGAGGACAGTAGCCTGGAGAAGGTGGTATTGGAGAGCTGCCTGGGAGTCTCCTTTTCATGGTCTGACCTATTCATGATGACAACAGCAGCTCCTTTGTCAGCCTCTTGGATGACAGCGCCAGAGCTGTTTCTGAGGCTGTGGGTGACATTGCATTCCACACAGCTGAGGTCATGGGATAAGCAATGTCGCTTTGCCACAATTTCTGCCTGCGCACAGAAGCGGAAGCGCTCTATGTATACGTCCAGTCTGTCGTTTTGATTGCCAGGAAGGATTCCATGCAGAATTCTTCTTCTTGTACTCGAGGTGTGATGGTGCCTGTAGGGCTGTTTAGAGTCTTGTTGAAAGTATTCCTGGCAAAACTGGGGCAGGGTTCCAGATCCCCACAGAACTGTGTCATGTTGTGGGGCTGGTGGGGCACAAAGAGCATCCCTGAGATAGCACAGACTCCTCTGCCGGGCTGAGTGTGTGGTTGGATAGATTGACAATGTTGCTGGGTGAGTTAAAGGCACCACTACTGTGGCCCCATGCGGTAAGTAGGAGGTTAGAGAGTTTACAGTCCTGCAGAGAAGAGCAGTGTGGGTTGTAACTCTCCTGTCTCCTTTCAGTAAAGTCCAGCCACATGGGCGTTTGTGTGGAAGGTTGTTTTTTAGGAGAGTCTCGAGAGTTGAGAGCTCCTTGTGATGTTTCCCTGTTTGCTGCACAGGAAGCTGAACAGGTGGTTCCTCAGGTCTGTAGGAGTGTGTGACCAATCTCTCGACACAGTCCTTGCAGTGTGTCGGTTGCAGTGAGTGTTTCACCTTCAGTCCGTTCGGTGGGACGTCCATCCATTTGCACTTGGCGAGGAAGATGGTGTCTGTATCTGTGCAGGTTTTCTCATGGGTTTGATGGATTCCCGCTCCACGTGGCTAAATTCGGGGCCTGCCTGGTGCCAGGCATTGGGCATAGCTGTGTTAGTTTTATCCACAAAAACAAACCCAAATCGAGTGTCTTGTTTGAGTTGAGTGGCCCTGTCCTGCCCTGGGATGTGGGGGATGGAGCAGGTCAGGAAGGGAGGCTGAGTTGTACCCTTGTGAGTGCAGCAGGATTTCCCAAAGCTGATGTGATCTCCTGGGTGGAGCGAGGGGAGGCACTGTGGGTCCCAGATCTCCAGGGCGCTGAGAAAGGGGAGATCATCAGCGCCCCACACACAGGTGAGCAGTGAGCTAAAGTGACTCAGAAACCGATTTCCGTGTTCTCCGAGATGTCACTTGGGCTTTTTCATCCAGACTGTCTGACCCTTCAGCCTGTCATCAGCTCCAGCCAGAGGGTGGGGGCAGGGCTGGGGTCCCTCCTCTGGGGAAGGGTTGTGAGGAAGGAGGAGCAGCTCAGTTCACGTTATTTCAATCTTTCCATCAGCTGTTGGCTGCGTTCCCCCTTTTCTGTTCCCTTTCTGAGTTTTTCTTTCAGCTCAGTGCACAGAGAGTGACACTGTCTGGTTCTCTCTGTGTCCCAGCAGGTGAAGTGATGCTGCTCAAGAATGATGAGGAGAATCTTCAGCTGGAAGAACCAGAGCAAGTGGCCTCCTGTGGGATGTTCCTGGGAAGCTCTGAAGGTCGTGTTTCTCAGAGTCCTGAGCACAGAGAGACCTGTGAGAGTCAGCGTAGCCCAGAAAAGCAGCAGGGAAACCATGCAGGGGAGGGGCAGGATAACTCCAGCCATGGAAGCAGAGGTGTGAGAAACACTAAAGAGAGCGAACAACAGAAAAGCTGTGGGAAAAGCTTCAGTCTTAACAGTCATTGTACCATCCACACAGGAGAGAAGCCCAATATCTGCCCTGACTGTGGGAGAAGCTTCCAGCTGCTCTCAGGTCTTATTAATCATCAGAGAACCCACACTGGAGAGAAACCCTTCCACTGCTCTGACTGTGGGAAAAGCTTCTCATGGTCCTCGAGTCTTAAAAGTCATTGCATCACCCACACAGGAGAGAGACCTTATAACTGCTCTGACTGTGGGAAAAGGTTCAGACACAGGTCACACCTTGTTAATCATAGGAGAATTCACACAGGAGAGAAACCCTTCAACTGCTCTGAGTGTGGGAAAAGCTTTTGTCGGAGGCCAAGCCTTGTTGCTCATCAGAGAATCCACACAGGAGAGAGACCCTTCAGCTGCTCTGACTGTGGGAAAAGCTTTTGTTGGCGCTCAGCTCTTATTGCTCATCAGAGGACCCACACAGGAGAGAAACCCTTCCACTGCTCTGAGTGTGGGAAAAGCTTTCGTCAGCACTCAGCTCTTATTGATCATCAGAGAACCCACACAGGAGAGAGACCCTTCCACTGCTCTGACTGTGGGAAAAGCTTTCGGCGACACTCAAACCTTCTCACCCATCAGATGATTCACAGACGAGAGAAACCCTATCACTGCACTGCCTGTGGGAAAAGCTTCTGCAGGAGTGCAAACCTGGTCACACATCAGAGTATCCACAGAGAGGAGAAACCCTTCAACTGCTCTGAGTGCGGGAGATGCTTTAGTGACATTTCTGGCCTTGATCAACATCTGAGAATCCACACCCAGGGAAAACCCTTTCTCTGCTCTGATTGCGGGAAAAGCTTCAGTCAACGCTCATATCTTGTTAAGCATCAGAAAACCCACGCCGGAGACAAATCCTTCCGCTGCTCTGACTGTGGTAAAAGCTTCTCATGGTCCTCAAGCCTTAAAAGTCATTGCAGAATCCACACAGGAGAGAGACCTTATAACTGCCCTGACTGTGGCAAAAGGTTCAGACATAGGTGAAACCTTGTTAATCATAGGAGAAGCCACACAGGAGAGAAACCCTTCATCTGCTCTGAGTGTGGGGAAAGCTTTGGTGAGAGGTCAACCCTTGTTGCTCATCATAGAATCCACACAGGAGAGAAACTGTTCAACTGCTCTGTTTGTGGGAAAAACTTTTGTCGGCGCTCAGATCTTATTTATCATCAGAGAACCCACATTGGAGAGAAACTCTTCCACTGCTCTGACTGTGGGAAAAGCTTCTCATGCTCCTCAAGTCTTAAAAGTCATTGCAGAATCCACACAGGAGAGAGACCTTATAGCTGCTGTGACTGTGGGGAAAAAGTTCACACAGAGGTCAAACCTTGTTACACATAGGAGAACCCACACAGGACAGAAACCCTTCACCGGCTCCAACTGTGGGAAAACCTTTTGTCAGCACTAAAATCTTACAGATCAGAGAACCCACAGCAGAGAGGAACCTTTCAGCTGTTCTGTGTGTGGGACAAGTTTCGGAAACACTCGCCTCTTGTTAATCATCAGAGAGCTCACAGAAGAGAGAAACCGAATGATTGCACTCACGTGGGTAACTTTCAGTGGCTGGTTGGACATTATTGATCATCAGAGAATGCACACAGGAGAGAAATCTGGTAACTCTCTCTTTGTCACTATTTTTGAAGCTGGGCCACTGCGCAAAAAAAGTCAGTGAGAACCACATTAACTAACATTCTGGCTACGTCTACACTAGCCCCACACGTCGAAATGGCCACGCAAATGGCCATTTCGAAGTTTACTAATGAAGCACTGACATGCATATTCAGAGCTTCATTAGCATTCGAGCGGCCGCAGCACTTTGAAATTGACATGCCTCGCTGCCGTGCGGCTTGTCCCGACGGGGCTCCTTTTTGAAAGGACCCCTCCTACTTCAGAGTCCCCTTTGAAGTAGGTGGGGTCCTTTGAAAAAGGAGCCCCGTCGGGACAAGCCGGGCGGCGGCGAAGCGCGTCAATTTCAAAGTGCCGCGGCCGCTCGAATGCTAATGAAGCACTGAATATGCATTTCACCGCTTCATTAGTTTGGGGCTAGTGTAGACATGGCCACTGCTTTTCATTCCTCAAGGGTGTGATGTTATGGAGCCATTCAAGGAACTAAAATAAAGTCTACTCCTTCCTACGTTAACCCATGCTCCTTTATAAAAGAACTAGACACACTGGTATTTGTTCAGAACCTCAACTTGATTAATTTTTGGTGTCTTTTTTTTTTTATTAAATAAATTGAAAATGCTTCACTTGAGTTGTTGCTCCAGGTGTGTCTGGAGAGGAGAGGGTCAGTGCATGGGGACTCTGGAGAGAGACCATGGTCCTAGCCCACTGTCACCGCAGCATCTTTGGGCCCAAATGAGATCCATCTCTACTTGGCTGCTGCAGCTCCAGCAGGTACACCCAGGGGACCGGTGTATGTCCCCCACCTGGGGCAGTGCTAGGGTCATCGGTCCGCTGCACTGCCCAGCCAGAGAGGAATGCAGCAAATGTGCACTTTCTCCTCACTCCCTGATGGAGGGGAATAGCCAACTATGTCCCTGTATGAACTTAGGGGGGAGGCAGCTGCAGCTGTCCCCAAGGGCACGTGGAGGTGGGATGCTCATGGCTAGGACAGGCCTGGGTAGGGGTGAGGGTGCATCCCCAGCCAACCCCTTTCTTGTGTGGTGGTTGTCTGTTTTCTGTGTGGTCATAGAATCAAAGAACAGTAGAGCTGGAAGAGACCTAAAAAGACAACAAGTCCAGCCCCCTGCCCAAGGCAGGACCAAACCCATCAGATCAGCCCAGCCAGGGCTCTGTTGAGCCGAGACTCAAACACCTCCAGGGGTGGCGACTCCACTACTTCCCTGCGTAGACGATTCCAATGCTTCAGCACCCTCCAAGTGAAAAAATTTTTCCTGATGTTCAACCTGGACCTTCCCAACCACGACTTAAGACCATTGATCCGTGTTCTGCAATCGGTGACCACGGGGAACAGCCTCTCTCCAGCCTCTTTTCAGCCTCCCTTCAGTAAGTTAAAGGCTGTTATCAAGTCCCCACTTCATCTTCTCTTCTGCGGACTAAACAGACCCAACTCCCTCAACCTTTCTTTACAGGTCATACGCTCCAGCCCCCGAATTATTTTGGTCACCCTTTGCTGGACTCTCTCCAGTGTGTCCACATCCTTCCTATATTTTGGGGCCCAGAACAGGACACAGTACTGCAGATGTGGCCTCACCAAAGCCAAATAAAGAGGAATAATCACTTCTCTGGATCCACTGGCAACGCTCCTCTTGATGCCATTCGCCTTCTTGGCTACAGCAGCACAGTGCTGACTCACGTCCAGCTTCTCATCCACGACAACTCCCCGGTCCTTTTCTGCAGAGCTACTACTTAGCCAGTCTGACCCCAGCCTGTCACAATGCTTGGGATTCTTCCGGCCCAAGTGCAGGACTCTGCACTTGTCCTTATTGAACCTCATCAGATTTCTTGTGGCCCAGTCTTCCAGTTTATCTAAGTCACTGTGGACCCTGTCCCTACCCTCCAGCCTATCTACCTCTCCCCCTAACTTAGTGTCATCCACAAATTTGCTGAGGGTGCAGTCCAACCCCTCATCCAGGTCATTGATAAATATGTTGAACAGAACAGACCCAGAACCGAACCTTGGGGAACTCCACTTGAAACCGACCGCCATCCTGACGTCAAGCCGTTGATCACTACCTGCTGGACCCGACCTTCTAGCCAGCTTTCTATCCATCTTACCATCCATTTATCCAATCCACACTCCTCAACTTGCTGAGAAGAATATTGAGGAAGCCCATATCAAAAGCTTTGCTAAAGTCAAGATAAATCACATCCATTGATTTTCCCCTATCCACAGAGCCAGTTTTCTCATCGTAGAAACTAATCAGATTGGTCAGGTATGACTTGCCCTTCATGAATCCATGCTGATGATTCCTGATCACTCTCCCCTCCTCCAAGTGCCTCAAAATGACTTCCTTGAGGAGCCTGTTGAAGTACAAGACTTCTCTGTGTTTCGGTGGCTCACATTCAGCTTTATTGAATTCAATAAGGCAACAGATGAGCCAAACTGGACACTAGTAAAACCAAGTCCAGCAAGGCTGCTTGATGCAGCTCACGCTTGAATTTTATACCCTTACACAAACAAAGCCCAGTGTCAGAGGCAATTTAAATCACTTCTCAAAGAGAAACCGTTGTCAGCAAAGAGAAACAGGTACCGGGGAGCTGGACTCTTGACTCCAAACAGTCCGTTAACGCATTCCATAGAGCCCCCCGCCATTCCCAAACAGGTCAAGGAAAGTACAGGCTCTTCTGTGCATGCAGAAGTAAGGGATGTGAAATGGCTTCTATACAAGATGGTTTCCACAACTCCTCACTTTTAGCGTCAAAAAGGCTATCTCAGAAACCATTTCATAGATATATGTTAATTAAAGTATTTACATACACCTCTTGTTCTTTCCTTTGCTCATCATGCCTTAAAATCATTAGCTCCACTTCCCTGCTGGTAAGAGCCTGTTTGGCTCCTTTTAGAGCACAGAAAATACAGCATTTGATCAGCAAGAAACAGAAATAAACACAAAGGGTTATTGCTAATACTAATGCTATTCCTTGCAAAATTAAGTTCCCACATGTCCAATCCAACCTCCCAACCAACCCCAGAGGGTCCAACTTTCCTCCTGCTTCAGGCTCATCACAGCCTTTTCAATTTCTGAGGCATCTTCCTCTACTTTATTGCCGGTGTCTGTAATATACACACAGCATTCCTTTCCCACCACGGCACAAACCCCGCCCTTACTCCCTAGGATGTAATCTTGGGCCATTCGGTTTTGGAGGAACATTTGCCTAACTTCTCCTAATTCCTTATCAATGGCTGGGAGGGCTTTGGTTGTAGCATTGGCTACTTTCTTGAAAGCTTCCTCCAGATTTCCTTCAGCGCAAAGGCGACACCCAAACCTGGGGTCGTGACTCCCCAATACGTTTCCCTTGTTCTCTCTCGGTACTTTCAGACCCGTCCACCGGGAAGATGGTCTGCTACCCAAATGGCTGGGAAGGCTGCCCCAGTATAGCAGGTTCCACTCCAGTTTATAGACAGAGTTTATATGCTCTTCAGCCACATATGAAATAATGGCTGACCTTAGCTGTTAAGGCTTCATCGCATTGGGGTTTCATCATCCACTGCATGTAGTACCCAAAGATGCCTTTATTTTTTTCCCAGGTGTTAATTTTATACCAAACCCCATTTTGGACAATGCTTATCTCACACTTGCTTTTCCCCACTCTGAGATTTAGAGAAGTAATCTAAATCTCTAAGTAATCTAAGCCTCTTTATTTGGCACTGGTGAGGCCACATCTGGAATATTGTGTCCAGTTTTGTGTCCCCCAGTATAAAAAGGATGTGGATTTGCTGGAGCAGGTTCAGCGAAGGGCAACAAAAAGGATTGAGGGGCTGAAGCAGAAGACCTATGAGGAGAGGCTGAGGGATTTGGGCTTGTTCAGTTTACAGAAGGGAAGACTTAGAAGTGATTTAAAAGCAGCCTTCAGCTTCCTGAAGGGGAGCTCTAAAGAGGAGGGTGAGAAACTGTTCTCAGTGGTGTCGGATGGCAGAACAAGGAGCAATGGTCTGAAGGTGAAGAGGGAGAGGTGTAGGTTAGATATTAGGAAAAACTACTTCACCAGGCGGGTGGTGAAGCATTGGAATGTGTTGCCTAGAGAGGTGGTGGATTCTCCATCACTTGAGGTTTTTAAGTCCTGGCTGGCCAAGGTCCTGGCTGGGATGACTTAGTGGGGGTTGATCCTGCTTGAAAGAGGGGGCTGGACCAGATGACCTCCTGAGGTCCCTTCCAGCCCTGTGATTCTGTGGGCTCCTGTGCCGCTGCATGTCCAGCAGTATTCTCCAACTGAGGTTATGGCTAGGTGGACATGCCCTAGGCCGTTAAACTCTTTATCATACCGTGTGCCATTCTGACCCAATTCATCAAACCATGTGCCATTCATCTGACTGTTATTTAGTAGGGCTGGAATCATTGGGACCCCTCCTTCTGAATGTACAGGACTATGAGCACATGTTCAACAATCTGAAGTGTTAAATTCTAGGGAAACTTGGTTTATGCTTTTAATGAACCATATTTAAGCCATATCGGCTACAGCTACTAGGTATTAAAAACAAAACTAAACATCAGTTCAGCAGGATTTGTTTGGCCAGCCCCATCTGGCTGTTCTTCAGGACTTGGTAGCTTTCTTCACCTGTCTGTGGCAGGTTGCCTGGGTCGTAGTTGATACCGTAGTATTAGTCCCTCAGGTTCGTCTGCTTCTGGACCTGGATGGCTGGTACCAGGTCTGTGACGCTCCTCTTCAGGACTAACCTCTGCAGGAGCTGGAACTGGTTTGCAGTGGGAGGTGTGGATCCAGGTGGGCAGTACCTTGCACTTCACAGCAGTATGGGTGGTCAAAAGGACTTGGTGGGGCCCTTCCACCTGGGTTCCAGGGCAGTCTTTCGCTGGTGGACCTTTACACAGACCCAATCTCCTGGTTGCAGTTTACGGCATGGCTCAGTCGGGGCCTCCAGGAAAGCGTCCTTGACCTGTGAATGACAGGACTGCACACACCTCATCAGTTCCTGCCACTACTTAACTGTGCTTCCTTTGACAAGTGTGATGTCAGCCTGGTCAATCTCTGGGCTGCTCAGCTGTCTCATAGGCCGACCACACACAATCTCATGAGGACTAAGTCCAGTTTTTCGGTTAGGAGCGGCTCTCGTATTCATTAGGGCAATCGGGAGAAGCTTCTACCCAAGTTAAACCAGAGTCCTCACATATTTTGGCGAGTTTATTCTTTACAATCCCATTTCATCTTTCCACTGCTCCCGCGCTCTCCGGGTGTGGCAGACAGGGTAGAGCCTGTCGGATGGAGCGGTACTTTGCCACCTTCTGAATGACTTGCCCAGTGAAGTGAATACCGCCATCACGGGAGATCACAAGGGGTATTCCCCTGGATGGGATGAAGTGATTTAGAAGATTTTTAGCCACTGTGATGGCATCAGGTTTCCTGCGTGGATCGGCTTCTACCCACCCTGAGAACAAACAAACAATAACCAGCACATATTCAAAGGATTTACATTAAAGGCAATTGAACGAAGTCCATCTGCAAATTCAGGAATGGCCCCAAAGGCGGGGGTCTGGGTGCTGGAACTGTCTGTACAGGTTTGCCCACGTTGTGGGCTTGGCCGACAGGGAAAGCCAGACCGTACTCTTGGGCTACTTGGGAGAATTTGGAGCAAACCAGTTTTGTGTTAGAGTTGCGACCATCCCCCCTTTGCTAACGTGCGACAACCCATGGAGCACGGAAGCCAGGTGAGGTAACAGAACCACTGGGGCAACAATGCGGCCGTCAAAGCTGCGCCACAAGTGGTCTGGGTGCAAGGTGCACCCTGCCAATCTCCACTCCCGCTTTCCCGATTCAGGGGCTTGGTCTTGCAGGAGGGCCGGTTCCGACAGGGAGGGCGCGGGAGGTGTCATCGGAAGGGAGGGGTACAATGCTTCAGCCCGAGGAGGACATAGGGCAGCTGCCCTGGCAGCCCGATGGGCCGTATCATTCCCTATTGCAGCTTCCTCAGAGGAAGCAGAATGAGCTGTGCACTTAACAATAGCCAGAGCAGACGGTAAAAGTACAGCATCTGGGAGAGCAGCGACATAAGGGCCTTTCTTTATAGCGTGTCCAGAGGAGGTGAGAAAACCTCGCTGTTTCCATCGCCTGCCCAAATCACGAACTCCACCAAAAGCGCACCGGGAGTCAGTACAGACAGCGGCAGAAACCCCTGCTGCGATACGACAGGCGCGAGGGAGAGCTACGAGCTCTGCCACCTGTGCAGACGAGACAGAAGGCAGAGGAGCAGATTCCACAACATCATAAACAGTACAAAGTGCAGAGCCTGCTACTGAGGTACCAGTAGGATTATAAACGCAAGAACCATCTGTATACAGTATAAAGTCAGGATTGTCCCAGGGGGTTCCAGAGAGATCAGGTGGAGGAGACGTGACAGCCTGAACAACTTTCAAGCAATCACGTGGCTCCCCCTCGAGGGGTGCGGGGAGCCACGTAGAGGGATTTAAAGAAGCACAATGAACCTCTGAAACGTTAGGAGAGGCAAAAAGGAGCCGTTCATATTTAACAGGACGAGCATTGGAACGGTGCTGAGTTTTTCCTTTCAGGAGCAACGCAGACACTGAGTGAGGAACAGCCAACGTTAAGGGACATTGTAAAACCAAAGGCTCTGCTGGCTCTAAACTTCGTGCTGCAGCTGCAACTGCACAAAGGCGAGGAGAGAAAGAAGCAGCCACAGAATCAAGATAGGTACCGTGATCGGCAAGAGGGCGGCATTTCTCACCATGGCTCTGAACCAGCACACCCATAGCACATCCTTCCTTTGCATGACAGAACAAAGTGAAAGGCCGGGAATAATCAGGTAAACCCAAAGCAGGAGCAGACGCTAATGCTTGTTTCAAGGAGGCGAAAGCAGTGCCTTGCTGGGGGCCCCAAGGAATGGGAGTGGGGTGGCATTTCAAGTAAGCTCCTTGAGCGGTTTGGTGAGTTGAGAAAAGTGAGGCATCCATTGCCTACAATAGCAGCCATGCCTAAGAAAGAAGGGATTTGCAAAGGGGTAGTAGGTCTAGGGGCAGAAAGGGTCGTCTGGATTCTGTTATCAGAGAGCTGACGGCTGCCTGCTGAGAGATCCTGCCCCAAATACCTGACTTTTGGCTGACACAGTTGAAGTTTTCGTTTGGACACCTTGTGCCATTTTTTGGCTGGGGCAACGAGAAGTGGAAGCGAGTCTGCTCTGCCTGCCTCGAGGGACGGGCTGCACAGAAGCAAATCATCTCCACACTGAATGAGAGTAGAGCCAGAGGGGAAAGTGATCTCAGCAAGGTCCCTCTGCAGGATCTGTGAAAAATAGGTGGGAGAATCGCTCAACCCTTGTGGCAGAAGAGTCCAGCAGTATCGCTGCCCTTTATAAGTAAAAGCTGCCAGGCATTGGCAGTCGGGATGGAGCGGAACACTGGAGAAGGCAGAGGAGAGGGCAACACAGTAAAGTGGGTGGAATCTGGTGGACTAGGGGAAAGAATTGTGGCTGGGTCGGGAGTAATAGGCAGTTGAGAGATAACAAGGGAGCTGATCGCTCAAAGGCAGGTGTCCCTCCGCGGTTTCTTTAAGGGCAGTATGGGGGTGTTGCAAGGACTTGAGCAGGGGGTGAGAATCCCCTGGGCCAGGAGGTCAGAAATGACAGGTTGAATCCCTGCCCCAGCCGCAGGATTCAGCGGGTACTGAGGAACAGGGGGCAAGGGCTCAGTAGGGTTAACCGAAATGTACAGGGGATCTGCTGATATTCTGCCCACCTCGTTTGGGGCGGTGGCCCACAAGCAGTTGGGTGCCTGGGCCAAAAGATCAGCATCTGGCTGGGGAATAGAAGGCACGAGGGAGGCGGTGGGATCCCGCAGGGGGTCTTCCACCTCCTCTCCTGGCTGTGCAGGAACTTCGTGATAAACCCCATCTGGAGCACAGAAAATGGTGCAGCGCGACCCGCACCGGAGATCCCTTCCGAATAGATTTCCGGGGGAGCAGGACGGAGAAGGAAAGAGCCCTGCTCTGAAACGGGCCCAGTACAGGGGAGACGGGTTCAGAGACAGGGTGAGGTACGACTTGATCAGAAATGCCGACGGCGTTAACCGCCTGGCCAGAAAGGGGAACAGGGAAAGACGACACTTGGAGGCTGGACCTGCGGGCCCCCGTGTCTACTAAAACCTGGGTGTTTTGTCCAGCAGCCTGGCAGGTCAGAGCGCCAGCTGGGTTCAGGGGAATACGGGGAGATGAGAGAGAGAAGCTGCAATCCTCTTCCAGGCTCCCCTATTCGCTTTCAAAGTCCACTAAGTTAAACTGAGCCTGTGCAGCTCTGTGAACTGCAGGGACTGTCGGCCTGGGGCGACGTGGGCGCTGACTTTCCCAATGTCCGGGCTGTTTGCAATAGTGGCAAACAGTTGTACCCACTGGTGTAACTGGGCTGCCTCGGCCAGCTGTAGCTGCTAACCAAGGTGGGGTCGATCTTGCTGTCCCATAGGTGCCCCGCAGATGTCGCTCTGTCGAGCGGCCCCGACCCCTGCCTAATTCAGAGGGCATTGGTTGTAAGACCGTACATTTAGGTTCTTTAACGTGTTTAGCCTTTAAGCGCTGGCTGCAATGGTTTGCCACTGTTAAGAGGTCTTCTAAAGGTTTAGTTTCCCAGCCCACAGTCATTCCTTTCAGCTGTCTCTGTACAGCTGGGTTTAATCCATTCACAAAGGCGGCACCCAGCGCCTGTTGAGCAGTCACAGCCGGATTGTCAGTGCCAGAGTGCCTCTCAGATACCTTTGTAAGCCTTTCCAAATAGGCACCTGGTGTTCCCTTATCTTCCTGCTCGCAGAGATTAATTTTAACCCCATCTGGTCACTTGGGAAAAACTAAGGATACTGTCAAGCAGCCTGTTTCTAGCTTGTGTAAGCTCAGTATCATGAGTTCCTGCCCCTGGCACTCCTTGGATGGGCTCAGCTGGCCACTCTGCTTTCCTTATGAGCTTTTTTTGCTTATCAGGCAAGATCACCCTTAAAAGCTGATCGAGGTCCTGCCAATTTGGGTCATAAGACCGGATCACTAGCACGAGTTCTGATTGAAACTTTACTGGGTCGTCTTCTGCTGGGGGAAAGTCTTTAGCCATAGCACGTAATTCAGTTCTAGTCCAGGGTTGGTAAACCCGCATGCGCCCTCCTTGGGGGTTTGGGACTTCTCGTAAAGGAAAAGTTTGAGTGGTTGGGCTATTATGTGTTTCCCCCCATGCATGTTACTAATGGTTGTCCCTTTGAAGGTGGTGTCTTGAGGACAATAGTAGCTGCAGCGGCTGGCTGGTAGGTCATGAGGTGCACCCTGGGTCCCTTTTCTTCCTTCTCTACAGAGGCTCCTGAATCCCTTTGATCCTCCTGGGCCTGGGGACCTGGGTTTGGACAAGGTAGAGGATTCCAGGCAGAACAAACGATGTCATCATATCGTCCTGGGAGACAGGGCTTGGAAGGCAAGGATACAATTGCCCCATAAATGGCGCACTCGGCTGTGTGTCTGCTGTTTTGTGTTGTACATCTGCACCTTCAAGCTGTCTGATTTTTGACTGAAGTTTCTCCCAGGAATCTTTTAAACTTCTTAAACAAGACTCGTTCTGCCTTTTACAAGTCTCTTTATACCATGATAACAAGGCAGATAACATTGTTGATCGGGAGTTTTCACTCCATGACCCTCAAGAGCGCCTCCTAAATGGGGGATTTTATCCCTATCAGTGGTACCTAATAGAGGGAACTGCAGTTTGGGATTGTCCCGGGTATAAAAATTCCTTTTTTCTAGAAACTTGCAAGTAATTTCCCCATAGTGAGTGTACATAAAAACAGCTGGACGGCCTTTAGAGAGTACCGGCATTCCTGGAGTCTGACCTATCCCCAGCATTGATTTTCTCCCTGTGAGGCACCAAATGGAAGTTCGCCTGGCTCATAGGGTGCAAGGCAGTGAACCAAATTTCTCCTGGCTCACAAGATCTCTCCCTGCAAGGCACCGAACCGAAGCTCACCTGGCTTACAGAGTGTGAGGCACTGGACCAAAGCCCCCCTGGCTCGTGGGGAGGTGGGGGGGGTGTTCCTGGCACCCGCTCCAGCCCAGCAGGACGCCTGGCGGGAGTTAAGTCTGCCCGTGCTTAGGGATATCTTTAACGGTTAGTCTTACTTCAGAACAGAAACAGAGGGAGGCAACAAAGCTTCCCACAGTTCCGTGTGCCGAAAGAGAGTCGTGGCACCAGGCCAGCTTTTAGTGTCCGAACACAGAGGGCCCAGCGCATGGCTGCCTCACGAGAGACACTGGTGTGCCCTTTGGGAACAGAGACATACAAAACAGGCCTAATAGACACAGACAGACAGACACAGAACATTAGCTGCTCCACAAAGGTGGAACCCGTAGCTCCCCCTTACCCTGACGGCCGCCGGCACTCCAGTCCCAAGCCCCTGCTGGGAGATTCTGTAACAGGTATCCCCCTTACCTTCTACTGAGCGGTCCTCAGAGGCTTGGAGGTCGGGTTCCGGCCCCCCCCGTCTGGGCAAGTGGTGCGTTGGGATCTCGGTGGAACATCCAGATTGCTGAAGCACAAGACGTCTCTGTGTAGGCGGTGAACGTTCAGCTTTACTGAACTCAATCAGGCAACAGATGAGCCAAACTGGACACAAGTAAAACCAGGCCCAGCAAGGCTGCTTGGTGCAGCGAACTCTGGTGTTTTATACCCTCACACAAACAACGCCCAGTGTCAGAGGCAATTCGTTAGAGCAGCGTAAATCACTTTCCAAAGAGAAACTGGTATCAGCAAAGAGAAACAGGTACCGGGGAGCTGGAGCCCCAACTCCGAACAGCCCATTAACGCATTCCATAGAGCGCATCCTCCCGCCGTTCCCAAACAGGTCAAGGAAAGGACCAGCTCCTGTGTGCGCGCGGGAAGAAGGGCTGTGAAATGGCGTCTATACAAGATGGCTTCCGCAATCATTTACAGCTACTTTTTGATTTTTGGTCTGCCCCCCGCCCCCCCCCCACCGGCACCCAGGCTACCAGCAAGGATGGAGAGTCCTCTCCAGCTGGCACCCTCCAACACGCCACATGGCCTGGGCTAGTGTTTGGAGCAAGTGCACTGCCCAAGGGCGCCGCCCCCCCTCTGAGTCACCCCAGTCGGATGCAAAGGAAAGAGACGTCAGTACGTTTGGAACTGAGGTGACTGCAAGGAGATGCTGGAAAGCAGGTTGACGACTCCTCCCTGCTACCCGCCTTAGGGGCTCCACTCCGCACTTGCTGGCTGAGTTTGCTCCCGTAGCCTTTGCCTCTCCCGATCCTGCCCACAAGGCAGTGGGGAAGGTTCTCACAGGGGTGTCTGCCCCGGGGGGGGCGTAAGGAGTCAGGGCCCCTTAGACGCCAGTGACCAAATGGTGGTTCAGACGCCATTTGGATTAGCCCAATGGAGGGACCCAAGTATCCCAGACCCTCATCTCCTGCAGAACGAGGGGGCAGAAGCTGCCTAGGCAACACATCCACCATCACATTCGGGTGGTCCACACTGCCCGCCTGGTGCCTGTGGGCTGCTGGCGCTGCCGCTCCTGTGGGCTCACGGATGACCATGTGAGCAAGAAGAGATAACACACAGCAAATGGCAGGGAGGGTCAGTCTGGCTTGATCATCCACACCACCACTCGCTCCCCTGTCGCTGAGCTTCCCCCCCCCCCGCCACCTGCAGCACCCCCCCCCCCCCGCCCACAGACCCCTAACTCCCTCTCCCCCGAGTAAGTTAAGGACTTACTGCTCCTGCAGCCTGGAAGAGCTGCCACCTCCTCCACCAGAGCTACGCGTACCTCAACTGCGCACAGCAAAGCAGCTCCTGCCATGCGTCAGGGCAGCCGTGGCTGTCTGCCACAAAGCAGCTCCGGCCGCGTGGTGGGACGCCCACAGCCCTGCAGCCAGGCACATCCCGTCACACTCTGCAGCTTCCCCTGCGCCCTCTGGCCCACTCCCAACATTTCCTTGGACCACAGCTCACCCCCTGCACCCTCCACCCCAGCCTGCTCCCAAGACCCACCCCACCTGGCTCCCCAAAACTCCTAGTCCCTACCGCCCCCTGGGTACTGGTACCGCCTCCACTGGAGCCCCCAGCTAGCAAGTAGAATTTTAGTGAAAAGAGCAAAAATGCCCCACGTTGGACATAAAAGCTCAGCAGCTGAAAGGTGATTTTTTTCAGAACAAGCCAGGACCAGGGCACCTTTAATCCCTCTCCTGGTTTTGCTGGGGAGCAGCCCCACGGGATGGGGTGGCAAAGGAGGCAGGTGCGCCAGGGCCCAGCATTTTGGTGGTGGCAGCTTACATTATAGTAGGGGAGGGAGCAATCTTTTCTTTTGTCTTTGAAGAAACACTAATACTCCTTGGGCCTGATCACAGATTGCAGAACATAAAAACTCATTATCTTGCCATTAGATCTCTGGTCACTGCAGACTGAATTGTGTTCCTTAATATGGTGAGCGCTGTGCCAAGTTTTTTCAACCGTTGCTTGTTGTAAGCAGTGGGGATGGTCCCACTATTAAGGAGAACTATTCTGGCTTCTACACTACTCTGATGAAATGGTCTAGTGAAAGGATATGAGTGTCTGCTCCAACTGCCTTTATCTCGCATTCTCCTTTACCAGAGTTGTGAGCCCAGTTCTTGAGGGGCCATTTGGGGATCTGGGGCAAATAAAAAAAAAAAAAAAAAAAAAAAAAGCCCGTCAGGGATTGTGTTTGGCCCTGAGGGCAGGGACTGGACAGTGACATCCTGAGGTCCCTTCTAGCTCTCTGAGATGTGCAGCTCCAGAGACTGTAGTCTAGGACCTTAAAAACTAACATCTCTTTCTGCAGAAGCGTTTGCGGATGAAAACCAGTGTGTCAGCTGCATGGAGTAGAAACAAAGAAACTCAAGTGGGGAGGTCGTTGCACTGCGACACCCGGAGCACTTACAAAAACCAACCGTGAAATCCTCTCTCACCCAATCTAGGCGTCTGCTGCCACAGGATGGCGTGAGAGCCACAGGTGTAACTGGCTTCAAAGAAGGGCTCAGTAGCTCATTGAGGATAGGAGCAGCAATGGCTATGAGCCAAGCTGGCCAGGACACAACCTCTTGCTCTGGCTGTCCCTAAACCCCCACCAGCCAGAAGCTTGGACTGCAGGGAACGGGTAGCAGGAAGTTGCCCTGTTCTCTTCATTCCCTGTGACCCCGGGTGGCTGTTTGTATGAGAGCTGACGTCAGTTTCTGGCTCAGCACCAGGCTTCCAGTGTGACCGTGGCACCGCTCTCACTTCACTCTGTGCTGCTGTTCAGCTTCTTTCAATATGAAGCGGCTGAACAAGGGCGAGTGCAGAATCCCGCACTTCCCTGGGGTTCGTCCAGCCCAGCACCACTGGCTGGGGACCGCCTGGCGAAGGGAGAGGGCTGCAGAAAAGGCCCTGGGGATCACAGCGGCTGAGAGCTGCATGTGCAGCAAGAAGGCTCAGGGCGTGTGGGATGACGCTGGGCGGGGCACTGCCAGCAGAGCCAGGGAAGGGATTATTTCTTCATTCCGCACCAGCCAGGGCACAGCTGGAGCTCTGCATCCGGTCACCCTAGTGCTCAAATTCACAGCGCGAGAATATCTGCATCTGATTGTCAGACACACCCAGCAAGTGGCACTAACACTCACCCCTCGTTTAACAAGTGCTTCACTTACCAGTACTCACTAACACGAGGGGGACACACTTACCACTGTTCACTGTGCGATTGGACTTCCCCACCCATACGAGCCAGCCCCCAGGTCCCTGGCTGGGGTGTGGGGAGACCCACAGCCCTGCAGTTGGAGCTGCGCCGGCTGCAAGGTCCCTGACTGGGGCTGGGGAGCCCCACAGCCCAGGGCTGGAGCTGATTGCTTGGGAGAAAACTCACTGGTTATTGGCAGGAGCTGCTGTTCGGGCCCCGGGCTGGGGAGCAGTGGAGTGGGTGGGCCTGCATCCCCCTCCCCCACCCTGAGAGAAGTAGCCCCTCCCCTCTCCCAGCCCACACTGCTTTGGTTGTGTGTCTGTTACCGCGCCTGTGCCAGGGCAAACCACCGGTGCACTGGCTGTTCTGCTCAGCCCTGCTAAAAGGCAGCTGGGCCTTGCTGACTGCTCAGGGCAGGGCTCCTACGCTGTGTTGCTCGGTTTAGGGGACCTCCCCAGGCAGCGACCACATCAGCACATCTGCACGTCAGCCGACATTGACAACAGTGAGTGTTGCCAAAGCAAAGAGAGGAAGGAACAGAGCAATGATCACTGCCGCTGCCGTGCCCGGGGCGCAAAGGCGACGACCAACACTGCACAGACAACGGCAGAGGAACCAGCAACGTTTGCTCATCTCATTTGTACAGGAAGTTTTGCATCGTTTTACTTGCCCAGGTGCCTTTTTAATTCCATCTGTTCCCATGGGGATCCGCTCTAGAGTCTCTGAGAGGGAGTGTCTGTCTGTCTGTCTGGGTCTGGGCTTGTCCATTGGTCGAGAACTCCTAAATGGTAAGAACCAGGACCACCCACTCCGGTCTGCAGCTTTCTCTTCTTGTAACTTAGAGCCAGGCTGGGGTGTGGGTGTGCCAGGGAATGGATGGGCTGCACCGGGATGGCTTCTCAGGGGCCACACAGAAAAGAGACGACCACAACATGAGAAAGGGGTTGGCTGGGGATGCCCCCTCTCCCCGACCCAGGACTATCCCAGCCATGAGCATCCCACCCCCAGGTGCCCTTGGGGACAGCTGCAGCTCCCTCCCCCCTAAGTTCATACAGGGACATGGTTGGCTGTTCCCCTCCATCAGGGAGCGAGGAGAAAGTGCACATTTGCTGCATTCCTCTCTGGCTGGGCAGTGCAGAGGACCGATGACCCTGGCCCTGCCGCAGGCGAGGGACATACGCCGCTCCCCTGGGTGGACCTGCTGGAGCTGCAGCAGCCAAGCAGAGGTGCTTCTCACCTGGGCCCAAAGCTGCTGCGGTGACAGTGGGCTAGGACAATGGTCTCTCCCCAGAGTCCCCATGCACTGACCCCTCCTCTCCAGACACACCCGAGAGCAACAACTCAAGTGAAGCATTTTCAGTTTATTTAATTAAAAAAAGACAACAAAAATTAATCAAGTTCAGGTCCTTAAACTCCAGTGTGTCTAGTTCTTTTATAAAGGAGCAAGGGTTAATGTAGGGAACAAGTGGACTTTATTTTAGTTACTTGACTGGCTCCGTAACACCACACCCTTGAGGAATGAGAAGCCGTGTGGTAGTTCATGGGGTTCTCACTGACTTTTTGCCCGGTGGCCCAGCTTCAAAAATAGCAACAAAGAGAGAGTTATGGGATTTCCCTCCTGTGTGAATTCTCTGATGATCAATAATGTCCGAGCAGCCACTGAAGGTTACCCACGTGAGTGCAGTCAGTGGGTTATTCTCTTGTGTGAACTCTCTGATGATTGACAATGTGCGAGTGTTCCCGGACAGACAAAATAGCTGAAAGGTTCCTCTGATCAGTTAGATTTTAGTGCTGACAAAAGCTTTTCCCACAGTCAGATTAGCTGAAAGGTTTCTCTCCAGTGTGGGTTCTCTGATGACGACTAAGACTGGAGCGCTGAGTAAAGCTTTTCCCACAGGTGGAGCAGGTGAAGGGTTTCTCTCCTGTGTGGGTTCTCTGATGTACAGCAAGGAGGGAACTCCGACTGAAGCTTTTCTGGCAGTAAGAGCAGTCAAAGGGTTTCTCTCCTGTGTGGCTTCTCCTGTGTAAAACAAGGCATGACCTCTGTCTGAACCTTTTCCCACAGTCAGGGCAGTGGAAGGGTTTCTCTCCAGTGTGGGTTCTCTGATGATAAGTAAGACTTGAGCGCTGACGAAAGCTTTTCCCACAGTCAGAGCAGTTGAAGGGTTCCTCTCCAACGTGGGTTCTCTGATGACGACTAAGACTGGAGCGCTGAAGAAAGCTTTTCCCACAGGTGGAGCAGGTGAAGGGTTTCTCTCCTGTGTGGGTTCTCTGATGTACAACAAGGAGGGAACTCCGACTGAAGCTTTTCTGGCAGTAAGAGCAGTCAAAGGGTCTCTCTCCTGTGTGGATTCTCCTGTGTAAAACAAGGCATGACCTCTGTCTGAACCTTTTCCCACAGTCAGGGCAGCTATAAGGTCTCTCTCCTGTGTGGATTCTGTAGTGACTTCTAAGAGTTGAGGAGCATGAGAAGCGTTTCCCACAGTCAGAGCAGTGGAAGGGTTTCTCTCCAGTGTGGGTTCTCTGATGATCAATAAGACCTGAGCGCAGCTGGAAACTTCTCCCGCAGTCAGGGCAGCTATAAGGTCTCTCTCCTGTGTGGATTCTGCAATGACTTCTAAGACTTGAGGAGAATGAGAAGCTTTTCCCACACTCAGAGCAGTTGAAGGGTTTCTCTCCTGTGTGGATTCTGCTATGCATAAAAAGGCATGACCTATGTCTGAACCTTTTCCCACAGTCAGGGCAGTTATAGGGTGTCTCTCCTGTGTGGATTCTGCAATGACTTGTAAGTTTTGAAAGCCGCACGAAGCTTTTGCCACAGTCAGAGCAGCGGAAGGGTTTGTCCCCGGTGTGGGTTTTCTGATGGTCAACCAGATATGAGCGTTGACTGAAGCTTTTCCCGCAGTCAGAGCAGAGAAAGGGTTTTCCCCGGGTGTGGATTCTCATATGTTTATCAAGGCCGGAAACGTCACTGAACCATCTCCCGCACTCAGAGCAGTTGAAGGGTTTATCTTCTCTGTGAATACTCTGATGTCTGACCAGGTTTGCACTCCTGCTGAAGCTTTTCCCGCAGGCAGTGCAGTGATAGGGTTTCTCTCCGCTGTGAATTACCTGATGAGTGAGAAGGTGCGAGTTTCGCCGAAAGCTTTTCCCACACTCAGAGCAGTGGAAGGGTCTCTCTCCTGTGTGGATTCTCCTATGTAAAACAAGGCATGACCTCTGTCTGAACCTTTTCCCACAGTCAGGGCAGCTATAAGGTCTCTCTCCTGTGTGGATTCTGTAGTGACTTTTAAGACTTGAGGAGCATGAGAAGCTTTTCCCACACTCAGAGCAGTGGAAGGGTTTCTCTCCTGTGTGGGTTCTCTGATGATTAATAAGACCTGAGCGCAGCTGGAAGCTTCTCCCGCAGTCAGGGCAGATATTGGGCTTCTCTCCTGTGTGGATGGTACAAAGACTGTTAAGACTGAAGCTTCCCCCACAGGTTTTCTGTTGTTCGCTCTCTTTAGTGTTTCTCACGCCTCTGCTCCCATGGCTGGAGCTATCCTGCCCCTCCCCTGCATGGTTTCCCTGCTGCCTTTCTGAGCTACGCTGACTCTCACAGGTCTCTCTGTGCTCAGGACTCGGAGAAACACGACCTTCAGAGCTTCCCAGGAACATCCCACAGGAGGCCACTTGCTCTGGTTCTTCCAGCTGAAGATTCTCCTCCTTGTTCTTGAGCAGCATCACCTCACCTGCTGGGACACAGAGAGAACCAAACAGCTGAAAGGAAAACTCTGAAGGGGAAACGCAGCCAACGGCTGATGGAAAGACTGAAATAACATGAACTGAGCTGCTCCTCCTTCCTCACAACCCTTCCCCAGAAGAGGGACCCCAGCCCTGCTCCCACCCTCTGGCTGGAACTGAAGACAGGCTGAAGGCTCAGTCAGTCTGGATTAAAAGGCCCAAGTGACATCTAGGAGGACACGGAAATCGGTTTCTGAGTCTCTTTAGCTCACTGCTCACCTGTGTGGGGGTCACTGATGATCTCCCCTTTCTCAGCGCCCTGGAGATCTGGGACGCCCAGCGCCTCCCCTCGCTCCACCCAGGAGATCACATCAGCTTTGGGAGCTGGCAATCCTGCTTGGGGAGCAATTAACCAAGTGCTGATCTTGTTCAGGAAGGTCCAGGCCATTACTTCTTCCAGTCCCTGAATCTGAGCCGCCCACCCAGAGAGGCTCCTTCCCCACCAGGCACAGGCCGGGCTCTGGATGGTACAAGATCCCATGTCACACTCACCTGGGGTACAGGTGCCTCACCCCTGCCTCGGGAATGGCCCAGCTCATTCCTGGGGGAGCCGAGTGCTCTGCTGCACTCTCTAGGGTAGAACTCAGCCTCCCCCTTGACCTGTTCCACCCCCCGCATCCCAGGGCAGGACAGGACCACTCAGCTCAAACAAGTCACTCGATTTGGTGTTGTTTTTGTGGATAAAACTAACACAGCTACGCCCAATGCCTGGCACCAGGCAGGCACTGAACTTAGCCACGTGGAGCGGGAAGCCATCATACCCATGAAAAAACCTGCACAGATACAGACACCATCTTCCTCGCCAAGTGCAAATGGATGGACGTCCCACCCAACGGGCTGAAGGTGAAACACTCACTGCAACCGACACACTGCAGGGACTGTGTCGAGAGATTGGTCGCACACTCCCACAGACCTGAGGAACCACCTGTTCAGCATCCTGTGCAGCAAACAGGGAAACATCACAAGGAGCTCTCAAGTCTGGAGCTTCTCCTTAAAACCAGCCTCCCACACAAACACCCATGTGGCTGGACTTTACTGAAAGGAGACAGGAGAGTTACAACGCCCGCTGCTCTTCTCCACAGGACTGTAAACTCTCTCACCTCCTACTTGCCATTTGGGGCCACAGTAGTGGTACCCGTAACTCACCCGGCAACATTGTCAATCTATCCAACTACACACACAGCCCAGCAGAGGAGTCTGTGCTATCTCAGGGACTCTCTTTGTGCCACACCACCCCCACAAACATGACACAGTTCTGTGGGGATCTGGAACCCTGCCCCAGTTTTGCCAGGAATACTTTCAACAAGACTCAGAACAGCCCTGCAGGCACCATCACACCTCGAGTACAAGAAGAATTCTGCATGGAATCCTTCCTGGCAATCAAAACAACAGACTGGACGTATACCTAGAGCGCTTCCGCTTCTGTGCACAGGCAGAAATTGTGGGAAAGCGACATCGCTTGTCCCAGGACCTGAGCCGTGCGGAATGCAATGTCACCCACAGCCTCAGAAACAGCTCTGGCGTTGTCATCCAAGAGGCTGGCAAAGGAGCTGCTGTTCTCATCATGAATAGGTCAGACCATGAAAAGGAGACTCCCAGGCAGCTCTCCAATACCACCTTCTACAGGCTACTGTCCTCTGATCCCACTGAGCAGCACACACAGAAACTGCACCGTCTGCTCAAGACACTCCTGACAAAAGCGCAGGAACAGATCTGCACAGACACACCCCCAGAGCCCCAAGATCCATAAATCTAGACATTCTGGAGGCACCATCAGCTCAGGCATTGGCGCTCTCATTGCAGCCTTGTCCAGCTGTGGGGACTCTCGACTCAGACCTTATGTTACCAGCACTCCGAGCTCTCTCTGAAACACCACCGACTTCCTCAGGAAATTGCTGTGCACTGGTGATCTTCCTGAAAACACCATGCTGGCCTCCATGGATGTAGAGGTCCCTTACACAAAAAAACCCACGTGAAGATGGACTTCAAGCTGTTGGGAACAGTTTCCCTGATGATGCCACGGCCCAAGTGGTGGCAGAACTTTGAGATTTTGTCCTCACCCACAAGTATTTCAGATTTGAGGACAGTTTATACCTTCAAATCAGTGGCACTGCAATGGGCACCCGCCTGGCCCCACACTGTGCCAACAATTTTATGGCTGACCCGGAACAACTTCCTCAGCTCTTGACCCCTGGTGCCCCTCCTCTACTTGAGCTACATTGATGACATCATCATCATCTGGACCCACGAGAAAGAGGCCCTTGAAGAGTTCACTGTGTTATCAACAGTCTCCACACCAAGAACGTCAGCCTGGAATGGTCCACACAAGAGATCCACTTCCTGGACACTACTGAGCACATAAGTGATGGTCAGATTAACACAACCCTATACCAGAAACCCCAGGACCGCTATGCTACCTCCATGCCTCCAGCTTCCATCCAGGGCACACCACACGATCCACTGTTTACAGCCAAGCACTAAAGGTACAACCACGTTTGCTCCAATCCCTCAGACAGAGGCAAACACCTTCAAGACCTTTACCAGGCTTTCCTGAAACTACAATACCCACCTTAGGAAGTGAAGAAACAGATTGACAGAGCCAGACGTGTACCCAGAAGTCACCTGCTACAAGACAGGCCAAGCAAAGAAAACAACAGAACACCACTGGCCATCAGCTACAGCCCCCAACTAAAGCCTCTCCAATGCACCATCAGGGACCTACAACCCATCCTGGACAACGATCCTTTGCTCTCACAGACCTTGGGAGGCAGGCGTGTCCTCGCCTACAGCCAGCCCACCAACCTGAAACAAATCCTCACCAGCAACTATAGACCACAACACTGTAAATCACAAACCACACCCTTCCACATACCTCCGTGCCATCTCTACCCACCAATGACACTACCACACCTGCTTAACCCAGGGTTAACCCAGGGTTGTGAGTTCAATCCTTGACGAGGCCATTGAGCAATTGGGGCAAATAGATGTCAGAGACGGTGCTTGGTCCTGCGAAGAGGGCAGGGGACTGGACTAGATGACCTCCTGAGGTCCCTTCCAGATCTACATGTGTATCTCCACTTATATTCTAATTTTATTTTAACCAGCGGAGCTTATTCGCCTGCACATCTAAACTGGACAGTCTCCATGTCAAAGAATAAATGGATGCAAATCAGATACCAGGAACAGTAACATACAAAACCTCCTGGGACGCTCAGGAGCAGATTTAAAAGTAGCCATCCTGCAATGTGAAAATGTCGAAAGCAAACCTCAAAGAGCAACTGCAGAGCTGCAATTCATTTGCAAGTGTGACCCCATCTATTTAGGATTGAACACAGACCAGGAATGGCTGGCCAAGTGCAAAAGCAGTTTCTCTGCTCTGGCTTTCACACCGCCACATCAGCTGCTGGAAATGGGCTACATCCTCCATGACAGACTTGCTCTCATTGACTCTGGCCTTCTTCTTTGGTGGGACTCCCTCCTCTTCTTGTGCCTGTTTACTTCTACTGGCCTCTGGAATTTCCACTTGGTGCATCTGGTGAATTTGGCCTTTCCCACAAAAGCTGATGCTCCAGAACATCAGTTAGTCTGTAAGATGCCACAGGACTTCTCTGTGTTTCTGCTGGACTCAAAACGTGAGCTCAGTGAGGGCTGGCAGGGCCGAAACCGAGGCCCGCAGACACGGCTCAGACTGCAGCTGCCACAGGGCAGATCACTGGAACTTGGAGAGAGAGGCTCTGGCAGAGCTCTGGCTCCCCAAGGGCTCTGTCCACAAAGCTCCTGGCTGGGACCTGGTTCCTCCAGCTCTTCGGCTCTGATGAACTACTTGAACCAGCAGGAGGCAGAGGAAGTTGTCCGAGTCCCGGGCTGGCTGCTTCAGACACTGCCGAGGCTCCTGTTCTGCGACCCCTGCTTGCCTGTGGCTGGGTGGGCCCTGCCAGCGACCCACAAGAGCTGCTGTTCCTGCAGCCGGCCATGGTGGTGTTTGGCTGTGCTGCTCTCTGGGGGATGTGGCTGTTGTTGCAGCTGGGCTCCCTCTCGACTGCCTCAGTTCTACTCTGCCAGCAGCAGCTTCTCTGCGTAGTTTACCACTTTCCTCCTGCATCACGGCCTTGTTGCTGACTCACTTTCCAGCCGCACCCAGTGCGTTTCCCTCGGTGCGGGAAGGAGAATGGCAGAAGTGCAGCTGGAGGGGGTTAGTTACATCTCCCATCTCTGCCTCCCCCACAACCTCCTGCTGAGCTTCTAGCTGCGCTTTTGCCTTCACAGTTTTACTACCCACTGCCCAGGTTTGGCCCCACCAGCTGTCACATGACCTAGCTGGCACCTCCCAACTATCTTCAAAACCCCCAATATCAATGCAGGCCGAGGACACTGGATGAGGTGTGTTATGAGACCTACGGGGAGCAACATTGCATCCAAACTGGGGCACACGTTACTCATAACCGGTTTGTCCTGCGTCTGGTACCCACCAGTGACTTCTGAGAAAGCAAACTACTGTACATGGGAGAGCTGGTGTGTCTGTTTGGGAATTTGTGCTTGATTGTTCAAGAACTCCCCCTAAATGGTAGGTGCTAGCAGGGGTGCAGTACGCTGTCCCCAGGGGTGCCCTACAGGCATGAAGAGCAGCCGGCCCCAGCCCCACAGCTCTGGTACCTGCCGTTCCTGCCTGGGCCCCTCCACTCACACATCCAGACAAGGCAGATGGTGGGAAGCACACGGAGACCTGGGCTGTGGGAAGAGCAGCACCACTGCCATGTCCCTGAACCTGCTTCCCCTGGCAGGGACCGTGGAGGGGACAGTCTCTCACAGGGGAGCCAGTGATTCCTGGGGCTCACACCCCTGACACTGGGGACAGGGGCAGGGAGGGACCCTGAACCAAAGCCAACCCAGCTGCTGCGGAGCCCACACAGCCTGTGACACCCCCAGGGACAGGACTCCTCACCCAGCCAGCGCACGGTCTGGTAATTCTCCTGCATCACCTCCCTGTAGAGGGCTCTCTGCCCCGGGGCCAGCAGCCCCCATTCCTCCTGGGAGAAACACACAGACACATCCTCCAAGGTCACCAGCTCCGCCGCCACCGCCATGTCCTCGCTCTGTCTCTGCAGGTCCGGGGCTGCTCTGGAGCCGGACGTGGGTGCTCTGCGCCTGGCAGGGGAGAAGGGCAATGGAGACATTTCAGACAGGGATAGAAGCCGCTCCGCATCCCCCGGCTCCCCACACTCGCTCCCTGGGGCACACGTGCTGCACACGCACATTTGGGGAAACGCTCGAGTCTCTCAGAACCACCTCACACAAGTCAGATCCCAAATCCGTCCTCGTTTCTCTCCGGACACGGCCTGAGCTCCAGCACTGCTGCGCACTGGAGCGTGTCCCACGGAAACGTCATGTGGTTAGTGACACCCCACGGGGACAAGCCCGGAGGAAGGGAGCAGCTGAAGGGACAATGAGGATCACTGAACTGCACCGCGGGGGAGCACAGGCACCGTGCGACGAGCGCCCGGCCCCACTGGGGAACCGGGGGTGGGGGACACAAGCCCACCCAGAGCTCTCGGATCCCCTGCGGGGGGGGGTGCAATGGACTCAGGGCCCCAAATAACTGAGGGTAGAGAAAAGAGAAGAAAACCAGGCGGGTGCAGAGGCCCTGGGGCGAAAACAAGGGAGCTGGGGGAGAACCGAGCACAGAGCCCCCAGCACCCACTGGTCCCTGCGGGGTGCAGAGCCCGCGGGCGCCGCCCAGAGACTCCGCCTGGAGGTGCGAGTGGAGCCAGGAGCGAAAACCGGCCCCGAGTCACAGCCCCCGCGGCCGCCTCAGCCTCCGCCCCCCTCCCTTGCCCGGGCGCCCCGGAGCCTGGCGGGGGCGAGTGCGGGGCGCTGGGGCGGCGCCTCTTTGCTCCCCGCGGGGCCCAGCGCCGCGAGCCGCCCGCAGCACGAGGCGAACCAGGCGCCGCTGCGAGGGGGGGGGGGCGGGGCGGGGCCGCGCGGGCGGCAGGACGAGGCGGAGCGGCCGGAGAACGGGGCGGCCCGGCCGGGACCAGGGGAAGGCGCTGGCGCGGGGAGGGGGGGCCCCGCACGGAGGGTCCGAGACACAAACGGGGGGTGGGGTGGAGTCACTTCCCGGCCCGGCCCGGCCGGGCCCCCCCCTCACCTGGCGGCGGCTCGGGGGGCTCCGGGCAGCCGCAGGACGTTCCCGCCGGACCCCGGTTAACCCCTCCGCTGCCGGAGCCGCACACGCGGCCGGCGAGTCCCAGCGCGGCTCCCCCGGACCCCGCCCGCCTCCAGTAGGAGCTGCGCCGGCCAGGCTGAGCGCGGGGGCGGGGCCAGGGCCGGTGGAGAGGAAATGACGTAATCGGCAGACAGGCCAGAGGGGGGAGAAACCCCCCGGCTCGCGGGCGGGGTCGGGACCGGAGCTGCAGTAACGCCCCTTCCGCGCCCGGCCCGGGGGGTGGGGGGGGTCGCTGCGGGTGGGACCGGCCCGTGGGGGAGGGGCAGCGCCGGGCTCTGCTCACACCCACCCCCGCGGGCGGGGCCGCTCCAGCGCCGCCGAGAACGTTCTGGGGCGGGGAGAGGAAAAACCCTCCGGCTCCGGCCCCGCCCCCCGGGAGAGGCGGGAACCAGACACGGAGCTCCGCCCCCAGCCTCGGGCTCCAGCGCCACGGTGGGGGGCGGGGCGTTTGTCCCCCTCAGCTCAGCCCCCCCCCCCCGGGCATTCCCGCGGCAGCGCCTCGTGCGGTCAATGGCCCCGCCCAGCTCATCCCTCGCCCAGCGCGGGCCCGGCCCGGGGGCCAACCGACACCCCCACCCCTGCGGCAGCGCCTCACCGCAACCAGCGTCCTCTGCTGCAGTCCCGCGCGCCTTTGAATTGCCCCACCCCGCTCCCCCATTGGCTGTCATCCTGCCTCCCCGATCCGCCATTGGTCGTTAGAATAACCAATCCCCGTCCGATTTTGAGCAGTTGGCTCGGCCCTCCCTGCCATTGGTCGCCCGTTCTGATCCCGCCCTGTGGACAAGAATGTCAATCCAGGCAATCCTCACGACCATTGGCTAGACCGAGCCAATCTCGTTTCCTCAGTGGCCAAAAAATCCTAACCTGTCTCGCTATTGGCCGTTAGCCACAAGAGTCCGCCTTCCCCTCAGCTCCTGCTCAATCCCTGGAGGGACCCTTCTGCTGGCGTCGGTCGCCCGGGCTCAGGACAGGTGGGGGGGCGGGGCTGTGAGAGCTCTGGGTGAGGACACAGGCTGTGGGCGGGGCCGGGCTCAGGACAGGTTTGGGGGCGGGGCTGTGAGAGCTCTGGGTGGGGATACAGGCTGTGGGCGGGGCCGGGCTCAGGAAAGGTGGGGGGGCGGGGCTGTGAGAGCTCTGGGTGAGGACACAGGCTGTGGGCGGGGCCGGGCTCGGGACAGGTTGGGGGGCGGGGCTGTGAGAGCTCTGGGTGGGGATACAGGCTGTGGGCGGGGCCGGGCTCAGGACAGGTGGGGGGGCGGGGCTGTGAGAGCTCTGGGTGAGGACACAGGCTGTGGGCGGGGCCGGGCTCAGGACAGGTTTGGGGGCGGGGCTATGAGAGTCTGGGTGTGGACACAGGCTGTGGGCGGGGCCGGGCTCAGGACAGGTTTGGGGGCGGGGCTGTGAGAGTCTGGGTGGGGACACAGGCTGTGGGCGGGGCCGGGCTCAGGACAGGTTTGGCGGGTGGGAGCTCCGGGACTCCTGTGATTTCTAGTCATTTCCTTTCCCAGCTGGGCGTGCTCTTTCGTACACATTTGCAAATGACTTACAAGGCGCACAGAATGATTCGCACTGCACTGGCTCACCATTGTGCTGTTCTGGAGAAACCAATGCTTGTGCAGACCGGCGCTTGACCTTCTCACCAGGGAATGGTCTCTCAGAAGCATCAAAGTTACCATCCATGTGCTGACTTTGATTTACCCCTTTCATGCAAAAGTATTCCCACAAACCTCCCACACATTCCACTATCCTAGATCAGCGGGAAACTTCAGATTCCCAGATTGTTCAACGCAGGTTTCTGCTTAGGTTCCCCACTGGCAATGTCACTGCTGCCTACTAATTCTCAGGTGTCACTTGCCTCTGAAGCCGGGGTCACAGTCACTAATGTATCCGTATCCTTTGCAGTGCCCCTGCCTTCACTTCTTGTTTGCCAAGAACAAAAGTCCGTACGTCTCTTTGTCGTAGCTAGCAATGTCTTCCCTTGATTCTCTTCCTCTTTCTTCGCTTTCACCTTCTCCCACCTACATTTTGGTTTCTTCATTTTACCCTGCATGGGGCAAATAGATTTATGAGTCTCCATCCATGTTCTATATGAAATGATACTACCAGACTACGAGATATTATATTACTAGCTACTTTGTTAAAACTTTGAAAAAAATCAATCAGATTTTTCTATTTAAATGAGACTTTTGTAGGTTAGAATAAGATAATTCCCGTGACAATGGGACCCTTGATGACAATTTATAGCTAAAATGATGACAAATGAATATTCATATTGTTCTCTTATATATACTTTAATTTTACAAAGGACGATTGATCGAAGTGGTAATGATGGACACTCTAGAAAATCTTATCATTCGTAAGACTGTAAAACAGATGACAGATCCAGTGCTTGTGTGGAATGTGATCTTTCTGTTAAACACCAACTTATCTCCATAGCTTATCTTGGTACAAGTTTTCATACACAATCACAGCCTTCCTACTGACATTTACGCTACAGACAATTGAAGTCAATTTGTTCAGAATTGTAAATGCTACACAAATCTGCAGTAATTTGCAGGGCTGAGCTAGCAACTATTTTTGCAACCTGTTGTAGATGGAATATTAAAGTTAACCTAATTATTGAATCAGGTGGCTGCAGAAAAATGCACGAATCTTATAAACGTGCTGTGCAGACTGAACTCGGTTGTGGGTGTTGCGGGTAGAGTCAAAGATTCTCTTAGTAGGAGTTGAAAATTCCCCTACTGCCCACCACTGCCCTGGTGCCATCTATTGAGGTGAAGGGGCAGTAAACGGCCGCGTCTTTAACATGACTTGGGCTCTCTGGAAACACCATCTACCGACAATTGTTCATTATTTTAAACTGAAGGTGTCATTTGGCAACCCCGGAAGCTGGTGATTCCCTGTACATCTGCTGCCCTCAACACACCCACTAGCGAAGGGAGCCGCAGTGGGGCGGAGTACAAGGAATGCCATGATGGAGCGGACTGTTAATGACCAGCCCTTGTATCCCATCATGCACCAGGTTATGGGCAAAGGAGCGGTTAATCATGCCAATTCCACCTCCTTGTGGAAACATGGGAATAAATGGCCATTGTCCGACTAGCAGAGCAGGGGCGGCCGCCCGAAGTACATCGCAACTTGGTTTATATGTGTGAAGCGCAAATTCGCTGCTGGTTGCCCTGTCAGGGCATTGACCCACCATAAGCGATGCAGGCCCGATTCCCACTGGTCCCAACTAGCGGTGATGCTCATTAGTTGGACTCTGAGGGAGCCCTGGGAATGTCTCGTACAAAAATGGTGCCTGAAGAGTCAAGTGCTGCGCTGCAGAGCAATGGCCCCGCTGTGCACCTAAGATGTGCGTCCTTCAAAATCAGCTACAAGTTCTCTGCCCCCTCACAGAGTAACAGAGATTTTGGAGCAGGTACTTTACGTGTCTCTAAAAGAAATTCTACTTGAATGGTTCTGGGCCTGGAACTTCAGTCCTCTCCTTAATAGGGCCCTGGGCACGTCCAGCGCCCTCTCCCCTGCAGCAGCTCCAGCGCCGGCTGCTGACACGTCCCCTCCAGCTGTGTGTTGAGGGCGCCGGGCCTGGAAATCTTCTCCCCCAGCTGGGTGGCATTTTCCTCCCCCCTCCGCCCGATCTCCGGGGCCACCTCTCCCAGCCGGGCCAGCAGGAGGCGCTCTTGTTCAGCCAGGAACTCCCACGCCACCAGCTGCCTCTCCACCTCCCCACGAGCGCCAGGCCCGGCCGGGTGGGGGTTTTCCTGCACTACGAGGCGGGCGAGGTCTCAGTTTACAATGTGACTGACAGGTCCCATCTCTGCACTTTCACCCGCACCTTCTCCGGGCCCCCCCCCCACCCTTTTTTCTGCCCTGGTACCAACCCCGGGGGGACAAACGCGGCTCCCCTGACAATCTGCCCCCTCCCAGCGCAGCCGCAGGGAATCTCTGTCCCTGGCAGTGACCCCGCGGCACAGACTGACCCCTCCCAGCGCTGCTGCTCCCTCGCCCCAGCCCATGTCGGGGCCGGTCGCTGCTGGTGCCTGGACTTTGGGCGCTGACTGGACACCGCCAGTTTCCTTTTCAACCAGAGGCTCCAGCTCAAAACCGGCGCCCGGGCAGCAGCTCACTCAGGCCCAGAGCTTCCAGGGGGTTTTAAAGTCTAAAGCTGCAGATGGGGCCCAGTGGGATTTCCAGAGGTGCCGGGCGCCAAACCCCCCCGGGAGTGAGGCAGGAGGGGGTTGTCCCGGCCCTTCCCCAGGCTGTGGGGGGATCACATGGTCGTTGGGCCCCCAGGCCCCTCTCACCAGTCACCTCGGCTGCTCGCCTGGAGCAAAGCGATCGCCCAGCGCGAGCACCTGTGCGCAGCTGTCAGGCAGGTGTGTGATGCCGAGGAAAAGCCCCCGTGGGCTGCAGTACAAGGCTGGGGAGCCTGAGCAGGTGAGGGGCCCAGCCTGGACTGGGCCCAGTGCTGGGAGCCGTGTGGCTGTTCCCCTCCCAGCGCACACGCCAGCACCCAGCAGTCACCCAGACAACAGGCTGCTTCTCCGCGGAGCTCCAAGGCCTTGGGGCCCATCGCGGCGGCTTTACACCCATAAGTGCGGGGGGATCGCCGGGCCCAGAGCTCGTAGAACTCAGCTCTGTGTGTCCGACAGCGAGGACGACGCTTCACCCCCAGCATCACTCCAGACGTTACCGGTGTGGAGCTCGCGCCGGCCGGGTACCCTGGGAGAGCGGCTTCCCCTCGGCTCCCCGGGAGCGACGCCCGTCACTGGCCACTGCAGAGCCGGGATGCTTTAGCTCTGGCCTCTGTGGGCGCAGAGCGGCCGGGGGGAGAGCGATGGCCCATTCCCAAGGCAGGCGGGACGGTCTGTGGGCAGTGCCGGGAGCTGCACACAAAAGGGGGTTCAGATTCCAGCTGCACGTTCTGTTCTGCTCCCCCATGTGCGCGTGAGGGCCGCGGCCGGACCCAGGGGTGGGGGCTGAGGCGCACAGACGGGCTGCGGCTCCACCGCTCAGCAAGGGCTCGAGCACAAACCGGAATCGGCTGCGGCGATGCTCCCGGGGACGCCTGTGCCTCCGGCTGAGCACTAGGGCGGAGCATGTGCAGGGGCAGGACCAGCTGCTGAGCCGGGGAGGAGGGACTGGGCGGAGCGCTGGGCGGTCCCTGGGGGGCGGAGCTGCCTCGTGCTCACAGCTGCACTTTCCCCGGGCTTGTGCTGTGACACTGCAAAGCCCTGGGGATTGTTTTAAATGCGCAGATTGTGCAAAGGCCCCGACTGCTCCTTCGGAACGGACTTTTCATTGGTGTTTAATAGTAACAACAGCCCATAGGTAGGGGGTGCGGCGGCGGGAACGCAACGCTGCTGCAGGCTGGGAGGGGTGTGTCCGCCAGAGCTCATCTGCATGGGGATGCAAAGGGCGCGTGTGTGACACCTGCCAGGCAAAGCCTCGTGGGGAGCGAGTCAGCCCTGAGATCTGCTCCCTTGTAAACACCTCGTTGTGAAACCACAATTTATGGTGATCCTCAGTGTGGGAGCTGTGAGACCTCCCCAAGGCTCTGGGTTGCTGTGGGGGACCGGGCAGTCGCCATCGGTGCATCAGACATTGATTACACGGGGTTCCCTCGTGTAAAACATTCCGGTTGTAATGATGTTGGTTCTTGTAGTGAGTCAGTTTGGTCTCCTGCACCTATTGGTGTTCCTGGGGGGAGGTGTGGGCAGGCATGTCCTGCCCACGGCTAAAAGGCCCCTCTCACAGTGAGGGGGGGCCCACTAAAAACACCCAGTCACCAAATGAATACGGGGGACAACGAAGGAAAAAAAAACAGGGACGGGAGTGAGGGTCAAAGGTTTAGAACGAGGGAGCCGGAAGGGGATACCGAGCAGAGGGCCCCGGACAGCGCCCACCGCTCCTCGAAGGTGTCCAGGGAGTTGGTGGACGCCGCCCAGAGGAACTCCGCTCGGATTCGTGAACGAAGGGAGGAACGGAAGTAGGCCCCACAGTCGCAGGTCGCCCCCTCTGCCAGCCTCCTCTCCCTGGTTTTGTAGATGGCCATTTTGGCCGTGGCCAGGAGGAGGCAGACGAGGAGGTCCCGCGACTTTGTGGGGCCGCGGATAGGGTGTGACAGGATAAGGAGGTGCGGGGAGAAGTGCAGCCAGAACCTCAAGAGGAGGTTCTGGAGGAGCCGGAAGAGGGGCTGCAGCCTGGCGCACTCAACGTAGATGTGCGCCAGGTTCTCCCTCATGCCGCAGAAGGTGCAGGTGTCTGGGATGGGGGTGAACCGCGCCAGGTACACGCCCGTGCTCACCGCTCCATGGAGGATTCTCCAGCTGATGTCCCCGGTGGGCCGCGGGACCAGGGTGGAATAGAGGCTGGCCCACCGGGGCTCCCCACCCTCCGATGGCGGCAAGAGGTCCCGCCACTTGTGGTCGGGGCGGGACACGAGGGTGGGGAAGTGGAGCGTGTGAAGCACGAGCGCGTACAGAAGGTGTCTAGGCGCGGTTCGGAAGGGGACCGGCTGCAAGGTATGCAGCCGGCTGGGGTGGTGGAGGGGAGGGGGGCGGGCAGGATCGCGAAGCCGGGGGCCCACGGAGAGGTCCGGAGGGCTAGGAGTGAGAGGGGGGCGGGGCGCACCCTCTCGCAGGACCCGGCCGAGGTAGACGTGAGCAGTGGGCGGCAGGGCGGCCTTCACCTCCTCGAGTACGCGACGGGGGGAGCGTAGGCAGGAGAGCCCCATGCGCTGGGCGAGCGCCGGGGCCTCCATCCAGTCTCCCCGGTCGTAGTCCAGGAGGTCTCCGACCCTGGTGATTCCACCTAGGACCAACCTCCGGCGCACCACGGGAGACTCCGCCGCCTGCACACGAAGGTGGGGGTTGTGTAGCAGGGGCTCCGCGAGGAGGTCTTCCCCCGGGGTGGCCCCTAAGGACCTGGAGGCTGCGAGCAGCCGCCAAGTGCGGAGGAGGTCCTGGTAGAAGGCCGGCAGCTCCGAGAGGCCTCGCGGACGGTCTCTCCAAGATAAATAAAAGAGCTGCCGGTCGTATCGGAGCCCTCGGTGACGGCGGAGGAAAGCGTGCGCCAGCGTACTCCATGCCGGACTATCTGCACTGTTGGTGTTGGCGTTGAGAAGTCCCTGCAGGGCCCGGAGGCGGAAGACATGGACCTGAGTGCGCATGCAGGTCAGGCCCTGTCCTCCCTCCTCCGGGGGAAGGTGGAGTACCCCTGCAGAGACCCAGTGCAGTCCTGGCCAGAAAAACTCCAGGATTAACTTCTGGAGCTGGTCCAGGAACTTCGGGGGTGGGACCAGGGTGCTGAGGCGGTACCAGAGCATGGACAGGACGAGTTGGTTCAGCACCAGTGCTCTCCCCCGTAGGGAGAGACACCGGAGCAGCCCTGTCCACCTCCGTAACCGCTCAGCGACCCTGCCCTCTAAACCCTGCCAGTTTTCCGGCGGAGAGGGGTGCGTGGCAGATAGAAAGACGCCTAGATAGAGCAGCGGACCCGCGCTCCACCGGATGGCCTGAAGCGCGGGCGGGAGGCGGCTCGTCTGCCATCCAGTCCCGACCACCAGGCCAGAGCTCTTGACCCAGTTGACCCGGGCGGAGGAGGCTGCCGAGTAGATAGCTTGGCAGGCCTCCAGGCGCGCCAGGTCTCCCGGGTCCTGAACCACGAGGAGCACGTCGTCGGCGTACGCCGACAGGACTAGCCGCAGCCCTGCCTCTGGAAGCACCAACCCCATCAACCGTCGACGAAGGAGACAGAGGAAGGGCTCGATGGCCAGAGCGTACAGCTGTCCTGAGAGCGGGCAGCCTTGTCGTACTCCCCGTCCGAAGCTGACCGGAGCGGTCAGGGTCCAGTTGAGCTTGACCATGCACTCCGAGGCAGCGTACAGCACCCGGAGAAACCCGACGAAGCGGGGTCCGAAGCCGAAGGCCCGCAGGGTGCCCAGGAGATACCCGTGGTCCACCCTGTCGAACGCCTTCTCCTGATCCAAGGAGAGGAGGGCGAACGACAGGCCGTCCCTACACCCAAGCTCTAGGAGATCCCGGACCAAGGACAGATTATGAAGGATGGTGCGGCCCGGGACGGTGTAGGTCTGGTCGGGGTGGACCACGTCCTGCAGCACGGACCCCAAGCGACGGGAAATGGCTTTGGCGATGATCTTGTAGTCCGTGCTGAGGAGCGAGATGGGACGCCAGTTCCTGAGGTCGCGGGGGTCCCCCTTCTTGGGCAGCAGGGCAAGGACGGCACGCCTGCATGACAGGGGGAGGACCCCGCTTTGCAAGGCCTCGGCCCAGACGCTGAGCAGGTCTGGGCCGAGGACGTCCCAAAACACGCGGTAAAACTCCACGGTCAGCCCGTCCATGCCCGGGGATTTGTTGGTGGGCATGAGGCGGAGGGCTTCCGAGAGCTCGGCCAGAGTGAGAGGGAGCTCCAGCCGGTCCCGGTCGCCCGTGCTGACCGACGGCAGTCGGTCCCAGAGCACCCTGCAGGCGTCAGCGTCGGTCGGATCCGGGGAGAAAAGGGTGGCGTAGAAGGCGCGGGCCCTCTCGCGCATCTCCACCGGATCCGTAAGAGGGGTGCCGTCCTCCGCAAGAAGGCAGAGGATGTGTTTTTCGGCACCCCTCTTTTTCTCCAGGGCGTAGAAGAAGCGGGAGCCGCGGTCCATCTCCCGGAGGAGTTGGATTCGCGACCTCACCAAGGCCCCCTGTGCCCGGAGGGCGTCGAGGGCCCTGAGCTCGTCCCTCTTCTCCTGGTACGTGCCGCAGAGGGATGGATCGCTGGGGCTGGCGGCTAGACGCCTCTCCAGCTCAAGAACCTCCCGTTCCAGCTGCCCTATCAGCGCATCCCGCCGCCGGCTGGCCCCCCGAGTATAGTCGCGGCAGAAAAGCCGCGCGCGCACCTTTCCCAGATCCCACCACCGCCGTGCCGAGGGAAAGGCACGCCGTTGCTCGCGCCAGGCCAGCCAGAACTCCCGGAAGGACGCCTCGAAGCCCACGTCCTCCAGCAGGCTGTTATTGAAGTGCCAGTAGGCCGACCCCCGCTTCCCCAGCGAGAGGGAAGCCTTCACGGCCACCAGGTGGTGGTCCGAGAAGGGGGCCGGCCGCACGCTGGAGGCGTGGGCCCGGGAGAGATGGTGCCGTGAGATGTAAATGCGGTCCAACCGGGAGTGTACAGATTTATGGCCCACCACTCGGACGCAGGTGAAACCAGCGTCGTCGTCCGAGTGGTGGCTGCGCCAGACGTCCACCAGGGAGCGATGGATGAGAAGCTCCCTGAGGACGCCCGCGGCGGCCTGGCCATGCTCGGTCCCCGTGCGGTCCCGCTCCTCGAGGGTGCAGTTGAAATCCCCGCCGAGGACCAGGCACTCGCGAGGATCGATGGTGTCGAGGAAGGCTGCCGCCTGCCGGAAGAAGGGAGTTCTCTCCGGGTGGCGTGTCGGGGCATAGACATTGACGAGATGGAGAGGCAGCCCCTCCACCCGCACCCGGAGATACAGCAGGCGGCCGGGCACAACCTCGACGCTCCCCAGCACCTCGGGCCGCAGGTCTGGGGAGAACAGGGTCGCCACCCCGGCCCGGTGGGCCGAAAGGTGACTAAAGTGGACCCCGTCTCCCCACTCCAGCCGCCACTTAGCTTCGGCGGCTGGGGTAGTGTAGGTCTCCTGTAGGAAGGTGACCGAGTACCCCCCCTCCCGAAGGAAGGAGAGCACTCGGCACCTACGGAGACCCGACCCGCAGCCCCTGGCATTTAGAGTGGCAAAGAGGATCGGCGCCATTCGGAGGGCTGGGGAGGATCCTCGCCGGAGGGAGTACCGACGGTTCCCGTGGGGCCACGCAGCAAACCGTGACCAACCCCGAAGGCGACGAGGGCGTCACGGAAGCTGCGGGCCCGTTGGTAAGCCGAGGCGTCCCTCCTCCCGGTCCCCCTGCCCTCCTTGAGAAGGGCCCTCACGGATTCCAGGATGGTGTGGAAGTCCCCCCAGTGCTGGAGGGCGAGAGCAACCTTGTTCTTGGAGCCACGAATGTCCTCCAAGAACCGGCGCATCTCTCCCACCAGCGCATGGGGTGCCGAGGCCTCGGGGTCTCCAGTACCCATCGGCCTCGTGTACCCTTGGGCCCCACGGCCAGAGAAAGGATTGGGGTGGGGACTGGGGTCTGGTTTTGGGGGGGATGAGGGCGGCGGAGGGAGAGCAGCCCCGGAAGTGCTGGGAGAGGGCGATGTAGGGGGGGCCTCCCGAAGGATTACGGTTTCGGGGGCAGGTATGAGTGGGCAGGGGTCGAGGGGAGGGGTAGGAGGAGGGGGGGTGGGGGGGAGGGCAGGGGGGATGGGACTCATCAAGGGAGGGGAAGGTTCATGAGGGGGAGGGAGGGGGGGCAGTGGGGGAGGGGGAGGAGGAAGTGGAGGGGGAGGAGGGTCTGGAGGGGGTAGGATTGCAGGTTCTGGGGCGGGGTGTTGGCTGGGAGAAGGTGCGGGGATAATGGCGGGTGGTGGGGCTAAGATGGGAGCAGGAGCGGGGATATGGAGAGAAGGTGTCTCGGGAGGAGGGGCTTCCTCGGATGGTGGGGCGGGGGAGGGGGATAGGGGCGAGGTGCCGACATACTCGGCAGGAAGTGCCAACTGGTCGAGGGGGTGGGTGTTGGGGTCCTCGGTTTCGGGGCCAAAGGTGGGGGGCATGGGGAACTCTGCTTCCCCCAGGGTGCCCAGGGGCTGGCCAACTCCCGTGGGGAGGTCATCTCTGATTAAGGGGGGGGTCGCCTCCTGCGACGTCCCAAGGCAGAGGGAGGCGGTGGTTGAAGGATCACTGGTAGACGGTGAGGGGGAGAATGGAGGGGGTGGGGGTGAGTGGATGGACGGCCCACAGGCCTCCAGTAGGAGGCTGTCCACGTCCAGGGCCACCGGGGTGAGGCCTAGGGCCTCGACCTCCTGCGAGAGGAGGGCGAGGCCGAGGCTCACCTCCTCCGGACGCTCCACAGCAGTAGTCTGGGTCGCGGCCGGAGGGGTGTCAGGGGAGGGCGCGGGTGTGCAAAAAACCCTCTCAGCTTCCTGAGGCTCTGGCTCCGGGGCGGAGGGGGTGTTGCCGTTCTCAGCCGCCACCGCGGCAGCCCCCGTCGCCCCCGGCAGATGATCGGCAGCCGGGGGTTCGGCAGGTGGGTCTGGGCTGGCGGCTCTTTTTAGCGCTTTGCGCGGCGCCTCCACCCCGTCCTCCGACAGGGTGGGGGTGCCGGGTGCGCGCACTTTTTTCTTTCGTTTCCCCCTCACCAGCACCCAGCCCTCCGAGGAGGCGGGCTGGGCAGTAGAGGAGGAGGGGCCAGGGGACAGGGCCGACGAGGAGGAAGGGAGGTAAGAAGGGGGCGGGGCGGCAAGGGGGGGGGACGACCCGCCCCGGGACGGGCCCTCTTCTGGTCCTGCCGCCGGCCCCTCCTCCCTCTCCTCCGCAGGCCCGGCTCTTGTGCCCGCTCGGGCGCCAGCGCCTGCTTCTTCTTGCCCGGCACCATGCGGCCGGGCATCCTCCGACGCCCGAGCGGCGATGGATCCGTCCGGGACGAGAGGAGGAGGGTCGGTCCCGGGGCCTGTCGCGGTCGGGGCGCCGCCGATCTCGTGGCTGACGCCCCCCGGGTCGGAGGAGGTCCCGGGCTCCCCTTCGTGCCGGGCCAGGGGGCAATCCCTCCGGACGTGCCCCGCCGCCCGGCACATAAAGCACCGGGCCTCCCCCAGGGTGTAAAAGACCCGGTACTGGGCCCCTTGATGGGGCACCAGTATAGTCCCCTCCTGGGCCACCCCGCCCCGTGCTGCCGCCGGCGGCAGTTGGACCCGGGCCTGCCGGCGGAAGGAGAGCACGTGCCGGAGGGCGGGGTCTTTACAGCCTAGGGGGAGGGGACTCAGGACCGTCAAAGGCCGGCCCAGGGCAGTGAGGAAAGGCAGAAGGGCAGAGTTGGGAAGGAAGGGTGGGACAGAAGAAAAAACCACCCGCACGCCCAGGTCTTCCAGCGGCTCCAGGGGCACGTGCACGCCCCCAACCGCCAGGCCCCTCTCCACCGCCTCCTGGGCGGCGGCCTCCGAAGCCAGGAAGAACACGATCTTCCCGAACATCCGGGAGGCCGCCACCACGGCCGCGGGCCCCACCACCCGTGCCAACGCCCGCACGTAGGTCTCCACGTGGGGCGAGGCAGCCACCAGGAGGCAGCGGACTCCGTGCCTCCTGGTGAGCGCGGGGAAGGGGCCGCGACCGTTGGGGATGGTAGTCCCGGCAGAGGCGGCAGGAGTAGGGTGCGAGGCGGCGGCCGCCGCCTGGGCGTACGACCTGGGGGCCGAGAGGTCGGGGCCCCCAGGAGCGGTGGAGGGAACAGGGGGAAGGGGAGAAGGGGAGGCTGCACTGGATGTTTGGGCAGCCTGGGGGAGAGTCCCCGCCACGGGAGGTTTGGCCTTCCGGGCGGGGCTCTTGCCCTTTCTTTTCCCCTGGCCCCTCCTGCCCTTTTGGGGGGGGGGGTTTGGGGCTGGGTCGCCAGGGGGCGCCGCGGCGGAGGCAGTAGGAGCCCCGGAGCCTGCGCCCGCGCCCTCAGCCGACGTGGTTGTGATGTTCTGGGCAGCCCTGGACGAGTGGGCCGCCATTTCGGGGATAGGAGGGGTGACAGTGGAGGGGAGAGGGAGGGAGGGGTCACCAGATGACCCTCCAGTGGGCGTGGGGGCCATATTGGTGGGTTTGAGGGGGAAAAAGTTCATTGGGGGTGGGGGCCTTTAAGAGAAGGCGGGGGAGGGGGAGGAGAGTGGAAGGGAAGGAAGGAGTGAGGCGTGGCTGCCCCTCCCCCACCGGCCGGGCTGAGGACCCAGTCAGATGGGGGAAGGGCAGGGCAAGGGGAGTGAGGGCAGGGAAAGGGAGACACAAAAGAGAGACCACAACTCCCAGCACAAGAGGGTAAGATGGCTCCTGTTTCTGCACTGGGGTGTGGAGGGAGTCAAAGTTTGTGTGTGTGTGTGTGGGTTGTGGGGGGGCCTCAGGCGCTTGAGTAAACAGAAGAAGGGGGGGGGAAGGGGCGTGGGCACGTGGGGGGGCAGGGAGGAGGCACAGCCCACTTAAGGGGGATGGCGGGGTTAATGGGGAGAGGGGTGTGCCCACGTGCGCCTGAGGGGTGGGCCCGTAGCAGCTGCTGCTGCAGAGCCTCGAGATGGCAGGGGAGAAGGCAGGGGCAGCTGATTGGAGGGGCCCAGGTGGAGGGGCCCCAGCGGCAGCTGGGTGTGGGGGGGGGCAGTAGGAGGGGGGGGTGGCTGCAGGGGTGGGGCAGGGGCCACGCCCTAACACCCCACCCCTGGCTATGCAGCTCCCCCCCGGAGCCCCGGTGGAGAGGGGCCCTGCCCAAGCTCACCCCTCCCCAAGCCACTCCACAGGAGGCTGTGTGGAGGGAGCCCAACCGCCGCTTTGAGAGAGCCCCCTACCTTCTCCAGGTGGTGAGGATGCAGCAGCTGCTGGATGGAAGGTGGGCCCAAATGGGGGGCCAGCAGTGTCTCCCCCAAAAGATGGAAGAAGGGGGGGGGGCCCCCTGCTGTAGGGCAGGGGGCAAGAGGCCCCCACCCTCCACCCACTCAGCAGTTCCTAAAAGGACTGGGTGAGGGTTGGGGGGAGAAGATAGACCCTGCCTGCCCGAGGCAGGAGGGAGGCTGACCCCAGAAAGGGGGGGGGGTGGGGAAGGCAGCCCTGTGGGGGCTTCAGCCAGCCAAGGCCCGCCAGCCCCCAGATGCTCGCCTTCCAGCCGTGGGAGAGGGTCCCACGGCGGCGGTGGCAGCAGCAGCAGCCCTGCAGGAGCACCTGCAGCTGGCCTCCTGCACCTATTGGTGTTCCTGGGGGGGAGGTGTGGGCAGGCATGTCCTGCCCACGGCTAAAAGGCCCCTCTCACAGTGAGGGGGGGCCCACTAAAAACACCCAGTCACCAAATAAATACGGGGGACAACGAAGGAAAAAAAAAACAGGGACGGGAGTGAGGGTCAAAGGTTTAGAACGAGGGAGCCGGAAGGGGATACCGAGCAGAGGGCCCCGGACAGCGCCCACCGCTCCTCGAAGGTGTCCAGGGAGTTGGTGGACGCCGCCCAGAGGAACTCCGCTCGGATTCGTGAGCGAAGGGAGGAACGGAAGTAGGCCCCACAGTCGCAGGTCGCCCCCTCTGCCAGCCTCCTCTCCCTGGTTTTGTAGATGGCCATTTTGGCCGTGGCCAGGAGGAGGCAGACGAGGAGGTCCCGCGACTTTGTGGGGCCGCGGATAGGGTGTGACAGGATAAGGAGGTGCGGGGAGAAGTGCAGCCAGAACCTCAAGAGGAGGTTCTGGAGGAGCCGGAAGAGGGGCTGCAGCCTGGCGCACTCAACGTAGATGTGCGCCAGGTTCTCCCTCATGCCGCAGAAGGTGCAGGTGTCTGGGATGGGGGTGAACCGCGCCAGGTACACGCCCGTGCTCACCGCTCCATGGAGGATTCTCCAGCTGATGTCCCCGGTGGGCCGCGGGACCAGGGTGGAATAAAGGCTGGCCCACCGGGGCTCCCCACCCTCCGATGGCGGCAAGAGGTCCCGCCACTTGTGGTCGGGGCGGGACACGAGGGTGGGGAAGTGGAGCGTGTGAAGCACGAGCGCGTACAGAAGGTGTGTAGGCGCGGTTCGGAAGGGGACCGGCTGCAAGGTATGCAGCCGGCTGGGGTGGTGGAGGGGAGGGGGGCGGGCAGGATCGCGAAGCCGGGGGCCCACGGAGAGGTCCGGAGGGCTAGGAGTGAGAGGGGGGCGGGGCGCACCCTCTCGCAGGACCCGGCCGAGGTAGACGTGAGCAGTGGGCGGCAGGGCGGCCTTCACCTCCTCGAGTACGCGACGGGGGGAGCGTAGGCAGGAGAGCCCCATGCGCTGGGCGAGCGCCGGGGCCTCCATCCAGTCTCCCCGGTCGTAGTCCAGGAGGTCTCCGACCCTGGTGATTCCACCTAGGACCAACCTCCGGCGCACCACGGGAGACTCCGCCGCCTGCACACGAAGGTGGGGGTTGTGTAGCAGGGGCTCCGCGAGGAGGTCTTCCCCCGGGGTGGCCCCTAAGGACCTGGAGGCTGCGAGCAGCCGCCAAGTGCGGAGGAGGTCCTGGTAGAAGGCCGGCAGCTCCGAGAGGCCTCGCGGACGGTCTCTCCAAGATAAATAAAAGAGCTGCCGGTCGTATCGGAGCCCTCGGTGACGGCGGAGGAAAGCGTGCGCCAGCGTACTCCATGCCGGACTATCTGCACTGTTGGTGTTGGCGTTGAGAAGTCCCTGCAGGGCCCGGAGGCGGAAGACATGGACCTGAGTGCGCATGCAGGTCAGGCCCTGTCCTCCCTCCTCCGGGGGGAGGTGGAGTACCCCTGCAGAGACCCAGTGCAGTCCTGGCCAGAAAAACTCCAGGATTAACTTCTGGAGCTGGTCCAGGAACTTCGGGGGTGGGACCAGGGTGCTGAGGCGGTACCAGAGCATGGACAGGACGAGTTGGTTCAGCACCAGTGCTCTCCCCCGTAGGGAGAGACACCGGAGCAGCCCTGTCCACCTCCGTAACCGCTCAGCGACCCTGCCCTCTAAACCCTGCCAGTTTTCCGGCGGAGAGGGGTGCGTGGCAGATAGAAAGACGCCTAGATAGAGCAGCGGACCCGCGCTCCACCGGATGGCCTGAAGCGCGGGCGGGAGGCGGCTCGTCTGCCATCCAGTCCCGACCACCAGGCCAGAGCTCTTGACCCAGTTGACCCGGGCGGAGGAGGCTGCCGAGTAGATAGCTTGGCAGGCCTCCAGACGCGCCAGGTCTCCCGGGTCCTGAACCACGAGGAGCACGTCGTCGGCGTACGCCGACAGGACTAGCCGCAGCCCTGCCTCTGGAAGCACCAACCCCATCAACCGTCGACGAAGGAGACAGAGGAAGGGCTCGATGGCCAGAGCGTACAGCTGTCCTGAGAGCGGGCAGCCTTGTCGTACTCCCCGTCCGAAGCTGACCGGAGCGGTCAGGGTCCAGTTGAGCTTGACCATGCACTCCGAGGCAGCGTACAGCACCCGGAGAAACCCGACGAAGCGGGGTCCGAAGCCGAAGGCCCGCAGGGTGCCCAGGAGATACCCGTGGTCCACCCTGTCGAACGCCTTCTCCTGATCCAAGGAGAGGAGGGCGAACGACAGGCCGTCCCTACACCCAAGCTCTAGGAGATCCCGGACCAAGGACAGATTATGGAGGATGGTGCGGCCCGGGACGGTGTAGGTCTGGTCGGGGTGGACCACGTCCTGCAGCACGGACCCCAAGCGACGGGAGATGGCTTTGGCGATGATCTTGTAGTCCGTGCTGAGGAGCGAGATGGGACGCCAGTTCCTGAGGTCGCGGGGGTCCCCCTTCTTGGGCAGCAGGGCGAGGACGGCACGCCTGCATGACAGGGGGAGGACCCCGCTTTGCAAGGCCTCGGCCCAGACGCTGAGCAGGTCTGGGCCGAGGACGTCCCAAAACACGCGGTAAAACTCCACGGTCAGCCCGTCCATGCCCGGGGATTTGTTGGTGGGCATGAGGCGGAGGGCTTCCGAGAGCTCGGCCAGAGTGAGAGGGAGCTCCAGCCGGTCCCGGTCGCCCGTGCTGACCGACGGCAGTCGGTCCCAGAGCACCCTGCAGGCGGCAGCGTCGGTCGGATCCGGGGAGAAAAGGGTGGCGTAGAAGGCGCGGGCCCTCTCGCGCATCTCCACCGGATCCGTAAGAGGGGTGCCGTCCTCCGCAAGAAGGCAGAGGATGTGTTTTTCGGCACCCCTCTTTTTCTCCAGGGCGTAGAAGAAGCGGGAGCCGCGGTCCATCTCCCGGAGGAGTTGGATTCGCGACCTCACCAAGGCCCCCTGTGCCCGGAGGACGTCGAGGGCCCTGAGCTCGTCCCTCTTCTCCTGGTACGTGCCGCAGAGGGATGGATCGCTGGGGCTGGCGGCTAGACGCCTCTCCAGCTCAAGAACCTCCCGTTCCAGCTGCCCTATCAGCGCATCCCGCCGCCGGCTGGCCCCCCGAGTATAGTCGCGGCAGAAAAGCCGCGCGCGCACCTTTCCCAGATCCCACCACCGCCGTGCCGAGGGAAAGGCACGCCGTTGCTCGCGCCAGGCCAGCCAGAACTCCCGGAAGGACGCCTCGAAGCCCACGTCCTCCAGCAGGCTGTTATTGAAGTGCCAGTAGGCCGACCCCCGCTTCCCCAGCGAGAGGGAAGCCTTCACGGCCACCAGGTGGTGGTCCGAGAAGGGGGCCGGCCGCACGCTGGAGGCGTGGGCCCGGGAGAGATGGTGCCGTGAGATGTAAATGCGGTCCAACCGGGAGTGTACAGATTTATGGCCCACCACTCGGACGCAGGTGAAACCAGCGTCGTCGTCCGAGTGGTGGCTGCGCCAGACGTCCACCAGGGAGCGATGGATGAGAAGCTCCCTGAGGACGCCCGCGGCGGCCTGGCCATGCTCGGTCCCCGTGCGGTCCCGCTCCTCGAGGGTGCAGTTGAAATCCCCGCCGAGGACCAGGCACTCGCGAGGATCGATGGTGTCGAGGAAGGCTGCCGCCTGCCGGAAGAAGGGAGTTCTCTCCGGGTGGCGTGTCGGGGCATAGACATTGACGAGATGGAGAGGCAGCCCCTCCACCCGCACCCGGAGATACAGCAGGCGGCCGGGCACAACCTCGACGCTCCCCAGCACCTCGGGCCGCAGGTCTGGGGAGAACAGGGTCGCCACCCCGGCCCGGTGGGCCGAAAGGTGACTAAAGTGGACCCCGTCTCCCCACTCCAGCCGCCACTTAGCTTCGGCGGCTGGGGTAGTGTAGGTCTCCTGTAGGAAGGTGACCGAGTACCCCCCCTCCCGAAGGAAGGAGAGCACTCGGCACCTACGGAGACCCGACCCGCAGCCCCTGGCATTTAGAGTGGCAAAGAGGATCGGCGCCATTTGGAGGGCTGGGGAGGATCCTCGCCGGAGGGAGTACCGACGGTTCCCGTGGGGCCACGCAGCAAACCGTGACCAACCCCGAAGGCGACGAGGGCGTCACGGAAGCTGCGGGCCCGTTGGTAAGCCGAGGCGTCCCTCCTCCCGGTCCCCCTGCCCTCCTTGAGAAGGGCCCTCACGGATTCCAGGATGGTGTGGAAGTCCCCCCAGCGCTGGAGGGCGAGAGCAACCTTGTTCTTGGAGCCACGAATGTCCTCCAAGAACCGGCGCATCTCTCCCACCAGCGCATGGGGTGCCGAGGCCTCGGGGTCTCCAGTACCCATCGGCCTCGTGTACCCTTGGGCCCCACGGCCAGAGAAAGGATTGGGGTGGGGACTGGGGTCTGGTTTTGGGGGGGATGAGGGCGGCGGAGGGAGAGCAGCCCCGGAAGTGCTGGGAGAGGGCGATGTAGGGGGGGCCTCCCGAAGGATTACGGTTTCGGGGGCAGGTATGAGTGGGCAGGGGTCGAGGGGAGGGGTAGGAGGAGGGGGGGTGGGGGGGAGGGCAGGGGGGATGGGACTCATCAAGGGAGGGGAAGGTTCATGAGGGGGAGGGAGGGGGGGCAGTGGGGGAGGGGGAGGAGGAAGTGGAGGGGGAGGAGGGTCTGGAGGGGGTAGGATTGCAGGTTCTGGGGCGGGGTGTTGGCTGGGAGAAGGTGCGGGGATAATGGCGGGTGGTGGGGCTAAGATGGGAGCAGGAGCGGGGATATGGAGAGAAGGTGTCTCGGGAGGAGGGGCTTCCTCGGATGGTGGGGCGGGGGAGGGGGATAGGGGCGAGGTGCCGACATACTCGGCAGGAAGTGCCAACTGGTCGAGGGGGTGGGTGTTGGGGTCCTCGGTTTCGGGGCCAAAGGTGGGGGGCATGGGGAACTCTGCTTCCCCCAGGGTGCCCAGGGGCTGGCCAACTCCCGTGGGGAGGTCATCTCTGATTAAGGGGGGGGTCGCCTCCTGCGACGTCCCAAGGCAGAGGGAGGCGGTGGTTGAGGGATCACTGGTAGACGGTGAGGGGGAGAATGGAGGGGGTGGGGGTGAGTGGATGGACGGCCCACAGGCCTCCAGTAGGAGGCTGTCCACGTCCAGGGCCACCGGGGTGAGGCCTAGGGCCTCGACCTCCTGCGAGAGGAGGGCGAGGCCGGGGCTCACCTCCTCCGGACGCTCCACAGCAGTAGTCTGGGTCGCGGCCGGAGGGGTGTCAGGGGAGGGCGCGGGTGTGCGAAAAACCCTCTCAGCTTCCTGAGGCTCTGGCTCCGGGGCGGAGGGGGTGTTGCCGTTCTCAGCCGCCACCGCGGCAGCCCCCGTCGCCCCCGGCAGACGATCGGCAGCCGGGGGTTCGGCAGGTGGGTCTGGGCTGGCGGCTCTTTTTAGCGCTTTGCGCGGCGCCTCCACCCCGTCCTCCGACAGGGTGGGGGTGCCGGGTGCGCGCACTTTTTTCTTTCGTTTCCCCCCCACCAGCACCCAGCCCTCCGAGGAGGCGGGCTGGGCAGTAGAGGAGGAGGGGCCAGGGGACAGGGCCGACGAGGAGGAAGGGAGGTAAGAAGGGGGCGGGGCGGCAAGGGGGGGGGACGACCCGCCCCGGGACGGGCCCTCTTCTGGTCCTGCCGCCGGCCCCTCCTCCCTCTCCTCCGCAGGCCCGGCTCTTGTGCCCGCTCGGGCGCCAGCGCCTGCTTCTTCTTGCCCGGCACCATGCGGCCGGGCATCCTCCGACGCCCGAGCGGCGATGGATCCGTCCGGGACGAGAGGAGGAGGGTCGGTCCCGGGGCCTGTCGCGGTCGGGGCGCCGCCGATCTCGTGGCTGACGCCCCCCGGGTCGGAGGAGGTCCCGGGCTCCCCTTCGTGCCGGGCCAGGGGGCAATCCCTCCGGACGTGCCCCGCCGCCCGGCACATAAAGCACCGGGCCTCCCCCAGGGTGTAAAAGACCCGGTACTGGGCCCCTTGATGGGGCACCAGTATAGTCCCCTCCTGGGCCACCCCGCCCCGTGCTGCCGCCGGCGGCAGTTGGACCCGGGCCTGCCGGCGGAAGGAGAGCACGTGCCGGAGGGCGGGGTCTTTACAGCCTAGGGGGAGGGGACTCAGGACCGTCAAAGGCCGGCCCAGGGCAGTGAGGAAAGGCAGAAGGGCAGAGTTGGGAAGGAAGGGTGGGACAGAAGAAAAAACCACCCGCACGCCCAGGTCCTCCAGCGGCTCCAGGGGCACGTGCACGCCCCCAACCGCCAGGCCCCTCTCCACCGCCTCCTGGGCGGCGGCCTCCGAAGCCAGGAAGAACACGATCTTCCCGAACATCCGGGAGGCCGCCACCACGGCCGCGGGCCCCACCACCCGTGCCAACGCCCGCACGTAGGTCTCCACGTGGGGCGAGGCAGCCACCAGGAGGCAGCGGACTCCGTGCCTCCTGGTGAGCGCGGGGAAGGGGCCGCGACCGTTGGGGATGGTAGTCCCGGCAGAGGCGGCAGGAGTAGGGTGCGAGGCGGCGGCCGCCGCCTGGGCGTACGACCTGGGGGCCGAGAGGTCGGGGCCCCCAGGAGCGGTGGAGGGAACAGGGGGAAGGGGAGAAGGGGAGGCTGCACTGGATGTTTGGGCAGCCTGGGGGAGAGTCCCCGCCACGGGAGGTTTGGCCTTCCGGGCGGGGCTCTTGCCCTTTCTTTTCCCCTGGCCCCTCCTGCCCTTTTGGGGGGGGGGGTTTGGGGCTGGGTCGCCAGGGGGCGCCGCGGCGGAGGCAGTAGGAGCCCTGGAGCCTGCGCCCGCGCCCTCAGCCGACGTGGTTGTGATGTTCTGGGCAGCCCTGGACGAGTGGGCCGCCATTTCGGGGATAGGAGGGGTGACAGTGGAGGGGAGAGGGAGGGAGGGGTCACCAGATGACCCTCCAGTGGGCGTGGGGGCCATATTGGTGGGTTTGAGGGGGAAAAAGTTCATTGGGGGTGGGGGCCTTTAAGAGAAAGCGGGGGAGGGGGAGGAGAGTGGAAGGGAAGGAAGGAGTGAGGCGTGGCTGCCCCTCCCCCACCGGCCGGGCTGAGGACCCAGTCAGACGGGGGAAGGGCAGGGCAAGGGGAGTGAGGTCAGGGAAAGGGAGACACAAAAGAAAGACCACAACTCCCAGCACAAGAGGGTAAGATGGCTCCTGTTTCTGCACTGGGGTGTGGAGGGAGTCAAAGTTTGTGTGTGTGTGTGTGTGTGTGTGGGTTGTGGGGGGGCCTCAGGCGCTTAAGTAAACAGAAAAAAGGGGGGGGGAAGGGGCGTGGGCACGTGGGGGGGCAGGGAGGAGGCACAGCCCACTTAAGGGGGATGGCGGGGTTAATGGGGGGAGGGGTGTGCCCACGTGCGCCTGAGGGGTGGGCCCGTAGCAGCTGCTGCTGCAGAGCCTCGAGATGGCAGGGGAGAAGGCAGGGGCAGCTGATTGGAGGGGCCCAGGTGGGGGGGGCCCCAGCGGCAGCTGGGTGTGGGGGGGGCAGTAGGAGGGGGGAGTGGCTGCAGGGGTGGGGCAGGGGCCACACCCTAACACCCCACCCCTGGCTATGCAGCTCCCCCCCGGAGCCCCGGTGGAGAGGGGCCCTGCCCAAGCTCACCCCTCCCCAAGCCACTCCACAGGAGGCTGTGTGGAGGGAGCCCAACCGCCGCTTTGAGAGAGCCCCCTACCTTCTCCAGGTGGTGAGGATGCAGCAGCTGCTGGATGGAAGGTGGGCCCAAATGGGGGTCAGCAGTGTCTCCCCCAAAAGATGGAAGAAGGGGGGGGGGGCCCCTGCTGTAGGGCAGGGGGCAAGAGGCCCCCACCCTCCACCCACTCAGCAGTTCCTAAAAGGACTGGGTGAGGGTTGGGGGGAGAAGATAGACCCTGCCTGCCCGAGGCAGGAGGGAGGCTGACCCCAGAAAGGGGTGGGGGGTGGGGAAGGCAGCCCTGTGGGGGCTTCAGCCAGCCAAGGCCCACCAGCCCCCAGATGCTCGCCTTCCAGCCGTGGGAGAGGGTCCCACGGCGGCGGTGGCAGCAGCAGCAGCAGCCCTGCAGGAGCACCTGCAGCTGGCCTCCTGCACCTATTGGTGTTCCTGGGGGAGGTGTGGGCAGGCATGTCCTGCCCACAGCTAAAAGGCCCCTCTCACAGTGAGGGGGGGCCCACTAAAAACACCCAGTCACCAAATGAATACGGGGGACAACGAAGGAAAAAAAACAGGGACGGGAGTGAGGGTCAAAGGTTTAGAACGAGGGAGCCGGAAGGGGATACCGAGCAGAGGGCCCCGGACAGCGCCCACCGCTCCTCGAAGGTGTCCAGGGAGTTGGTGGACGCCGCCCAGAGGAACTCCGCTCGGATTCGTGAGCGAAGGGAGGAACGGAAGTAGGCCCCACAGTCGCAGGTCGCCCCCTCTGCCAGCCTCCTCTCCCTGGTTTTGTAGATGGCCATTTTGGCCGTGGCCAGGAGGAGGCAGACGAGGAGGTCCCGCGACTTTGTGGGGCCGCGGACAGGGTGTGACAGGATAAGGAGGTGCGGGGAGAAGTGCAGCCAGAACCTCAAGAGGAGGTTCTGGAGGAGCCGGAAGAGGGGCTGCAGCCTGGCGCACTCAACGTAGATGTGCGCCAGGTTCTCCCTCATGCCGCAGAAGGTGCAGGTGTCTGGGATGGGGGTGAACCGTGCCAGGTACACGCCCGTGCTCACCGCTCCATGGAGGATTCTCCAGCTGATGTCCCCGGTGGGCCGCGGGACCAGGGTGGAATAGAGGCTGGCCCACCGGGGCTCCCCACCCTCCGATGGCGGCAAGAGGTCCCGCCACTTGTGGTCGGGGCGGGACACGAGGGTGGGGAAGTGGAGCGTGTGAAGCACGAGCGCGTACAGAAGGTGTCTAGGCGCGGTTCGGAAGGGGACCGGCTGCAAGGTATGCAGCCGGCTGGGGTGGTGGAGGGGAGGGGGGCGGGCAGGATCGCGAAGCCGGGGGCCCACGGAGAGGTCCGGAGGGCTAGGAGTGAGAGGGGGGCGGGGCGCACCCTCTCGCAGGACCCGGCCGAGGTAGACGTGAGCAGTGGGCGGCAGGGCGGCCTTCACCTCCTCGAGTACGCGACGGGGAGAGCGTAGGCAGGAGAGCCCCATGCGCTGGGCGAGCGCCGGGGCCTCCATCCAGTCTCCCCGGTCGTAGTCCAGGAGGTCTCCGACCCTGGTGATTCCACCTAGGACCAACCTCCGGCGCACCACGGGAGACTCCGCCGCCTGCACACGAAGGTGGGGGTTGTGTAGCAGGGGCTCCGCGAGGAGGTCTTCCCCCGTGGTGGCCCCTAAAGACCTGGAGGCTGCGAGCAGCCGCCAAGTGCGGAGGAGGTCCTGGTAGAAGGCCGGCAGCTCCGAGAGGCCTCGCGGACGGTCTCTCCAAGATAAATAAAGGAGCTGCCGGTCGTATCGGAGCCCTCGGTGACGGCGGAGGAAAGCATGCGCCAGCGTACTCCATGCCGGACTATCTGCACTGTTGGTGTTGGCGTTGAGAAGTCCCTGCAGGGCCCGGAGGCGGAGGACATGGACCTGAGTGCGCATGCAAGTCAGGCCCTGTCCTCCCTCCTCCGGGGGGAGGTGGAGTACCCCTGCAGAGACCCAGTGCAGTCCTGGCCAGAAAAACTCCAGGATTAACTTCTGGAGCTGGTCCAGGAACTTCGGGGGTGGGACCAGGGTGCTGAGGCGGTACCAGAGCATGGACAGGACGAGTTGGTTCAGCACCAGTGCTCTCCCCCGCAGGGAGAGGCACTGGAGCAGCCCTGTCCACCTCCGTAACCGCTCAGCGACCCTGCCCTCTAAACCCTGCCAGTTTTCCGGCGGAGAGGGATGCGTGGCGGATAGAAAGACGCCTAGATAGAGCAGCGGACCCGCGCTCCACCGGATGGCCTGAAGCGCGGGCGGGAGGCGGCTCGTCTGCCATCCAGTCCCGACCACCAGGCCAGAGCTCTTGACCCAGTTGACCCGGGCGGAGGAGGCCGCCGAGTAGATAGCTTGGCAAGCCTCCAGACGCGCCAGGTCTCCCGGGTCCTGAACCACGAGGAGCACGTCGTCGGCGTACGCCGACAGGACTAGCCGCAGCCCTGCCTCTGGAAGCACCATCCCCATCAACCGTCGACGAAGGAGACAGAGGAAGGGCTCGATGGCCAGAGCGTACAGCTGTCCTGAGAGCGGGCAGCCTTGTCGTACTCCCCGTCCGAAGCTGACCGGAGCGGTCAGGGTCCAGTTGAGCTTGACCATGCACTCCGAGGCAGCGTACAGCACCCGGAGAAACCCGACGAAGCGGGGTCCGAAGCCGAAGGCCTGCAGGGTGCCCAGGAGATACCCGTGGTCCACCCTGTCGAACGCCTTCTCCTGATCCAAGGACAGGAGGGCGAACGACAGGCCGTCCCTACACCCAAGCTCTAAGAGATCCCGGACCAAGGACAGATTATGGAGGATGGTACGGCCCGGGACGGTGTAGGTCTGGTCGGGGTGGACCACGTCCTGCAGCACGGACCCCAAGCGACGGGAGATGGCTTTAGCGATGATCTTGTAGTCCGTGCTGAGGAGCGAGATGGGACGCCAGTTCCTGAGGTCGCGGGGGTCCCCCTTCTTGGGCAGCAGGGCGAGGACGGCACGCCTGCATGACAGGGGGAGGACCCCGCTTTGCAAGGCCTCGGCCCAGACGCTGAGCAGGTCTGGGCCGAGGACGTCCCAAAACACGCGGTAAAACTCCACGGTCAGCCCGTCCATGCCCGGGGATTTGTTGGTGGGCATGAGGCGGAGGGCTTCCGAGAGCTCGGCCAGAGTGAGAGGAAGCTCTAGCCGGTCCCGGTCGCCCGTGCTGACCGACGGCAGTTGGTCCCAGAGCACCCTGCAGGCGTCGGCGTCGGTCGGATCCGGGGAGAAAAGGGTGGCGTAGAAGGCGCGGGCCCTCTCGCGCATCTCCACCGGATCCGTAAGAGGGGTGCCGTCCTCCGCAAGAAGGCAGAGGATGTATTTTTCGGCACCCCTCTTTTTCTCCAGGGCGTAGAAGAAGCGGGAGCCGCGGTCCATCTCCCGGAGGAGTTGGATTCGCGACCTCACCAAGGCCCCCTGTGCCCGGAGGGCGTCGAGGGCCCTGAGCTCGTCCCTCTTCTCCTGGTACGTGCCGCAGAGGGATGGATCGCTGGGGCTGGCGGCTAGACGCCTCTCCAGCTCAAGAACCTCCCGTTCCAGCTGCCCTATCAGCGCATCCCGCCGCCGGCTGGCCCCCCGAGTATAGTCGCGGCAGAAAAGCCGCGCGCGCACCTTTCCCAGATCCCACCACCGCCGTGCCGAGGGAAAGGCACGCCGTTGCTCGCGCCAGGCCAGCCAGAACTCCCGGAAGGACGCCTCGAAGCCCACGTCCTCCAGCAGGCTGTTATTGAAGTGCCAGTAGGCCGACCCCCGCTTCCCCAGCGAGAGGGAAGCCTTCACGGCCACTAGGTGGTGGTCCGAGAAGGGGGCCGGCCGCACGCTGGAGGCGTGGGCCCGGGAGAGATGGTGCCGTGAGATGTAAATGCGGTCCAACCGGGAGTGTACAGATTTATGGCCCACCACTCGGACGCAGGTGAAACCAGCGTCGTCGTCCGAGTGGTGGCTGCGCCAGACGTCCACCAGGGAGCGATGGATGAGAAGCTCCCTGAGGACGCCCGCGGCGGCCTGGCCATGCTCGGTCCCCGTGCGGTCCCGCTCCTCGAGGGTGCAGTTGAAATCCCCGCCGAGGACCAGGCACTCGCGAGGATCGATGGTGTCGAGGAAGGCCGCCGCCTGCCGGAAGAAGGGAGTTCTCTCCGGGTGGCGTGTCGGGGCATAGACATTAACGAGATGGAGAGGCAGCCCCTCCACCCGCACCCGGAGATACAGCAGGCGGCCGGGCACAACCTCGACGCTCCCCAGCACCTCGGGCCGCAGGTCTGGGGAGAACAGGGTCGCCACCCCGGCCCGGTGGGCCGAAAGGTGACTAAAGTGGACCCCGTCTCCCCACTCCAGCCGCCACTTAGCTTCGGCGGCTGGGGTAGTGTAGGTCTCCTGTAGGAAGGTGACCGAGTACCCCCCCTCCCGAAGGAAGGAGAGCACTCGGCACCTACGGAGACCCGACCCGCAGCCCCTGGCATTTAAAGTGGCAAAGATGATCGGCGCCATTTGGAGGGCTGGGGAGGATCCTCGCCGGAGGGAGTACCGACGGCTCCGGTGGGGCCACGCAGCAAACCGTGACCAACCCCGAAGGCGACGAGGGCGTCACGGAAGCTGCGGGCCCGTTGGTAAGCCGAGGCATCCCTCCTCCCGGTCCCCTTGCCCTCCTTAAGAAGGGCCCTCACGGATTTCAGGATGGTGTGGAAGTCCCCCCAGCGCTGGAGGGCGAGAGCAACCTTGTTCTTGGAGCCACGAATGTCCTCCAAGAACCGGCGCATCTCTCCCACCAGCGCATGGGGTGCCGAGGCCTCGGGGTCTCCAGTACCCGTCGGCCTCGTGTACCCTTGGGCCCCACGGCCAGAGAAAGGATTGGGGTGGGGACTGGGGTCTGGTTTTGGGGGGGATGAGGGCGGCGGAGGGAGAGCAGCCCCGGAAGTGCTGGGAGAGGGCGATGTAGGGGGGGCCTCCCGAAGGATTACGGTTTCGGGGGCAGGTATGAGTGGGCAGGGGTCGAGGGGAGGGGTAGGAGGAGGGGGGGTGGGGGGGAGGGCAGGGGGGATGGGACTCATCAAGGGAGGGGAAGGTTCATGAGGGGGAGGGAGGGGGGGCAGTGGGGGAGGGGGAGGAGGAAGTGGAGGGGGAGGAGGGTCTGGAGGGGGTAGGATTGCAGGTTCTGGGGCGGGGTGTTGGCTGGGAGAAGGTGCGGGGATAATGGCGGGTGGTGGGGCTAAGATGGGAGCAGGAGCGGGGATATGGAGAGAAGGTGTCTCGGGAGGAGGGGCTTCCTCGGATGGTGGGGCGGGGGAGGGGGATAGGGGCGAGGTGCCGACATACTCGGCAGGAAGTGCCAACTGGTCGAGGGGGTGGGTGTTGGGGTCCTCGGTTTCGGGGCCAAAGGTGGGGGGCATGGGGAACTCTGCTTCCCCCAGGGTGCCCAGGGGCTGGCCAACTCCCGTGGGGAGGTCATCTCTGATTAAGGGGGGGGTCGCCTCCTGCGACGTCCCAAGGCAGAGGGAGGCGGTGGTTGAGGGATCACTGGTAGACGGTGAGGGGGAGAATGGAGGGGGTGGGGGTGAGTGGATGGACGGCCCACAGGCCTCCAGTAGGAGGCTGTCCACGTCCAGGGCCACCGGGGTGAGGCCTAGGGCCTCGACCTCCTGCGAGAGGAGGGCGAGGCCGGGGCTCACCTCCTCCGGACGCTCCACAGCAGTAGTCTGGGTCGCGGCCGGAGGGGTGTCAGGGGAGGGCGCGGGTGTGCAAAAAACCCTCTCAGCTTCCTGAGGCTCTGGCTCCGGGGCGGAGGGGGTGTTGCCGTTCTCAGCCGCCACCGCGGCAGCCCCCGTCGCCCCCGGCAGATGATCGGCAGCCGGGGGTTCGGCAGGTGGGTCTGGGCTGGCGGCTCTTTTTAGCGCTTTGCGCGGCGCCTCCACCCCGTCCTCCGACAGGGTGGGGCGCCGGGTGCGCGCACTTGTTTTCTTTCGTTTCCCCCCCACCAGCACCCAGCCCTCCGAGGAGGCGGGCTGGGCAGTAGAGGAGGAGGGGCCAGGGGACAGGGCCGACGAGGAGGAAGGGAGGTAAGAAGGGGGCGGGGCGGCAAGGGGGGGGGACGACCCGCCCCGGGACGGGCCCTCTTCTGGTCCTGCCGCCGGCCCCTCCTCCCTCTCCTCCGCAGGCCCGGCTCTTGTGCCCGCTCGGGCGCCAGCGCCTGCTTCTTCTTGCCCGGCACCATGCGGCCGGGCATCCTCCGACGCCCGAGCGGCGATGGATCCGTCCGGGACGAGAGGAGGAGGGTCGGTCCCGGGGCCTGTCGCGGTCGGGGCGCCGCCGATCTCGTGGCTGACGCCCCCCGGGTCGGAGGAGGTCCCGGGCTCCCCTTCGTGCCGGGCCAGGGGGCAATCCCTCCGGACGTGCCCCGCCGCCCGGCACATAAAGCACCGGGCCTCCCCCAGGGTGTAAAAGACCCGGTACTGGGCCCCTTGATGGGGCACCAGTATAGTCCCCTCCTGGGCCACCCCGCCCCGTGCTGCCGCCGGCGGCAGTTGGACCCGGGCCTGCCGGCGGAAGGAAAGCACGTGCCGGAGGGCGGGGTCTTTACAGCCTAGGGGGAGGGGACTCAGGACCGTCAAAGGCCGGCCCAGGGCAGTGAGGAAAGGCAGAAGGGCAGAGTTGGGAAGGAAGGGTGGGACAGAAGAAAAAACCACCCGCACGCCCAGGTCCTCCAGCGGCTCCAGGGGCACGTGCACGCCCCCAACCGCCAGGCCCCTCTCCACCGCCTCCTGGGCGGCGGCCTCCGAAGCCAGGAAGAACACGATCTTCCCGAACATCCGGGAGGCCGCCACCACGGCCGCGGGCCCCACCACCCGTGCCAACGCCCGCACGTAGGTCTCCACGTGGGGCGAGGCAGCCACCAGGAGGCAGCGGACTCCGTGCCTCCTGGTGAGCGCGGGGAAGGGGCCGCGACCGTTGGGGATGGTAGTCCCGGCAGAGGCGGCAGGAGTAGGGTGCGAGGCGGCGGCCGCCGCCTGGGCGTACGACCTGGGGGCCGAGAGGTCGGGGCCCCCAGGAGCGGTGGAGGGAACAGGGGGAAGGGGAGAAGGGGAGGCTGCACTGGATGTTTGGGCAGCCTGGGGGAGAGTCCCCGCCACGGGAGGTTTGGCCTTCCGGGCGGGGCTCTTGCCCTTTCTTTTCCCCTGGCCCCTCCTGCCCTTTTGGGGGGGGGGGTTTGGGGCTGGGTCGCCAGGGGGCGCCGCGGCGGAGGCAGTAGGAGCCCCGGAGCCTGCGCCCGCGCCCTCAGCCGACGTGGTTGTGATGTCCTGGGCAGCCCTGGACGAGTGGGCCGCCATTTCGGGGATAGGAGGGGTGACAGTGGAGGGGAGAGGGAGGGAGGGGTCACCAGATGACCCTCCAGTGGGCGTGGGGGCCATATTGGTGGGTTTGAGGGGGAAAAAGTTCATTGGGGGTGGGGGCCTTTAAGAGAAAGCGGGGGAGGGGGAGGAGAGTGGAAGGGAAGGAAGGAGTGAGGCGTGGCTGCCCCTCCCCCACCGGCTGGGCTGAGGACCCAGTCAGATGGGGGAAGGGCAGGGCAAGGGGAGTGAGGGCAGGGAAAGGGAGACACAGAAGAGAGACCACAACTCCCAGCACAAGAGGGTAAGATGGCTCCTGTTTCTGCACTGGGGTATGGGGGGAGTCAAAGTTTGTGTGTGTGTGTGTGTGGGTTGTGGGGGGGCCTCAGGCGCTTGAGTAAACAGAAAAGGGGGGGGGAAGGGGCGTGGGCACGTGGGGGGGCAGGGAGGAGGCACAGCCCGCTTAAGGGGGATGGCGGGGTTAATGGGGAGAGGGGTGTGCCCACGTGCGCCTGAGGGGTGGGCCCGTAGCAGCTGCTGCTGCAGAGCCTCGAGATGGCAGGGGAGAAGGCAGGGGCAGCTGATTGGAGGGGCCCAGGTGGAGGGGGCCCCAGCGGCAGCTGGGTGTGGGGGGGGCAGTAGGAGGGGGGGGTGGCTGCAGGGGTGGGGCAGGGGCCACGCCCTAACACCCCACCCCTGGCTATGCAGCTCCCCCCCGGAGCCCCGGTGGAGAGGGGCCCTGCCCAAGCTCACCCCTCCCCAAGCCACTCCACAGGAGGCTGTGTGGAGGGAACCCAACCGCCGCTTTGAGAGAGCCCCCTACCTTCTCCAGGTGGTGAGGATGCAGCAGCTGCTGGATGGAAGGTGGGCCCAAATGGGGGGCCAGCAGTGTCTCCCCCAAAAGATGGAAGAAGGGGGGGGGCCCCCTGCTGTAGGGCAGGGGGCAAGAGGCCCCCACCCTCCACCCACTCAGCAGTTCCTAAAAGGACTGGGTGAGGGTTGGGGGGAGAAGATAGACCCTGCCTGCCCGAGGCAGGAGGGAGGCTGACCCCAGAAAGGGGGGGGGGGGGGAAGGCAGCCCTGTGGGGGCTTCAGCCAGCCAAGGCCCGCCAGCCCCCAGATGCTCGCCTTCCAGCCGTGGGAGAGGGTCCCACGGCGGCGGTGGCAGCAGCAGCAGCAGCCCTGCAGGAGCACCTGCAGCTGGCCTCCTGCACCTATTGGTGTTCCTGGGGGAGAGGTGTGGGCAGGCATGTCCTGCCCACGGCTAAAAGGCCCCTCTCACAGTGAGGGGGGGCCCACTAAAAACCCAGTCACCAAATAAATACGGGGGACAACAAAGGAAAAAAACAGGGATGGGAGTGAGGGTCAAAGGTTTAGAACGAGGGAGCCGGAAGGGGATACCGAGCAGAGGGCCCCGGACAGCGCCCACCGCTCCTCGAAGGTGTCCAGGGAGTTGGTGGACGCCGCCCAGAGGAACTCCGCTCGGATTCGTGAGCGAAGGGAGGAACGGAAGTAGGCCCCACAGTCGCAGGTCGCCCCCTCTGCCAGCCTCCTCTCCCTGGTTTTGTAGATGGCCATTTTGGCCGTGGCCAGGAGGAGGCAGACGAGGAGGTCCCGCGACTTTGTGGGGCCGCGGACAGGGTGTGACAGGATAAGGAGGTGCGGGGAGAAGTGCAGCCAGAACCTCAAGAGGAGGTTCTGGAGGAGCCGGAAGAGGGGCTGCAGCCTGGCGCACTCAACGTAGATGTGCGCCAGGTTCTCCCTCATGCCGCAGAAGGTGCAGGTGTCTGGGATGGGGGTGAACCGTGCCAGGTACACGCCCGTGCTCACCGCTCCATGGAGGATTCTCCAGCTGATGTCCCCGGTGGGCCGCGGGACCAGGGTGGAATAGAGGCTGGCCCACCGGGGCTCCCCACCCTCCGATGACGGCAAGAGGTCCCGCCACTTGTGGTCGGGGCGGGACACGAGGGTGGGGAAGTGGAGCGTGTGAAGCACGAGCGCGTACAGAAGGTGTCTAGGCGCGGTTCGGAAGGGGACCGGCTGCAAGGTATGCAGCCGGCTGGGGTGGTGGAGGGGAGGGGGGCGGGCAGGATCGCGAAGCCGGGGGCCCACGGAGAGGTCCGGAGGGCTAGGAGTGAGAGGGGGGCGGGGCGCACCCTCTCGCAGGACCCGGCCGAGGTAGACGTGAGCAGTGGGCGGCAGGGCGGCCTTCACCTCCTCGAGTACGCGACGGGGAGAGCGTAGGCAGGAGAGCCCCATGCGCTGGGCGAGCGCCGGGGCCTCCATCCAGTCTCCCCGGTCGTAGTCCAGGAGGTCTCCGACCCTGGTGATTCCACCTAGGACCAACCTCCGGCGCACCACGGGAGACTCCGCCGCCTGCACACGAAGGTGGGGGTTGTGTAGCAGGGGCTCCGCGAGGAGGTCTTCCCCCGTGGTGGCCCCTAAAGACCTGGAGGCTGCGAGCAGCCGCCAAGTGCGGAGGAGGTCCTGGTAGAAGGCCGGCAGCTCCGAGAGGCCTCGCGGACGGTCTCTCCAAGATAAATAAAGGAGCTGCCGGTCGTATCGGAGCCCTCGGTGACGGCGGAGGAAAGCATGCGCCAGCGTACTCCAAGCCGGACTATCTGCACTGTTGGTGTTGGCGTTGAGAAGTCCCTGCAGGGCCCGGAGGCGGAGGACATGGACCTGAGTGCGCATGCAAGTCAGGCCCTGTCCTCCCTCCTCCGGGGGGAGGTGGAGTACCCCTGCAGAGACCCAGTGCAGTCCTGGCCAGAAAAACTCCAGGATTAACTTCTGGAGCTGGTCCAGGAACTTCGGGGGTGGGACCAGGGTGCTGAGGCGGTACCAGAGCATGGACAGGACGAGTTGGTTCAGCACCAGTGCTCTCCCCCGCAGGGAGAGGCACTGGAGCAGCCCTGTCCACCTCCGTAACCGCTCAGCGACCCTGCCCTCTAAACCCTGCCAGTTTTCCGGCGGAGAGGGATGCGTGGCGGATAGAAAGACGCCTAGATAGAGCAGCGGACCCGCGCTCCACCGGATGGCCTGAAGCGCGGGCGGGAGGCGGCTCGTCTGCCATCCAGTCCCGACCACCAGGCCAGAGCTCTTGACCCAGTTGACCCGGGCGGAGGAGGCCGCCGAGTAGATAGCTTGGCAAGCCTCCAGACGCGCCAGGTCTCCCGGGTCCTGAACCACGAGGAGCACGTCGTCGGCGTACGCCGACAGGACTAGCCGCAGCCCTGCCTCTGGAAGCACCATCCCCATCAACCGTCGACGAAGGAGACAGAGGAAGGGCTCGATGGCCAGAGCGTACAGCTGTCCTGAGAGCGGGCAGCCTTGTCGTACTCCCCGTCCGAAGCTGACCGGAGCGGTCAGGGTCCAGTTGAGCTTGACCATGCACTCCGAGGCAGCGTACAGCACCCGGAGAAACCCGACGAAGCGGGGTCCGAAGCCGAAGGCCTGCAGGGTGCCCAGGAGATACCCGTGGTCCACCCTGTCGAACGCCTTCTCCTGATCCAAGGACAGGAGGGCGAACGACAGGCCGTCCCTACACCCAAGCTCTAAGAGATCCCGGACCAAGGACAGATTATGGAGGATGGTACGGCCCGGGACGGTGTAGGTCTGGTCGGGGTGGACCACGTCCTGCAGCACGGACCCCAAGCGACGGGAGATGGCTTTAGCGATGATCTTGTAGTCCGTGCTGAGGAGCGAGATGGGACGCCAGTTCCTGAGGTCGCGGGGGTCCCCCTTCTTGGGCAGCAGGGCGAGGACGGCACGCCTGCATGACAGGGGGAGGACCCCGCTTTGCAAGGCCTCGGCCCAGACGCTGAGCAGGTCTGGGCCGAGGACGTCCCAAAACACGCGGTAAAACTCCACGGTCAGCCCGTCCATGCCCGGGGATTTGTTGGTGGGCATGAGGCGGAGGGCTTCCGAGAGCTCGGCCAGAGTGAGAGGAAGCTCTAGCCGGTCCCGGTCGCCCGTGCTGACCGACGGCAGTTGGTCCCAGAGCACCCTGCAGGCGTCGGCGTCGGTCGGATCCGGGGAGAAAAGGGTGGCGTAGAAGGCGCGGGCCCTCTCGCGCATCTCCACCGGATCCGTGAGAGGGGTGCCGTCCTCCGCAAGAAGGCAGAGGATGTATTTTTCGGCACCCCTCTTTTTCTCCAAGGCGTAGAAGAAGCGGGAGCCGCGGTCCATCTCCCGGAGGAGTTGGATCCGCGACCTCACCAAGGCCCCCTGTGCCCGGAGGGCGTCGAGGGCCCTGAGCTCGTCCCTCTTCTCCTGGTACGTGCCACAGAGGGATGGATCGTTGGGGCTGGCGGCTAGACGCCTCTCCAGCTCAAGAACCTCCCGTTCCAGCTGCCCTATCAACGCATCCCGCCGCCGGCTGGCCCCCCGAGTATAGTCGCGGCAGAAGAGCCGCGCGCGCACCTTTCCCAGATCCCACCACCGCCGCGCCGAGGGAAAGGCACGCCGGTGCTCGCGCCAGGCCAGCCAGAACTCCCGGAAGGACGCCACGAAGCCCACGTCCTCCAGCAGGCTGTTATTGAAGTGCCAGTAGGCCGACCCCCGCTTCCCCAGCGAGAGGGAAGCCTTCACGGCCACCAGGTGGTGGTCCGAGAAGGGGGCCGGCCGCACGCTGGAGGCGTGGGCCCGGAAGAGATGGTGCCGGGAGATGTAAATGCGGTCCAACCGGGAGTGTACAGATGTATGGCCCACCACTCGGACGCAGGTGAAACCAGCGTCGTCGTCCGAGTGGTGGCTGCGCCAGACGTCCACCAGGGAGCGATGGATGAGAAGCTCCCTGAGGACGCCCGCGGCGGCCTGGCCATGCTCGGTCCCCGTGCGGTCCCGCTCCTCGAGGGTGCAGTTGAAATCCCCGCCGAGGACCAGGCACTCGCGAGGATCGATGGTGTCGAGGAAGGCTGCCGCCTGCCGGAAGAAGGGAGTTCTCTCCGGGTGGCGTGTCGGGGCATAGACATTGACGAGATGGAGAGGCAGCCCCTCCACCCGCACCCGGAGATACAGCAGGCGGCCGGGCACAACCTCGACGCTCCCCAGCACCTCGGGCCGCAGGTCTGGGGAGAACAGGGTCGCCACCCCGGCCCGGTGGGCCGAAAGGTGACTAAAGTGGACCCCGTCTCCCCACTCCAGCCGCCACTTCGCTTCGGCGGCTGGGGTAGTGTAGGTCTCCTGTAGGAAGGTGACCGAGTACCCCCCCTCCCGAAGGAAGGAGAGCACTCGGCACCTACGGAGACCCGACCCGCAGCCCCTGGCATTTAAAGTGGCAAAGATGATCGGCGCCATTTGGAGGGCTGGGGAGGATCCTCGCCGGAGGGAGTACCGACGGCTCCGGTGGGGCCACGCAGCAAACCGTGACCAACCCCGAAGGCGACGAGGGCGTCACGGAAGCTGCGGGCCCGTTGGTAAGCCGAGGCATCCCTCCTCCCGGTCCCCTTGCCCTCCTTAAGAAGGGCCCTCACGGATTTCAGGATGGTGTGGAAGTCCCCCCAGCGCTGGAGGGCGAGAGCAACCTTGTTCTTGGAGCCGCGAATGTCCTCCAAGAACCGGCGCATCTCTCCCACCAGCGCATGGGGTGCCGAGGCCTCGGGGTCTCCAGTACCCGTCGGCCTCGTGTACCCTTGGGCCCCACGGCCAGAGAAAGGATTGGGGTGGGGACTGGGGCCTGGTTTTGGGGGGGATGAGGGCGGCGGAGGGAGAGCAGCCCCGGAAGTGCTGGGAGAGGGCGATGTAGGGGGGGCCTCCCGAAGGATTACGGTTTCGGGGGCAGGTATGAGTGGGCAGGGGTCGAGGGGAGGGGTAGGAGGAGGGGGGGTGGGGGGGAGGGCAGGGGGGATGGGACTCATCAAGGGAGGGGAAGGTCCATGAGGGGGAGGGAGGGGGGGCAGCGGGGGAGGGGGAGGAGGAAGTGGAGGGGGAGGAGGGCCTGGGGGGGGTAGGATTGCAGGTTCTGGGGCGGGGTGTTGGCTGGGAGAAGGTGCGGGGATAATGGCGGGTGGTGGGGCTAAGATGGGAGCAGGAGCGGGGATATGGAGAGAAGGTGCCTCGGGAGGAGGGGCTTCCTCGGATGGTGGGGCGGGGGAGGGGGATAGGGGCGAGGTGCCGACATACTCGGCAGGAAGTGCCAACTGGTCGAGGGGGTGGGTGTTGGGGTCCTCGGGTTCGGGGCCAAAGGTGGGGGGCATGGGGAACTCTGCTTCCCCCAGGGTGCCCAGGGGCTGGCCAACTCCCGTGGGGAGGTCATCTCTGATTAAGGGGGGGGTCGCCTCCTGCGACGTCCCAAGGCAGAGGGAGGCGGTGGTTGAGGGATCACTGGTAGACGGTGAGGGGGAGAATGGAGGGGGTGGGGGTGAGTGGATGGACGGCCCACAGGCCTCCAGTAGGAGGCTGTCCACGTCCAGGGCCACCGGGGTGAGGCCTAGGGCCTCGACCTCCTGCGAGAGGAGGGCGAGGCCGGGGCCCACCTCCTCCGGACGCTCCACAGCAGTAGTCTGGGTCGCGGCCGGAGGGGTGTCAGGGGAGGGCGCGGGTGTGCAAAAAACCCTCTCAGCTTCCTGAGGCTCTGGCTCCGGGGCGGAGGGGGTGTTGCCGTTCTCAGCCGCCACCGCGGCAGCCCCCGTCGCCCCCGGCAGAGGATCGGCAGCCGGGGGTTCGGCAGGTGGGTCTGGGCTGGCGGCTCTTTTTAGCGCTTTGCGCGGCGCCTCCACCCCGTCCTCCGACAGGGCGGGGTGCCGGGTGCGCGCACTTCTTTTCTTTCGTTTCCCCCCCACCAGCACCCAGCCCTCCGAGGAGGCGGGCTGGGCAGTAGAGGAGGAGGGGCCAGGGGACAGGGCCGACGAGGAGGAAGGGAGGTAAGAAGGGGGCGGGGCGGCAAGGGGGGGGGACGACCCGCCCCGGGACGGGCCCTCTTCTGGTCCTGCCGCCGGCCCCTCCTCCCTCTCCTCCGCAGGCCCGGCTCTTGTGCCCGCTCGGGCGCCAGCGCCTGCTTCTTCTTGCCCGGCACCATGCGGCTGGGCATCCTCCGACGCCCGAGCGGCGATGGATCCGTCCGGGACGAGAGGAGGAGGGTCGGTCCCGGGGCCTGTCGCGGTCGGGGCGCCGCCGATCTCGTGGCTGACGCCCCCCGGGTCGGAGGAGGTCCCGGGCTCCCCTTCGTGCCGGGCCAGGGGGCAATCCCTCCGGACGTGCCCCGCCGCCCGGCACATAAAGCACCGGGCCTCCCCCAGGGTGTAAAAGACCCGGTACTGGGCCCCTTGATGGGGCACCAGTATAGTCCCCTCCTGGGCCACCCCGCCCCGTGCTGCCGCCGGCGGCAGTTGGACCCGGGCCTGCCGGCGGAAGGAGAGCACGTGCCGGAGGGCGGGGTCTTTACAGCCTAGGGGGAGGGGACTCAGGACCGTCAAAGGCCGGCCCAGGGCAGTGAGGAAAGGCAGAAGGGCAGAGTTGGGAAGGAAGGGTGGGACAGAAGAAAAAACCACCCGCACGCCCAGGTCCTCCAGCGGCTCCAGGGGCACGTGCACGCCCCCAACCGCCAGGCCCCTCTCCACCGCCTCCTGGGCGGCGGCCTCCGAAGCCAGGAAGAACACGATCCTCCCGAACATCCGGGAGGCCGCCACCACGGCCGCGGGCCCCACCACCCGTGCCAACGCCCGCACGTAGGTCTCCACGTGGGGCGAGGCAGCCACCAGGAGGCAGCGGACTCCGTGCCTCCTGGTGAGCGCGGGGAAGGGGCCGCGACCGTTGGGGATGGTAGTCCCGGCGGAGGCGGCAGGAGTAGGGTGCGAGGCGGCGGCCGCCGCCTGGGCGTACGACCTGGGGGCCGAGAGGTCGGGGCCCCCAGGAGCGGTGGAGGGAACAGGGGGAAGGGGAGAAGGGGAGGCTGCACTGGATGTTTGGGCAGCCTGGGGGAGAGTCCCCGCCACGGGAGGTTTGGCCTTCCGGGCGGGGCTCTTGCCCTTTCTTTTCCCCTGGCCCCTCCTGCCCTTTTGGGGGGGGGGGTTTGGGGCTGGGTCGCCAGGGGGCGCCGCGGCGGAGGCAGTAGGAGCCCCGGAGCCCGCGCCCGCGCCCTCAGCCGACGTGGTTGTGATGTTCTGGGCAGCCCTGGACGAGTGGGCCGCCATTTCGGGGATAGGAGGGGTGACAGTGGAGGGGAGAGGGAGGGAGGGGTCACCAGATGACCCTCCAGCGGGCGTGGGGGCCATATTGGTGGGTCTGGAGAGGGATAAGGTTTATTGGGGGTGGGGGCCTTTAAGAGAAAGCGGGGGAGGGGGAGGAGAGTGGAAGGGAAGGAAGGAGTGAGGCGTGGCTGCCCCTCCCCCACCGGCTGGGCTGAGGACCCAGTCAGATGGGGGAAGGGCAGGGCAAGGGGAGTGAGGGCAGGGAAAAGGAGACACAGAAGAGAGACCACAACTCCCAGCACAAGAGGGTAAGATGGCTCCTGTTTCTGCACTGGGGTGTGGAGGGAGTCAAAGTTTGTGTGTGTGTGTGTGGGTTGTGGGGGGGCCTCAGGCGCTTGAGTAAACAGAAGAAGGGGGGGGGAAGGGGCGTGGGCACGTGGGGGGGCAGGGAGGAGGCACAGCCCGCTTAAGGGGGATGGCGGGGTTAATGGGGGGAGGGGTGTGCCCACGTGCGCCTGAGGGGTGGGCCCGTAGCAGCTGCTGCTGCAGAGCCTCGAGATGGCAGGGGAGAAGGCAGGGGCAGCTGATTGGAGGGGCCCAGGTGGAGGGGGCCCCAGCGGCAGCTGGGTGTGGGGGGGGCAGTAGGAGGGGGGGGTGGCTGCAGGGGTGGGGCAGGGGCCACGCCCTAACACCCCACCCCTGGCTATGCAGCTCCCCCCGGAGCCCCGGTGGAGAGGGGCCCTGCCCAAGCTCACCCCTCCCCAAGCCACTCCACAGGAGGCTGTGTGGAGGGAGCCCAACCGCCGCTTTGAGAGAGCCCCCTACCTTCTCCAGGTGGTGAGGATGCAGCAGCTGCTGGATGGAAGGTGGGCCCAAATGGGGGCCAGCAGTGTCTCCCCCAAAAGATGGAAGAAGGGGGGGGGGGCCCCCTGCTGTAGGGCAGGGGGCAAGAGGCCCCCACCCTCCACCCACTCAGCAGTTCCTAAAAGGACTGGGTGAGGGTTGGGGGGAGAAGATAGACCCTGCCTGCCCGAGGCAGGAGGGAGGCTGACCCCAGAAAGGGGGGGGGGGGGGGGAAGGCAGCCCTGTGGGGGCTTCAGCCAGCCAAGGCCCGCCAGCCCCCAGATGCTCGCCTTCCAGCCGTGGGAGAGGGTCCCACGGCGGCGGCGGTGGCAGCAGCAGCAGCCCTGCAGGAGCACCTGCAGCTGGCCTCCTGCAGACCCGGAGGCGGGGGAAGCTCTGCAGAGCCCCTGGTGGGTGGGGCCAGACTCAGGAGACCAGAGGCCCGCCCCTCAGAGAGGCGGGGCCAGGGGCTAGAAGAGCCAAAGGGAGAACCCAGGAACCATTCGGGGCTGGGCCTCCGGGCAGGGAGGACGGGCCTGCAGGAGCTCCTCGGGCTGAAGGGAGAGGGCCTGTGGCTGCCTGGCCAGGCCGGAGGAACAGGCCCCCAGAGGCTCCACCCAATCCCGGGTCCGTATGCCCCAAGGAGACTACCCGGACCTACCAGGACCTTCCTGCCGCCGGAGACCCCCTGCCTTGGAAGAGGCCCCGGGGAGCACCTGTCCTGGGGGACCCTTACAGTGCTCAGACCCAGGACTGCCCTGTGCCTCCTGTATTGCCGCCGCCTGACTACCCTAACGACGTTGTTATGGACGATTGGCCGGAGCCCCCAAAGGTGGATGACCCGGAGGAGACCGACCTAGGAGGACCCCTCGACCAGATGGACTGGGACCTGCCGCCAACAGAGGGTGAGGTAGGAAGTGGCCCGGGGAACGTTGCTCACGAACCAATGGCAGCGTGTTGCGGTCTGGATCCCCACTGCCGGGGTTGCATGTGAGCGACCCCCCCGGGCCGGGTCGCAGTGGAGTGGGAGGGCCTGCGACCCCCTACCCCCCTCCCTGACAGGCTCAGCCCCCGCTGAGCCTGTCTGTAACCCTTGTGTTGCTGCCCCGCCCCAAACTGAGGGCTGGGCTGGTGCTTAACTCTTGTGAACTGCTGCCCTGCACTGGACTGAGGGCCGGGCCCAGAACTGTATTATTACGTGGGACTGCTGCCCTGCCCTGGACTGAGGGCTGGGCCCAGAACTATACAACTCTTCTGAACTGCTGCCCCGCCCTAGACGGAGGACTGGGGGCCCGTATGGTGGTAGCGGTGAGCCGCTAACTGCCCGAACTGAGTACGGGCTGGTGCCCTAACCCCCTTTTTGTTTGTTGCCGCCCGCCCTAGACCAAGGGGCTGGGCGTCGTGGGACGTGTTACAGGGAGATACATCCACTTCCGGGCCAGGTGACGGATGGTCTTGTCTGCTTTATTCAAGGGGACCTTGGCGACCGCAGAGCCATGGAGGGTAAAGCAGATGCGTGGGATGAGGAATGTATTGACTGCATCCATCTTCTGCCCTGGTGTGAGGAGGGAATCATGGAGGCGTTCGGCGTCCTTCAAAATCCCGCAGATGATGCCCTCAGGCGTGCCCTGGATCCGGACCCCCGTCGGCGTGCCCAGGTGTTGGTAAAACTGGCCCTCCTCCAGGGGGATCATGGGCTGGCCCTGTACAGAGAACACGGTGGGCCTAGCGAGTGTCTTCAGGCTGCCGTCGACATGGAGGGAGGCGCATTTTTTTTGCATTGAAGCGCAAACCCATCCACTTGGCAGCCAGACCGGCGACATGGAGCATTCGCTGGAGAGCCTCATCGCTGTCAGCAATCAGGACCAGGTCCTCCGCGTACGCCAGCACGTCGACCCGGACGCCGAAAAGGTCCAGCCCGTCCCCACCGCTGGAGATGGCCCGCAAAAGCGGCTCCATGGCCAAGTTAAAAATAATCGGGCTGAGAGGACAACCCTGCTTGACGCCCCGATAGATGTGGATGGGGGCGGCCTCTCCGGTAGCCGCGAGGATGGTTGTAACACAGTCCTTATAAAGATCACGGAGGATGATCAGGAAGCTGTCTGGGATCCCAAACTCTGCGAGAACATCGAAAATGTGCTGATGAGGAACGGAGCCAAAGGCATTAGCCAAGTGCAGCCAGGCCACGGCACACTGGCCCCGGGATCTCCTCGTCTCCGCAATGGCTGCCTGGAGCAAAAAGTTATGCTCGTAACAGCCCTCACAAGAAAGGAAGCCCTTCTGCGCGGAGCTGAGAGCACCGCCACCAACTGCCCAATCCGTAACCCTGGCGGCTAAGCAGCTGGCATATAGTTTGTAAAGGGCGCTGCTTAGCGTGATGGGCCTCCAATTGCCAGGGTCATCGCGGTCGCCCCTCTTGTAAAGGAGGACGGTCATTGACCGCTTCCAGGCCTCCGGGATACGCCGCAACTTCTTGCAGGCGGTAAAAAGGGCAGCAAGGACCAGGCATCCGGGATCACGTTGTTTAAGGCGGGAATAGCGGATGCCATCCTTTCCGGGGGCCGTATTTGCAGTCCCTTGCAGTCTAGCCAGCACCTCATGGGGCGTGAAATCCACTTCCAGGGCGTTATCGGCGTGGATCCTCGGCAGCTGGGGGAGGCAGTCTGGCCTTGGCTGGTCACGGGGAGGCCCCCCCTTCGAAGACGGCCGAGAAGTAGGAGTGGAGCTCCTCTGCAGGGACGGAGCAGTGCATCGGGGCTCCCTCCAGGATCTCCCTCATAGCCCTCCGACGGTCAGAGCGATAGAGGCCTTGCAGGCGAGTGGCAGTGACCGGGTCGTCCTGGCGGCCGGCGTCTCCTCGTCTGCCAGCCCTGCCGCCAGGGGCCAGTCTAGGGGTCATGGGCTGGTGTGGATGATGGGCAACCTCCTGGTGGCGCTTGCGGCCGTCCGCTATGCCTGCGGAGAGGTCTTGTGTCAGGCGCTCTGTGATAATTACTAGGTCCTCATAGGTACGGACAGCTGCCAACTCCTGTAGCCAAAGAAGTTGCCACGCCGTGGCAGACCGCTTGCGGGTGCGTGTACGCTCTGGATGAGACGTGGGCTCGGGTTCAGGCACGGCAGGCGGGGGACTCGCGGAGGTGCAGGCAGCTTGGCTGGGCGCTGCAGCGGCGGGCTCCAGTGGTGAGGCTGCAGCATCAGGGGATCTAAGGCCAGAACTCAGACCCTCAGATACACCAAGAGTCCTGGGGTGGTTATTGGACTTCCTCTGTGAGGGGTCCGGCCGGGAAAGGACCCGAGAGGAGCAGTTCTTAGCAGCGTTGCGAGATCTTGCGGATATCCCAGTGGAGGCTGAGGAGGGGCACGGGGAAGAGTCGTGCGGGGCAGCCAACAACCTCTGACCAGCGGTCTGCGGAGGGAGGCTGGGTCTGCCAGTGGACGGTCGAGGCTTGGTCACCTGCGAAGAAGCACAGATCCTGCATGAACCAGTTGTCTTCCGGACATGGGAAAGGAGCTGGTCCAAGCGGTCGGAGAGGTTCTGGACAATCAGCGATGGAGGTGCACGCTGGCCAGTGGAGGCGAGGATGGGAATCCCTGAGGGCGGGCTGGTTCCCAGTGTAGCAGCAGGGAGCGAGGAACTAGCTCCTACTGCCTGGCTGGAGCACACAGGGGCAGCCCGTACCTCTGGGACATTGGTGGAGGAACCAGGTAGCGGGATGGAAGTGACGGGTCGCACAGTGGAGGAGCTCAGGTCTGCCTGGAGGACGGCTCCAGCTTGCCGCAGGTGCTTCTTTGGAAGAGCTGTTGTCGGCACCAGATGAATCGGAACCGTGGGGGGCACACGAGCACTAGGGCCTCGGCAGGTGGTGAGCAGGTGCCGCTTACACTGCTTCTGTGTATCAAATAGCTCGTGGCAGGAGCCGCAACGGAAGGCGATCCTCTTCTTGTGCGCCGCTCGCACGTGCTTGCTGAGGGCCCCCAGTGTCCGCACTCCACGGAAGGGGAAGCAGTCCGGGCAGAGGAGGGTGTGATCCGGAATAGGGAAGTCGAGATACAGAGGCTCCGGACCAGCGACCTGCTGTGCTACTGGGGCGGCGCTGCAAGGGCCAGTGGGCGCTGGCGCCAGGTCTGGCGATGAAGATTGCGAAGCAATTGCTCCTCCCAGGTCAGCAGGGCACAGAGCAGCTCCCAGGTCCAGGGTCGTTGTTGTTGGAGTGGTGACAGGGCAACAGACAGGAGGTAGGTCCGATGGGAGGGGTCCCTTCACAACTGATGCTCCTGAGGTAGCAGGGCGCAGAACAGCCTCTGGATCCAGGAGTGCAGCCAAGCGGGCAGTAGGACGGCAAGCAGGAGACCCAGCCGATGGAGGAGGTACTGCCGTGGCCCATCCTCCTGGGGTAACAGAGCTCGGAGCAGTTTCTCGCTCCAGAGGCGACGTGGAACAGAGAAGAGGCAAGTCCAGCCCAGGAGATTTCTCGGGGATCCCTCCTCTGGGGACAGCGAGGCACAGGGCAGCTCCTGGGTCCGGATGAGATGCCAAAGGAGCAGCAGCAGAACAGGCAGCATCTGCATCCCAAGGGGATCCTCTGGTTGCCATCCTGTCTGAAGCAGGAGAGTCTGGAGCAGCAACTGGGAACTTCATCAAGGAAGCAGAACAGCCCTGGTCCAGCAAAATGTGTTTCACAAGAGTCGTCTTTCCAAAGACAATAGTTTTTGAGTTTCCAAGTTCTGTCCCTTGAAGATCTCCATCACACAGCAACCCTGAAGACAGAGAATCACAACCACAGCTCCCAATACTGCTGGCATTGATCATTGAAATCCTCAGGCTGGTGTTACTGAATATTAAACCGCAGAATCTTCTTGTCCTTACAGAAGTGCTCTTACAAATCCTCATCTTTGCAGTTTCCTTCTGAGTAATAGCCATACTACACTTGATCTGAGCCCCCAAAAGGCTGAGAAGCAATACCATTTTCAAACAATTTTACACAGCCCACCCATCTGGACACTTTTCGATGGCATGACGACTCACCCGAATGCAACACACGTGAGCATTGCAACAAGATCTTTACAGATCGGCAAGTACACCTGCTCTCTTCATCCTGCAGCTCCTTTCTAGCTGGTCAAAGCAAAACCTCTCACACCAGAGAATTCAGCTTTAAAATGACTTATTCCACCAGACCTGCGAGCTGCCTTTGTGGTGGCTGTTTCGCTCCCTAAGCGATCACCTAATCTGCATGAAGCCTGTCCCCTCGCTGCAGCATGCTGACGCCATCGAGCTGTTAACCCTGGATGGACTGCAGAACCAAAACAAAAAGCAGTCAAGTAGCACTTTAAAGACTAGCAAAAGAATTTGGAAACCTTCTGTTCATGCCACATGCCTGCCAGAAGGGCCGGGTTCAACTCTTGTGGGGTTGTCCTGTCAAGGATACAACCAACCAGCTCGAGCCCCCACCCAGTGGCCTGGGACAATTTCACCCCCATGCTGGGTGCCTGGAAGGCGGTTCTACCCCCTCGCAAGCACAGAGTCTGAGATAGAAATGGCTTGTTTAAGGACCATTACCTACCCCAAGGTTACAGTGACAGATGCAGTATATCTAAGCAAAGAAGAGACAAACCCCCTTTACCCAGCTACCATCCCCATATGCGGTAGAACCCAGTCTCTTGCTGGGGCTCTTGGCCCTTTACCCCATACACACAGTTACAGGGTGTACCTTCTGCAGTGCAGTCCCGAACCCAAAGCCCGCAGATACATTCATTACCAGGGCAGTACCAGCTGTCCACTTGTCTGCAGCCTCCCCTTGCTGCCACAAGCCACCCACCCTCATCTGATGGGCTTCTGACCAGCCTCCCACTGTCACCCACCACCACTCCTACCAGCCACCCACCATGGTTCCCAACCCCACTGCTTGGGCTCCCCCAAAGGCAGAACCCTCTGATTTTAGCTCAGCATGGCCTCAGCTGCCACTTTGGCATTAGAGCTCCTGGTATTTCTCAGAGAGGGTTTTACAAACACCCTCGTCACCACCTTTACCTTTCAACAGCAGGGAAGGACTAGCCAAGCCAGACTTAGAACCGCACAGCCAAGGCACTGAGAAAAGTGACTTAACCACTGCACCGCCACCTTTTTTCTTACAAGTCTTTAAACCAGGGAGCCCTGTGTAATCAATGTCTGATGCAGCTATGGCGACTGCCCTGTCCTCCACAACAACACACAGCTGGAGGGGACGTGTCAGCAGCCGGCGCTGGAGCTGCTGCAGGTGAGAGGGCGCTGGACGTGCCCAGGGCCCTATTAAGGAGGGGACTGAGGTGCCTGAAGCTCCAAGCCCAGAACAATTCAGACAGAATTTTTTGAGAGACGTTTTGAAGCATATGCTCCAAAATCTCTGTTAGTCTCTAAAGGGCCACCAAGTCCTGGTGCCTTTGGCCTGGTGCACCTATGACACAGGCCTCACAATCTTCAAAAAGCTTTTCCCTGAGGCAGTGCTTAAGGACAGCATACACAGCATTGCGTACAATCGAACGCAGACCTTTTTTACACTGACGATGGGGTACTGGCTCAGCCGCTTCCATACCAAGCCTCTTCCTAAATTCCTCATAGCCGTCGTCCTTGGCATTAGCTTCAGTGGTTTGTATCGGTGCTGAGCAAAACCAAGGTGGGCCCATTTCATCTTCGTTCTCTGACACAACGTCGTCCTGGGGCTCGGGGTCCTCAAGGAAGGCCCTGTCGAGCTCTGGAGAGATTCCCAGAAAGAAAATAATGCAAGATCCTGGGGTCTTTTTAGGTTTTTACAAAATCCCATTACACCACCCCCCCCACCTCGCTCATTCGTTTCTTCCCTCTTTGGCTTCTTTTCCGTTCTCCTTGTCCGACTCCCGCAAGCTGCGGCCGCCTTCCTCCGTAGGGGAGGACAGAGAGAGGCCGTCTACCTTGTCGGGCCGCCTCGAGAGCGGTTGGGTTTCGGGGTCGGGTTCCGGTGTATCCATCAACAAGGGTTGGGCCAAAGGGCTCCCCTCGGCTACCGCCTCCCCCTCGGAGCTGTCGCGGATGCGGCCTTTCTCCACGTGCGGCAGAGACCCGTCGGCACATGAACAACGTCCGAACTCCTGGCAGGGGTGGTGAAAGTGTCCCTCTTCCCGCTCAGCGTTTGCACAGTTCTGAACCACGCGCCCTTGGAGCCAGATGGCCTCTTTGTGGGGGTAGCGCTGCGCTCCGGTTGGTAGAGGGTGGCGGGGCGAGTCCTTCGAGGGGTCGCATGACACCCTTTCCTTCCAGGCACGTGTCTCACTTGACCCCGATGTACTCCTGCCCCCCAAGGGCACGTCTGCCGGTGACAGGGGGCGGGCCTAAAAAGGTTGGGGTGGAACTTCTGGTGACAGGAGGGAGGGTCGAAAGGGTTAAGGGTGTGGGACTTCTGGTGAAAGGGGTGGGCGGAGCTAAAAGGGCTGAGGCGTGGCTGAAGGGAAAAGGCGTTGTGGCGAAGGTTTGATTTTGGTCGGCCACACCCCCGGAAGTGACGCACGAGGGCACGACTGCCAAGAACAGGTGGGCAGAGCTGGGACGGAACAGCTGGGGAAAGGGGCGTGGCTCAAGGGAAAGAGGGCGTGGCTAAAGTTTGATTGATGGCAGACCCCGGAAACTACTCAGGGCTTTGCAGCAGGGCACCTGGCTCACACCAGACTGGGGGGTGCCGGGGGGTGGATGCATTGTGGGCGGGGGTCTGGATCAGGCAAGGCTGGAAGGCGGTTGAGGGGCTCTGGGTCAGATCACGCTGGGGCGGGGGGCGGGGGGCGGGAAATGTCTGGGTCACACCAGGTGCTGGGAGGGTCTGGTCAGCCCGGGCGGCTGCTTCGGTGGCTTCAGCTCCCTGCCGGCAGTGACCACCTGCGGCCGCCAGGGGGCGCGCTAAAGCCGCCCGCGGCCGCGGGCTCCCCCGAGCCAAGGTTCGAGCCCGGCGCCCTCCGCCGCTGCAGCGCTGGGGCCGCCCCTGCAGCTCCCGCGCGCCTGGGGGAGCGGGACGCGAAGGGGACGTGCCCCGCCCCGCCCGGCTGCTGTTCCGGGAGTAACGGGGCTCCCCGGCCAGCCCCTCCCGGGGCGCTGAGCTCACGGGGCGTTGGCCGCTGTGCGGGGAGCTCGGCGCTGGGCTGTGCCGGCGCCGGGCCTCCCGGCGGGGGCGAGGAGCTGGGGCTGCTCCCGGGGGTGGGGGACACGTGGCGCCGCTTAGCCCCGCTGGGGGTGAACGCTGCTCTCGGAGGTCACCTGGGGCGACGTCCCCTGCAAGCAGGGCGCTGCGGGACCCAACTGGCCCGAGCCTGCCGCTGTCAGGGGAAAGGCGCCCCAGCCTGGCAGGGACCTGCTGCAGCTGGGGAACCCCCCCGGCCCAGGGGAGCCCCCGCCAGCCCCAGACCCACTGAGGGCAGGGGAGGGATGCCGATCTCCCAGCCCAGCCCCACGTGGCGCCTCCCCCTGCCTCAGCCTGGGGGCTTTGTTGGGGGGAGAGCTGGGGTGGGGTCCTCTCTGCTGTAGCCCGGAGCCAGCCGGCACCCGAAGCCCTTCAGACCTGGCTCCACCCCAGAGCCCGCACGCCCAGGCAGCACCCTCACCCCCAACCCTCTGCACCAGCCCTGAGCCCCCCTCCCACACGCCGAACCCCTTGACCTCACCCCCCCCCGCGCTTTGTCAGACTACTGATATGGAGGGGACGTGTCACATTTCCCATGAGGGGTGCACGGAACAAATTCATTCCACAGGTGCCTGGGAAAAGTTAACGGCAATGCTGAGTCTGAGCCCGGGTTTTACAGAGGAAGCACCAACTCAGCTGGGCCAACATCCCAGCCTTGTTCCCAAGGGGTGACCAACAGCTGGGGGGAGCGGGGGCGGGGAGGGGGGTCAAGCTGGAGCAGAGCGCATGAGAGAGGGGACTTGCATTTCGCTCAGGGTTAATACCCCCTTGGGACTGCCCTGCAGTGCACTGTAAGAAAAACAAGTCCTGGGGCACCTCAGAGACTAACATTCTGGAGCATAAGCTCTCGTGGGCAAAGTCCCGCTTCATCCCAGAGTGCGCCAGCCTTTCTAGGTGGCAATGCGCCCACCGCTCACCTTTTCCCTCTCACTCTACAGGCTCGTCTTCTATTGGCCCAGCCTGCTACTGCTGACTGAGGACTGTTTCTCACCGCCTCTCTCCTTCTTTAGAGTTGCCCACTGCTCACCTTGTAATGATCTGCAGCACGAAGGGTCTGTCCTGATCGCTTCCTGGAACGTCTGGTGACAGTCTCGCATACGTACAGCATCCATTCTCACTCACACAACAAGGAGCTTTCATTAGCACAGATACAATCAGTACTGAGACTGAACAGCAAGTTAATTTCAAAACCATCACACTGAATTCAATGTCAGATACAGGTGAACATTACACAGAACTGAAAGAGTTTTATACTACAGGGGTGCAGCTTGCTTGCTTTTAGGCCCTTTTAGGCCCCATGGAAAAAGTGGCAACTGTCTTCAGTTGCGTCTCCTCTTTGTCTTAAACCTGCACAATCAAAAAGTTTCAATCTGTTCTTAATGGTTAACCAAACCAGGTCTGGCCAGGGGGGCTGGAACAATTTTTATCATGGGAGTGCTGATGAAGGGGACTTGCAGCCCTCTGCTTTCACCAGCCCTGGAGGCCTGCTGACCTAGAGCAGACCTGCCTCTTACAAACACTTGGATTCTTTTCTCTGCAAAAAAAAGGGTAGTCTCAGCATTTTAAAGGCTAACAAAATAATTTATTAAGCGGTGAGCTTTTCTGGAATAGACCTACATCTTCAGACCATAAGACTCAATATTTAAGGCACAGACAACCAAAAGTAGTCATCAAGGTTGACAAATCGGAATCAAAGTGGGCACATCAGAAGAGCGGTAGGAAGGGGAGAAATCCAGAGTCACATCAAACAAAGTGGCTATGTCTACACTAGCCCAAAACTTCAAAGTGTCCATGCAAATAGCCATTTTGAAGATTAGTAATGAGACCCTCTTTAGAATGCGGGGGGCGGGGTGGGGGGGCAGCACTTGGAAATTGCAGCGGCTCGCGCTGCGCAGCTGGTCCAGATGTGGAAATCCCCTTCCTTTAATTTGCTGATAGGAATAAGGGGATTTCGAAGTTGCCGGGGTTCTTTTGAAAAGGACCCCCATCTAGACCAGCGCTGCAATTCCAAAGTGCCCCAGCCACGCACTTGCTAATGAGGTGCTAAATATGCATTTAACTGCTTTTAAAGATGATAAATAGCAAAACAAAAAGCAGTCAAGTAGCACTTTAAAGACTAGCAAAATGGTTTATTAGGTGAGCTTTCCTGGGACAGACCCACTTCTTCAGACCAGAGCCAGACCAGAACAGACTCAAGATTTAAGGCACAGAGAACCAAAACAGTAAGCAAGGAGGACAAATCAGAAAAAGATAATCAAGGGGAGCAAATCAGAGAGCGGAGGGGTGGGGGGGGGGGAAGGTCAAGAATTAGATTGAGCCAAGTATGCAGACAAGCCCCTATAGTGACTCAGGAAGTTCCCATCATGATTGAAACCATGTGTTAATGTGCCGAATTTGAATAGAAAAGCCAGTTCAGATGTTTCTCTTTCCAAAGCGGAGCAAGAATTGCTTTTCTGCAACACACATCCCTTGAGGTCATCGACAGAATGCCCCGTTCCATGAAAATGTTGACTAACTGGTTTGTGGATCTGGAGCGTTTTGATGTCTGTTTTGTGCCCATTGACCCTTTGTCTAAGGGAGTTAGAAGTCCACCCAATATACGAAGCACCTGGGCACTGTTGGCATATATGATGTTAGTAGAGGAGCATGAGAAAGTGCCCGTGATTCTGTGAGTAACCTGATTAGGTCCAGTGAGGGTATTTCCAGAGAAGAGATGTGGAGAAAGCGAGCAGCGGGCTTTGTTGCAGGGAAAGGTTCCAGGACCGCTATTCCTGGGCTTATAGACTGTGGCTGTTAGTGAGAAACCTCGTAAGGTTGGGAGATTGTCTGAAACAACAAACAGGCATGTCACCCAGGAGCTTCTGTCATTATTCCAAATGTTAAACACGTATTTCACCGCTTCCTGAGTAATTTTTAAAGGAGCCATTTATATAGTAACTTGGAAGATCACAGCAAATAAAAACACAACCTGTAACCAAAACTTTAAATGATTCTTTGAATAAGTCTGCATATTAAAAGCCTTGTTTTTGGTTCAGAAAAACGAGACCTTCACACTCAAAATCTAATTTTTCACCAAATGCATTTTCCTCGAAAGGGAAGTGCACCGCTCCTGGAAGCACTGCAATACCAGGTCGATGCATGGAGTGGATGGAGCAAGCCCCTATTCCATCTCCCTCTTCCAAAAATCCATTTAATATAGAGTTCTCAGATAGAGAACATATCAGATATTAAACTGATAAGAACAGATTAAATGAGTTTTATTGAGGGAATGTTTCAAATACAGCAAGGAGCTTAACAAATTCACATACACAGGGATATATCATCTGAGAAACTAGAACAGGTTATGGAGCGTAATATACAGTAAACAGTATCTTAGTACTTACATAAGAAACCCAACTAGTCTCAGATAGACAACAAAACACAGTTACAAACAAGAGATAATATAAAATATCGGCCTTTTAACCAATCCCTACCCTGACAAGAAAAAGGGGAAAATACTTTAAAGTCGCAGACAATATAAGATATTGGCCTTTGGATCCATCCCCATCCCTAGGGGAAAATCAAAAAGGGGAGTATTTTACAGATACTAGACAATAAACAATATCGGCTTATCGGCCAGTCCCTGAGAAAAAAGAAGTCTTTGAACATAAAACTCCCCGACCCATTAAGTACCAGGGAGAATAAAAAAAAAAAAAAAAAAATTAAATAAATAAATTACAACAGGAGAAAAAAAAAATAAAAATAGATAAAATTAGGAGAAAAAAGGAAAACACAAAGGCGCTTGGTAATCAGCTGTCAGTATATTGGCGATGGCCCGTGATATGCTCTGTGTAGATGTCCCTGGACCACCTAATGGCATCGGACACCATCAGCCTGCGCATCATTCGAGCATAATAGCGACTGACCTCGCAGGCTTCCAGGACCTCATCATTCCGGGGGTCCCAGGCACCCAATGCCCCCACGAGCAACGCATGGACCTCCACCGAGTAGCCTCGGGACCGCAAGGTGTCCGCCAACGGGGCATACTTTCGCAGTTTCTTGGCCCGGGCATCGCGGAAGGCCACCATGCGGTTCTCAAAGGGCACCGTAATGTCCACGATGAGGATCTTCTTAGACCGCTCGTCCGTCACGACGATGTTCAGCCGCAGAAGGCTGTCAGTGCCAGGGATGGAAGAGTCCACGGTAACGGATCCAAGAGTCGGAGGCAGCGCTTTCACCAGCCGGTCTTGGATGGCGTTATGGCGGCGCTGCCAAGCCACCGAATGCACCATGCAGCTACAGAGGACGTGGGGAAGAGTCTCCAGCGGATATCCGAAACGCCTGCACCTTTTATCGCGGGTCCCGTGGCGGACACCGCCGTTGAGCGGGACGCATTTAAGGCGCGCTCGGTGGATGAAGCGCCAGTCCGCAAAACGGGTAAAGTTGCCCGCCCAGAAAAAATGGTTATTGGCACTTAATCTTAATACTACACTTGATCTTAGTCCACAAAAGGCCGAGAAGCGATACCATTTTCAAACAATTTTACACAGCCCACCCATCTGGACACTTTTCGATGGCATGACGACTCACCCGAGTGCAACACGTGAGCATTGCAACAAGATCTTTACAGATCGGCAAGTACACCTGCTCTCTTCATCCTGCAGCTCCTTTCTAGCTGGTCAAAGCAAAACCTCTCCCACCAGAGAATTCAGCTTTAAAATGACTTATTCCACCAGACCTGCGAGCTGCCTTTGTGGTGGCTGTTTCGCTCCCTAAGCGATCACCTAATCTGCATGAAGCCTGTCCCCTCGCTGCAGCATGCTGACGCCATCGAGCTGTTAACCCTGGATGGACTGCAGAACCAAAACAAAAAGCAGTCAAGTAGCACTGTAAAGACTAGCAAAAGAATTTGGAAACCTTCTGTTCATGCCACATGCCTGCCAGAAGGGCCGGCTTCAACTCTCGTGGGGTTGTCCTGTCAAGGATACAACCAACCAGCTCGAGCCCCCACCCAGTGGCCTGGGACAATTTCACCCCCATGCTGGGTGCCTGGAAGGCGGTTCTCCCCCCTCGCAAGCCCAGAGTCTGAGATAGAAATGGCTTCTTTAAGGACCATTACCTACCCCAAGGTTACAGTGACAGATGCAGTATATCTAAGCAAAGAAGAGACAAACCCCCTTTACCCAGCTACCATCCCCATATGCGGTAGACCCCAGTCTCTTGCTGGGGCTCTTGGCCCTTTACCCCATACACACAGTTACAGGGTGAACCTTCTGCAGTGCAGTCCCGAACCCAAAGCCCGCAAATACATTCATTACCAGGGCAGTACCAGCTGTCCACTTATCTGCTGCCTCCCCTTGCTGCCACAAGCCACCCACCCTCGTCTGAGGGGCTTCCTACCAGCCTCCCCCTATCATCTACCACCACAGTTCCCGACCCCACTGCTTAGGCCTCCCCAAAGGCAGAACCCTCTGATTTCAGCTCAACATGGCCTCAGCGGCAACTTTTGCGTTAGAACTCCTAGTATTGTTTATACAGAGCTTTACAAACATTCTATTATCCAACTCTATTTTTCAACAGGAGGGAAAAACTAAGCAAGCCAGACATAGAGCTATAAGGCCAAAGCACTCACCAAGCTGGCTTAACCACTACCCCTCCACTTTTTTTCTTACAAGTTTTTAAACCAGGGAGCCCTGTGTAATCAATGTCTGATGCAGCCATGGCGACTGCCCTGTCCCCCACAACAACGCAGAGCCTTGGTGAGGTCTCACAGCTCCCACACTGGGTGTCAGCATAAATTGTGGTTTCACAACGAGGTGTTTACAAGGGAGCAGATCTCAGGGCTGACTCGCTCCCCACAAGGCTTTGCCTGGCAGGTGTCACACACGCGCCCTTTGCATTCCCATGCAGATGAGCTCTGGCAGACACACCCCTCCCAGCCTGCAGCAGCGTTGCGTTCCTGCCGCCGCACCCCCCACACGTGTGACTCTTCCCGGCGCTGCAGGACGCGGGTGTGTGTCAGGGACGGACAGGGGCTGGGAACTGAAAAGGGGGTTTCACACACGGGGGTCTCCGCACTGGGACAGGTACAAGGCTGGGCCGCTGCGAGGGTCGGGGCACAAGACGCCCCCAAGCGGTGCCCGGTGACAGCGCCCCCGGCTGCGGGCGGACGGAGAGAAGAGCCGCCCCTGATACGGGCAATCCAGGCTGGGGGCGGGAGGGAGGGAGGGGCCCGGAGGGGAACTGACCCCAGCCCAGGAAATCTGCCCGCCTGGGGACCACGTGGGGCACAGAACAAACTCCCGCGGGGAAACCACAGACACGGGCCGGGACGAGCCGCTGGGGGCCGGACAGACGGGGCGAGGGGGCGGGGCCGGACAGACAGGGCGAGGGGCGGGGCCAGCACAGACTCGCTCCCCTCCGGGGCTGTGGGGAGCACGGCGGGGGCTGCGCGCAGCGCTGGGGCGGGGCGGGGTGAAGGGCGGGGATGACTCAGAGCAACAGCGATGCGCGGCGGGAGGCCAGTGCGGAGCCGGGCGCAGAGCTGGGGCCGGGCAGCTCGGCCAATGGGAGCGGGCGGGACAGGGCTGACAGGCAGCTCGGCCAATGGGAGCGGGTGGGGCTGGGCTGACAGGCAGCTCGGCCAATGGGAGCGGGGGGCGGGAAGAGGCGGTTTACACAGGACGAGCCCTTGGCAGGTTCGATGCAGGGACCCCTCCCCCTTCCCGGCTGTTGCTCGCCCCTGACGCAGCCCGCGGTGGGGGGGGGGGTGGCTGGAGCTACGAGCGGCCACTGATCCGTCTCCCGCTGCGCAGGCGCAGAGCCAGGCCGGGGGCAGCCGCCTTCTGCGGAGAGTTTTACCCGCGCAGCCTGTGAGTGAGAGAAACGCCCCCAACATCTGCCCCCGCCGCCCTCCTGCGTCACTTCCTCTGCCCCCTTCAGCTTCTCCTTCTCCGACGTCACTTCCTAGGAGCCAGTTTCCTGCGGCCGCTCCGCCGGGTTACGCGGTGTCGCCGCTTGGAACGCCCCGAGGGCCCTCCCCGGCAGGGAGCCGCCGCCAGGTGAGCGGGGACCCGGCCGGGCCCGGAAGTGACTCCGCCCCCACCCGCTTGTGTCTCGGACGCTTCGTGCGGGGCCCCCCGCCCGCGCCAGCGCCTCCCCCTGGTCCCGGCCGGGCCGCCCCGTTCTCCGGCCGCTCCGCCTCGTCCTGCCGCCCGCGCGCCCGGGGAGGGGAGGGGCGGAGGCGGCCGGGGGCGGCTGTGACTCGGGGCCGGTTTTCGCTCCTGGCTCCACTCGCCCCTCCAGGCGGAGTCTCTGGGCGGCGCCCGCGGGCTCTGCACCCCGCAGGGACCAGTGGGTGCTGGGGGCTCTGTGCTCGGTTCTCCCCCAGCTCCCTTGTTTTCGCCCCAGGGCCTCTGCACCCCCCTGGTTTTCTTCTCCCTTGTCCCCCTCAGTGATTTGGGGCCCTGAGTCCATTGCACCCCCCCCGCAGGGGATCCGAGAGCTCTGGGTGGGCTTGTGTCCCCCACCCCCGGTTCCCCAGTGGGGCCGGGCGCTCGTCGCACGGTGCCTGTGCTCCCCCGCGGTGCAGTTCAGTGACCCTCATTGTCCCTTCAGCTGCTCCCTTTCTCCGGGCTTGTCCCCGTGGGGTGTCACTAACCACGTGACGTGTCCGTGGGACACACTCCAGTGCGCAGCAGTGCTGGGCCTCAGGCCGCGTCCGGAGAGAAACGAGGACGGATTTGGGATCTGACTTGTGCGAGGTGGTTCTGTGAGACTCGAGAGTTTCCCCAAATGTGCGTGTGCAGCACGTGTGCCCCAGGGAGCGAGTGTGGGGAGCCGGGGCATGGGGAGAGGCTTCCAGCCCGGTCTGAAGTGTCTCCGTTGCCCTTTTCCCCTACCAGGTGCAGAGCCCCCATGTCTGGCTCCAGAGCAGCCCCGGACCTGCAGAGACAGAGCAAGGAGATGGCGGTGGTGGCGGAGCCGGTGACCTTGGAGGATGTGTCTGTGTGTTTCTCTGAGGAGGAATGGGGGCTGTTGGCCCCGGGGCAGAGAGCCCTCTACAGGGAGGTGATGCAGGAGAATTACCAGACTGTGCGCTGGCTGGGTGAGGAGTCCTGTCCCCGGGGGTGTCACATGCTGGGTTGGGTTTGGTTCAGGGTCCCTCCCTGCCCCTGTCCCCAGTGTCAGGGGACAAGTGTGGTGGTGTCATTGGTGGGTAGAGTTGGCGCTGAGGTTTGTCGAAAGGTTTGGTTTGTGATTTACAGTGTTGTGGTCTATACTTGCAGGTGAGAATTTGTTTAAGGTTGGCAGGTTGGCCGCAGGCAAGAACAGGCCCTGCCTCCCAAGGTCTTTGAGAGTGAGGGATCATTGTACAGGATGGGTTGTAGGTCACGGATGTTGCACGAGAGAGGCTTTAGCTGGGGGCTGCAGCTCATGGCCAGTGGTGTTCAGTTGTTTTCTTTGCTGGGCCTGTCTTGTAGCAGGTGGCTTCTGGGTACACGTCTGGCTCTGTCAATCTGTTTCTTCACTTCCTTAGGTGGGTATTGTAGTTTCGGGAGAGCCTGGTAAAGGTCTTGAAGGTGTTTGTCTCTGTCTGAGGGATTGGAGCAAATGTGGTTGTACCTTTAGTGCTTGGCTGTAAACAATGGATCGTGTGCTGTGCCCTGGATGGGAGCTGGAGGCATGGAGGTAGCACAGCGGTCCTTGGGTTTCTGGTGTAGGGTTGTGTTTATCTGACCATCACTTATGTGCACAGGAGTGTCCAGGAAGTGGATCTCTTGTGTGGACCGTTCCAGGCTGAGGTTGATGGTGGTGTGGAAACTGTTGAAATCACTGTGAACTCTTCAAGAGCCTCTTTCTCGTGGGTCCAGATGATGATGGTGATGATGTCATCAGTGTAGCTCAAGTGGAGGAGGGACGCCAGGGGTGGAGAGCTGAGGACGTTCCAGGTCAGCCATAAACATGTTGGCACAGTGTGGGGCCAGGCGGGTGCCCATTGCAGTGCCACTGAGTTGAAGGTATAAATTGTCCTCAAATCTGAAGTACTTGTGGGTGAGGACAAAGTCACAAAGCTCCACCACCACTTGTGCTGTGGCATCATCAGGGATACTGTTCCAAACGGCTTGAAGTCCATCTTCACGTGGGTTTTTTTGTATTAGGGATCGCGACATCCATGGAGGCCAGCATGGTGGTTTCAGGAAGATCACCAGTGCATAGCAGTTTCCTGAGGAAGTCAGTGGTGTTTCAGAGATAGCTCGGAGTGCTGGTAACATACGGCTTGAGTCGAGAGTCCCCACAGCTGGACAAGGCTGCAATGAGAGTGCCAATGCCTGAACTGATGGTGCCTCCAGAATGTCTAGATTTATGAGTCTTGGGGGTCTAGGGATGTGTCTGTGCAGATCTGTTCCTGTGCTTTTGTCAGGAGTGTCTTGAGCAGACGGTGCAGTTTCTGTGCGTGCTGCTCAGTGGGATCAGAGGACAGTAGCCTGTAGAAGGTGGTATTGGAGAGCTGCCTGGGAGTCTCCTTTTCATGGTCTGACCTATTCATGATGACAACAGCAGCTCCTTTGCCAGCCTCTTGGATGACAATGCCAGAGCTGTTTCTGAGGCTGTGGGTGACATTGCATTCCGCACGGCTGAGGTCCTGGGACAAGCGATGTCACTTTGCCACAAATTCTGCCTGTGCACAGAAGCGGAAGCGCTCTAGGTATCGATCCAGTCTGTCGTTTTGATTGCCAGGAAGGATTCCATGCAGAATTATTCTTCTTCTACTCTAGGTGTGACGGTGCCTGTAGGGCTGTTCAGAGTCTTGTTGAAAGTATTCGTGGCAAAACTGGGGCAGGGTTCCAGATCCCCACAGAACTGTGTCATGTTTGTGGGGGTGGTGGGGCACAAAGAGAGTCCCTGAGGTAGGACAGACTCCTCTGCCAGGCTGTGTGTGTGGTTGGATAGATTGACAATATGGCTGGGTGAGTTACGGGTACCACTACTGTGGCCCCATGCGGCAAGTAGGAGGTGAGAGAGTTTACAGTCCTGTAGAGAAGAGCAGTGGGCGTTGACTCTCCTGTCGCCTTTCAGTAAAGTCCAGCCACGTGGACGTTTGTGTGGGAGGCTGGTTTTAAGGAGAAGCTCCAGACTTGAGAGCTCCTTGTGATGTTTCCCTGTTTGCTGCACAGGAAGCTGAACAGGTGGTTCCTCAGGTCTGTGGGAGTGTGTGACCAATCTCTCGACACAGTCCCTGCAGTGTGTCCATTGCAGTGAGTGTTTCACCTTCAGCCCGTTGGATGGGACGTCCATCCATTTGCACTTGGCGAGGAAGATGGTGTCTGTATCTGTGCAGGTTTTTTCATGGGTATGATGGGTTCCCACTCCATGTGGCTAAGTTCAGTGCCTGCCTGGTGCCAGGCCTTGGGCGTAGCTGTGTTAGTTTTATCCACAAAAACAACCCCAAATCGAGTGACTTGTTTGAGCTGAGTGGTCCTGTCCTGCCTTGGGATGGGGAGGGTGGGGGAGCAGGTCAAGAGGGAGGCTGATTTGTACCCTAGCAAGTGCAGCAGAGCACTCGGCTCCCCCAGGAATGAGCTGGGCCATTCCCGAGGCAGGGGTGAGGCACCTGTACCCCAGGTGAGTGTGACATGGGATATTGTACCATCCAGAGCCCGGCCTGTGCCAGGTGGGGAAGGAGCCTCTCTGGGTGGGCGGCTCAGATCCTGGGGCTGGAAGAAGTAATGGCCTGGGCCTTCCTGAACAAGATCAGCACTTGGTTAATTGCTCCCCAGGCAGGATTTCCAGTTCCTGAAGCTGATGTGATCTCCTGGGTGGAGCGAGGGGAGGAGCTGGGGGTCCCAGATCTCCAGGGCGCTGGGAAAGGGGAGATCGTCAGCGACCCCCACACAGGTGAGCAGTGAGCTAAAGAGACTCAGAAAACGATTTCCGTGTCCTCCTACATGTCACTTGGGCCTTTTCATCCAGATGGACTGACCCTTCAGCCTGTCATCAGCCTTAGCCAGAGGGTGGGGGCAGGGCTGGGGTCCCTCCTCTGGGGAAGGGTTGTGAGGAAGGAGGAGCAGCTCAGTTCATGTTATTTCAATCTTTCCATCAGCTGTTGGCTGCGTTCCCCCTTTTCTGTTCCCTTTCAGAGTTTTCCTTTCAGCTCAGCTCAGAGAGTGACACTGTCTGGTTCTCTCTGTGTCCCAGCAGGTGAGGTGATGCTGCTCATGAACGACGAGGAGAATCTTCAGCTGGAAGAACCAGAGCAAGTGGCCTCCTGTGGGATGTTCCTGGGAAGCTCTGAAGGTCGTGTTTCTCCGAGTCCTGAGCACAGAGAGACCTGTGAGAGTCAGCGTAGCCCAGAAAGGCAGCAGGGAAACCATGCAGGGGAGGGGCAGGATAACTCCAGCCATGGAAGCAGAGGTGTGAGAAACACTAAAGAGAGCGAACAACAGAAAACCTGTGGGAAAAGGTTTAGTCTTAACAGTCATTGTACCATCCACACAGGAGAGAAGCCCAATATCTGCCCTGACTGTGGGAGAAGCTTCCAGCTGCGCTCAGGTCTTATTGATCACCAGAGAACCCACACAGGAGAGAAACCCTTCCACTGCTCTGAGTGTGGGAAAAGCTTCTCATGCTCCTCAAGTCTTAAAAGTCATTGCAGAATCCACACAGGAGAGAGACCTTATAACTGCTCTGACTGTGGGAAAAGGTTTAGACAGAGGTCAGACCTTGTTAATCATAGGAGAATTCACACAGGAGAGAAACCCTTCAACTGCTCTGAGTGTGGGAAAAGCTTTCGGCGACACTCGCACCTTCTCGCTCATCAGGTAATTCACAGTGGAGAGAAACCCTATCACTGCACTGCCTGTGGGAAAAGCTTCAGAAGGAGTGAAAACCTCGTTAAACATCAGAGTATTCACAGAGAAGATAAACCCTTCAACTGCTCTGAGTGCGGTAGATGGTTCCATGACGTTTCCAGCCTTGATAAACATATGAGAATCCACACCCGGGGAAAACCCTTTCTCTGCTCTGACTGCGGGAAAAGCTTCAGTCAACGCTCATATCTGGTTGATCATCAGAAAACCCACACCGGGGACAAACCCTTCCGCTGCTGTGACTGTGGCAAAAGCTTCGTGCGGCTTTCAAAACTTAGAAGTCATTGCAGAATCCACACAGGAGAGACACCCTATAACTGCCCTGACTGTGGGAAAAGGTTCAGAAATAGGTCAAACCTTGTTACGCATAGGGGATCCCACACAGGAGAGAAACCCTTCAACTGCTCTGACTGTGGGAAAAGCTTCTCACACTCGTCAAGTCTTCGAAGTCATTGCAAAATCCACACAGGAGAGAGACCTTATAGCTGCCCTGACTGCGGGAGAAGTTTCCAGCTGCGCTTAGGTCTTATTGATCATCAGAGAACCCACACTGGAGAGAAACCCTTCCACTGCTCTGACTGTGGGAAAAGCTTCTCATGCTCCTCAACTCTTAGAAGTCACTACAGAATCCACACGGGAGAGAGACCTTATAGCTGCCCTGACTGTGGGAAAAGGTTCAGACAGAGGTCATGCCTTGTTTTACATAGGAGAATCCACACAGGAGAGAGACCCTTTGACTGCTCTTACTGCCAGAAAAGCTTCAGTCGGCGTTCCCTGCTTGTTGTACATCAGAGAACCCACACAGGAGAGAAACCCTTCACCTGCTCCAACTGTGGGAAAAGCTTTCTTCAGCGCTCCAGTCTTAGTCATCATCAGAGAACCCACTTTGGAGAGAAACCTTTCAGCTGATCTGACTGTGGGAAAAGCTTTTTTCAGCACTAAAATCTAACCGATCAGAGGAACCTTTCAGCTGTTTTGTCTGTCTGGGAACACTCGCACATTGTCAATCGTCAGAGAGTTCACACAAGAGAATAACCCGCTGACTGCACTCACGTGGGTAACCTTCAGTGGCTGCTCGGACATTATTGATCATCAGAGAATTCACACAGGAGAGAAATCCCATAGCTCTCTCTTTGTTGCTATTTTTGAAGCTGGGCCACCAGGCAAAAAGTCAGTGAGAACCCCATGAACTACCACACGGCTTCTCATTCCTGAAGGGTGTGGTGTTACGGAGCCAGTCAAGTAACTAAAATAAAGTCCACTTGTTCCCTACATTAACTCCTGCTCCTTTATAAAAGAACTAGACACACTGGAGTTTGTTCAGGACCTGAACTTGATTAATTTTTGGTGTCTTTTTTTTTAATTAAATAAAGTGAAAATGCTGCACTTGAGTTGTTGCTGTCGGGTGTGTCTGGAGAGGAGGGGTCAGTGCATGGGGACTCTGGGGAGAGACCATTGTCCTAGCCCCCTTTCACCGCAGCAGCTTTGGGCCCAGGTGAGAAGCACCTCTGCTTGGCTGCTGCAGCTCCAGCAGGTACACCCAGGGGAGCGGCGTATGTCCCTTGCCTGCGGCAGGGCCAGGGTCGTCGGTCCTCTGCACTGCCCAGCCGGAGAGGAATGCAGCAAATGTGCACTTTCTCCTCGCTCCCTGATGGAGGGGAACAGCCAGCTCTGTCCCTGTATGAACTTAGGGGGGAGGGAGCTGCAGCTGTTCCCAAGGGCACCTGGGGGTGGGATGCTCATGGCTGGGATAGTCCTGGGTGGGGGAGAGGGGGTATCCCCAGCCAACCCCTTTCTCATGTGGTGGTCGTCTCTTTTCTGTGTGGGCCCTGAGAAGCCATCCCGGTGCAGCCCATCCAATCCCTGGCACACCCACACCCCAGCCTGGCTCTAAGTTACAAGAAGAGAAAGCTGCAGACCAGAGTGGGTGGTCCTGGTTCTTACCATTTAGGAGTTCTCGACCAATGGACAAGCCCAGACCCAGACAGACAGACAGACATTCCCTCTCAGAGACTCTAGAGCGGATCCCCATGGGAACAGATGGAATTAAAAAGGCACCTGGGCAAGTAAAACGATGCAAAACTTCCTGTACAAATGAGATGAGCAAACGTTGCTGGTTCCTCTGCCTCTGTCTGTGCAGTGTTTGTCGTCGCCTTTGCGCCCGGGCACGGCAGCGGCAGTGATCATTGCTCTGTTCCTTCCTCTCTTTGCTTTGGCAACACTCACTGTTGTCAATGTCGGCTGACGTGCAGATGTGCTGACGTGGTCGCTGCCTGGGGGAGTCCCCTAAACCGAGCAATACAGCGTAGGAGCCCTGCCCTGAGCAGTCAGCAAGGCCCAGCTGCCTTTTAGCAGGGCTGAGCAGAACAGCCAGTGCACCGGTGGTTTGCCCTGGCACAGGCGCGGTAACAGACACACAACCAAAGCAGTGTGGGCTGGGAGAGGCGAGGGGCTACTTCTCTCAGGGTGGGGGAGGGGGATGCAGGACCACCCACTCCACTGCTCCCCAGCCCGGGGCCCGAACAGCAGCTCCTGCCAGGAACCAGTGAGTTTTCGCCCAAGCAATCAGCTCCAGCCCCGGGCTGTGGGGCTCCCCAGCCCCAGTCAGGGACCTTGCAGCCGGCTCAGCTCCAACTGCAGGGCTGTGGGTCTCCCCTAACCCCAGCCAGGTGTCAGTGCGGGCAGAATCACGGGCAATGGACCCCCCGCTGACCCCGCACCAGCGTCCTGTTCGGATCCCCACGGCGCCTCAGACGAGGGCAAAGAAGAGACGGCAGAAGCCCGCCGACAGACAAAGGCCGCTCCGCTCCTCAGCAGGCCAATCCCACCCACCTCTGGCAGGGGGCCTAGAGACCAGTGTTGTACAAGAGGGGAGAGGCTGGGGAGAAGCTAATTCCCGGTAGGTCAGGAGCTGGCTCGCTCGTTAAAGGCAAGGGTGAGACAAGGAGAGGAAAAATAAACTATGTAATGTCTGTATTTATTAACCAAAACACAGCAACATATAAACGAACAAACACTGCAGATGAACTAAACTTGTATAACTATTCATGAACAACTAACGTATAAAAATATATGATCTAAACACTTACGCTAAATATTAACAAGAATTCCATGGAAGGAGTTTATGAGAGACTTCCCTTGTCAAACAAAACGGTAAAGAGACTTAATGAGGTTTGAAGTGAGTTTTTCTCCGAGCTAGGGAAGCTAAAGTAGTTTTTTTTTTTACCCCTATTTGCTCTGGACGGCTCGATGAGCCACCCTATTGGAAACCTTGAGGTCCAGCCTATCAAGGTTTCCTCCCAACTGAGATAATATATGACGGATTTCCCAGTGGGGATTGGAGAGAGAAAGAGGGAAGGTTAGGAGGAAAAAAAGAAATCTTAACAATAGCAGTTAACTAACAAAGCCTTAACTATGGGCTTATTAACCAATTGCGCAGCTTGGAGCAAATTAATTCAGCTCCGGGTTATGGCTCTTAATTAATCCAGTAGAACTGCAACCTAAGCCGCAGTCTGTTAAGTTCCCCTACACAGCCCGAATTACTTGATGGAGTATTAGGGTTTAGAGTTAGTGTCTCAGGGCGTAGAGGGGGTTTTACGTGTCCAATCAGGTGTAAGGGTCCAGTCCCGTAGTCTAGTCGAGTGCGTTGGTCCCGTCCGGTGAAGAAGAATCACAGCGACGAGCAGCGAGAGCGTAGGTGCTGCGAAGGTGGCAGGCTCGAGGCTTCAACTGATGTGTGCGCAGTTCTCCACCCTCAGGGAGAAGCCAGTTCGACACACACCAAATCCGCCTTTGAGCCGCTTGTCGGCGGCGAGGTCGGGGGTGCTGCAGCGATGACAGGCTCTGGGTGCTAAGGGGCGAGAGCGCAGTACCGCACCCTAAGGGTGAGGCCAGTTCGACACACACCAAATCCGCCTTTGAGCCGCTTGTCGGCGGCGGGGTCGGAGGTGCCGCAGCGATGACAGGCTCTGGGTGCTGAGGGGCGAGAGCGCAGTACCGCACCCTAAGGGTGAGGCCAGTTCGACACACACCAAATCCGCCTTTGAGCCGCTTGTCGGCGGCGGGGTCGGAGGTGCCGCAGCGATGACAGGCTCTGGGTGCTGAGGGGCGAGAGCGCAGTACCGCACCCTAAGGGTGAGGCCAGTTCGACACACACCAAATCCGCCTTTGAGCCGCTTGTCGGCGGCGAGGTCGGGGGTGCCGCAGCGATGACAGGCTCTGGGTGCTAAGGGGCGAGAGCGCAGTACCACACCCTAAGGGTGAGGCCAGTTCGACACACACCAAATCCGCCTTTGAGCTGCTTGTCGGCGGCGGGGTCGGGGGTGCCGCAGCGATGACAAGCTCTGGGTGCTAAGGGGCGAGAGCGCAGTACCGCACCCTAAGGGTGAGGCCAGTTCAACACACACCAAATCCGCCTTTGAGCCGCTTGTCGGCGGCGGGGTCGGGGGTGCCGCAGCGATGACAGGCTCTGGGTGCTAAGGGGCGAGAGCGCAGTACCGCACCCTAAGGGTGAGGCCAGTTCGACACACACCAAATCCGCCTTTGAGCCGCTTGTCGGCGGCGGGGTCGGAGGTGCCGCAGCGATGACAGGCTCTGGGTGCTGAGGGGCGAGAGCGCAGTACCGCACCCTAAGGGTGAGGCCAGTTCGACACACACCAAATCCGCCTTTGAGCTGCTTGTCGGCGGCGGGGTCGGGGGTGCCGCAGCGATGACAAGCTCTGGGTGCTAAGGGGCGAGAGCGCAGTACCGCACCCTCAGGGTGAGGCCAGTTCGACACACACCAAATCCGCCTTTGAGCCGCTTGTCGGCGGCGGGGTCGGGGGTGCCGCAGGGATGACAGGCTCTGGGTGCTGAGGGGCGAGAGCGCAATACCGCACCCTAAGGGAGAAGCCAGTTCGACACACACCAAATCCGCCTTTGAGCCGCTTGTCGGCGGCGGGGTCGGGGGTGCCGCAGCGATGACAGGCTCTGGGTGCTAAGGGGCGAGAGCGCAGTACCTCACCCTAAGGGTGAGGCCAGTTCGTCTCCCGCCCAATTTACCTCAGAGCTGCTGCCTTTGCTCTCTCAGTGTGAGTGATTCAGCGAGTGCCTCAGCAGGGCGGACCCTGCTGGGCGGATGTGGAATTGCTTCAGGGGATCTTCAAAAAGTCTTCGCCTCAGAGGCAGCTCTGCCCCAAGGGCCCCGAACGCTGTGCGGCGCTGCCTTATATTCCCTGATCTCATACATTATTCATGAGTCTATTTACATACAGACGTTCTGAAGGTCCTGCTTTCAAACAGGTCCTCCTCTCGAAGCTGCCTCACCTGTATCCAATGAGGAGCCTGGATTTCAAATCTATGATTTTTGAAATGTTTGTGAGTTCAGGTTACCGGTAAAACCAACTGACACAGAGTGACCGTTACAGAGGGCTGCTAACTGGCAGCCTATGTACCTTTTAGAGTCTACCTGCCCCGTAATGATATTAAAGGCCCAAGGCTCGTTTCCCCTGGACCACGGGGACGATTATGCCTGAGGGATGAAAAATCCCTGACACCAGGGACCCGGGGGCTGGCTCGTATGGGTGGGGAAGTCCACTCGCACAGTGAACAGTGGTAAGTGTGTGTCCCTCGTGTTAGTGAGTACTGGTAAGTGAAGCACTTGTTAAACGAGGGGTGAGTGTTAGTGCCACTTGCTGGGTGTGTCTGACAATCAGATGCAGATATTCTCGCGCTGTGAATTTGAGCACTAGGGTGACCGGATGCAGAGCTCCAGCTGTGCCCTGGCTGGTGCGGAATGAAGAAATAATCCCTTCCCTGGCTCTGCTGGCAGTGCCCCGCCCAGCGTCATCCCACACGCCCTGAGCCTTCTTGCTGCACATGCAGCTCTCAGCCGTTGTGATCCCCAGGGCCTTTTCTGCAGCCCTCTCCCTTAGCCAGGCGGTCCCCAGCCAGTGGTGCTGGGCTGGACGAACCCCAGGGAAGTGCGGGATTCTGCACTCGCCCTTGTTCAGCCGCTTCATATTGAAAGAAGCTGAAGAGCAGCACAGAGTGAAGTGAGAGCGGTGCCACGGTCACACAGGAAGCCTGGTGCTGAGCCAGAAACTGACCTCAGCTCTCATTCAAACAGCCACCCGGGGTCACAGGGAATGAAGAGAACAGGGCAACTTCCCGCTACCCGTTCCCTGCAGTCCAAGCTTCTGGCTGGTGGGGGTTTAGGGACAGCCAGAGCAAGAGGTTGTGTCCTGGCCAGCTTGGCTCATAGCCATCGCTGCTCCTATCCTCAATGAGCTACTGAGCCCTTCTTTGAAGCCAGTTACACCTGTGGCTCTCACGCCATCCTGTGGCAGCAGACGCCTAGATTGGGTGAGAGAGGATTTCACTGTTGGTTTTTTGTAAGTGCTCCAGGTGTCGCAGTGCAACGACCTCCCCACTTGAGTTTCTTTGTTTCTACTCCATGCAGCTGACACACTGGTTTTCATCCGCGAACGCTTCTGCAGAAAGAGATGTTAGTTTTTAAGGTCCTAGACTACAGTCTCTGGAGCTGCATATCTCAGAGAGCTAGAAGGGACCTCAGGATGTCACTGAGTCCAGTCCCTGCCCGCAGGGCCAAACACAATCCCTGACGGGCTTTTTTTTTTTTTTTTTTTTTTTTATTATTTGCCCCAGATCCCCAAATGGCCCCTCAAGTACTGGGCTCACAACTCTGGTAAAGGAGAATGCGAGATAAAGGCAGTTGGAGCAGATGCTCATATCCTTTCACTAGACCATTTCATCAGAGTAGTGTAGAAGCCAGAACAGTTCTCCTTAATAGTGGGACCATCCCCACTGCTTACAACAAGCAACGGCTGAAAAAACTTGGCACAGCACTCACCATATTAAGGAACACAATTCAGTCTGCAGTGACCAGAGATCTAATGGCAAGATAATGAGTTTTTATGTTCTGCAATCTGTGCTCAGGCCCAAGGAGTATTAGTGTTTCTTCAAAGACAAAAGAAAAGATTGCTCCCTCCCCTACTATAACGTAAGCTGCCACCACCACAATGCTGGGCCCTGGGGCACCTGCCTCCTTTGCCACCCCATCCCGTGGGGCTGCTCCCCAGCAAAACCAGGAGAGGGATTAAAGGTGCCCTGGTCCTGGCTTGTTCTGAAAAAATCACCTTTCAGCTGCTGAGCTTTTATGTCCAACGTGGGGCATTTTTGCTCTTTTCACTAAAATTCTACTTGCTAGCTGGGGGCTCCAGTGGAGGCGGTACCAGTACCCAGGGGGTGGTAGGGACTAGGAGTTTTGGGGAGCCAGGTGGGGTGGGTGTTGGGAGCAGGCTGGGGTGGAGGGTGCAGGGGGTGAGCTGTGGTCCAAGGAAATGTTGGGAGTGGGCCAGAGGGCGCAGGGGAAGCTGCAGAGTGTGACGGGATGTGCCTGGCTGCAGGGCTGTGGGCGTCCCACCACGCGGCCGGAGCTGCTTTGCGGCAGACAGCCACGGCTGCCCTGACGCATGGCAGGAGCTGCTTTGCTGTGCGCAGTTGAGGTACGCGTAGCTCTGGTGGAGGAGGTGGCAGCTCTTCCAGGCTGCAGCAGCAGTAAGTCCTTAACTTACTCGGGGGAGAGGGAGTTAGGGGTCTGTGGGCGGGGGGGGGGTGCTGCAGGCGGGGGGGGGGAGCTCAGCGACAGGGGAGCAAGTGGTGGTGTGGATGATCAAGCCAGACTGACCCTCCCTGCCATTTGCTGTGTGTTATCTCTTCTTGCTCACATGGTCGTCCGTGAGCCCACAGCAGCGGCAGCGCCAGCAGCCCACAGGCACCAGGCGGGCAGTGTGGACCCCCCGAATGTGATGGTGGATGTGTTGAGGCAGCTTCTGCCCCCTCGTTCTGCAGGAGATGAGGGTCTGGGATACTTGGGTCCCTCCATTGGGCTAATCCAAATGGCGTCTGAACCACCATTTGGTCACTGGCGTCCAAGGGGGCCCTGACTCCTTACGCCCCCCCCGGGGCAGACACCCCTGTGAGAACCTTCCCCACTGCCTTGTGGGCAGGATCGGGAGAGGCAAAGGCTACGGGAGCAAACTCAGCCAGCAAGTGCGGAGTGGAGCCCCTAAGGCGGGTAGCAGGGAGGAGTCGTCAACCTGCTTTCCAGCATCTCCTTGCAGTCACCTCAGTTCCAAACGTACTGACGTCTCTTTCCTTTGCATCCGACTGGGGCGACCCAGAGGGGGACGGCGCCCTTGGGCAGTGCACTTGCTCCAAACACTAGCCCAGGCCATGCGGCGTGTTGGAGGGTGCCAGCTGGAGAGGACTTTCCATCCTTGCTGGTAGCCTGGGTGCCGGGGTGGTGGGGGGGGCAGACCAAAAATCAAAAAGTAGCTGTAAATGATTGCGGAAGCCATCTTGTATAGACGCCATTTCACAGCCCTTACTCCCACGTGCACAGGAGCCGGTCCTTTCCTTGACCTGTTTGGGAACGGCGGGAGGATGAGCTCTATGGAATGCGATAATGGGCTGTTTGGAGTTGGGGCCCCAGCTCCCCGGTACCTGTTTCTCTTTGCTGATACCAGTTTCTCTTTGGAAAGTGATTTACGCTGCTCTAACTAACTGCCTCTGACACTGGGCGTTGTTTGCGTGAGGGGATAAAATACCAGAGTTCACTGCACCAAGCAGCCTTGCTGGGCCTGGTTTTACTCCTGTCCCGTTTGGCTCATCTGTTGCCTGATTGAGTTCAGTAAAGCTGAACGTTCTCTACCTACACAGAGACGTCTTGTGCTTTAGCAATCTGGAGGTTCCACTGAGATCCCAACGCACCACTTGCCCGGACGGGGGGGCTGGCACCCGACCTCCAAGCCTCTGAAGAGCGCTCAATAGAAGGTAAGGGGGATACCTGTTACAGAATCTCCCCGCAGGGGCTTGGGACTGGAGTGCCGGCGGCCGTCAGGGTAAGGGGGAGCTACGGGTTCCACCTTTGTGGAGCAGCTAACGTTCTGTGTGTGTCTGTCTTTCTCTATTAGGCCTGTGTTGTATGTCTCTGTTCCCAAAGGGCACGCCGGTGTCTCTCGTGAGGCAGCCATGCGCTGGGGCCTCTGTGTTCAGACACTAAAAGCTGGCGTGGTGCCACTCCTCTCTTTCAACACATGGAACTGTGGGAAGCTTTGTTGCCTCCCTCTGTTTCTGTTCTGAAGACTAACCGTTAATGATATCCCTAAGCCCAGGCAGACTTAACTCCCGCCAGGCGTCCTGCTGGGCTGGAGTGGGTGCCGGGAACACGCCCCCCCCCCCCCCCCCGTGAGCCAGGGGGGCTTTCGTCCAGTGCCTCACACTCTGTAACCAGGTGAGCTTCGGTTCGGTGCCTTGCAGGGAGAGATCTTGTGAGCCAGGTGAAATTCGGTTCACTGCCTTGCACCCTATGAGCCAGGCGAACTTCCATTCGGTACCTCACAGGGAGAAAATCAATGCTGGGGACAGGTCAGACTCCAGGAATTCCGGTACCCTCTAAGGGCCGTCCAGCTGTTTTTATGTACACTCACATAAATGGGGAAATTACTTGCAAGTTTCTAGAAAAAAGGAATTTTTATACCTGGGACAATCCCAAACTGCAGTTCCCTCTATTAGGTACCACTGATAGGGATAAAATTCCCCATTTAGGAGGCGCTCTTGAGGGTCATGGAGTGAAAACTCCCGATCAACAATGTTATCTGCCTCGTCATCATGGTATGAAGAAACTTGTAAAAGGCAGAACGAGTCTCGTTTAAGAAGTTTAAAAGATTCCCGGGAGAAACTTCAGTCAAAAATCAGACAGCTTGAAGGTACAGATGTACAACACAAAACAGCACACACACAGCCGAGTGCGCCATTTATGGGGCAATTGTATCCTTGCCTTCCAAGCCCTAACTCCCAGGACAATATGATGACATCCTGTGTTCTACCTGGAATCCTCTACCTTGTCCAAACCCAGGTCCCCAGGCCCAGGAGGATCAAAGGGATTCAGGAGCCTCTGTAGAGAGGGAAGAAAAGGGACCCAGGGTGCACCTCATGACCTACCAGCCAGCCGCTGCAGCTACTATTGTCCTCAAGACACCACCTTCAAAGGGACAACCATTAGCAAGATGCATGGGGGGAAACACATAATAGCCCAACCACTCAAATTTTTCCTTTACGAGAAGTCCCAAACCCCCAAGGAGGGCGCATGCAGGTTTACTAACCCTGGACTAGAACTGAATTACATGCCATGGCTAAAGACTTTCCCCCAGCAGAAGACGACCCAGTGAAGTTTCAATCAGGACTAGTGCTAGTGATCCGCTCTTATGACCCAAATTGGCAGGACCTCGATCAGCTTTTAAGGGTGATCTTGCCTGATAAGCATAAAAAGATCATAAGGAAAGCAGAGGGGCCAGCTGAGCCCATCCAAGGAGTGCCAGGGGCAGGAACTCATGATACTGAGCTTACACAAGCTAGAAACAGGCTGCTTGACAGTGTCCTTACAGTTTTTCCCAAGCGACCAGATTGGGTTAAAATTAATCTCTGCGAGCAGGAAGATAAGGGAACACCAGGTGCCTATTTGGAAAGGCTGACAAAGGTATCTGAGAGTCACTCTGGCAATGACAATCCGGCTGCGACTGCTCAACAGGCGCTGGGTGCCGCCTTTGTGAATGGATTAAACCCAGCTGTACAGAGACAGCTGAAAGGAATGACTGGGGGCTGGGAAACTAAACCTTTAGCAGACCTCTTAACAGTGGCAAACCATTGCAGCCAGCGCTTAAAGGCTAAACAGGTTAAAGAACCTAAATGTGTGGGCTTACAACCAATGCCCTCTGAATTAGGCAGGGGTCGGGGCCGCTGTACAGAGCGACATCTGCGGGGCACCTATGGGACAGCAAGATGGACCCCACCTTGGTTTGCAGCTACAGCTGGCAGAGGCAGCCCAGTTACACCAGTGGGTGCAACTGTTTGCCACTATTGCAAACAGCCTGGACACTGGGAAAGTCAGCGCCCACGTCACCCCAGGCCGACAGTCCCTGCAGTTCACAGCGCTGCACAGGCTCAGTTTAACTTAGTGGACTTTGAGAGCGAATAGGGGAGCCTGGAGGAGGATTGCAGCTTCTCTCTCTCATCTCCCCGTATTCCCCTGAACCCAGCTGGCGCTCTGACCTGCCAGGCTGCTGGACAAAACACCCAGGTTTTAGTAGACACGGGGGCCCGCAGGTCCAGCCTCCAAGTGTCGTCTTTCCCTGTTCCCCTTTCTGGCCAGGCGGTTAACGCCGTCGGCATTTCTGATCAAGTCGTACCTCACCCTGTCTCTGAACCCGTCTCCCCTGTACTGGGCCCGTTTCAGAGCAGGGCTCTTTCCTTCTCCGTCCTGCTCCCCCGGAAATCTATTCGGAAGGGATCTCCGGTGCGGGTCGCGCTGCACCATTTTCTGTGCTCCAGATGGGGTTTATCACGAAGTTCCTGCACAGCCAGGAGAGGAGGTGGAAGACCCCCTGCGGGATCCCACCGCCTCCCTCGTGCCTTCTATTCCCCAGCCAGATGCTGATCTTTTGGCCCAGGCACCCAACTGCTTGTGGGCCACCGCCCCAAACGAGGTGGGCAGAATATCAGCAGATCCCCTGTACATTTCGGTTAACCCTACCGAGCCCTTGCCCCGTTCCTCAGTACCCGCTGAATCCTGCGGCTGGGGCAGGGATTCAACCTGTCATTTCTGACCTCCTGGCCCAGGGGATTCTCACCCCCTGCTCAAGTCCTTGCAACACCCCCATACTGCCCTTAAAGAAACCGCGGAGGGACACCTGCCTTTGAGCGATCAGCTCCCTTGTTATCTCTCAATTGCCTATTACTCCCGACCCAGCCACAATTCTTTCCCCTAGTCCACCAGATTCCACCCACTTGACTGTGTTGCCCTCTCCTCTGCCTTCTCCAGTGTTCCGCTCCATCCCGACTGCCAATGCCTGGCAGCTTTTACTTATAAAGGGCAGCGATACTGCTGGACTCTTCTGCCACAAGGGTTGAGCGATTCTCCCACCTATTTTTCACAGATCCTGCAGAGGGACCTTGCTGAGATCACTTTCCCCTCTGGCTCTGCTCTCATTCAGTGTGGAGATGATTTGCTTCTGTGCAGCCCGTCCCTCGAGGCAGGCAGAGCAGACTCGCTTCCACTTCTCGTTGCCCCAGCCAAAAAATGGCACAAGGTGTCTAACTCGTTTAGCCAAAAGTCAGGTATTTGGGGCAGGATCTCTCAGCAGGCAGCCGTCAGCTCTCTGATGACAGAATCCAGGCAATCCCTTCTGTCCCTAGACCTACTACCCCTTTGCAAATCCCTTCTTTCTTAGGCATGGCTGCTATTGTAGGCAATGGATGCCTCACTTTTCTCAACTCACCAAACCGCTCAAGGAGCTTACTCGAAATGCCACCCCCACTCCCATTCCTTGGGGCCCCCAGCAAGGCACTGCTTTCGCCTCCTTGAAACAAGCATTAGCGTCTGCTCCTGCTTTGGGTTTACCTGACTATTCCCGGCCTTTCACTTTGTTCTGTCATGCAAAGGAAGGATGTGCTGTGGGTGTGCTGGTTCAGAGCCATGGTGAGAAATGCCGCCCTCTTGCTGATCACGGTACCTATCTTGATTCTGTGGCTGCTTCTTTCTCTCCTCGCCTTTGTGCAGTTGCAGCTGCAGCACGAATTTTAGAGCCAGCACAGCCTTTGGTTTTACAATGTCACTTAACGTTGGCTGTTCCTCAGTCAGTGTCTGCGTTGCTCCTGAAAGGAAAAACTCAGCACCGTTCCAATGCTCGTCCTGTTAAATATGAACGGCTCCTTTTTGCCTCTCCTAACGTTTCAGGGGTTCGTTGTGCTTCTTCAAATCCCCCTACATGGCTCCCTGCACCCCTCGAGGGGGATCCACGTGATTGCTTGAAAGTTGTTCAGGCTGTCACTGCTCCTCCACCTGATCTCTCTGGAACCCCCTGGGACAATCCTGACTTTATACTGTATACAGATGGTTCTTGCGTTTATAATCCTTCTGGTACCTCAGTAGCAGGCTCTGCACTTTGTACTGTTTATGATGTTGTGGAATCTGCTCCTCTGCCTTCTGTCTCCTCTGCACAGGTGGCAGAGCTCGTAGCTCTCCCTCGCGCCTGTCGTATCGCAGCAGGGGTTTCTGCCGCTGTCTGTACTGACTCCCGGTGCGCTTTTGGTGGAGTTCGTGATTTGGGCAGGCGATGGAAACAGCGAGGTTTTCTCACCTCCTCTGGACACGCTATAAAGAAAGGCCCTTATGTCGCTGCTCTCCTAGATGCTGTACTTTTACCGTCTGCTCTGGCTGTTGTTAACTGCACAGCTCATTCTGCTTCCTCTGATGAAGCTGCAATAGGGAATGATACAGCCGCTCGGGCTGCCAGGGCAGCTGCCCTATGTCCTCCTCAGGCTGAAGCATTGTACCCCTCCCTTCCGATGCCATCTCCCGCGCCCTCCCTGTCGGAACCGGCCCTCCTGCAAGACCAAGCCCCTGAATCGGGAAAGCGGGAGTGGAGATTGGCAGGGTGCACCTCGCACCCAGACCATTTGTGGCGCAGCTTTGACGGCCGCATTGTTGCCCCAGTGGTCCTGTTACCTCACCTGGCTTCCGTGCTCCATGGGCTGTCGCACGTTAGCAAAGGGGGGATGGTCGCAACTCTAAAGCTGTGTCTACACGTGCACGCTACTTCGAAGTAGCGGCACTAACTTCGAAATAGCGCCTGTCGCGGCTACACGCGTTGGGCGCTATTTCGAAGTTAACTTCGACGTTAGGCGGCGAGACATCGAAGTCGCTAACCTCATGAGGGGATCGGAATAGCGCCCTACTTCGACGTTCAACGTCGAAGTAGGGACCGTGTAGATGATCCGCGTCCCGCAACGTCGAAATTGTGGGGTCCTCCATGGCAGCCATCAGCTGGGGGGTTGAGAGACGCTGTCTCTCCATCCCGTGCGGGGCTCTATGGTCACCGTGTGCAGCAGCCCTTAGCCCAGGGCTTCTGGCTGCTGCTGCTGCAGCGGGGGATTCATGCTGCATGCACAGGGTCTGCAACTCGTTGTCGGCTCTGTGTATCTTGTGCTGTTTAGTGCAAGTGTGTCTGGGAGGGGCCCTTTAAGGGAGCGGCTGGCTGTTGAGTCCGCCCTGTGACCCTGTCTGCAGCTGTGCCTGGCACCCTTATTTCGATGTGTGCTACTGTGGCGTGTAGACGTTCCCTCGCTGCGCCTATTTCGATGTGGTGCTGCGCAACGTCGATGTTGAACATCGACGTTGCCAGCCCTGGAGAACGTGTAGACGTTATTCATCGAAATAGCCTATTTCGATGTCGCCACATCGAAATAGGCTACTTCGATGTAGGCTTCACGTGTAGACGTAGCCAAACAGAAAACTGGTTTGCTCCCAAATTCTCCCAAGTAGCCCAAGAGTCCGGTCTGGCTTTCCCTGTCGGCCAAGCCCACAACGTGGGCAAACCTGTACAGACAGTTCCAGCACCCAGACCCCCGCCTTTGGGGCCGTTCCTGAATTTGCAGATGGACTTCATTCAATTGCCTCAATGTAAATCCTTTGAATATGTGCTGGTTATTGTTTGTTTGTTCTCAGGGTGGGGAGAAGCCGATCCATGCAGGATATCTGATGCCATCACAGTGGCTAAAAATCTTCTAAATCACTTCATCCCATCCAGGGGAACACCCCTTGTGATCTCCAGTGATGGCGGTACTCACTTCACTGGGCAAGTCATTCAGAAGGTGGCAAAGTACCGCTCCATCCGACAGGCGCTACCCTGTCTGCCACACCCGGAGAGCGCGGGAGCAGTGGAAAGACAAAATGGGATTGTAAAGAATAAACTTGCCAAAATATGTGAGGACTCTGGTTTAACTTGGGTAGAAGCTTCTCCCAATTGCCCTAATGAATATGAGAGCCACTCCTAACCAAAAAACTGGACTTAGTCCAAATGAGATTGTGTGTGGTCGGCCTATGAGACAGCTGAGCAGCCCAGAGATTGACCAGGCTGACATCACACTTGTCAAAGGAAGCACAGTTAAGTAGTGGCAGGAACTGATGAGGTGTGTGCAGTCCTGTCATTCACAGGTCAAGGACACTTTCCTGGAGGCCCCGACTGAGCCATGCCGTAAACTGCAACCAGGAGATTGGGTCTGTGTAAAGGTCCACCAGCGAAAGACTGCCCTGGAACCCAGGTGGAAGGGCCCCACCAAGTCCTTTTGACCACCCATACTGCTGTGAAGTGCAAGGTACTGCCCACCTGGATCCACACCTCCCACTGCAAACCAGTTCTAGCTCCTGCAGAGGTTAGTCCTGAAGAGGAGCACCACAGACCTGGTACCAGCCATCCAGGTCCAGAAGCAGACGAACCTGAGGGACCAAGACTACGGTATCAACTACGACCCAGGCAACCTGCCACAGACAGGTGAAGAAAGCTACCAAGTCCTGAAGAACAGCCAAATGGGGCTGGCCAAACAAATCCTGCTGAACTGATGTTTAGTTTGTTTTTAATACCTAGTAGCTGTAGCCGATATGGCTTAAATATGGTTCATTAAAAGCATAAAACAAGTTTCCCTAGAGTTTAATACGTGAGATGGTTGAATATGTGCTCATAGTCCTGTACATTCAGAAGGAGGGGTCCCAATGATTCCAGCCCTACTAAATAAGTCAGATGAATGGCACATGGTTTGATGAATTGGGTCAGAATGGCACACGGTATGATAAAGAGTTTAATGGCCAAGGGCATGTCTACCTGGCCATAACCTCAGTTGGAGAACACTGCTGGACATGCAATGGCACAGGAGCCCACAGAATCACAGAGCTGGAAGGGACCTCAGGAGGTCATCTAGTCCAGCCCCTCTTTCAAGCAGGATCAACCCCACTAAGTCATCCCAGCCAGGACCTTGTCCAGCCGGGACTTAAAAACCTCAAGGGATGGAGAATCTACTACCTGTCTGGGCAACACATTCCAATGCTTCACCACCCGCCTGGTGAAGTAGTTTTTCCCAATATCTAACCTACACCTCTCCCTCTTCACCTTCAGACCATTACTCCTTGTTCTGCCATCTGACACCACTGAGAACAGTTTCTCACCCTCCTCTTTAGAGCTCCCCTTCAGGAAGCTGAAGGCTGCTTTTAAATCACTTCTAAGTCTTCCCTTCTGTAAACTGAACAAGCCCAAATCCCTCAGCCTCTCCTCATAGGTCTTCTGCTTCAGCCCCTCAATCCTTTTTGTTGCCCTTCGCTGAACCTGCTCCAGCAAATCCACATCCTTTTTATACTGGGGGACACAAAACTGAACACAATATTCCAGATGTGGCCTCACCAGTGCCAAATAAAGAGGCTTAGATTACTTAGAGATTTAGATTACTTCTCTAAATCTCAGAGTGGGGAAAAGCAAGTGTGAGATAAGCATTGTCCAAAATGGGGTTTGGTATAAAATTAACACCTGGGAAAAAAATAAAGGCATCTTTGGGTACTACATGCAGTGGATGATGAAACCGCAATGCGATGAAGCCTTAACAGCTAAGGTCAGCCATTATTTCATATGTGGCTGAAGAGCATATAAACTCTGTCTATAAACTGGAGTGGAACCTGCTATACTGGGGCAGCCTTCCCAGCCATTTGGGTAGCAGACCATCTTCCCGTTGGAAGGGTCTGAAACTACCGAGAGAGAACAAGTGAAACGTACTGCGGAGTCACGACCCCAGGTTTGGGTGTCGCCTTTGCACTGATGGAAATCTGGAGGAAGCTTTCAAGAAAGTAGCCAATGCTACAACCAAAGCCCTCCCAGCCATTGATAAGGAATTAGGAGAAGTTAGGCAAATGTTCCTCCAAAACCGAATGGCCCAAGATTACATCCTAGGGAGTAAGGGCGGGGTTTGTGCCGTGGTGGGAAAGGAATGCTGTGTGTATATTACAGACACTGGCAATAAAGTAGAGGAAGATGCCTCAGAAATTGAAAAGGCTGTGATGAGCCTGAAGCAGGAGGAAAGTTGGTCCCTCGGGCTGGTTGGGAGGTTGGATTGGACATGTGGGAACTTAATTTTGCAAGGAATAGCATTAGTATTAGCAATAATCCTTTGTGCTTATTTCTGTTTCTTGCTGATCAAATGCTGTATTTTCTGTTCTCTAAAAGGAGCCAAACAGGCTCTTACAAGCAGGGGAGTGGACCTAATGATTTTAAGGCATGATGAGCAAAGGAAAGAACAAGAGGTGTATGTAAATACTTTAATGAACATGTATCTATGAAATGGTTTCTGAGTTAGCCTTTTTAAAGCTAAAAGGAGAGAGTTGTGGAAACCATCTTGTATAGAAGCCATTTCACATCCCTTACTTCTGCATGCACAGAAGAGCCTGTACTTTCCTTGACCTGTTTGGGAATGGCGGGGGGCTCTATGGAATGCGTTAACGGACTGTTTGGAGTCAAGACTCCAGCTCCCCGGTACCTGCTTCTCTTTGCTGATAACGGTTTCTCTTTGAGAAGTGATTTAAATTGCCTCTGACACTGGGCTTTGTTTGTGTAAGGGTATAAAATACAAGCGTGAGCTGCATCAAGCAGCCTTGCTGGACTTGGTTTTACTAGTGTCCAGTTTGGCTCATCTGTTGCCTTATTGAATTCAATAAAGCTGAATGTGAGCCACCGAAACACAGAGAAGTCTTGTACTTCAACAGGCTCCTCAAGGAAGTCATTTTGAGGCACTTGGAGGAGGGGAGAGTGATCAGGAATAGTCAGCATGGATTCATGAAGGGCAAGTCATGCCTGACCAATCTGATTAGTTTCTACGATGAGAAAACTGGCTCTGTGGATAGGGGAAAATCAATGGATGTGATTTATCTTGACTTTAGCAAAGCTTTTGATATGGGCTTCCTCAATATTCTTCTCAGCAAGTTGAGGAGTGTGGATTGGATAAATGGATGGTAAGATGGATAGAAAGCTGGCTAGAAGGTCGGGTCCAGCAGGTAGTGATCAACGGCTTGATGTCAGGATGGCGGTCGGTTTCAAGTGGAGTTCCCCAAGGTTCGGTTCTGGGTCTGTTCTGTTCAACATATTTATCAATGACCTGGATGAGGGGTTGGACTGCACCCTCAGCAAATTTGTGGATGACACTAAGCTAGGGGGAGAGGTAGATAGGCTGGAGGGTAGGGACAGGGTCCACAGTGACTCAGATAAACTGGAAGACTGGGCCACAAGAAATCTGATGAGGTTCAATAAGGACAAGTGCAGAGTCCTGCACTTGGGCTGGAAGAATCCCAAGCATTGTTACAGGCTGGGGTCAGACTGGCTAAGTAGTAGCTCTGCAGAAAAGGACCGGGGAGTTGTTGTGGATGAGAAGCTGGACGTGAGTCAGCACTGTGCTGCTGTAGCCAAGAAGGCGAATGGCATCAAGAGGAGCGTTGCCAGTGGATCCAGAGAAGTGATTATTCCTCTTTATTTGGCTTTGGTGAGGCCACATCTGCAGTACTGTGTCCTGTTCTGGGCCCCAAAATATAGGAAGGATGTGGACACACTGGAGAGAGTCCAGCAAAGGGTGACCAAAATAATTCGGGGGCTGGAGCGTATGACCTGTGAAGAAAGGTTGAGGGAGTTGGGTCTGTTTAGTCCGCAGAAGAGAAGACGAAGTGGGGACTTGATAACAGCCTTCAACTTACTGAAGGGAGGCTGAAAAGAGGCTGGAGAGAGGCTGTTCCCCGTGGTCACCGATTGCAGAACACGGATCAATGGTCTTAAGTCGTGGTTGGGAAGGTCCAGGTTGAACATCAGGAAAAACTTTTTCACTTGGAGGGTGCTGAAGCATTGGAATCATCTACGCAGGGAAGTAGTGGAGTCGCCACCCCTGGAGGTGTTTGAGTCTCGGCTCAACAGAGCCCTGGCTGGGCTGATCTGATGGGTTTGGTCCTGCCTTGGGCAGGGGGCTGGACTTGTTGTCTTTTTAGGTCTCTTCCAGCTCTACTGTTCTTTGATTCTATGACCACACAGAAAACAGACAACCACCACACAAGAAAGGGGTTGGCTGGGGATGCACCCTCACCCCTACCCAGGCCTGTCCCAGCCATGAGCATCCCACCTCCACGTGCCCTTGGGGACAGCTGCAGCTGCCTCCCCCCTAAGTTCATACAGGGACATGGCTGGCTGTTCCCCTCCATCAGGGAGTGAGGAGAAAGTGCACATTTGCTGCATTCCTCTCTGGCTGGGCAGTGCAGCGGACCGATGACCCTGGCACTGCCCCAGGTGGGGGACATACACCGGTCCCCTGGGTGTTCCTGCTGGAGCTGCAGCAGCCAAGTAGAGATGGATCTCATTTGGGCCCAAAGCTGCTGCGGTGACAGTGGGCTAGGACCATGGTCTCTCTCCAGAGTCCCCATGCACTGACCCTCTCCTCTCCAGACACACCTGGAGCAACAACTCAAGTGAAGCATTTTCAATTTATTTAATAAAAAAAAAAGACACCAAAAATTAATCAAGTTGAGGTTCTGAACAAATACCAGTGTGTCTAGTTCTTTTATAAAGGAGCATGGGTTAATGTAGGAAGGAGTAGACTTTATTTTAGTTCCTTGAATGGCTCCATAACATCACACCCTTGAGGAATGAAAAGCAGTGGCCGTGTCTACACTAGCCCCAAACTAATGAAGCGGTGAAATGCATATTCAGTGCTTCATTAGCATTCAAGCGGCCGCGGCATTTGAAATTGACGCGCTTCGCCGCCGCCCGGCTTGTCCCGACGGGGCTCCTTTTTCAAAGGACCCCACCTACTTCAAAGGGGACTCTGAAGTAGGAGAGGTCCTTTCAAAAAGGAGCCCCGTCGGGACAAGCCGCACGGCAGCGAGGCATGTCGATTTCAAAGTGCTGCGGCTGCTCGAATGCTAATGAAGCTCTGAATATGCATGTCAGTGCTTCATTAGTAAACTTCAAAATGGCCATTTCCGTGGCCATTTCGACGTGTGGGGCTAGTGTAGACATAGCCAGTATGTTAGTTAATGTGGTTCTCACTGACTTTTTTTGCGCAGTGGCCCAGCTTCAAAAATAGTGACAAAGAGAGAGTTACCGGATTTCTCTCCTGTGTGAATTCTCTGGTGATCAATAATGTCCAAGCAGCCACTGAAAGTTACCCACGTGAGTGCAATCATTCGGTTTCTCTCTTCTGTGAGCTCTCTGATGATTGACAAGAGGCGAGTGTTTCCGAAACTTGTCCCACACACAGAACAGCTGAAAGGTTCCTCTCTGCTGTGGGTTCTCTGATCTGTAAGATTTTAGTGCTGACAAAAGGTTTTCCCACAGTTGGAGCCGGTGAAGGGTTCCTGTCCTGTGTGGGTTCTCCTATGTTTAACAAGGTTTGACCTCTGTGTGAACTTTTTCCCCACAGTCACAGCAGCTATAAGGTCTCTCTCCTGTGTGGATTCTGCAATGACTTTTAAGACTTGAGGAGCATGAGAAGCTTTTCCCACAGTCAGAGCAGTGGAAGAGTTTCTCTCCAATGTGGGTTCTCTGATGATAAATAAGATCTGAGCGCCGACAAAAGTTTTTCCCACAAACAGAGCAGTTGAACAGTTTCTCTCCTGTGTGGATTCTATGATGAGCAACAAGGGTTGACCTCTCACCAAAGCTTTCCCCACACTCAGAGCAGATGAAGGGTTTCTCTCCTGTGTGGCTTCTCCTATGATTAACAAGGTTTCACCTATGTCTGAACCTTTTGCCACAGTCAGGGCAGTTATAAGGTCTCTCTCCTGTGTGGATTCTGCAATGACTTTTAAGGCTTGAGGACCATGAGAAGCTTTTTCCACAGTCAGAGCAGCGGAAGGGTTTGTCCCCCGTGTGGGTTTTCTGATGCTTAACAAGATATGAGCGTTGACTGAAGCTTTTCCCGCAATCAGAGCAGAGAAAGGGTTTTCCCCGGGTGTGGATACTCAGATGTTGATCAAGGCCAGAAATGTCACTAAAGCATCTCCCGCACTCAGAGCAGTTGAAGGGTTTCTCCTCTCTGTGGATACTCTGATGTCTGACCAGGTTTGCACTCCTGCAGAAGCTTTTCCCACAGGCAGTGCAGTGATAGGGTTTCTCTCGTCTGTGAATCATCTGATGAATGAGAAGGTTTGAGTGTCGCCGAAAGCTTTTCCCACACTCAGAGCAGTGGAAGGGCTTCTCTCCAGTGTGGATTCTCCTGTGATTAACAAGGTGTGACCTGTGTCTGAACCTCTTCCCACAATCAGAGCAGTTATAAGGTCTCTCTCCTGTGTGGGTGATGCAATGACTTTTAAGACTTGAGGACCATGAGAAGCTTTTCCCACAGTCAGAGCAGTGGAAGGGTTTCTCTCCAGTGTGGGCTCTCTGATGATCAATAAGAGTTGAGCGCTGACGAAAGCTTTTCCCACACTCAGAGCAGCTGAAGGGTTTCTCTCCTGTGTGGATTCTCCTATGATTAACAAGGTGTGACCTGTGTCTGAACCTTTTGCCACACTCAGAGCAGTTATAAGGTGTCTCTCCTGTGTGGGTGATGCAATGACCTTTAAGACTTGAGGAGCATGAGAAGCTTTTCCCGCACTCAGAGCAGTGGAAGGGTTTCTCTCCAGTGTGGGTTCTCTGATGATTAATAAGACCTGAGAGCAGCTGGAAGCTTCTCCCACAGTCAGGACAGATATTGGGCTTCTCTCCTGTGTGGATGGTACAATGACTGTTAAGACTAAACCTTTTCCCACAGGTTTTCTGTTGTTCGCTCTCTTTAGTGTTTCTCACACCTCTGCTTCCATGGCTGGAGTTATCCTGCCCCTCCCCTGCATGGTTTCCCTGCTGCCTTTCTGGGCTACGCTGACTCTCACAGGTCTCTCTGTGCTCAGGACTCTGAGAAACATGACCTTCAGAGCTTCCCAGGAACATCCCACAGGAGGCCACTTGCTCTGGTTCTTCCAGCTGAAGATTCTCCTCGTTGCTCTTGAGCAGCATCACCTCACCTGCTGGGACACAGAGAGAACCAAACAGTGTCAGTCCCTGTGCTGAGCTGAAAGGAAAACTCTGAAACAGAACAGAAAAGGGGGAACGCAGCCAACAGCTGATGGAAAGATTGAAATAACATGAACTGAGCTGCTCCTCCTTCCTCACAACCCTTCCCCAGAAGAGGGACCCCAGCCCTGCCCCCACCCTCTGGCTAAGGCTGATGACAGGCTGAAGGCTCAGTCAGTCTGGATGAAAAGGCCCAAGTGACATCTAGGAGGACACGGAAATCGGTTTCTGAGTCTCTTTAGCTCACTGCTCACCTGTGTGGGGGTCGCTGATGATCTCCCCTTTCTCAGAGCCCTGGAGATCTGGGACCCCCCCAGCGCCTCCCCTCGCTCCACCCAGGAGATCACATCAGCTTTGGGAACTGGAAATCCTGCTTGGGGAGCAACTAACCAAGTGCTGATCTTGTTCAGGAAGGTCCAGGCCATTACTTCTTCCAGCCCCAGGATCTGAGCCGCCCACCCAGAGAGGCTCCTTCTCCACCTGGCACAGGCCGGGCTCTGGATGGTACAAGATCCCATGACACACTCACCTGGGGTACAGGTGCCTCACCCCTGCCTCGGGAATGGCCCAGCTCATTCCTGGGGGAGCCGAGTGCTCTGCTGCACTCTCTAGGGTACAACTCAGCCTCCCGCTTGACCTGTTCCATCCCCCCCATCCCAGCGCAGGACAGGACCACTCAGCTCAAACAAGACACTCGATTTGGTGTTGTTTTTGTGGATAAAACTAACACAGCTACGCCCAATGCCTGGCACCAGGCAGGCTCTGAACTTAGCCACATGGACTGGGAACCCCTCATACCCATGAAAAAGCCTGCACAGATACAGACACCATCTTCCTCGCCAAGTGCAAATGGATGGACGTCCCACCCAACGGGCTGAAGGTGGAAAAACTCACTGCAACCGACACACTGCACGGACTGTGTCGAGAGATTGGTCACACACTCCCACAGACCTGAGGAACCACCTGTTCAGCATCCTGTGCAGCAAACAGGGAAACATCACAAGGAGCTCTCAAATCTGGAGCCTCTCCGAAAAAACAGCCTCCCACACAAACGCCCAGGTGGCTGGACTTTACTGAAAGGAGACAGGAGAGTCACAACGCCCACTGCTCTTCTCTACAGGACTGTAAACTCTCTCACCTCCTACTTGCCGCATGGGGCCACAGTAGTGGTACCCGTAACTCACCCGGCATCGTTGTCAATCTATCCAACCACACACACAGCCCAGCAGAGGAGTCTGTCCTATCTCAGGGACTCTCTTTGTGCCCCACCACCCTCACAAACATGACACAGTTCTGTGGGGATCTGGAACCTCACCCCAATTTTGCCAGGAATACTTTCCAGGAGCACTTTCAACAAGACTCTGAACAGCCCTACAGGCACCATCACACCTAGAGTACAAGAAGAAGAATTCTGCGTGGAATCCTTCCTGGCAATCAAAACGAGAGACTGGATCTATACCTAGAGCGCTTCCGCTTCTGTGCACAGGCAGAAATTGTGGCAAAGCGACATCGCTTGTCCCATGACCTCAGCCGTGCGGAATGCAATGTCACCCACAGCCTCAGAAACAGCTCTGGCGTTGTCATCCAAGAGGCTGGCAAAGGAGCTGCTGTTGTCATCATGAAAAGGTCAGACCATGAAAAGGAGACTCCCAGGCAGCTCTCCAATACCACCTTCTACAGGCTACTGTCCTCTGATCCCACTGAGCAGCACGCACAGAAACTGCACCGTCTGCTCAAGACACTCCTGACAAAAGCGCAGGAACAGATCTGCACAGACACACCCCCAGAGCCCCAAGACCCATAAATCCAGACATTCTGGAGGCACCATCAGCTCAGGCATTGGCACTCGCACTGCAGCCTTGTCCAGCTATAGGGACTCTCTACTCAGACCTTATGTTACCAGCACTCCGAGCTATCTTTGAAACACCACTGACTTCCTCAGGAAACTGCTAGGCACTGGTGATCTTCCTCAAAACACCATCCTGGTCACCATGGATGTGCAGGTCCCTTACACAAAAAAACCCACGTGAAGATGGACTTCAAGCTGTTAGGAACAGTATCCCTGATGATGCCACAGCACAAGTGGTGGTGGAGCTTTGTGACTTTATCCTCGCAAGTATTTCAGATTTGGGGACAATTTATACCTTCAAATCAGTGGCACTGCAGTGGGCACCCGCCTGGCCCCACACTGTGCCGACATGTTTATGGCTGACCTGGAAGAGCTTCCTCAGCTCTCGACCCCTGGTGCCCCTCCTCCACTTGAGCCACATTCATGACATCATCATCGTCTGGACCCGTAAGAAAGAGGCTCTTGAAGAGTTCACTGTGATTTCAACAGTTTCCAAACCATCATCAACCTCAGCCTGGAATGGTCCACACAAGAGATCCACTTCCTGGACACTCCTGTGCACATAAGTGATGGTCAGATAAACACAACCCTATACCAGAAACCCAAGGACTGCTATGCTACCTCCATGCCTCCAGCTTCCATCCAGGGCACACCACACGATCCACTGTTTACAGCCAAGCCCTAAAGGTACAACCACGTTTGCTCCAATCCCTCAGACAGAGACAAACACCTTCAAGACCTTTACCAGGCTCTCCTGAAACTACAATACCCACCTTAGGAAGTGAAGAAACAGACGGACCGAGCCAGACGTGTACCCAGAAGCCACCTGCTACAAGACAGGCCCAGCAAAGAAAACAACACAACACCACTGGCCATGAGCTTCAGCCCCCAACTAAAGCCTCTCCAGTGCAACATCCATGACCTACACCCCATCCTGGACAATGATCCTTCACTCTCAAAGAACTTGGGAGGCAGGGCTGTTCTTGCCTGCGGCCAGCCTGCCAACCTTAAACAAATTCTCACCAGCAAGTATAGACCACAACACAGTAACTCACAAACCAAACCTTTCGACAAACCTCAGCGCCAACTCTACCCACCAATGACACCACCACACCTGCTAAACCGGGGTTGTGAGTTCAATCCTTGACGAGGCTATTTAGCAATTGGGGTAAATAGATGCTATAGACAGTGCTTGGTGCTGCCAAGAGGGCAGAGGACTGGACTGAGATAACCTCTCGAGGTCCCTTCCAGTTCTCGGAGATGTGTATCTCCACTTACATTTTAATTTTATTTGAACCAGCGGGGCTTATTCGCCTGCACATCTAAACTGGACAGTCTCTACGTAAAAGAATAAATGGATGCAAATAAGAGATCAGGAATGGTAATATACAAAACCTCCCGGGACGCTCAGGAGCAGATTTAAAAGTAGCCATCCTGCAACGCAAAAATGTCAAAAGCAGACCTCAAAGGGCAACTGCAGAGCTGCAGTTCACTTGCAAATGTGACACCATCCATTTAAGACTGAACAAAGACCAGGACCAGCTGGCCAAGTTGAAAAGGAGTTTCTCTACTCTGGCTGTTCACATCGCCACAACCTCCATGACTGAATTGCTCTCACTGACTCCAGCCTTCTTCTTGAGTGGGTCTCCCTCCTTTTCTTGTGCCTGTATATTTTTACTGACCTCTGGAATTTCCACGTGGTGCATGTGGTGAATTGGGCCTTTGTCCACAAAAGCTGATGCCCCAGAAAATCCCTTAGTCTATAAGGTGCCACAGGACTTCTCTGTGTTTTTGCTCGACTCAAAACGTGAGCTCTGTGAGGGCTGGTAGGGCCGAAACCGAGGCCCCAGGCAGGGCTCAGACTGCAGCTGCCACATGGCAGGTCACTAGAACTTGGAGAGAAAGGCTCTGGCAGAGCTCTGGCTCCACAAGGGCTCTGTCCTCAAAGCTCCTGGCTGGGACCTGGTTCCTCTGGCTCTTTGGCTCTGATGCGCTGCTTGAACCAGCAGGAGGCAGAGGAAGTTGTCTGAGCAGTGAGGTGAGTCCCGGGCTGGCTGCTTCAGATCCTGCCCAGGCTCCTGCTCTGAGGCCCCTGCCTGCCTGTTGCTGGGTGGGCCCTACCAGCAACTCACAAGAGCTGCTGCTCCTGCAGCCGGCCATGGCGGTGTTTGGCTGTGCTGCTCTCTGTGGGAAGTGGCTGTTGTTGCAGCTGGGCTCCCCCTCTGCTATCTCAGTTCTACTCTGCCAGCAGCAGCTTCTCTGCGTGATTTGACACTTTCCTCCTGCAGCACAGGCTTGCTGCTGACTCACGTTCCAGCTGCACCCGGTGCTGTTTCCCTTGGTGCAGAAAGGCGACTGGCAGAAGTGCGGCTGGAGGGGGTTAGTTACAGCCCCCTTCTCTGCCTCCCCCACAACCTCCTGCTGAGATTCTAGCTGAGCTTTTGCCTTCACAACTTTACTACTCACTGCCCAGGTTTAGCCCCACTCGGTGTCACATGACCTAACTGGGCACCTCCCAACCATCTTCAAAACCCCCCAATATCGATGAAGGCCGAGGACGCTGGATGAGGTGTGTTATGAGACCTACGGGGAGTGACACTGAATCCCAACTCAGGCACATGTTACTCATAAGTGGTTTGTCCTGTGTCTGGTTCCCACCAGTGACTCCTAAGAAAGCAATCTACTGTGCATGGGAGAGCTGGTGCGCCTGTCTGGGAGTTTGTGTTTCATTATTCAAGAACTCGCCCTAAATGGTAAGAGCCAGCAGGGGTGCAGCAGACTGGCCCCAGGGGTACCCTGCAGGGACTCAGAGCAGCCGGACCCAGCCCTACAGCTCTGGTACCCACCGTTCCTGCCAGCGCCCCTCCACTCACACCTCCAGACAAGGCAGATGGTGGGAAGCACATGGAGACCTGGGCTGTGGGAAGAGCAGCATCACTGCCATGTTCCTGAACCTGCTTCCCCTGGGAGGGGCTGTGGAGGGGACAGTCTCTCACAGGGGACCCAGTGATTCCTGGGGCTCACACTCCTGACACTGGGAACAGGGAGTGACCCTGAACCAAAGCCAACCCAGCTGCTGCGAAGCCCACACAGCCTGTGACACCCCCAGGGACAGGACTCCTCACCCAGCCAGCGCACGGTCTGGTAATTCTCCTGCATCACCTCCCTGTAGAGGGCTCTCTGCCCCGGGGCCAGCAGCCCCCATTCCTCCTGCGAGAAACACACAGCCACCTCCTCCAAGGTCACCTTCTCCGCCACAGCCATGTCCTCGCTCTGTCTCTGCAGGTCCGGGGCTGCGCTGGAGCCAGACATGGGGGCTCTGCACCTGGCAGGGGAAAAGCGCAATGGAGACACTTCAGACGGGGCTGGAAGCCGCTCCGCACCCCCGGCTCCCCACACTCGCTCCCTGGGGCACACGCGCTGCACACGCACATTTGGGGAAACGCTCGAGTCTCTCAGAAGCACCTCGCACAAGTCAGATCCCAAATCCGTCCTCGTTTGTCTCTGGACACGGCCTGAGCTCCAGCACTGCTGCGCACTGGAGTGTCCCCCACGGAAACGTCACGTGGTTAGTGACACACCACGGGGACAAGCCCGGAGGAAGGGAGCAGCTGAAGGGACAATGAGGATCACTGAACTGCACCGCGGGGGAGCACCGGCACCGTGCGACGAGCGCCCGGCCCCGCTGGGGAACCGGGGGGGACGGGGACACAAGCCCACCCAGAGCTCTCGGATCCCCTGCGGGGGGGGGGGTGCAATGGACTCAGGGCCCCAAATCACTGAGGGGGACAAGGGAGAAGAAAACCAGGGGGGTGCAGAGGCCCTGGGGCGAAAACAAGGGAGCTGGGGGAGAACCGAGCACAGAGCCCCCAGCACCCACTGGTCCCTGCGGGGTGCAGAGCCCGCGGGCGCCGCCCGGAGACTCCGCCTGGAGGTGCGAGTGGAGCCAGGAGCGAAAACCGGCCCCGAGTCACAGCCCCCCCCGGCCGCCTCCGCCCCTCCCCTCCCCTCCCCGGGCGCCCCGGAGCCGGGCGGGGGCGAGTGCGGGGCGCTGGGGCGGCGCCTCTTTGCTCCCCGCGGGGCCCAGCGCCGCGAGCCGCCGCAGCAGGAGGCGAACCAGGCCCCGCTGCCGGAGAACGGGGCGGCCCGGTCGGGACCAGGGGAGGAGCTGGGGCGGGGGGGCCCCGCACGGAGCGTCCGAGAGACAAACGGGGGGGGGGTGGAGTCACTTCCCGGCCCGGCCCCCCCCTCACCTGGCGGCGGCTCCCAGCGGGGGGGGGCCCCTCCGGGCGGCGGCAGGAAACTGACTCCTAGGAAATGACGTCCTAGAAGGAGAAGCTGAAAGGCGCAGAGGAAGTGACGCAAGAGGGAGGGGGTGAGAGGGGAAGTGACGCAAGGGTGAGGCAGGGGCGGGCTGTGGTGGGGGCAGATGTGGGGGGGTTTGTCCCACTCACAGGCTGTGCGGGTAAAACTGTCCGGAGCAGGCGGCTGCCCCCGGCCTGGCTCTGCGCCTGCGGGAGACGGATCAGTGGCCGCTCGTAGCTCCAGCGACATCCACCCCCCCACCGCGGGCTGCGTCAGGGGCGAGCAGCAGCTGGGAAGGGGTCCCTGCATCGAACCTGCCAAGGGCTCGTCCTGTGTGTCCCGCCTCTTCCCGCCCCCCGCTCCCATTGGCCGAGCTGCCTGTCAGCCCTGCCCCCCCACTCCCATTGGCCGAGCTGCCTGTCAGCCCTCCCCGCTCCGCTCCCATTGGCTGAGCTGCCCAGCTCGAGCTCTTCGCCCGGCTCCGCACTGGTCTCCCGCCGCGCATCGCTGTTGCTCTGAGTCATTCCTGCCCTTCACCCCGCCCCGCCCCAGCGCTGCGCGCAGCCCCCGCTGTGCTCCCCACAGCCGCAGAGGGGAGCGAGTCTGTGCTGGCCCCGCCCCTCGCCCCGGCCCGGTCCCGCCCCCTCGCCCCGTCAGTCAGGCCCCCAGCAGCTCGTCCCGGCCCGTGTCTGTGGTTGCCCCGCGGGAGTTTGTTCTGTGCCCCACGTGGTCCCCAGGCGGGCAGATTTCCTGGGCTGGGGTCAGTTCCCCTCCGGGCCCCTCCCTCCCTCCAGCCCCCAGCCTGGATTGCCCGTGTCAGGGGCGGCTCTTCTCTCCGCCCGCCCGCAGCCGGGGGCGTCTTGTGCCCCGACCCTCGCAGCGGCCCCGCCTTGTACCTGTCCCAGTGCGGAGACCGCCGTGTGTGAAACCCCCTTTTCAGTTCCCAGCCCCTGTCCGTCCCTGACACACACCCGCGTCCTGCAGCGCTGGGAAGAGTCACACGTGTGGGGGGTGCGGCGGCAGGAACGCAACGCTGCTGCAGACTGGGAGGGGTGTGTCTGCCAGAGCTCATCTGCATGGGAATGCAAAGGGCGCGTGTGTGACACCTGCCAGGCAAAGCCTCGTGGGGAGCGAGTCAGCCCTGAGATCTGCTCCCTTGTAAACACCTCGTTGTGAAACCACAATTTATGGTGACCCTCAGTGTGGGAGCTGTGAGACCTCACCAAGGCTCTGGGTTGTTGTGGGGGACAGGGCAGTCGCCATGTCTGAGTCAGACATTGATTACACGGGGCTCCCTGGTTTAAAGCCTCGTAAAAAAAAAGTGGAGGTGCAGTGGTGAAGGCAGCTTGCTGAGTGTTTTGGTTCTGTCGGTGTAAGTCTGGCTGTTGAAAGGCAGAACTGGCTACGAGGGTGTTTGTAAAACCCTGTATGAGAAATCTCGGAAGCTTTAATGCAAAAGTGGTAGCTGAGACCCTGTTGAGCTCTGATCAGAGGGTTCTGCCTTTGGGGAAGCCCAAGCAGTGGGGTTGGGAACCATGGTGGGTGGCTGGTAGGAGTGGTGGTGGGTGACAGTGGGCTACTGGTCAGTAGCCCATGAGATGAGGGTGGGTGGCTTGTGGCAGCAAGGGGAGGCTGCAGACAAGTGGACAGCTGGTACTGCCCTGGTAATGAATGTATCTGCGGGCTTTGGGTTCGGGACTGCACTGCAGAAGGTTCACCCTGTAACTGTGTGTATGGGGTAAAGGGCCAAGAGCCCCAGCAAGAGACTGGGTTCTACCGCATATGGGGATGGTAGCTGGGTAAAGGGGGTTTGTCTCTTCTTTGCTTAGATATACTGCATCTGTCACTGTAACCTTGGGGTAGGTAATGGTCCTTAAAGAAGCCATTTCTATCTCAGACTCTGTGCTTGCGAGGGGGGAGAACCGCCTTCCAGGCACCCAGCATGGGGGTGAAATTGTCCCAGGCCACTGGGTGGGGGCTCGAGCTGGTTGGTTGTATCCTTGACAGGAAAACCCCACAAGAGCTGAAGCCGGCCCTTCTGGCAGGCACGTGGCATGAACAGAAGGTTTCCAAATTCTTTTGCTAGTCTTTACAGTGCTACTTGACTGCTTTTTGTTTTGGTTCTGCAGTCCATCCAGGGTTAACAGCTCGATGGCGTCAGCATGCTGCAGCGAGGGGACAGGCTTCATGCAGATTAGGTGATCGCTTAGGGAGCGAAACAGCCACCACAAAGGCAGCTCGCAGGTCTGGTGGAATAAGTCATTTTAAAGCTGAATTCTCTGGTGGGAGAGGTTTTGCTTTGACCAGCTAGAAAGGAGCTGCAGGATGAAGAGAGTAGGAGTACTTGCCGATCTGTAAAGATCTTGTTGCAATGCTCACATGTGTTGCATTCGGGTGAGTCGTCATGCCATCGAAAAGTGTCCAGATGGGTGGGCTGTGTAAAATTTTTTGAAAATGGTATCGTTTCTCGGCCTTTTGTGGGTTAAGATTAAGTCTTTCCGCCATGGGACCCGCGATAAAAGGTGCAGGCATTGCGGATATCCGTTGGAGATTCTTCCCTATGTTTTCTGTGGCTGCATGGTGTATTTGGCGGCTTGGCAGCGCCGCCATAACGCCATGCAAGACCGGCTGGTGAAAGCGCTATTTCCGACCCTTGGATCTGTTATTGTAGACTCTTCCATTCCTGGCACTGACAGCTTTCTGTGGTCAGACATCGTTGTGACAGACGAGCCGTCTAAGAAGATCTTTATCGTGGACGTTACGGTGCCTTTTGAGAACCACATGGCAGCCTTCCGCGATGCCCGGGCCAAGAAACTGCAAAAGTATGCTCCTTTGGCCGACACCTTGCGGTCCCGGGGCTACTCGGTGGAGGTCCATGCGTTGCTCGTGGGGGCATTGGGTGCCTGGGACCCCCTGAATGATGAGGTCCTGGAAGCCTGTGAGGTCAGTCACTATTATGCTCGAATGATGCGCAGGCTGATCGTGTCCGATGCCATTAGGTGGTCCAGGGACATCTACACAGAGCATATCACGGGCCATCGCCAATATTCTGACAGCTGATTACCAGGCTCCTTTGTGTTTTCCTTTTTTCCTTTCCTTATTTTATCTATTTTTTATTTTTTTTCTCCTATTGTAACTTTTTTATTTAATTATTTATTTTTATTTTATGCTCCCTGGTACTTCATGGGTCGGGGAGTTTTATGTTCAAAGACTTCTTTTTTTCTTAGGGACTGGCCAATAAGCCGATATTGTTTATTGTCTAGTATCTGTAAAATACTCCCCTTTTTGATTTTCCCCTAGGGATGGGGATGGATCCAAAGGCCAATAGCTCATATTGTCTGTTACTTTAAGGTATTTTCCCCTTTTTTCTTCTCAGGGTAGGGATTGGTAAAAAGGCCGATATTTTGTACTATCTCTTGTTTGTAACTGTGTTTTTTTGTCTATCTGAGACTAGTTGGGTTTCTTGTGTAAATACTAAGATGCTGTTTACTGTATATTATGCTCTATAACCTGTTCTAGTTTCTCAGATGATATATCCCTGTGTATGTTAATTTGTTATGCTCCTTGCTGTACTTGAAACATTCCCTCAATAAAACTCATTTTATCTGTTCTTATCAGTTTAATATCTGATATGTTCTCTATCTGAGAACTCTATATTAAATGGATTTTTGGAAGAGGGACATGGAATAGGGGCTTGCTCCATCCACTCCATGCATCGACCTGGTATTGCAGTGCTTGCAGGAGCGGTGCACTTCCCTTTTGAGGGAAATGCGTTTGGTGAAAAATTAGATTTTGAGTGTGAAGGTCTCGTTTTTCTGAACCAAAAACGGGGTTCTTAATATGCAAACTTATTCAAAGAATCGTTTACGGTTTTGCTTCCAGGTTGTGTTTTTATTTGCTGTGATCTTTGAAGTTACTATATAAATGGCTACTTTCAAAATTACTCAGGAAGCGGTGAAATACGTGTTTAACATTTTGAATAATGACAGAAGCGCCTGGGTGACATGCCTGTTTGTTGTTTCAGACAATCTCCCAACCTTACGAGGTTTCTCACTAACAGGCACAGTCTATAAGCCCAGGAATAGCAGTCCTGGAACCTTTCCCTGCAACAAAGCCCGCTGCTCACTTTCTCCACATATCTTCTCTGGAAATACCATCACTGGACCCAATCAGGTTACTCACAGAATCACGGGCACTTTTTCATGCTCCTCTACTAACATCATATATGCCAAATGTCAAAGTTTGACTCAGACTCACAATTTATCAGACCACTCTGTTTTATTAGCAAAGCCGCTCTGCTAATACATTTAGAAGTGAGCCCCCCGAGTGGGGCTTGTGTCTCTTAATTTATACAGTTTTTTGGAGAACAAGTTACAGAGAAGTTACAGACAAAAGAAAAAGATTTTAGTCACCACCCTTCGAGATCCCTGAGACCAGTCAGTATCTTCAATTACCTGCCACCCTTAACAATCTCCTTTAACAGCTTCCAGTTAACTTAACTAATTGCCCTTCACACCTTCCATTCTGATGCCTGCTTCTTAGACGTGCTGGCTCCATCTTAATTGCTTCTCCATTCAAAAGCTAACTGTCCCTACGTGTGCTCCCTCAGATACTTTGTAACATGTTTTGGCATGTCCCTCTCATATACAATGTATCCGGCATGTCCCCTTATACAACGTTATACTTATACAATGTTATACTTCCACAATCCCCCCTTTTGGTCAAGGCTACGCCCATGACCAACGACTTACTGGATTCCATTCATCAATCGTTCTTTTTCATTACTTTCACTGGTGACATTTAACAACATTAGATTAGCACTCTGGTTAGGGGTAACCTGATGGATGGTGTGTCTTGTGCAGTTTTGGATGCAACAAGAAATCAATTGAAAACACACAAAGATTATTAGAATTCCAAATAGGATAGTCAGGATTCCTTGAAACAACCAGTTTCCCAGGTTGAGAGGAAGTTTATCTTTCCATACCCGGTTCGCCATTCTCCAACCTTGTTTGAATAGTCCCATACACCATGGGACACAATGTATTGGAGACAGCTGCTCCTCCCTAGATTCAGCCCTGTCCCATTACACACCCAGCACCAGTGGCCCTTTCCTTTCACCACACTTATAAGTTTAGGAACACACGTTTTTCCCAGCCCCCAAGTGTTATTTTCCTTCCATGTCCTTTTAAGTGGATAGGGTTCTCCAGCAAGCTCTGAGGAATTCAAAGGGATTGCCATGGTGGGGATACTAGCTTGTGAGTGAGCTGGGATGTGGTTGCAGACCCAGCAATTAGAAATATTCAGGATCTGGGCTATTTGCACCTGTTGTTGGATGAAAGAATTGTCACTGTCACTCTGGATTCCCCAGACCCTCAGGACACAGTAGCTGAGGATTAAGCTTCTCAAAGGACACATGTTCGAAGCAGGACCCTTTCTGGTTCCGACAACCCCTTTCGAGGGAACCGCAGTCACGGTTTTATGTCCACCAGGCAGCAGGCGCTAGGCTCACTATTGCTTCTTGTTTGTTGGGTCCTGCTGTCTGCTTACCCTCTGCTTCTGGCAACCCTTACGAGAGCGCAGATTGTAAGGTATTGCAGGCTGTTCCACTTTGTCTTCTGGGGTTGAAGCTGGTTCTGCGTGGTCTTGCAGAGGTGCTTGGTCCCCTGGAGGTGGCGCTGGCTTACACTGTGAGGCGTGGATCCATGCAGCGATGCCGGATAATTTCACTGCTGTCTGGGTGGTGAGCAGTACCTGGTATGGACCCTTCCACCGGGGTTCCAAGGGGTGCTTCCGAAGGTGGTGCCGCAGGTAGACCCAATCACCAGGCTCGAGAGTGTGACAGGCAGCAGAGGTGGGTTCCGTCGGCCAGGCTGCTCGCACCTGCGAATGGAAGGAGCTCACAGCTTGCATTAACCCTTTGCAGTACTGGAGGAGTGTGCTGTGAGTTAGGTTTAGGTCTGGGACTGGGGTAATAGTAGCCATTGTTCGCATAGGGCGTCCCATGATGATTTCAAATGGACTCAATTTGTGTCTCTGGGATGGGGATGACAGAATTTCCATAAGGGCCAGTGGTAAAGCAGCTGGCCAGTTTAACCCTGTGGATTTTTGCCAGCTTATTTTTAAGCACACCATTTCACCTTTCAACTGCCCCTGCACTCTGTGGATGGTAAGGGCAGTGCAACAGGTGGGTGACATGTAATACCTGGTTTAGATGTTGAACAATTTTTCCAGTAAAATGTGTTCCCCGGTCACTAGACAAAGTGGCAGGAATTCCCTTGGTAGGGATAATGTGGTTTAACAGACATTTTGCAACAGACAATGAATCAGCTTTGCGACAGGGAAAGGCTTCAATCCAACCCGAAAATAGACATATTATAACTAAAATGAATTCATATTTCTGACACTTTGGCATTTGTACAAAATCAAGTTGCCAGTGTAGGAAAGGTGCTTGAGGCAAACCCCGGAACCCTTGTGTTACTTTTACAGATTTGCCTACATTGTGGCTTTGACAAGTAACACAAGCGGCACAGTGGCGGGTTGCAAAGGAGCTGAAATGGGGAGCCCACCACCCCACCTTACTCATAGCAGAGACCATCCCCTCCTTGCCGACATGCGAAACACCATGTAGCAGGGCGGCTAGAGACGGGTAGAGTGAGAGGGGGGCTACAAAGGTACTGGTGGGCGATCGCCAAAGGGAATCAGAATGCAAAGAGCAACCCAAAGCACTCCAGGAGTCTCTCTGTTTCTGGGGCAGAATCCTGGAGCTGAGCGAGATGAGACAGGGATGGTGGCATTACAGAGACAGAGAGGGGACCAAGAAACGCTTCTGGTGAAGGTTTTATAGTGGCGGCATGTTTTGCAGCAGCAGCAGCAAGTGCATTACCTTTTGCCACCTCGGTGTCTGCCGCTGAGTGGCCAGTACACTAAACAATTGCCAAGGCAGACGGTAGTAAAACTGCATACAGGAGGGCGGCAATGTAGGGGCCATTCTTGATAGGGGTATCAGTAGAGGTAAGAAGGTGCCAAAGTCATGCACAACCCCAAAGGCATACCGAGAATCAGTAAAAATAGTGGCAGAGAGCCCCTAGGCTAGAAAGCAGGCACGGGTTAGGGCAATCAGTTCAGCCACCTGGGCAGAGATCACAGAGGGTAAGGGCGCAGCTTCTATGGTTTCAGAGAGAGAGACCACAGCGTACCCTGCAAGAAGGTGGCCTTGGTCATTTCTATAACAGGACCCATCAGTGAATAATACCAAGTCAGAGTTAGGGAGAGGTACATCTGAAAGGTCGGGGCACGGGACAGTGATAGCAGAGACAGTTGCAAGGCAGTCATGGGGTTCACCATCACTAGGTAAAGGAAGGAGGGTAGCAGGGTTTAACCGGGAGCAGCGCTTAATAGTGATATGTGAGGCTGAAAGCAGCAAAAGTTCATACCTAGTGAGGCGAGCAGAGGAGAGGTGAGCAGTGTTGCGTTGCAGAAGGAGAGTTTCCACAGAATAGGGAACCATGAGAGTGAGAGGAGAGCGGAGGACAAGGAACTCAGACATCTCGACCAGGCGCGCTGCAGCAGCTACAGCGCGTAGGCAAGGGGGTAAACCCTGGGCTACAGGGTCCAAGGTTGCAGGGAAATAAGCCACTGGGCGATTTCTGTCACCGTGCTCCTGAGTAAGAACCCCGAGGGCACAAGCAGATTGTTCGTGACAGAAAAGGGTAAAAGGTTTGTCACAGTTAGGTAACCCTAAGGCAGGGGCAGAGGCTAAACTCTGCTTAAGGGAGATGAAAGCAGCATTTGCTTCAAGTGGCCATGGCATGGGGTTAGGTACAGAGGATCGAGTGAGTTCTTGGAGTGGTTTAGCCAGAGAAGCATATTGGGGAATCCGTTGCCTACAGAACCCTGTCATGCCTAAGAATTTTCTGAGCTGGCGTGGAGAGCAAGGCTGGGGAAAGCTAAGGATGGCTTGTACCCGGGCTGGAGAGAGAGTACGGGAGCCCTGGGAGAGAAGGAAGCCTAGGTATGTGACAGAGGTTTGGCAGAGCTGCAATTTTGTGCGAGAAGCCTTATGACCCTTGTTCGCTAAAGCTGTGAGAAGTGTTAGTGAATCCGTTTCTGAGGCAGACAGAGAGGGGGAGCACAGGAGTAAGTCGTCCACATATTGGATCAGTGTGGATCCTGATGGGAAAACCAGATCAGCGAGATCCCTGGCTAGGGCTTGAGAAAAATAGGATGGACTCTCTGTATACCCCTGGGGAAGGGTAGTCCATGTATATTGCTGACCCTTGTAGGAGAAGGCAAAGAGATACTGGGATTCAGAGTGAACTGGGACAGAGAAGAAAGCGGAGCACAAATCTACAGCAGTAAAGTGGGTTGCATTTGGAGGAATAGACGCTAGTATTGTAGCGGGGTTAGGGACCACTGGAAAAGAAGGTGTGACAATACGGTTAATAGCTCGAAGGTCTTGAACAAATCGCCACGATTTGCCATCAGCCTTTTGAACTGGGAGGATAGGGGTGTTACAGGGGCTGGAACAAGGGACAATAATTCCTTGTTCTTTTAATGCAGATATAACTGGAGCAATCCCAGCCTCTGCCTCAGGATTCAAAGGATACTGAGACAGGCGAGGCAGAGGTTTGGAATTGTCTACAGTAATCCGAACGGGGTCAGTATTTAATCGGCCCACTTCAGATGGGTGAGATGGCCATAGGGAGGAAGGAACCTGAGAGATTAGGTGCTCTAGGGACGGAGTTAAGGGACAGCAAGGGACCGGAGTGGAGAGGGAAGTTTCAGACAGCAGGGAGGCTACAGAATCACATAAGGAAGACTGAGGGATTTGCAGATAGACACCATCTGGGGAGCAGTAAATAGAACAGCCAAGTTTACATAGCAAGTCCCGTCCCAGAAGGTTTGCAGGGGTGGAATCAGAGAGGAGGAATGCGTGTTCCTCAGAGAGGGGACCGACCTGAATAGACAAAGGTTTTGAGAGGGGAAAAAAAGAGGTAGGGATCCCTGTAATGCCAACAGCAGACACAGATTTTCCAGATCGGGGAACCACAGGCAAGTCAGTGGTGCAGATTGTAGAAAGAGAAGCTCCAGTATCAACAAGGAAAGGGAGAGAGAGACACCATTTACAGTCAGGACACATTCTCCAGTAGGGGACAGAGGTAATAAGGGAGCTAAAACTTTGAGGTTCCCCAGCACCCCGTCATTGTTGGGGTGAAAAATAGGGTTGGGGATCAGCTGGAGGAACCAGCGGGGGGTTCACTTGGTTTCCCATACGATTATTAGGTCGTCTTGGACACTCTTTTTTCCAGTGTCCAGGCTGTTTACAGTAGTTACAAACTCCAGTTAATCCAGCCCCCCGCCCCCTTCCGCAACCCCGTCCCTGTCCCCGGTGTGGTCTGCTTAGCCCTGAATAATGCTGTATCTGCAGAGCCATTAACTTTTGGGAGGACTGTTCCTCCTTTCCTTTTAAAGTGCAGTGGCAATGCTCTGCTACTGCCAGCAATTTGTCCATGGTTTCAGTCTCCCATCCCACACTTATTCGTTTTAACATACTGCCTGTGGCAGGGAGAAGACCATCAACAAATGCATGTGCCAAGGCCCCCTGCCCATTTACATCGGGCTCTTGTATTCCTGAATGTTGTAGGAAAATATCAGTTGGCCGGGACCTATAGTCGCCTGGGCTTTCTCCTTGCCCTTGCTTACAGCAACGTATTGCTGTCCAGTTTGTTTTAGGAGACCACACTTTGGGAATGGCTTGATGCAGGCGCTTCCAAAGAGCCATACACCGGTCTCTGTACACCGAATCTGGGCCAGTACTTTTTATGGTTGAGTGGCGTGCCTCAGCTGGCCAGTCTGCGGCAGCCAACCATTTTTCATAATAACTGGCAGGAGCTAACAATTTGCACAGTTGGAGGAGATCTGTCTCAGAGGGTTCATAGGTGTCACAGATTAACAGAAACTCCTCAGCAAATTTGACAGAGTTTTCCTGTGGTTTGGGAAAACCTTTAACTATAGATAAAAGTTCCGTACGAGTCCAGGGCTTATAATCCCATATGGACTCACTTTCTCCCATCTTAAGGACTCATAAGGGTGCCACAACAGTTTGATCAGAGTCTCATTAACCTCCCATCAGGTTCTCTTTTCCAAGAAGAGATGTCAAGAGAATCTTTGCAGTCTGCTTTGGATTTCTTCTTCATAATATTTTGCAGAGCTGCGAGGCCAATGAGGGTATCTTCTTCACTTTCATTATCTGTAGTCACTGAAGATTTTCCTTTTTCTGATTTCTTATTTGCGCAGGAGTAAGGTGGGGGTCGGGTTTGATCCGGATCATTGCACAGGACTGGGCAAAGGGGAGCGCTCGGACTAGTGGTGGGAGAGACTGCATCCAATTGAACTTTTAGGTTTTTTTGCTAGAATTTTTGAGAGAGGTGAGTTTTGACTCAGTCCATCTACGATTTGCCTCTTCCCACCACTGCATGAAGCAGTCTACTTCTCCTCTCTCCAATTTGGTTTTTGGGAGGACGAGTTTGCTTTTTAAAGCGTCCACTCGATCCTTGTCCCAAGAACCTAACAGTGGCCACTGTAATTTGGGGTTCTCTAGAGCTAATTTGGATCATTTTTCAAGAAACCTACAAGAGTCCGGACCCCTCCTAAAATACATAAAATAAGCCGGAGTTCCCTTAGGGAACTGTTCTACCTTAGACTTCTGATTACCCATCCAGGAGGACTTCACACAGCACTCACACAAGAAGGAAATTCGGGCTCGGCAGAGCGGTACCCGGTGCAACACACAGAAAGGAGCCCACAGGCTACTGCCTCAACTGCCCTTGCTTTCACACCAGGGGTTATACCCAAGGCGTGGTGCGGCTGCAGCTGTGCAGATTCCACTTATTCAGACCGTGGGGATGGGGACCCCTTGGTCAGCCAGTCTCCGGACAGAGATGGCTCCCAGATTCACACACACACCACAGGGAAGACGGATAGACACAAAGACAAGACAGTCCTCAAACCGGTTAAAGCACAAAAATAATAATTACCTGAGACGTCTGATTCCAGAAGCTGGATCCAAAGACCCCTACCCGAACAGAGTGGGAACCAACAAGTTCAATTGCGTAGACTGCGCTGCTGCTGTGTACCTTTCTGTCTTGTGGAGGATCGCTTGGACTAAGCGTCCAGGCGCCGGCTGCCACGATCGTCCTGCAAGGCAGTCAGGGATCACACAGCCTCAGCGAAGTCGCTTGCCATCTCGGTGGAACCTCCAAATTGTCAAAGTTTGACTCAGACTCACAATTTATCAGACCACTCTGTTTTATTAGCAAAGCCGCTCTGCTAATACATTTAGAAGTGAGCCCCCCAAGTGCGGCTTGTGTCTCTTAATTTATACAGTTTTTTGGATAACAAGTTACAGAGAAGTTACAGACAAAAGAAGAAAAAGATTTTAGTCACCACCCTTCGAGATCCCTGAGACCAGTCACGTATCTTCAATTACCTGCCACCCTTAACAATCTCCTTTAACAGCTTCCAGTTAACTTAACTAATTGCCCTTCACAACTTCCATTCTCATGCCTGCTTCTTAGACGTGCTGGCTCCATCTTAATTGCTTCTCCATTCAAAAGCTAACTGTCCCTACGTGTGCTCCCTCAGATACTTTGTAACATGTTTTGGCATGTCCTCTCATATACAATGTATCCAGCATGTCCCCTTATACAACGTTATACTTATACAATGTTATACTTCCACAGAGGCTTCCAGACAACTCTGCAATACCAGATTTTACAGGCTACTTTCCTCAGACCCCACCGAGGAATACACTAAAAAGCTACACCGTCTGCTCAGGACACTCCCCACACAAGCACAAGAACAGATCTACACCAACACACCTCCAGAGCCCCGTCCAGGGTTATTCTACTTACTACCCAAGATCCACAAGCCTGGAAATCCTGGACGCCCCATCATCTCCGGTATTGGCACTCTCACTGAAGGACTGTCTCGTTATGTGGACTCTCTCCTCAGACCCTATGTCACCAACACCCCCAGCTACCTCCGTGACACCACTGACTTCCTGAGAAGGCTGCAATACATTGGTGACCTACCAGAAAACACTATCCTAGCAACCATGGATGTAGAGGCTCTGTATACCAACATCCCACACAAAGATGGAATAAATGCTGTCCGGAACAGTATCCCTGATGATGCTACAGCACATCTGGCGGCTGAGCTCTGCAACTTTATACTCACACACAACTATTTCAGATTCGGTGACAATATATACCTTCAAATCAGCGGCACAGCTATGGGTACCCGCATGGCCCCTCAATATGCCAATATTTTCATGGCTGACCTAGAACAACGCTTCCTCAACTCTCGTCCACTAACACCCCGGCTCTATTTGTGCTACATTGACGACATCTTCATCATCTGGACCCATGGGAAGGAGACTCGGGAGGAATTCCACCGGGACTTCAACAACTTCCACCCCAACATCAGGCTCAGCCTGGACCAATCTACACAGGAGATCCACTTCCTTGACACTACCGTGCTTATACACAATGGACACATCAGTACCACCCTGTACCGTAAACCCACTGAGCGCTACGCCTACCTCCATGCCTCCAGCTTCCATCCCAGACACACCACACGATCCATCGTTTACAGCCAAGCACTTAGATATAACCGCATTTGTTCCAACCCCTCCGACAGAGACAAACACCCACAGGATCTGCACCAAACATTCCTGAGACTGCAATACCCACCTGAGGAAGTGAGAAAACAAATCAACAGAGCCAGACGTGTGCCACGAAGCCTCCTACTACAGGACAAGCCCAAGAGAGAAACCAACAGAACACCACTAGCCATCACCTACAGTCCTCAGCTAAAACCTCTACAGCGCATCATCAGGGATCTACAACCCATCCTGGACAATGATCCCCCACTTTCACAGGCCTTGGGAGGCAGACCTATCATTGCTCACAGACAACCTGCCAACCTAATACAAACTCTAACAAGCAACTATACACCGCACCACAGTCACTCTATCTCAGGGACCCACCCATGCAACAAACCTCATTGCCAGCTCTGCCCACGTATACACACCAGCAACATCATTACAGGACCTAACCGGATCAGCCACACCATCGTGGGCTCATTCAGCTGCACATCTACCAATGTAATTTATGCCATCATGTGCCAGCAATGCCCCTCTGTCATAGACATCGGACAAACTGGACAGTCTCTACGTAAAAGAATAAACGCACACAAATCCGACATCAGAAATGGCAATATACAAAAACCCATAGGAGAGCACTTCAATCTCCCAGGACACACAGTAGCAGATTTAAAAGTAGCTATCCTGCAGCAAAGAAATGTCAAGACCAGACTCCAAAGAGAAATTGCTGAGCTACAATTCATCTGCAAAGTCAATACCCTCAGCTCAGGATTAAACAAAGACTGTGAATGGCTGGCTAAATACAAAAGCAGCTTCCCCTCTCTTGGAGTTCACACCTCCAGATCTACTGATGACAAAACAACTCAGCCTGCCTGACTGAGCTAACCTCGTTACCCCCAGCCTTGCTCTGGCCTATTTCTACCTGGCCTTGCAGATTTCCAGGACCAGCATCTGAAGAAGTGAGTTAACTCACGAAAGCTCATGCTCTAAACTTTTCTGTTAGTCTATAAGGTGCCACAGGACCCTTCGTTACTGTAACCTTGGGGTGGGTTATGGTCACTAAATAAGCTGTTTCTATCTTAGACTCTGTGCTTGTGGGCGGTGGGGGGGAAGAACCTCCTTACAGGCACCCAGCAAGTAGTAGTAGTAGTAGTAGGCATCCTTCAGTCTGCACAGACTATGGATCGCGCCCTTTAAAGTTTCAATTGAAGACTTCATTTACAGCGTCTATTGTGACTATAAAGACCCACATGAGAGTGACAGTCCTTGCTGCATCTCTTGCAGATGTAGTGGGTGTCTGGCAAGTCCTTATTGTGCTTTCTGTGCGCTCGCTTCTCCTCTGCTAGCTGACTGATCTTCAGCTCACCCTTCTGAAGGCCCTTGTGTAACCCCTGCCCCCATCTGCTGCGGTCATCTGCTAGTTCTTCCCAGTTGTCCAGCTCGATGTCTACCTCTCTGAGGTCTCTCTTGCAGACATCTTTGTAACACAACTGGGGGCATCCGGGAGGTCTTTTGCCAGAGGCTAGCTCACCATACAGGATGTCTTTTGGAATCCTTCCATCGTTCATCCTGTGGACGTGGCCAAGCCAGCGGAGCCGACGCTGCCTGAGGAGGGTGTGCATGGTTGGGATTCCAGCTTGCTCGAGAACGGCTGTGTTGGTAACTCTGTCCTTCCATGATATTCCAAGGATGCGCCTGAGGCAGCGCAAGTGGAAGACGTTCAGCCTCTTTTCCTGGCGGGCATACAGGGTCCAAGTCTCGCTGCCATAAAGGAGGGTGCTGAGGATGCAGGCTCTGTAGACTTGCATTTTGGTGTGAGTGTACAGCTTGTTGTTATTCCACACTCTCTTGCTGAGTCTGGACAGAGTTGTGGCCGCTTTTCCGATCCTCCTATTTCGCTCAGTGTCCAACGACAGGGTGTCAGTGATGGTGGACCCGAGGTAAACGAACTCGTGGACAACCTCTAATATATAGTTGTCAATGCTGATTGATGGGGATTCAGCAACATCTTGACCAAGTACATTTGTCTTCTTTAGGCTGATGGTAAGCCCAAAGTCCTTGCACGCTTTGGAGAACCGATCCAGCAGTTTTTGAAGCTGGTCTTCTGTGTCAGACACTACAGCAGCATCGTCTGCGAACAGCATGTCTCTGATGAGGACTTCTCGCACCTTAGTCTTAGCTCTCAGCCTTGCAAGGTTAAACAGTTTCCCATCAGATCTTGTGTGCAGCAAGATGCCCTCTGTTGAAGATCCAAAGGCGTGCTTCAGGAGGAGTGCGAAGAAGATCCCGAACAATGTCGGAGCAAGCACGCATCCTTGTTTGACGCCGCTCCTGATTCTGAAAGCATCCGATAATGCGCCGTCATATTGGATGGTTCCTCATGTTTTCGTGGAACGACTGGATCATCTTGAGTAACCGTGGAGGACAGCCTATCTTGTGGAGCAGTTTGAACAGACCATCCTTGCTGACCAAGTCAAAAGCCTTGGTCAAGTCGATGAAGGCTATGTAGAGTGGCTTTCTCTGCTCCCTGCACTTCTCCTGCAGCTGCCTTAGAGAGAAGACCATGTCAACGGTAGCCCTCTCTGCGCGGAATCCGCACTGCGATTCGGGGTACACCCTCTCAGCAATCTTCTGGAGTCTGCCAAGGATGACGCGAGCGAACAGTTTACCAGTGACGCTTAGGAGGGAGATTCCATGGTAGTTGTTGCAGTCGCTTCTGTCTCCTTTGTTCTTATACAACGTTACAATGTTAGCGTCAGGCATATCCTGTGGAACCTCACCCTCTTTCCAGCACAGGCACAGCAGCTCATGCAGGGGTTCCAGGAGTGTGACCGCGGCACACTTGATTACCTCTGGTGGTACCATCCTGGCCAGGGGCCTTTCCTGCTGCAATGCTGTCGATGGCTCTCTTCAGTTCATCCACAGTCGGTTCTTGATCCAGTTCGTCCATTACTGGTAGGAGCTCGACGGCATCGAGGGCTGCATCAACCACAACATTCTCGCGTGAGTCCAGCTCGGAGTAGTGCTCGACCCAGCGCTCCATCTGTTTGGCTTTGTCAGCGATGACTTCACCAGATTTGGATTTCAGAGGTGCCGTCTTGTTCTGGGTGGGTCCGAATGCCTTCCTCATACCCTCGTACATTCCTCTGAGATTACCAAAGTCGGCACAGGTCTGGATGCTGCTGCATAGCTGGAGCCAGTGGTTGTTGGCACAGCGCCTGGCTGTTTGCTGTACTGTTCTTCTGGGCTCTCTAAGCGCTTGCTGGGTACTCTGGCTCGGTGAGCGTTTGTACTCCAGGAGTGCAGCGCGCTGCTTTTCAATGGCTGGAATCATCTCATCGGAGTTAGCTTCGAACCAGTCGTTCGTGTTTCTAGCTCTTCTTCCAAACACCGACAAGGCCGTGTTGTAAACTGTATCCCTCAGATGTTGCCATTTGGATGTCGCATCGACGCCCCCATGGCCGTTGCACAGATTTTCCTGGTGGGTCTCTCTGAACTTTTCAGCTTTCTCCAAGTTTGCTGTCTTTCTGGCGTCAATGCGGGGCCTTCCAGCAGGTTTACAGCGTACAGCTTCTTGGGTCTCAGCTTGAGCTTGGAGCAAACGAGTGAGTGATCTGTGCTTGTGGGCAGCGGGGGGGGGGGGGGGGGAAAACCTCCTTACAGGCACCCAGCAAGTGGGGTGAAATTATCCCAGGCCACTGGGTGGGGGCTGGAGCCGGTTGGTTGTATCCTTGACAGGAAACCCCCCAGGAGTTAAACCTGGCCCTTCTGGCAGGCACCTGGCATGAATAGAAGGGTTCCATAAGTGGGGACTCGTCCAGGATGTCTTTTGCTGGGTAGTACCCCTCACAAGCACATATATATAACATGGTAAGAAGCCCAGTTCTGTTGTTGCAGGATAAGTTAGAGTTTACGCCATGGCTGGCTGTGTGCTAGAAGACTGGTGTGAGGAGTTGAGTGCCGATCCTCGGAACTGTATATGAGTATTGGGGATACCTGAGGGTACGGAAGATGGCCCAATTGAGGCCCTTCTAACAAAAGCCATTGATTCTCTAACGAGGTGTCACATACAGGGGCGTAGACCTCAAGTAGAGGACAAAGCCTTTGTGGTGCTGTGTGAACTGCCAGTGGCTGTGGACTCTTTGCAGATCCCAAGTGAGAGAGACTCCCATTGGCACACTGAAAGTTGTGATCAGCAAGGCCTTTGCAAGGGGCCCTGCCTCACGTGCCGGGGTTGAGGAGAAGGTTATCGCCTTCTTGGCACGGGAAGGAAAGACTATGGCAGATGTGTTGAGTTTACTGAGTGCCGAACCATCGGCCCCTGGCTCTTCAATGGCTCTACGGTGTCAGCTCGCTGCAGCCAGGGGGCGGGCTGCATGCAGATTAGGTGTTTTAATTAGGTGTTTCTAGTTTTAAAGCTGAATTATGAGGTGGGAGAGGTTTTGCTTTGAGCAGCTAGAAAGGAGCTGCAGGATGAAGAAAGTAGGTGTACTTGCCGATCTGTGAAAATCTTGTTGCAATGCTCACGTGTGATCCATTGGGCTGAGTCACTGTGATGTTTAAAAGTGTCCAGATGGGTGGGCTGTGTAAAATTTTCACAAAAGTGTATCGCATCTCGGCCTCTTGTGGGCTCAAATCAAGCGTAGTATGGCTAGTATGGCTGTCACTCGGAAGGGAACTACAAAGGTGAGGATCTGTAAAAGCACATCTGCAAGAACAAGAAGATTCTGCGGTGCGGTATCCAATAACACCAGCATGAGAACTTCAATGATCAACGCCAGCAGTATTGGGAGCTGTGGTCGTGATTTTCTATCTCCAGGGTTGCTGTGTGATGGAGATCTTCAAGGGACAGAACCTGGAGACTCGGAAACTACTGTCTCTGCGAAGACGACTCTCGTGGAACACATTTTGCTGGACCAGGGCTGTTCTGCTTCCCTGCCGAAGATCCCAGTTGCTGCTCCAGACTCTCCTGCTTCAGACAGGATGGCAGCCAGAGGATCCCCTTGGGATGCAGATGCTGCCTGTTCTGCTGCTGCTCCTTTGGCTTCTCATCCGGACCCATGAGCTGCCCTGTGCCTCGCTGTCCCCAGAGGAGGGATCCCTGAGAAATCTCCTGGGCTGGACTTGCCTCCTCTCTGTTCCACGTCGCCTCTGGACCGAGAAACTGCTCCAAGCTCTGTTACCCCAGGAGGACGGGCCACGGCAGTACCTCCTCCATCGGCTGGGTCTCCTGCTTGCCGTCCTACTGCCCGCTTGGCTGCACTCCTGGATCCGGAGGCTGTTCTGCGCCCTGCTACCTCAGGAGAATCAGTTGTGAAGGGACCCCTCCCGTCAGACCTACCTCCTGTCTGTTGCCCTGTCACCACTCCAACAACAACGACCCTGGACCTGGGAGCTGCTCTGTGCCCTGCTAACCTGGGAGGAGCAATTGCTTCGCAATCTTCATCGCCAGACCTGGCGCCAGCGCCCACTGGCCCTTGCAGCGCCGCCCCAGTAGCACAGCAGGTCACTGGTCCGGAGCCTCTGTATCTCGACTTCCCTATCCCGGATCACACCCTCCTCTGCCCGGACTGCTTCCCCTTCCGTGGAGTGCGGACACTGGGGGCCCTCAGCAAGCACGTGCGAGCGGCGCACAAGAAGAGGATCGCCTTCCGTTGCGGCTCCTGCCACGAGCTATTTGATACACAGAAGCAGTGTAAGCGGCACCTGCTCACCACCTGCCGAGGCCATAGTGCTCGTGTGCCCCCCACGGTTCCGATTCGTCTGGTGCCGACAACAACTCTTCCAAAGGAGCACCTGCGGCAAGCTGGAGCCGTCCTCCAGTCAGACCTGAGCTCCTCCACTGTGCGACCCGTCGCTTCCATCCCGCTATCCGGTTCCTCCACCAACGTCCCAGAGGTACGGGCTGCCCCTGTGTGCTCCAGCCAGGCGGTGGGATCTAGTTCCTCGCTCCCTGCTGCTACACTGGGAACCAGCCCGCCCTCGGGGATTCCCATCCTCGCCTCCGCTGGCCAGCGTGCACCTCCATCGCTGATTGTCCAGAACCTCTCCGACCGCTTGGACCAGCTCCTTTCCCATGTCCGGAAGACAACTGGTTCATGCAGGATCAGTGCTTCTTCGCGGGTGACCGAGCCTCGACCGTCCACTGGCAGACCCAGCCTCCCTCCGCAGACCGCTGGTCAGAGGTTGTTGGCTGCCCCGCACGACTCTTCCCCGTGCCCCTCCTCAGCCTCCACTGGGATATCCGCAAGATCTCGCAACGCTGCTAAGAACTGCTCCTCTCGGGTCCTTTCCCGGCCGGACCCCTCCCAGAGGAAGTCCAATAACCACCCCAGGACTCTTGGTGTATCTGAGGGTCTGAGTTCTGGCCTTAGATCCCCTGATGCTGCAGCCTCACCACTGGAGCCCGCCGCTGCAGCGCCCAGCCAAGCTGCCTGCACCTCCGCGAGTCCCCCGCCTGCCATGCCTGAACCCGAGCCCACGTCTCTTCCAGAGCGTACGCGCACCCGCAAGCGGTCTGCCACGGCGTGGCAACTTCTTTGGCTACAGGAGTTGGCAGCTGTCCATACCTATGAGGACCTAGTAATTATCACAGAGCGCCTGACACAAGACCTCTCCGCAGGCATAGCGGACGGCCGCAAGCGCCACCAGGAGGTTGCCCGTCATCCACACCAGCCCATGACCCCTAGACTGGCCCCTGGCGGCAGGGCTGGCAGACGAGGAGACGCCGGCCGCCAGGACGACCCGGTCACTGCCACTCGCCTGCAAGGCCTCTATCGCTCTGACCGTCGGAGGGCTATGAGGGAGATCCTGGAGGGAGCCCCGATGCACTGCTCCGTCCCTGCAGAGGAGCTCCACTCCTACTTCTCGGCCGTCTTCGAAGGGGGGGCCTCCCCGTGACCAGCCAAGGCCAGACTGCCTCCCCCAGCTGCCGAGGATCCACGCCGATAACGCCCTGGAAGTGGATTTCACGCCCCATGAGGTGCTGGCTAGACTGCAACGGACTGCAAATACGGCCCCGGGAAAGGATGGCATCCGCTATTCCCGCCTTAAACAACGTGATCCCGGATGCCTGGTCCTTGCTGCCCTTTTTACCGCCTGCAAGAAGTTGCGGCGTATCCCGGAGGCCTGGAAGCGGTCAATGACCGTCCTCCTTTACAAGAGGGGCGACCGCGATGACCCTGGCAATTGGAGGCCCATCACGCTAAGCAGCGCCCTTTACAAACTATATGCCAGCTGCTTAGCCGCCAGGGTTACGGATTGGGCAGTTGGTGGCGGTGCTCTCAGCTCCGCGCAGAAGGGCTTCCTTTCTTGTGAGGGCTGTTACGAGCATAACTTTTTGCTCCAGGCGGCCATTGCGGAGACGAGGAGATCCCGGGGCCAGTGTGCCGTGGCCTGGCTGCACTTGGCTAATGCCTTTGGCTCCGTTCCTCATCAGCACATTTTCGATGTTCTCGCAGAGTTTGGGATCCCAGACAGCTTCCTGATCATCCTCCGTGATCTTTATAAGGACTGTGTTACAACCATCCTCGCGGCTACCGGAGAGGCCGCCCCCATCCACATCTATCGGGGCGTCAAGCAGGGTTGTCCTCTCAGCCCGATTATTTTTAACTTGGCCATGGAGCCGCTTTTGCGGGCCATCTCCAGCGGTGGGGACGGGCTGGACCTTTTCGGCGTCCGGGTCGACGTGCTGGCGTACGCAGAGGACCTGGTCCTGATTGCTGACAGCGATGAGGCTCTCCAGCGAGTGCTCCACGTCGCCGGTCTGGCTGCCAAGTGGATGGGTTTGCGCTTCAATGCAAAAAAATGCGCCTCCCTCCATGTCGACGGCAGCCTGAAGACACTCGCTAGGCCCACCGTGTTCTCTGTACAGGGCCAGCCCATGATCCCCCTGGAGGAGGGCCAGTTTTACCAACACCTGGGCACGCCGACGGGGGTCCGGATCCAGGGCACGCCTGAGGGCATCATCTGCGGGATTTTGAAGGACGCCGAACGCCTCCATGATTCCCTCCTCACACCAGGGCAGAAGATCGATGCACTCAATACATTCCTCATCCCACGCATCTGCTTTACCCTCCATGGCTCTGCGGTTGCCAAGGTCCCCTTGAATAAAGCAGACAAGACCATCCGTCACCTGGCCCGGAAGTGGATGTATCTCCCTGTAACACGTCCCACGACGCCCAGCCCCTTGGTCTAGGGCGGGCGGCAACAAACAAAAAGGGGGTTAGGGCACCAGCCCGTACTCAGTTCGGGCAGTTAGCTGCTCACCGCTACCACCATACGGGCCCCCAGCCCTCCGTCTAGGGCGGGGCAGCAGTTCAGAAGAGTTGTATAGTTCTGGGCCCAGCCCTCAGTCCAGGGCAGGGCAGCAGTCCCACGTAATAATACAGTTCTGGGCCCGGCCCTCAGTCCAGTGCAGGGCAGCAGTTCACAAGAGTTAAGCACCAGCCCAGCCCTCAGTTTGGGGCGGGGCAGCAACACAAGGGTTACAGACAGGCTCAGCGGGGGCTGAGCCTGTCAGGGAGGGGGTAGGGGGTCGCAGGCCCTCCCACTCCACTGCGACCCGGCCCAGGGGGTCGCTCACATGCAACCCCGGCAGTGGGGATCCAGACAGCAACACACTGCCATTGGTTCCCGAGCGACGTTCCCCGGGCCTCTTCCTACCTCACCCTCTGTTGGCAGCAGGTCCCAGTCCATCTGCTCGAGGGGTCCTCCTAGGTCCGTCTCCTCCGGGTCATCCACCTTTGGGGGCTCCGGCCAATCGTCCATAACAACGTTGTTAGGGTAGTCAGGCGGCAGCAATACAGGAGGCACAGGGCAGTCCTGGGTCTGAGCGCTGTAAGGGTCCCCCGGGGCTCTGGGGCAGCTGCTCCCGGGGCCTCTTCCAAGGCAGGGGGTCTCCGGCCGCAGGAAGGTCCTGGTAGATCCGGGTAGTCTCCTTGGGGCATACGGACCCGGGATTGCGTGGAGCCTCTGGAGGCCTGTTTCTCTGGCCTGGCCAGGCAGCCACAGGCCCTCTCCCTTCGGCCCAAGGAGCTCCTACAGGCCCGTCCTCCCTGCCCAGAGGCCCAGCCCCGGATGGTTCCTGAGTCCCGCCTTTGGCTCTTCTAGCCCTTGGCCCCACCCCCTGAGGGGAGGGCCTCTGATCTCCTGACTCTGGCCCCACCCACCAGGGCCTCTGCAGAGCTTCCCCGGCCTCCGGGTCTGCAGGAGGCCAGCTGCAGGTGCTCCTGCAGGGCTGCTGCTGCTGCCACCGCCGCCGCCGTGGGACCCTCTCCCACGGCTGGAAGGCGAGCATCTGGGGGCTGGCGGGCCTTGGCTGGCTGAAGCCCCCACAGGGCTGCCTTCCCCCCCCCCCCCCCCTTTCTGGGGTCAGCCTCCCTCCTGCCTCGGGCAGGCAGGGTCTATCTTCTCCCCCCAACCCTCACCCAGTCCTTTTAGGAACTGCTGAGTGGGTGGAGGGTGGGGGCCTCTTGCCCCCTGCCCTACAGCAGGGGGCCCCCCCCCCCCTTCTTCCATCTTTTGGGGGAGACACTGCTGGCCCCCATTTGGGCCCACCTTCCATCCAGCAGCTGCTGCATCCTCACCACCTGGAGAAGGTAGGGGGCTCTCTCAAAGCGGCGGTTGGGCTCCCTCCACACAGCCTCCTGTGGAGTGGCTTGGGGAGGGGTGAGCTTGGGCAGGGCCCCTCTCCACCGGGGCTCCGGGGGGAGCTGCATAGCCAGGGGTGGGGTGTTAGGGCGTGGCCCCTGCCCCACCCCTGCAGCCACCCCCCCCTCCTACTGCCCCCCCCACACCCAGCTGCCGCTGGGGCCCCCTCCACCTGGGCCCCTCCAATCAGCTGCCCCTGCCTTCTCCCCTGCCATCTCGAGGCTCTGCAGCAGCAGCTGCTACGGGCCCACCCCTCAGGCGCACGTGGGCACACCCCTCCCCCCATTAACCCCGCCATCCCCCTTAAGCGGGCTGTGCCTCCTCCCTGCCCCCCCACGTGCCCACGCCCCTTCCCCCCCCCTTCTTCTGTTTACTCAAGCGCCTGAGGCCCCCCCACAACCCACACACACACACACAAACTTTGACTCCCTCCACACCCCAGTGCAGAAACAGGAGCCATCTTACCCTCTTGTGCTGGGAGTTGTGGTCTCTCTTCTGTGTCTCCTTTTCCCTGCCCTCACTCCCCTTGCCCTGCCCTTCCCCCATCTGACTGGGTCCTCAGCCCAGCCGGTGGGGGAGGGGCAGCCACGCCTCACTCCTTCCTTCCCTTCCACTCTCCTCCCCCTCCCCCCGCTTTCTCTTAAAGGCCCCCACCCCCAATAAACCTTATCCCTCTCCAGACCCACCAATATGGCCCCCACGCCCGCTGGAGGGTCATCTGGTGACCCCTCCCTCCCTCTCCCCTCCACTGTCACCCCTCCTATCCCCGAAATGGCGGCCCACTCGTCCAGGGCTGCCCAGAACATCACAACCACGTCGGCTGAGGGCGCGGGCGCGGGCTCCGGGGCTCCTACTGCCTCCGCCGCGGCGCCCCCTGGCGACCCAGCCCCAAACCCCCCCCCCCAAAAGGGCAGGAGGGGCCAGGGGAAAAGAAAGGGCAAGAGCCCCGCCCGGAAGGCCAAACCTCCCGTGGCGGGGACTCTCCCCCAGGCTGCCCAAACATCCAGTGCAGCCTCCCCTTCTCCCCTTCCCCCTGTTCCCTCCACCGCTCCTGGGGGCCCCGACCTCTCGGCCCCCAGGTCGTACGCCCAGGCGGCGGCCGCCGCCTCGCACCCTACTCCTGCCGCCTCCGCCGGGACTACCATCCCCAACGGTCGCGGCCCCTTCCCCGCGCTCACCAGGAGGCACGGAGTCCGCTGCCTCCTGGTGGCTGCCTCGCCCCACGTGGAGACCTACGTGCGGGCGTTGGCACGGGTGGTGGGGCCCGCGGCCGTGGTGGCGGCCTCCCGGATGTTCGGGAGGATCGTGTTCTTCCTGGCTTCGGAGGCCGCCGCCCAGGAGGCGGTGGAGAGGGGCCTGGCGGTTGGGGGCGTGCACGTGCCCCTGGAGCCGCTGGAGGACCTGGGCGTGCGGGTGGTTTTTTCTTCTGTCCCACCCTTCCTTCCCAACTCTGCCCTTCTGCCTTTCCTCACTGCCCTGGGCCGGCCTTTGACGGTCCTGAGTCCCCTCCCCCTAGGCTGTAAAGACCCCGCCCTCCGGCACGTGCTCTCCTTCCGCCGGCAGGCCCGGGTCCAACTGCCGCCGGCGGCAGCACGGGGCGGGGTGGCCCAGGAGGGGACTATACTGGTGCCCCATCAAGGGGCCCAGTACCGGGTCTTTTACACCCTGGGGGAGGCCCGGTGCTTTATGTGCCGGGCGGCGGGGCACGTCCGGAGGGATTGCCCCCTGGCCCGGCACGAAGGGGAGCCCGGGACCTCCTCCGACCCGGGGGGCGTCAGCCACGAGATCGGCGGCGCCCCGACCGCGACAGGCCCCGGGACCGACCCTCCTCCTCTCGTCCCGGACGGATCCATCGCCGCTCGGGCGTCGGAGGATGCCCAGCCGCATGGTGCCGGGCAAGAAGAAGCAGGCGCTGGCGCCCGAGCGGGCACAAGAGCCGGGCCTGCGGAGGAGAGGGAGGAGGGGCCGGCGGCAGGACCAGAAGAGGGCCCGTCCCGGGGCGGGTCGTCCCCCCCCCTTGCCGCCCCGCCCCCTTCTTACCTCCCTTCCTCCTCGTCGGCCCTGTCCCCTGGCCCCTCCTCCTCTACTGCCCAGCCCGCCTCCTCGGAGGGCTGGGTGCTGGTGGGGGGGAAACGAAAGAAAAGAAGTGCGCGCACCCGGCACCCCGCCCTGTCGGAGGACGGGGTGGAGGCGCCGCGCAAAGCGCTAAAAAGAGCCGCCAGCCCAGACCCACCTGCCGAACCCCCGGCTGCCGATCCTCTGCCGGGGGCGACGGGGGCTGCCGCGGTGGCGGCTGAGAACGGCAACACCCCCTCCGCCCCGGAGCCAGAGCCTCAGGAAGCTGAGAGGGTTTTTTGCACACCCGCGCCCTCCCCTGACACCCCTCCGGCCGCGACCCAGACTACTGCTGTGGAGCGTCCGGAGGAGGTGAGCCCCGGCCTCGCCCTCCTCTCGCAGGAGGTCGAGGCCCTAGGCCTCACCCCGGTGGCCCTGGACGTGGACAGCCTCCTACTGGAGGCCTGTGGGCCGTCCATCCACTCACCCCCACCCCCTCCATTCTCCCCCTCACCGTCTACCAGTGATCCCTCAACCACCGCCTCCCTCTGCCTTGGGACGTCGCAGGAGGCGACCCCCCCCTTAATCAGAGATGACCTCCCCACGGGAGTTGGCCAGCCCCTGGGCACCCTGGGGGAAGCAGAGTTCCCCATGCCCCCCACCTTTGGCCCCGAACCCGAGGACCCCAACACCCACCCCCTCGACCAGTTGGCACTTCCTGCCGAGTATGTCGGCACCTCGCCCCTATCCCCCTCCCCCGCCCCACCATCCGAGGAAGCCCCTCCTCCCGAGGCACCTTCTCTCCATATCCCCGCTCCTGCTCCCATCTTAGCCCCACCACCCGCCATTATCCCCGCACCTTCTCCCAGCCAACACCCCGCCCCAGAACCTGCAATCCTACCCCCCCCAGGCCCTCCTCCCCCTCCACTTCCTCCTCCCCCTCCCCCGCTGCCCCCCCTCCCTCCCCCTCATGGACCTTCCCCTCCCTTGATGAGTCCCATCCCCCCTGCCCTCCCCCCCCACCCCCCCTCCTCCTACCCCTCCCCTCGACCCCTGCCCACTCATACCTGCCCCCGAAACCGTAATCCTTCGGGAGGCCCCCCCTACATCGCCCTCTCCCAGCACTTCCGGGGCTGCTCTCCCTCCGCCGCCCTCATCCCCCCCAAAACCAGGCCCCAGTCCCCACCCCAATCCTTTCTCTGGCCGTGGGGCCCAAGGGTACACGAGGCCGACGGGTACTGGAGACCCCGAGGCCTCGGCACCCCATGCGCTGGTGGGAGAGATGCGCCGGTTCTTGGAGGACATTCGCGGCTCCAAGAACAAGGTTGCTCTCGCCCTCCAGCGCTGGGGGGACTTCCACACCATCCTGAAATCCGTGAGGGCCCTTCTTAAGGAGGGCAAGGGGACCGGGAGGAGGGATGCCTCGGCTTACCAACGGGCCCGCAGCTTCCGTGACGCCCTCGTCGCCTTCGGGGTTGGTCACGGTTTGCTGCGTGGCCCCACCGGAGCCGTCGGTACTCCCTCCGGCGAGGATCCTCCCCAGCCCTCCAAATGGCGCCGATCATCTTTGCCACTTTAAATGCCAGGGGCTGCGGGTCGGGTCTCCGTAGGTGCCGAGTGCTCTCCTTCCTTCGGGAGGGGGGGTACTCGGTCACCTTCCTACAGGAGACCTACACTACCCCAGCCGCCGAAGCGAAGTGGCGGCTGGAGTGGGGAGACGGGGTCCACTTTAGTCACCTTTCGGCCCACCGGGCCGGGGTGGCGACCCTGTTCTCCCCAGACCTGCGGCCCGAGGTGCTGGGGAGCGTCGAGGTTGTGCCCGGCCGCCTGCTGTATCTCCGGGTGCGGGTGGAGGGGCTGCCTCTCCATCTCGTCAATGTCTATGCCCCGACACGCCACCCGGAGAGAACTCCCTTCTTCCGGCAGGCGGCAGCCTTCCTCGACACCACCGATCCTCGCGAGTGCCTGGTCCTCGGCGGGGATTTCAACTGCACCCTCGAGGAGCGGGACCGCACGGGGACCGAGCATGGCCAGGCCGCCGCGGGCGTCCTCAGGGAGCTTCTCATCCATCGCTCCCTGGTGGACGTCTGGCGCAGCCACCACTCGGACGACGACGCTGGTTTCACCTGCGTCCGAGTGGTGGGCCATACATCTGTACACTCCCGGTTGGACCGCATTTACATCTCCCGGCACCATCTCTTCCGGGCCCACGCCTCCAGCGTGCGGCCGGCCCCCTTCTCGGACCACCACCTGGTGGCCGTGAAGGCTTCCCTCTCGCTGGGGAAGCGGGGGTCGGCCTACTGGCACTTCAATAACAGCCTGCTGGAGGACGTGGGCTTCGTGGCGTCCTTCCGGGAGTTCTGGCTGGCCTGGCGCGAGCACCGGCGTGCCTTTCCCTCGGCGCGGCGGTGGTGGGATCTGGGAAAGGTGCGCGCGCGGCTCTTCTGCCGCGACTATACTCGGGGGGCCAGCCGGCGGCGGGATGCGTTGATAGGGCAGCTGGAACGGGAGGTTCTTGAGCTGGAGAGGCGTCTAGCCGCCAGCCCCAACGATCCATCCCTCTGTGGCACGTACCAGGAGAAGAGGGACGAGCTCAGGGCCCTCGACGCCCTCCGGGCACAGGGGGCCTTGGTGAGGTCGCGGATCCAACTCCTCCGGGAGATGGACCGCGGCTCCCGCTTCTTCTACGCCTTGGAGAAAAAGAGGGGTGCCGAAAAATACATCCTCTGCCTTCTTGCGGAGGACGGCACCCCTCTCACGGATCCGGTGGAGATGCGCGAGAGGGCCCGCGCCTTCTACGCCACCCTTTTCTCCCCGGATCCGACCGACGCCGACGCCTGCAGGGTGCTCTGGGACCAACTGCCGTCGGTCAGCACGGGCGACCGGGACCGGCTAGAGCTTCCTCTCACTCTGGCCGAGCTCTCGGAAGCCCTCCGCCTCATGCCCACCAACAAATCCCCGGGCATGGACGGGCTGACCGTGGAGTTTTACCGCGTGTTTTGGGACGTCCTCGGCCCAGACCTGCTCAGCGTCTGGGCCGAGGCCTTGCAAAGCGGGGTCCTCCCCCTGTCATGCAGGCGTGCCGTCCTCGCCCTGCTGCCCAAGAAGGGGGACCCCCGCGACCTCAGGAACTGGCGTCCCATCTCGCTCCTCAGCACGGACTACAAGATCATCGCTAAAGCCATCTCCCGTCGCTTGGGGTCCGTGCTGCAGGACGTGGTCCACCCCGACCAGACCTACACCGTCCCGGGCCGTACCATCCTCCATAATCTGTCCTTGGTCCGGGATCTCTTAGAGCTTGGGTGTAGGGACGGCCTGTCGTTCGCCCTCCTGTCCTTGGATCAGGAGAAGGCGTTCGACAGGGTGGACCACGGGTATCTCCTGGGCACCCTGCAGGCCTTCGGCTTCGGACCCCGCTTCGTCGGGTTTCTCCGGGTGCTGTACGCTGCCTCGGAGTGCATGGTCAAGCTCAACTGGACCCTGACCGCTCCGGTCAGCTTCGGACGGGGAGTACGACAAGGCTGCCCGCTCTCAGGACAGCTGTACGCTCTGGCCATCGAGCCCTTCCTCTGTCTCCTTCGTCGACGGTTGATGGGGATGGTGCTTCCAGAGGCAGGGCTGCGGCTAGTCCTGTCGGCGTACGCCGACGACGTGCTCCTCGTGGTTCAGGACCCGGGAGACCTGGCGCGTCTGGAGGCTTGCCAAGCTATCTACTCGGCGGCCTCCTCCGCCCGGGTCAACTGGGTCAAGAGCTCTGGCCTGGTGGTCGGGACTGGATGGCAGACGAGCCGCCTCCCGCCCGCGCTTCAGGCCATCCGGTGGAGCGCGGGTCCGCTGCTCTATCTAGGCGTCTTTCTATCCGCCACGCATCCCTCTCCGCCGGAAAACTGGCAGGGTTTAGAGGGCAGGGTCGCTGAGCGGTTACGGAGGTGGACAGGGCTGCTCCAGTGCCTCTCCCTGCGGGGGAGAGCACTGGTGCTGAACCAACTCGTCCTGTCCATGCTCTGGTACCGCCTCAGCACCCTGGTCCCACCCCCGAAGTTCCTGGACCAGCTCCAGAAGTTAATCCTGGAGTTTTTCTGGCCAGGACTGCACTGGGTCTCTGCAGGGGTACTCCACCTCCCCCCGGAGGAGGGAGGACAGGGCCTGACTTGCATGCGCACTCAGGTCCATGTCCTCCGCCTCCGGGCCCTGCAGGGACTTCTCAACGCCAACACCAACAGTGCAGATAGTCCGGCTTGGAGTACGCTGGCGCATGCTTTCCTCCGCCGTCACCGAGGGCTCCGATACGACCGGCAGCTCCTTTATTTATCTTGGAGAGACCGTCCGCGAGGCCTCTCGGAGCTGCCGGCCTTCTACCAGGACCTCCTCCGCACTTGGCGGCTGCTCGCAGCCTCCAGGTCTTTAGGGGCCACCACGGGGGAAGACCTCCTCGCGGAGCCCCTGCTACACAACCCCCACCTTCGTGTGCAGGCGGCGGAGTCTCCCGTGGTGCGCCGGAGGTTGGTCCTAGGTGGAATCACCAGGGTCGGAGACCTCCTGGACTACGACCGGGGAGACTGGATGGAGGCCCCGGCGCTCGCCCAGCGCATGGGGCTCTCCTGCCTACGCTCTCCCCGTCGCGTACTCGAGGAGGTGAAGGCCGCCCTGCCGCCCACTGCTCACGTCTACCTCGGCCGGGTCCTGCGAGAGGGTGCGCCCCGCCCCCCTCTCACTCCTAGCCCTCCGGACCTCTCCGTGGGCCCCCGGCTTCGCGATCCTGCCCGCCCCCCTCCCCTCCACCACCCCAGCCGGCTGCATACCTTGCAGCCGGTCCCCTTCCGAACCGCGCCTAGACACCTTCTGTACGCGCTCGTGCTTCACACGCTCCACTTCCCCACCCTCGTGTCCCGCCCCGACCACAAGTGGCGGGACCTCTTGCCGTCATCGGAGGGTGGGGAGCCCCGGTGGGCCAGCCTCTATTCCACCCTGGTCCCGCGGCCCACCGGGGACATCAGCTGGAGAATCCTCCATGGAGCGGTGAGCACGGGCGTGTACCTGGCACGGTTCACCCCCATCCCAGACACCTGCACCTTCTGCGGCATGAGGGAGAACCTGGCGCACATCTACGTTGAGTGCGCCAGGCTGCAGCCCCTCTTCCGGCTCCTCCAGAACCTCCTCTTGAGGTTCTGGCTGCACTTCTCCCCGCACCTCCTTATCCTGTCACACCCTGTCCGCGGCCCCACAAAGTCGCGGGACCTCCTCGTCTGCCTCCTCCTGGCCACGGCCAAAATGGCCATCTACAAAACCAGGGAGAGGAGGCTGGCAGAGGGGGCGACCTGCGACTGTGGGGCCTACTTCCGTTCCTCCCTTCGCTCACGAATCCGAGCGGAGTTCCTCTGGGCGGCGTCCACCAACTCCCTGGACACCTTCGAGGAGCGGTGGGCGCTGTCCGGGGCCCTCTGCTCGGTATCCCCTTCCGGCTCCCTCGTTCTAAACCTTTGACCCTCACTCCCATCCCTGTTTTTTTCCTTTGTTGTCCCCCGTATTTATTTGGTGACTGGGTTTTTAGTGGGCCCCCCCTCACTGTGAGAGGGGCCTTTTAGCCGTGGGCAGGACATGCCTGCCCACACCTCTCCCCCAGGAACACCAATAGGTGCAGGAGACCAAACTGACTCACTACAGGAACCAACATCATTACAACCGGAATGTTTTACACGAGGGAGCCCCGTGTAATCAATGTCTGATGCAGCGATGGCGACTGCCCGGTCCCCCACAGCAACCCAGAGCCTTGGGGAGGTCTCACAGCTCCCACACTGAGGGTCACCATAAATTGTGGTTTCACAACGAGGTGTTTACAAGGGAGCAGATCTCAGGGCTGACTCGCTCCCCACGCGGCTTTGCCTGGCAGGTGTCACACACGCGCCCTTTGCATCCCCATGCAGATGAGCTCTGGCGGACACGCCCCTCCCAGCCTGCAGCCGCGTTGCGTTCCCGCCGCCGCACCCCCTACCTATGGGCGGTTGTTACTATTAAACACCAATGAAAAGTCCGTTCCGAAGGAGCAGTCGGGGCCTTTGCACAATCTGCGCATTTAAAACAATCCCCAGGGCTTTGCAGTGTCACAGCACAAGCCCAGGGGAAAGTGCAGCTGTGAGCACGAGGCAGCTCCGCCCCCCAGGGACCGCCCAGCGCTCCGCCCAGTCCCTCCTCCCCGGCTCAGCAGCTGGTCCTGCCCCTGCACATGCTCCGCCCTAGGGCTCAGCCGGAGGCACAGGCGTCCCCGGGAGCATCGCCGCAGCCGATTCCGGTTTGTGCCCGAGCCCTTGCTGAGCGGTGGAGCCGCAGCCCGTCTGTGCGCCTCAGCCCCCACCCCTGGGTCCGGCCGCGGCCCTCACGCGCACATGGGGGAGCAGAACAGAACGTGCAGCTGGAATCTGAACCCCCTTTTGTGTGCAGGTCCCGGCACTGCCCACAGACCGTCCCGCCTGCCTTGGGAATGGGCCATCGCTCTCCCCCCGGCCGCTCTGCGCCCACAGAGACCAGAGCTAAAGCATCCCGGCTCTGCAATGGCCAGTGACGGGCGTCGCTCCCGGGGAGCCGAGGGGAAGCCGCTCTCCCAGGGTACCCGGCCGGCGCGAGCTCCACACCGGTAACGTCTGGAGTGATGCTGGGGGTGAAGCGTCGTCCTCGCTGTCGGACACACACAGCTGAGTTCTACGAGCTCTGGGCCCGGCGATCCCCCCGCACTTATGGGTGTAAAGCCGCCGCGATGGGCCCCAAGGCCTTGGAGCTCCGCGGAGAAGCAGCCTGTTCTCTGGGTGACTGCTGGGTGCTGGCGTGTGCGCTGGGAGGGGAACAGCCACACGGCTCCCAGCACTGGGCCCAGTCCAGTCTGGGCCCCTCACCTGCTCAGGCTCCCCAGCCTTGTACTGCAGCCCAGCGGGGGCTTTTCCTCGGCTTCACACACCTGCCTGACAGCCGCGCACAGGTGCTCGCGCTGGGCGATCGCTTTGCTCCAGGCGAGCAGCCGAGGTGACTGGTGAGAGGGGCCTGGGGGCCCAACGACCATGTGATCCCCCCACAGCCTGGGGAAGGGCCGGGACAAACCCCTCCTGCCTCACTCCCGGGGGGGTTTGGCGCCCGGCACCTCTGGAAATCCCACTGGGCCCCATCTGCAGCTTTAGACTTTAAACCCCCCTGGAAGCTCTGGGCCTGAGTGAGCTGCTGCCCGGGCGCCGGTTTTGAGCTGGAGCCTCTGGTTGAAAAGGAAACTGGCGGTGTCCAGTCAGCGCCCAAAGTCCAGGCACCAGCAGCGACCGGCCCCGACATGGGCTGGGGCGAGGGAGCGGCAGTGCTGGGAGGGGTCAGTCTGTGCCGCGGGGTCACTGCCATGGACAGAGATTCCCTGCGGCTGCGCTGGGAGGGGGCAGATTGTCAGGGGAGCCGCGTTTGTCCCCCCGGGGGTGGTACCAGGGCAGAAATAAGGGTGGGGGGGGGCCCGGAGAAGGTGCGGGTGAAAGTGCAGAGATGGGACCTGTCAGTCACATTGTAAAATGAGACCTCGCCCGCCTCGTAGTCCAGGAAAACCCCCACCTGGCCGGGCCTGGCGCTCGCGGGGAGGTGGAGAGGCAGCTGGTGGCGTGGGAGTTCCTGGCTGAACAAGAGCGCCTCCTGCTGGCCCGGCTGGGAGAGGTGGCCCCGGAGATCGGGCGGTGGGGGGAGGAAAATGCCACCCAGCTGGGGGAGAAGATTTCCAGGCCCGGCGCCCTCAACACACAGCTGGAGGGGACGTGTCAGCAGCCGGCGCTGGAGCTGCTGCAGGGGAGAGGGCGCTGGATGTGCCCAGGGCCCTATTAAGGAGAGGACTGAAGTTCCGAGCCCAGAACCATTCAAGTAGAATTTCTTTTAGAGACACGTAAAGTACCTGCTGCACAATCTCTGTTACTCTGTGAGGGGGCAGAGAACTTGTAGCTGATTTTGAAGGACACACATCTTAGGGGCACAGCGGGGCTATTGCTCTGCAGCGCAGCACTTGATTCTTCAGGCACCATTTTTGTACGAGACATTCCTAGTGCTCCCTCAGAGCCCAGCTAATGAGCATCACCGCTAGTTGGGACCAGTGGGAATCGGGCCTGGATCGCTTACGGCGGGTCAATGCCCTGACAGGGCAACCAGCAGCGAATTTGCGCTTCACACTTATAAACCAAGTTGCGATGTACTTCGGGCGGCCGCCCCTGCTCTACTAGTCGGACAATGGCCATTTATTCCCATGTTTCCACAAGGAGGTGGAATTGGCATGATTAACCGCTCCTTTGCCCATAACCTGGTGCATGATGGGATACAAGGGCTGGTCATTAACAGTCCGCTCCATCATGGCATTCCTTGTACTCCGCCCCACTGCGGCTCCCTTCGCTAGTGGGTGTGTTGAGGGCAGCAGATGTACAGGGAATCACCAGCTCCCGGGGTTGCCAAATGACACCTTCAGTTTAAAATAGTGAACAATTGGCGGTAGATGGTGTTTCCAGAGAGCCCAAGTCATGTTAAAGACGCGGCCGTTTACTGCCCCTTCACCGCAATAGATGGCACCAGGGCAGTGGTGGGCAGTAGGGGGATTTTCAACTCCTACTAAGAGAATCTTTGACTCTACCCACAACCCCCACAACCAAGTTCAGTCTGCACAGCACGTTTATAAGATTCGTGCATTTTTCTGCAGCCACCTGATTCAATAATTAGGTTAACTTTAATATTCCATCTACAACAGGTTGCAAAAACAGTTGCTAGCTCAGCCCTGTAAATTACTGCAGATTCGTGTAGCATTTACAATTCTGAACAAATTGCCTTCAATTGTCTGTCGCGTAAATGTCAGTAGGAAGGCTGTGATTGGGTATTAAAACTTGTACCAAGATAAGCTATGGAGATAAGTTGGTGTTTAACAGAAAGATCACATTCCACACAAGCACTGGATCTGTCATCTGTTTTACAGTCTTACGAATGATAAGATTTTCTAGAGTGTCCATCATTACCACTTCGATCAATCGTCCTTTGTAAAATTAAACTATATATAAGAGAACAATATGAATATTCATTTGTCATCATTTTAGCTATAAATTGTCATCAAGGGTCCCATTGTCACGGGAATTATCTTATTCTAACCTACAAAAGTCTCATTTAAATAGAAAAATCTGATTGATTTTTTTCAAAGTTTTAACAAAGTAGCTAGTAATATAATATCTCGTAGTCTGGTAGTATCATTTCATATAGAACATGGATGGAGACTCATAAATCTATTTGCCCTATGCAGGGTAAAATGAAGAAACCAAAATGTAGGTGGGAGAAGGTGAAAGCGAAGAAAGAGGAAGAGAATCAAGGGAAGACATTGCTAGCTACGACAAAGAGACGTACGGACTTTTGTTCTTGGCAAACAAGAAGTGAAGGCAGGGGCACTGCAAAGGATACGGATACATTAGTGACTGTGACCCCGGCTTCAGAGGCAAGTGACACCTGAGAATTAGTAGGCAGCAGTGACATTGCCAGTGGGGAACCTAAGCAGAAACCTGCGTTGAACAATCTGGGAAGCTGAAGTTTCCCGCTGATCTAGGACAGTGGAATGTGTGGGTAGGTTTGTGTGAATACTTTTGCATGAAAGGGGTAAATCAAAGTCAGCACATGGATGGTAACTTTGATGCTTCTGAGAGACCATTCCCTGGTGAAAAGGTCAAGCGCCGGTCTGCACAAGCATTGGTTTCTCCAGAACAGCACAATGGTGAGCCAGTGCAGTGCGAATCATTCTGTGCGCCTTGTAAGTCATTTGCAAATGTGTACGAAAGAGCACGCCCAGCTGGGAAAGGAAATGACTAGAAATCACAGGAGTCCCGGAGCTCCCACCCGCCAAACCTGTCCTGAGCCCGGCCCCGCCCACAGCCTGTGTCCCCACCCAGACTCTCACAGCCCCGCCCCCAAACCTGTCCTGAGCCCGGCCCCTCCCACAGCCTGTGTCCACACCCAGACTCTCATAGCCCCGCCCCCAAACCTGTCCTGAGCCCGGCCCCGCCCACAGCCTGTGTCCTCACCCAGAGCTCTCACAGCCCCGCCCCCCCACCTGTCCTGAGCCCGGCCCCGCCCACAGCCTGTGTCCTCACCCAGAGCTCTCACAGCCCCGCCCCCCCACCTGTCCTGAGCCCGGCCCCGCCCACAGCCTGTATCCCCACCCAGAGCTCTCACAGCCCCGCCCCCAAACCTGTCCTGAGCCCGGCCCCGCCCACAGCCTGTGTCCTCACCCAGAGCTCTCACAGCCCCGCCCCCCCACCTGTCCTGAGCCCGGGCGACCGACGCCAGCAGAAGGGTCCCTCCAGGGATTGAGCAGGAGCTGAGGGGAAGGCGGACTCTTGTGGCTAACGGCCAATAGCGAGACAGGTTAGGATTTTTTGGCCACTGAGGAAAAGAGATTGGCTCGGTCTAGCCAATGGTCGTGAGAATTGCCTGGATTGACATTCTTGTCCACAGGGCGGGATCAGAACGGGCGACCAATGGCAGGGAGGGCCGAGCCAACTGCTCAAAATCGGACGGGGATTGGTTATTCTAACGACCAATGGCGGATCGGGGAGGCAGGATGACAGCCAATGGGGGAGCGGGGTGGGGCAATTCAAAGGCGCGCGGGACTGCAGCAGAGGACGCTGGTTGCGGTGAGGCGCTGCCGCAGGGGTGGGGGTGTCGGTTGGCCCCCGGGCCGGGCCCGCGCTGGGCGAGGGATGACCATGGGCCATTGACCGCACGAGGCGCTGCCGCGGGAATGCCCGGGGGGGGGCTGAGCTGCGGGGGACAAACGCCCCGCCCCCCACCGTGGCGCTGGAGCCCGAGGCTGGGGGCGGAGCTCAGTGTCTGGTTCTCGCCTCTCCCGGGGGGCGGGGCCGGAGCCGGAGGGTTTTTCCTCTCCCCGCCCCAGAACGTTCTCGGCGGCGCTGGAGCGGCCCCGCCCGCGGGGGTGGGTGTGAGCAGAGCCCGGCGCTGCCCCTCCCCCACGGGCCGGTCCCACCCGCAGCGACCCCCCCACCCCTCGGGCCGGGCGCGGAAGGGGCGTTACTGCAGCTCCGGTCCCGACCCCGCCCGCGAGCCGGGGGGTTTCTCCCCCCTCCGGCCTGTCTGCCGATTACGTCACTTCCTCTCCACCGGCCCTGGCCCCGCCCCCGCGCTCAGCCTGGCCGGCGCAGCTCCTACTGGAGGCGGGCGGGGTCCGGGGGAGCCGCGCTGGGACTCGCCGGCCGCGTGTGCGGCTCCGGCAGCGGAGGGGTTAACCGGGGTCCGGCGGGAACGTCCTGCGGCTGCCCGGAGCCCCCCGAGCCGCCGCCAGGTGAGGGGGGGCCCGGCCGGGCCGGGCCGGGAAGTGACTCCACCCCCCCCCCCCCCGTTTGTGTCTCGGACCCTCCGTGCGGGGCCCCCCCTCCCCGCGCCAGCGCCTTCCCCTGGTCCCGGCCGGGCCGCCCCGTTCTCCGGCCGCTCCGCCTCGTCCTGCCGCCCGCGCGGCCCCGCCCCGCCCCCCCCCCCTCGCAGCGGCGCCTGGTTCGCCTCGTGCTGCGGGCGGCTCGCGGCGCTGGTCCCCGCGGGGAGCAAAGAGGCGCCGCCCCAGCGCCCCGCACTCGCCCCCGCCAGGCTCCGGGGCGTCCGGAGAGGAGAGGGGGGCGGGGGCGGCCGCGGGGGCTGTGACGCGGGGCTGCTCCCTTCCTCCGGGCTTGTCCCCGTGGGGTGTCACTAACCACGTGACGTGTCCGTGGGACACACTCCAGTGCGCAGCAGTGCTGGGGCTCAGGCCATGTCCGGAGAGAAACGAGGACGGATTTGGGATCTGACTTGTGCAAGGCGGTTCTGTGAGACTCGAGCGTTTCCCCAAATGTGCATGTGCAGCACGTGTGCCCCAGGGAGCGAGTGTGGGGAGCCGGGGGATGCGGAGCGGCTTCTATCCCTGTCTGAAATGTCTCCATTGCCCTTCTCCCCTGCCAGGTGCAGAGCCCCCATGTCTGGCTCCAGAGCAGCCCCGGACCTGCAGAGACAGAGCGAGGACATGGCGGTGGCGGCGGAGCTGGTGACCTTGGAGGATGTGTCTGTGTGTTTCTCCCAGGAGGAATGGGGGCTGCTGGCCCCGGGGCAGAGAGCCCTCTACAGGGAGGTGATGCAGGAGAATTACCAGACCGTGCGCTGGCTGGGTGAGGAGTCCTGTCCCTGGGGGTGTCACAGGCTGTGTGGGCTCCGCAGCAGCTGGGTTGGCTTTGGTTCAGGGTCCCTCCCTGCCCCTGTCCCCAGTGTCAGGGGTGTGAGCCCCAGGAATCACTGGCTCCCCTGTGAGAGACTGTCCCCTCCACGGTCCCTGCCAGGGGAAGCAGGTTCAGGGACATGGCAGTGGTGCTGCTCTTCCCACAGCCCAGGTCTCCGTGTGCTTCCCACCATCTGCCTTGTCTGGATGTGTGAGTGGAGGGGCCCAGGCAGGAACGGCAGGTACCAGAGCTGTGGGGCTGGGGCCGGCTGCTCTTCATGCCTGTAGGGCACCCCTGGGGACAGCGTACTGCACCCCTGCTAGCACCTACCATTTAGGGGGAGTTCTTGAACAATCAAGCACAAATTCCCAAACAGACACACCAGCTCTCCCATGTACAGTAGTTTGCTTTCTCAGAAGTCACTGGTGGGTACCAGACACAGGACAAACCGGTTATGAGTAACGTGTACCCCAGTTTGGATGCAATGTTGCTCCCCGTAGGTCTCATAACACACCTCATCCAGTGTCCTCGGCCTGCATTGATATTGGGGGTTTTGAAGATAGTTGGGAGGTGCCAGCTAGGTCATGTGACAGCTGGTGGGGCCAAACCTGGGCAGTGGGTAGTAAAACTGTGAAGGCAAAAGCGCAGCTAGAATCTCAGCAGGAGGTTGTGGGGGAGGCAGAGATGGGAGATGTAACTAACCCCCTCCAGCTACACTTCTGCCATTCTCCTTCCCGCACCGAGGGAAACGCACTGGGTGCGGCTGGAAAGTGAGTCAGCAACAAGGCCGTGATGCAGGAGGAAAGTGGTAAACTACGCAGAGAAGCTGCTGCTGGCAGAGTAGAACTGAGGCAGTCGAGAGGGAGCCCAGCTGCAACAACAGCCACATCCCCCAGAGAGCAGCACAGCCAAACACCACCATGGCCGGCTGCAGGAACAGCAGCTCTTGTGGGTCGCTGGCAGGGCCCACCCAGCCACAGGCAAGCAGGGGTCGCAGAACAGGAGCCTCGGCAGTGTCTGAAGCAGCCAGCCCGGGACTCGGACAACTTCCTCTGCCTCCTGCTGGTTCAAGTAGTTCATCAGAGCCGAAGAGCTGGAGGAACCAGGTCCCAGCCAGGAGCTTTGTGGACAGAGCCCTTGGGGAGCCAGAGCTCTGCCAGAGCCTCTCTCTCCAAGTTCCAGTGATCTGCCCTGTGGCAGCTGCAGTCTGAGCCGTGTCTGCGGGCCTCGGTTTCGGCCCTGCCAGCCCTCACTGAGCTCACGTTTTGAGTCCAGCAGAAACACAGAGAAGTCCTGTGGCATCTTACAGACTAACTGATGTTCTGGAGCATCAGCTTTTGTGGGAAAGGCCAAATTCACCAGATGCACCAAGTGGAAATTCCAGAGGCCAGTAGAAGTAAACAGGCACAAGAAGAGGAGGGAGTCCCACCAAAGAAGAAGGCCAGAGTCAATGAGAGCAAGTCTGTCATGGAGGATGTAGCCCATTTCCAGCAGCTGATGTGGCGGTGTGAAAGCCAGAGCAGAGAAACTGCTTTTGCACTTGGCCAGCCATTCCTGGTCTGTGTTCAATCCTAAATAGATGGGGTCACACTTGCAAATGAATTGCAGCTCTGCAGTTGCTCTTTGAGGTTTGCTTTCGACATTTTCACATTGCAGGATGGCTACTTTTAAATCTGCTCCTGAGCGTCCCAGGAGGTTTTGTATGTTACTGTTCCTGGTATCTGATTTGCATCCATTTATTCTTTGACATGGAGACTGTCCAGTTTAGATGTGCAGGCGAATAAGCTCCGCTGGTTAAAATAAAATTAGAATATAAGTGGAGATACACATGTAGATCTGGAAGGGACCTCAGGAGGTCATCTAGTCCAGTCCCCTGCCCTCTTCGCAGGACCAAGCACCGTCTCTGACATCTATTTGCCCCAATTGCTCAATGGCCTCGTCAAGGATTGAACTCACAACCCTGGGTTAACCCTGGGTTAAGCAGGTGTGGTAGTGTCATTGGTGGGTAGAGATGGCACGGAGGTATGTGGAAGGGTGTGGTTTGTGATTTACAGTGTTGTGGTCTATAGTTGCTGGTGAGGATTTGTTTCAGGTTGGTGGGCTGGCTGTAGGCGAGGACACGCCTGCCTCCCAAGGTCTGTGAGAGCAAAGGATCGTTGTCCAGGATGGGTTGTAGGTCCCTGATGGTGCATTGGAGAGGCTTTAGTTGGGAGCTGTAGCTCATGGCCAGTGGTGTTCTGTTGTTTTCTTTGCTTGGCCTGTCTTGTAGCAGGTGACTTCTGGGTACACGTCTGGCTCTGTCAATCTGTTTCTTCACTTCCTAAGGTGAGTATTGTAGTTTCAGGAGAGCCTGGTAAAGGTCTTGAAGGTGTTTGCCTCTGTCTGAGGGATTGGAGCAAACGTGGTTGTACCTTTAGTGCTTGGCTGTAAACAGTGGATCGTGTGGTGTGCCCTGGATGGAAGCTGGAGGCATGGAGGTAGCATAGCGGTCCTGGGGTTTCTGGTATAGGGTTGTGTTAATCTGACCATCACTTATGTGCTCAGTAGTGTCCAGGAAGTGGATCTCTTGTGTGGACCATTCCAGGCTGACGTTCTTGGTGTGGAGACTGTTGATAACACAGTGAACTCTTCAAGAGCCTCTTTCTCGTGGGTCCAGATGATGATGATGTCATCAATGTAGCTCAAGTAGAGGAGGGGCACCAGGGGTCAAGAGCTGAGGAAGTTGTTCCGGGTCAGCCATAAAATTGTTGGCACAGTGTGGGGCCAGGCGGGTGCCCATTGCAGTGCCACTGATTTGAAGGTATAAACTGTCCTCAAATCTGAAATACTTGTGGGTGAGGACAAAATCTCAAAGTTCTGCCACCACTTGGGCCGTGGCATCATCAGGGAAACTGTTCCCAACAGCTTGAAGTCCATCTTCACGTGGGTTTTTTTTGTGTAAGGGACCTCTACATCCATGGAGGCCAGCATGGTGTTTTCAGGAAGATCACCAGTGCACAGCAATTTCCTGAGGAAGTGGGTGGTGTTTCAGAGAGAGCTCGGAGTGCTGGTAACATAAGGTCTGAGTCGAGAGTCCCCACAGCTGGACAAGGCTGCAATGAGAGCGCCAATGCCTGAGCTGATGGTGCCTCCAGAATGTCTAGATTTATGGATCTTGGGGCTCTGGGGGTGTGTCTGTGCAGATCTGTTCCTGCGCTTTTGTCAGGAGTGTCTTGAGCAGACGGTGCAGTTTCTGTGTGTGCTGCTCAGTGGGATCAGAGGACAGTAGCCTGTAGAAGGTGGTATTGGAGAGCTGCCTGGGGGTCTCCTTTTCATGGTCTGACCTATTCATGATGAGAACAGCAGCTCCTTTGCCAGCCTCTTGGATGACAACGCCAGAGCTGTTTCTGAGGCTGTGGGTGACATTGCATTCCGCACGGCTCAGGTCCTGGGACAAGCGATGTCGCTTTCCCACAATTTCTGCCTGTGCACAGAAGCGGAAGCGCTCTAGGTATACGTCCAGTCTGTTGTTTTGATTGCCAGGAAGGATTCCATGCAGAATTCTTCTTGTACTCGAGGTGTGATGGTGCCTGCAGGGCTGTTCTGAGTCTTGTTGAAAGTATTCCTGGCAAAACTGGGGCAGGGTTCCAGATCCCCACAGAACTGTGTCATGTTTGTGGGGGTGGTGTGGCACAAAGAGAGTCCCTGAGATAGCACAGACTCCTCTGCTGGGCTGTGTGTGTAGTTGGATAGATTGACAATGTTGCCGGGTGAGTTACGGGTACCACTACTGTGGCCCCAAATGGCAAGTAGGAGGTGAGAGAGTTTACAGTCCTGTAGAGAAGAGCAGCGGGCGTTGTAACTCTCCTGTCTCCTTTCAGTAAAGTCCAGCCACATGGGTGTTTGTGTGGGAGGCTGGTTTTAAGGAGAAGCTCCAGACTTGAGAGCTCCTTGTGATGTTTCCCTGTTTGCTGCACAGGATGCTGAACAGGTGGTTCCTCAGGTCTGTGGGAGTGTGCGACCAATCTCTCGACACAGTCCCTGCAGTGTGTCGGTTGCAGTGAGTGTTTCACCTTCAGCCCGTTGGGTGGGACGTCCATCCATTTGCACTTGGCGAGGAAGATGGTGTCTGTATCTGTGCAGGTTTTTTCATGGGTTTGTTGGATTCCGGCTCCACGTGGCTAAGTTCAGTGCCTGCCTGGTGCCAGGCATTGGGCGTAGCTGTGTTAGTTTTATCCACAAAAACAACACCAAATCGAGTGACTTGTTTGAGCTGAGTGGTCCTGTCCTGCCCTGGGATGCGGGGGGTGGAACAGGTCAAGGGGGAGGCTGAGTTCTACCCTAGAGAGTGCAGCAGAGCACTCGGCTCCCCCAGGAATGAGCTGGGCCATTCCCGAGGCAGGGGTGAGGCACCTGTACCCCAGGTGAGTGTGACATGGGATCTTGTACCATCCAGAGCCCGGCCTGTGCCTGGTGGGGAAGGAGCCTCTCTGGGTGGGCGGCTCAGATTCAGGGACTGGAAGAAGTAATGGCCTGGACCTTCCTGAACAAGATCAGCACTTGGTTAATTGCTCCCCAAGCAGGATTGCCAGCTCCCAAAGCTGATGTGATCTCCTGGGTGGAGCGAGGGGAGGCGCTGGGCATCCCAGATCTCCAGGGCGCTGAGAAAGGGGAGATCATCAGTGACCCCCACACAGGTGAGCAGTGAGCTAAAGAGACTCAGAAACCGATTTCCGTGTCCTCCTAGATGTCACTTGGGCCTTTTAATCCAGACTGACTGAGCCTTCAGCCTGTCTTCAGTTCCAGCCAGAGGGTGGGAGCAGGGCTGGGGTCCCTCTTCTGGGGAAGGGTTGTGAGGAAGGAGGAGCAGCTCAGTTCATGTTATTTCAGTCTTTCCATCAGCCGTTGGCTGCATTTCCCCTTCAGAGTTTTCCTTTGAGCTGTTTGGTTCTCTCTGTGTCCCAGTAGGTGAGGTGATGCTGCTCAAGAACAAGGAGGAGAATCTTCAGCTGGAAGAACCAGAGCAAGTGGCCTCCTGTGGGATATTCCTGGGAAGCTCTGAAGGTCGTGTTTCTCCGAGTCCTGAGCACAGAGAGACCTGTGAGAGTCAGCGTAGCCCAGAAAGGCAGCAGGGAAACCATGCAGGGGAGGGGCAGGATAGCTCCAGCCATGGGAGCAGAGGCGTGAGAAACACTAAAGAGAGCGAACAACAGAAAACCTGTGGGGGAAGCTTCAGTCTTAACAGTCTTTGTACCATCCACACAGGAGAGAAGCCCAATATCTGCCCTGACTGCGGGAGAAGCTTCCAGCTGCGCTCAGGTCTTATTAATCATCAGAGAACCCACACTGGAGAGAAACCCTTCCACTGCTCTGAGTGTGGGAAAAGCTTCTCACGCTCCTCAAGTCTTAAAAGTCATTGCAGAATCCACACAGGAGAGAGACCTTATAGCTGCCCTGACTGTGGGAAAAGGTTCAGACAGAGGTCATGCCTTGTTTTACATAGGAGAATCCACACAGGAGAGAGACCCTTCAACTGCTCTGAGTGTGGGAAAAGCTTTCGGCGAAACTCGCACCTTCTCACTCATCAGGTAATTCACAGCGGAGAGAAACCCTATCACTGCACTGTCTGCGGGAAAAGCTTCAGCAGGAGTGCAAACCTCGTTAAACATCAGAGTATCCACAGAGTGGATAAACCCTTCAACTGCTCTGAGTGCGGGAGATGGTTCAGTGACGTTTCCAGCCTTAATAAACATATGAGAATCCACACCCGGGGAAAACCCTTTCTCTGCTCTGACTGCGGGAAAAGCTTCAGTCAACGCTCATATCTGGTTGACCATCAGAAAACCCACACCGGGGACAAACCCTTCCGCTGCTCTGACTGTGGCAAAAGCTTCGTGCGGCTTTCAAAACTTACAAGTCATTGCAGAATCCACACAGGAGAGACACCCTATAGCTGCCCTGACTGTGGGAAAAGGTTCAGATATAGGTCATACCTTTTTATGCATAGGAGAATCCACACAGGAGAGAAACCCTTCAACTGCTCTGAGTGTGGGAAAAGCTTCTCATTCTCCTCAAGTCTTAGAAGTCATTGCAGAATCCACACAGGAGAGAGACCTTATAGCTGCCCTGACTGCGGGAGAAGTTTCCAGCTGCGCTCAGGTCTTATTGATCATCAGAGAACCCACACTGGAGAGAAACCTTTCCACTGCTCTGACTGTGGGAAACGCTTCTCATGCTCCTCAACTCTTAGAAGTCACTACAGAATCCACACAGGAGAGAGACCTTATAGCTGCCCTGACTGTGGGAAAAGGTTCAGACAGAGGTCATGCCTTGTTTTACACAGGAGAATCCACACAGGAGAGAGACCCTTTGACTGCTCTTACTGCCAGAAAAGCTTCAGTCGGAGTTCCCTCCTTGTTGTACATCAGAGAACCCACACAAGAGAGAAACCCTTCACCTGCTCCACCTGTGGGAAAAGCTTTCTTCAGCGCTCCAGTCTTAGTCGTCATCAGAGAACCCACGTTGGAGAGGAACCCTTCAACTGCTCTGACTGTGGGAAAAGCTTTCGTCAGCGCTCAAGTCTTACTTATCATCAGAGAACCCACACTGGAGAGAAACCCTTCCACTGCCCTGACTGTGGGAAAAGGTTCAGACAGAGGTCATGCCTTGTTTTACACAGGAGAAGCCACACAGGAGAGAAACCCTTTGACTGCTCTTACTGCCAGAAAAGCTTCAGTCGGAGTTCCCTCCTTGCTGTACATCAGAGAACCCACACAGGAGAGAAACCCTTCACCTGCTCCACCTGTGGGAAAAGCTTTACTCAGCGCTCCAGTCTTAGTCGTCATCAGAGAACCCACACTGGAGAGAAACCTTTCAGCTAATCTGACTGTGGGAAAAGCTTTTGTCAGCACTAAAATCTAACTGATCAGAGGAACCTTTCAGCTATTTTGTCTGTCCGGGAACACTCGCACATTGTCAATCATCAGAGAGTTCACACAAGAGAATAACCCACTGACTGCACTCACGTGGGTAACCTTCAGTGGCTGCTCGGACATTATTGATCATCAGAGAATTCACACAGGAGGGAAATCCCATAACTCTCTCTTTGTTGCTATTTTTGAAGCTGGGCCACCGGGCAAAAAGTCAGTGAGAACCCCATGAACTACCACACGGCTTCTCATTCCTCAAGGGTGTGGTGTTACGGAGCCAGTCAAGTAACTAAAATAAAGTCCACTTGTTCCCTACATTAACCCTTGCTCCTTTATAAAAGAACTAGACACACTGGAGTTTAAGGACCTGAACTTGATTAATTTTTGTTGTCTTTTTTTAATTAAATAAACTGAAAATGCTTCACTTGAGTTGTTGCTCTCGGGTGTGTCTGGAGAGGAGGGGTCAGTGCATGGGGACTCTGGGGAGAGACCATTGTCCTAGCCCACTGTCACCGCAGCAGCTTTGGGCCCAGGTGAGAAGCACCTCTGCTTGGCTGCTGCAGCTCCAGCAGGTCCACCCAGGGGAGCGGCGTATGTCCCTCGCCTGCGGCAGGGCCAGGGTCATCGGTCCTCTGCATTGCCCAGCCAGAGAGGAATGCAGCAAATGTGCACTTTCTCCTCGCTCCCTGATGGAGGGGAACAGCCAACCATGTCCCTGTATGAACTTAGGGGGGAGGGAGCTGCAGCTGTCCCCAAGGACACCTGGGGGTGGGATGCTCATGGCTGGGATAGTCCTGGGTGGGGGAGAGGGGGCATCCCCAGCCAACCCCTTTCTCATGTTGTGGTCGTCTCTTTTCTGTGTGGCCCCTGAGAAGCCATCCCGGTGCAGCCCATCCATTTCCTGGCACACCCACACCCCAGCCTGGCTCTAAGTTACAAGAAGAGAAAGCTGCAGACCAGAGTGGGTGGTCCTGGTTCTTACCATTTAGGAGTTCTCGACCAATGGACAAGCCCAGACCCAGACAGACAGACAGACATTCCCTCTCAGAGACTCTAGAGCGGATCCCCATGGGAACAGATGGAATTAAAAAGGCACCTGGGCAAGTAAAACGATGCAAAACTTCCTGTACAAATGAGATGAGCAAACGTTGCTGGTTCCTCTGCCTCTGTCTGTGCAGTGTTGGTCGTCGCCTTTGCGCCCGGGCACGGCAGCGGCAGTGATCATTGCTCTGTTCCTTCCTCTCTTTGCTTTGGCAACACTCACTGTTGTCAATGTCGGCTGACGTGCAGATGTGCTGACGTGGTCGCTGCCTGGGGAGGTCCCCTAAACCGAGCAACACAGCGTAGGAGCCCTGCCCTGAGCAGTCAGCAAGGCCCAGCTGCCTTTTAGCAGGGCTGAGCAGAACAGCCAGTGCACCGGTGGTTTGCCCTGGCACAGGCGCGGTAACAGACACACAACCAAAGCAGTGGGGGCTGGGAGAGGGGAGGGGCTACTTCTCTCAGGGTGGGGGAGGGGGACGCAGGCCCACCCACTCCACTGCTCCCCAGCCCGGGGCCCGAACAGCAGCTCCTGCCAATAACCAGTGAGTTTTCTCCCAAGCAATCAGCTCCAGCCCTGGGCTGTGGGGCTCCCCAGCCCCAGTCAGGGACCTTGCAGCCGGCGCAGCTCCAACTGCAGGGCTGTGGGTCTCCCCACACCCCAGCCAGGGACCCGGGGGCTGGCTCGTATGGGTGGGGAAGTCCAATGGCACAGTGAACAGTGGTAAGTGTGTCCCCCTCGTGTTAGTGAGTACTGGTAAGTGAAGCACTTGTTAAACGAGGGGTGAGGGTTAGTGCCACTTGCTGGGTGTGTCTGACAATCAGATGCAGATATTCTCGCGCTGTGAATTTGAGCACTAGGGTGACCGGATGCAGAGCTCCAGCTGTGCCCTGGCTGGTGCGGAATGAAGAAATAATCCCTTCCCTGGCTCTGCTGGCAGTGCCCCGCCCAGCGTCATCCCACACGCCCTGAGCCTTCTTGCTGCACATGCAGCTCTCAGCCGCTGTGATCCCCAGGGCCTTTTCTGCAGCCCTCTCCCTTCGCCAGGCGGTCCCCAGCCAGTGGTGCTGGGCTGGACGAACCCCAGGGAAGTGCGGGATTCTGCACTCGCCCTTGTTCAGCCGCTTCACGTTGAAAGAAGCTGAACAGCAGCACAGAGTGAAGTGAGAGCGGTGCCACGGTCACACAGGAAGCCTGGTGCTGAGCCAGAAACTGACCTCAGCTCTCATTCAAACAGCCACCCGGGGTCACAGGGAATGAAGAGAACAGGGCAACTTCCTGCTACCCGTTCCCTGCAGTCCAAGCATCTGGCTGGTGGGGGTTTAGGGACAGCCAGAGCAAGAGGTTGTGTCCTGGCCAGCTTGGCTAATAGCCATCGCTGCTCCTATCCTCCTCAATGAGCTACTGAGCCCTTCTTTGAAGCCAGTTACACCTGTGGCTCTCACGCCATCCTGTGGCAGCAGACACCTAGATTGGGTGAGAGAGCATTTCACGGTTGGTTTTTTTACGTCCTCCGGGTGTCGCAGTGCAACGACCTCCCCACTTGAGTTTCTTTGTTTCTACTCCATGCAGCTGACACACTGGTTTTCATCCGTGAACGCTTCTGCAGAAAGAGATGTTAGTTTTTAAGGTCCTAGACTACAGTCTCTGGAGCTGCACATCTCAGAGAGCTAGAAGGGACCTCAGGATGTCACTGTCCAGTCCCTGCCCTCAGGGCCAAACACAATCCCTGACAGACTTGTTTTTTTTTTTTTTTAGTATTATTTGCCCCAGATCCCCAAATGGCCCCTCAAGAACTGGGCTCACAACTCTGGTAAAGGAGAATGCGAGATAAAGGCAGTTGGAGCAGGCACTCATATCCTTTCACTAGACCATTTCATCAGAGTAGTGTAGAAGCCAGAATAGTTCTCCTTAATAGTGGGACCATCCCCACTGCTTACAACAAGCAACAGCTGAAAAAACTTGGCACAGCACTCACCATATTAAGGAACACAATTCAGTCTGCAGTGACCAGAGATCTAATGGCAAGATAATGAGTTTTTATGTTCTGCAATCTGTGATCAGGCCCAAGGAGTATTAGTGTTTCTTCAAAGACAAAAGAAAAGATTGCTCCCTCCCCTACTATAATGTAAGCTGCCACCACCAAAATGCTGGGCCCTGGGGCACCTGCCTCCTTTGCCACCCCATCCCGTGGGGCTGCTCCCCAGCAAAACCAGGAGAGGGATTAAAGGTGCCCTGGTCCTGGCTTGTTCTGAAAAAATCACCTTTCAGCTGCTGAGCTTTTATGTCCAACGTGGGGCATTTTTGCTCTTTTTACTAAAATTCTACTTGCTAGCTGGGGGCTCCAGTGGAGGCGGTACCAGTACCCAGGGGGTGGTAGGGACTAGGAGTTTTGGGGAGCCAGGTGGGGTGGGTGTGGGGAGCAGGCTGGGGTGGAGGGTGCAGAGGGTGAGCTGTGGTCCAAGGAAATGTTGGGAGTGGGCCAGAGGGCGCAGGGGAAGCTGCGGAGCGTGACTGGCTGCAGGGCTGTGGGCGTCCCACCACGCGGCCGGAGCTGCTTTGCGGCAGACAGCCACAGCTGCCCTGACACGCGGCAGGAGCCACTTTGCCATGTGCAGCTGGAGGTACCAGTGGCTCTCATGGAGGAGGTGGTGGCTCTTCCAGGCTGCAGCAGCAGTAAGTCCTTAACTTACCGGGGGGGAGGGGGAGTTAGGGGTCTGTGGGCAGGGGGGTGTTGGGAGCAGGCTGGGCGAGGGGGTGCTGCAGGCAGTGGGGGCTCAGCGACAGGCGAGCGAGTGGTGGTGTGGATGATCAAGCCGGCCTGACCTTCCTGTTATGGGAAAATCATTTATAGGTCATTTTATATGCATGTTTTAAAGAGTTTGTTCTTTTAGCTTCGCACTAGTAGCTGAAGCCTTAGGCCCAAGGTCAACCTGGCCTGAGAAGAATGCTGAAAACAGCAGCTGCAGAACCAGTGAAAACTGGCTGGTATTGTACTAATTGGGAGCTTGTGAAGTAGAGATAAAAGAACATAGGGAGTTGAGATAACCGCCTCCTAAAGAAGATCAAACACCCAGCAACAGACTGTCCGCTTAGCAACGGAACCATCCAATGAGGAGTAGTGAAGACCCCTACTCACATTAGGGGATTGGACTTTGGACAGGGGAAGGGGCGGTGTTATGAACTGTAAAGGGTATAATTGCCAGTGAATTTTGGGAGGCGGGTCCCTCTCCGGAGGCACCCAGCTCGAGCTGTGATTCTGTACCTCAATAAAGGTTACGTGTGGATTGGATTCTGAACTCAGAACTCTGTGGGATCCTAGAGTTGGACCCGACACCTGCGTGGGTGAGGGGGAGAGTTACCTCTTTTCCTTAACAGTTTGGCAACCCAGATGGGACTCCAGGCGACCGTCTCGGAGCCTCTCGTCTCCAAACTTCCACCTGGCGCCAACGGGTGAGTTCACCTGGGATCTTTGGCAGTGGGAGGCACCGAAGGGTGAGTCTTAAATTCCCACTTGCTAAATTCTAAATTCTGGTATCTAGTGCACTAAGGGGAGGTGCGCAGCCTGATCAGCATAAGGCGTATGTGGAGCACAGCCTGATCCGCGTAAGGCACATCTGGGGCGCAGCCTGATCCGCGTAAGGCGCATCTGGGGCGCAGCCTGATCCGCGTAAGGCGCACCTGGGGCGCAGCCTGATCCGCGTAAGGCGCACCTGTAGGGAATGCAGGATGGGTAGCGCTTTCGGCATCGAGAAGGGGACGCCCTTAGCCAAAGTGCTGGAAAATTGGAGGAAAATCGATGGTACCATGAGACTAGGAGAAAGGAAATTGATGCAGCTGTGTCAGGAGGATTGGCCTCTCTTAACGGCAGGCGGTAAGCCAGCAGAGAGGTGGCCAAGTGAAGGGACTTTTGATTTACAGGAGTTAACTTTTTTTTTTGACGTCAACAATTGGAAAACAGGTTCCCCAGACAAATGGATTGTTGGTATGTGTGGGATAATTGGGCATTTGCTAGGCAAAAAGAGAAGCCTGGGAAAAATTACTTAAAGGCCTTACAGAGCTCTGCTGCTGCGTCTGCGCTTGTGGAATCCGCTCCACCCTATGCTCCCCCTTCTGCTGTTCTTTCTTCTTCGCCTCCTTCCCTCCCCACAGTTGTCTTCCGGGCTCCCTTACCTCAGGTCCCCTTAGGACTGAAGCCTGCTAGGGAGGGAGGGGAACAGAGGCAATGGAGGGTGTTGATAACTAGCATTAACAAACCTTGGAGACCTCAGGATCTGATTACTTGGAGCCAACAGCTTCCCAGGCTCTGAGATAATCCAAAGAAGGTTGTGCAGGTAATTCGAGGAATATTTTGTGGAAAAAAAAATGATTTCTCTCCAGAGGGCATTGGAACCAAAAGGCAGCAAAAATTTCTGAAACACAAGTTACTGGGAGTAAGGAATATCAGAGCAGTTGCATCTGGGCTGTGAGAAACAGCTTCTTGGATAAAAGCCCAGCTTATGAGACCTTGAAGAAACTGCCCAACTCTGAAAGCTGTTAGTTTAACTCTCTGTGGTACAGAGTGGAGTCATGCAAGCATTTATGTTGCAGTATGTGTGTATCCATCATGGAGTTTTGTTTAAATTAATTGTTTTGCTAACACGTGTTTGTGTTAAAATCTGATAACTTGCCCTTGCAGCGACAAAGGGCTGTTTTGGTTTTGTACTGTGAAGTGTCTGGCAATTAGAATCTGTATTAATCTGCATTTCTCATCCATTTGTGTTTGAAGCTTATTTGCTTTTGACCAGTCTGGGGTAGTTTTGTCTATCTTGTTGGTGTATCCATAAGGAGGGGACGCCTTCTGATGTGGACACCTTCCAATATCAGAGAACAAAAGTTGTGTAAAACCTAAATAAGATCAAAGTTAAAATTTTCCCTTATGTTGTACAGTTAAGTAAATTATAGCGGTAACATTAATATATAGAAATAATGGATGAGATGTATGTGAAATCTCCTGCTAAGCGTTATGCCCAGCAGAACCACAGAGATCTGCAGAGTCTGGTAAACCAAATATACAAGTTAGGAGAAGGGTTTAACACCAATCTGCCAATAGCTCTCAGCATTATAAATCCAAGATTTACAAAAGGAAGGGGCACTCATGAAGGCCCAGAGCCCCTTCAATAGCCCAAATTTGGCCAGTTTTTCAAAAAAAAAGAAAAAAAAGAAGGTATGTACTTAACATGAGTGATCCTGTAATAAGGTGCGATGTATATAACTGTCCTTTAATAAAGGGAAGTAATAAAAGTCAAAGGGGAAGTCAGATCCCTGTAATAACATCTTCAAAGGGTGAAATCTAAACTACCAAAGTTTTCAATTTTAAGGGAGCAAGCATGTGATTTGAGGGAAAGAGTAAGTGAGAAAGTGAGTAAGCCCTTAACGCTGAAGTGTCTGAAGAACATTCAGAGTGAGTAGCTTGCAGAGTTTAGAAGGGACTGAGCATGTGTGTCAATGGAGTATTCTAAAATGTAATCTGCTGCTCCCATAGGGGGTAGAAAAGTATCCTTTTGTCTTTCAGAAACAGAGAAAAGCGGGTAGTTACTGAAGAACAACCTAAACATCGTGCATCTCCTTTTAAAATGAAGAATGTGGTTTTACATTTTATGTTTGTGCTTATCTTATTCATAGCATTATCAAATTGTCTATGTTGGTAAGTTAAAATATACATGGGCTCATTAAAACAAAATGGTCTGTATATTGCTGCCTTATTAAATGCCTTGGCTGACACAGCAGCTAAAGCTGTAGACCTTTCCCCTCTTGGGCCACTTCACTGTTTATGACTACTGCTGTTCAAACAAATTGGTTTGCTTCCAAATTCTCCTAAGTGGCCCAAACAACTGTCTGACTTGCCCTGTCTGCCAAGCCTATAACATGGGCAAACCTGTAAAGACAGTTCTGGCAACCAGATCTCCGCCTTTTAGGACTGTTCCTAAATTTATAAATGAACTCCATTCAACTACCCAAATGTAAATCTTTTGACTATGTGCTGGTTATTGTTTGTTTGTTCTCGGGATGGGTAAAAGCTTATCCATGTAGGAAAGCTGATGCCATCACAGTGGCTAAAAATCTTCTAAATCACTTTATCCCATCCTGGAAAATACCCCTTGTGATCTCCAGTAATAGAGGTACTCACTTCACTGGACTTAGTCCCTATGGGATTGTGTGTGGCTGCCCAAAGAAACAGCTGAGCAGCCCGAAGATTGACCAGGCCAATACCACACTTATCAAAGCAAGCATAGTTAAGTACTGTCAGAAACTGATGAGGTGTGTGCAGTCCTGTCATTCACAGGTCAAGGACGCTTTCCTGGAGGCCCCGATTGAACCGTGCCATAAGCTGCAACCAGGAGATTGGGTCTGTGTAAAGGTCCACCAGCGAAAGACTGCCCTGGAACCAAGGTGGAAGGGCCCCTACCAAGTCCTTTTGACCACCCATACCGCTGTGAAGTGCAAGGGCCTGCTGACCTGGAGCCACACCTCCCACTGCAAACTGGTTCCAGCTCCTACAGAGGCGGGTCCTGAAGAGGAGCACGGCAAACCTGGTACCGGCAATCCAGGCCCAGAAGCAGACGAACCTGAGGAACCAAGACTAAGGTACCAACTGTAGCCCAGGAAACCTGCCAGCGATAGGTGAAGAAAGCGACGAAGCCCTGAAGAACAGTCCAATGGGGCTGGCCAAACAGATCCTGCTGAACTTACGTTTAGTTTTGTTTTTAATACCTAGTAGCTATAGCCTATATGGCTCAAATACGTTTATGCTTTTAATGAACCAAGCTTCCCGAGAATTTAACACCACAGATGTTGGATACGTGCTCATAGCCCTGTACATTCAAAGGGAGGTGTCCCAATGATTCCAGTCCCACTAAATAACACTCAGATGAATGGCACATGGTTTGGTGAATTGGGCCAAAATAACACATGGTCTGATAAAGGGTTTAATGGCCTAGGAGATGTTCGTTTAGCCATAACCTCAGGTGGAGAATATTATTGGACGTGCAATGGCACAGAAGGCCGAGTGGGGAAAAGCAGGTGCGAGATAAGCGTTGTCCAGAATGAGGTTTGGTGTAAGATAAAGGCCTTGCCAACCTGAACATCTTCAGGTACTATTTGCAGTAAATGATGAAACCCCGATGCAGTAAAGCCTTAACAGCTAAGGTTGGCCATTATTTCATATGTGGCCAAACGGCATATAAAACCCTGCCCATACATTGGAGTGGAACCTGCTATATTGGGGCAGCCTTCCCAGCCATTTGGATAGTAGACCGTCCTCCCGGTAGCAGAGTCTGAAACTACCAAGAGATAACGAATGTGAAATGGTATTGGGGAGTCACGACCCCAGGTCTGGGTATGGCCTTTACGATGAAGAAAATCTGGAAGCTGCAGGAAGCTTTTGAGAAAGTAGCCAATGCTCCAACCAAAGCCCTCCAGGCCATCGATAAGGAATTGGGAAAAGTTAGGCAAATGGTCCTCCAAAACCGGTTGGCTTTAGATTACCTCCGAGCTTCCCAAGGGGGAGTCTGTGCTCTAGTTGGATCCCAAAGTTGTGTGTATGTAAATAATAGTAGCTATGAAATCTATGAAAAGGTAGAAAGGGCAGAGGCCCATGCCCGAGCCAGGGCACAAGCTGCCTACACCACCCCTGAGGGTGACTGGTTGCAAGATCTGTTTTCAGGATGGGGTTTATCCTCATGGCTCAGTGGTTTGTTTCGTTTATTAATTAAGATTCTCCTTCCTCTGTTTGTTGTACTGATAATATTATGCTCTGTTGTGTCATGTATTGAGGAGCTTTTGCAAAATATGTGAACACGCTCTATGCAAGGTTATTGTAAAATGCTTATGCAAAGCACGTTATAATATAGGTAGGCAGGGATGCCTACAAACTCAAAGGGGGGACTGTTATGGGAAAATCATTTATACGTCATTTTATATGCATGTTTTAAAGAGTTTATTCTCTTAGCTTAGCACTAGTAGCTAAAGAAGCTGAAGCCTTAGGCCCAGGTCAAGCTGACCGGAGAGAAATGCTGAAAACAACAGCTGCAGAACCGGTGAAAATTGCCCGATATCGTGCTAATTAGAAGTTTGCAAAACGGGAGATAAAAAGAATGTAAGGAGCTGAGATAACCGCCTCCTGAAGAAGATCAAACACCCAGCAACGGACTGTCCCCTTAGCAACGGGACCATCCAATGGGGAAGAGTAAAGACCCCTACTCAAATTAGGGGATTGGACTTTGGACAGGGGTATGGGCCGTGTTACGAACTGTAAAGGGTATAATTGCCAGCGATTTCTGGGAGGCGGGGTCCATCTCCAGAGGCACCCAGCTTGAGCTGTAATTCTGTACCTCAATAAAGGATACTTGTGGATTGGACTCCGAACTTGAAATTCTGTGGGATCCTAGAGTCGAACCCAACACCACACCTGTGAGGGTGAGAGAGAGTTAAATCTTTCCTTAACAGGGAGTGAGGAGAAAGTGCACATTTGCTGCATTCCTCTCCGGCTGGGCAGTGCAGAGGACCGATGACCCTGGCCCTGCCCCAGGCGAGAGACACACGCCGCTCCTCTGGGTGTACCTGCTGGAGCTGCAGCAGCCAAGCAGAGGTGCTTCTCACCTGGGCCCAAAGCTGCTGCAGTGAAAGGGGGCTTGGACGATGGTCTCTCCCCAGAGTCCCCATGCACTGACCCCTCCTCTCCAGACACACCCTAGAGCAACAACTCAAGTGAAGCATTTTCAGTTTATTTAATTAAAAAAAAACACCAGAAATTAATCAAGTTCAGGTCCTGAACAAACTCCAGTGTGTCTAGTTCTTTCATGAAGGAGCAGGGGTTAACGTCGGGAACAAGTCGACTTTTTTTTAAGTTACTTGACTGGCTCCGTAACACCACACCCTTGAGGAATGAGAAGCAGTGTGGTACTTCATGGGGTTCTCACTGAATTTTTGCCCAGTGGCCCAGCTTCAAAAATAGCAACAAAGAGAGAGTTACCGGATTTCCCTCCTGTGTGAATTCTCTGATGATCAGTAACGTCCGAGCAGCCACTGAAGGTTACCCACGTCAGTGCAGTCTGTGGGTTATTCTCTTGTGTGAACTCTCTGACGATTGACAATGTGCGAGTGTTCCCGGACAGACGAAACAGCTGAAAGGTTCCTCTGGTCTGTTAGATTTTAGTGCTGACAAAAGCTTTTCCCACAGTCAGATCAGCTGAAAGGTTTCTCTCCAACGTGGGTTCTCTGATGACGAATAAGACTGGAGTGCTGAGAAAAGCTTTTCCCACAGTCGGAGCAGGGGAAGGGTTTCTCTCCTGTGTGGGTTCTCCGATGTAAATCAAGGCTTGACCTCTGTATGAACCTTTTCCCACAGTCAGAGCAGTGGAAGGGTTTCTCTCCAGTGTGGGTTCTCTGATGATAAGTAAGACTTGAGCGCTGACAAAAGCTTTTCCCACACTCAGAGCAGTTGAAGGGTCTCTCTCTTGTGTGGCTTCTCCTATGAGTAACAAGGCATGACCTCTGTCTGAACCTTTTCCCACAGTCAGGGCAGCTATAAGGTCTCTCTCCTGTGTGGATTCTGCAGTGACTTTGAAGGCTTGAGGAGCATAAGAAGCTTTCCCCACACTCAGAGCAGTTGAAGGGTTTCTCTCTTGTGTGGCTTCTCCTATGTATAATGAGGTGTGACCTCTGTCTGAACCTTTTCCCACAGTCAGAGCAGCTACAAGGTCTCTCTCCTGTGTGCATTCTGTAGTGACTTTTAAGATTTGAGGGGCATGAGAAGCACTTCCCACACTCAGAGCATTGGAAGGGTTTCTCTCCCGTGTGGATTCTCTGATGAGCAACAAGCTGTGATCTCCATCTGTACTTTTTCTCAGTCAGGGCAGTCATAAGGTTTCTCTCCTGTGTGGATTCTGCAATGACTTTTAAGTTCTGAAGGCCACAAGAAGCTTTTGCCACAGTCAGAGCAGCGGAAGGGTTTGTCCCCGGTGTGGGTTTTCTGATGCTGAACAAGATATGAGCGTTGACTGAAGCTTTTCCCGCAATCAGAGCAGAGAAAGGGTTTTCCCCGGGTGTGGATACTCAGATGTTGATCAAGGCCAGAAATGTCACTGAACCATCTCCCGCACTCAGAGCAGTTGAAGGGTTTCTCCTCTCTGTGGATACTCTGATGGGTGACCAGGTTTGCACTGCTGCTGAAGCTTTTCCCACAGGCAGTGCAGTGATAGGGTTTCTCTCCTCTGTGAATTACCTGATGAGTGAGAAGGTGAGAGTGTTGCCGAAAGCTTTTCCCACACTCAGAGCAGTGGAAGGGTTTCTCTCCTGTGTGGGTTCTCTGATGAGCAATAAGACTTGAGCTCTGACGAAAACTTTTCCCACAATCAGAGCAGTTAAAGGGTCTCTCTCCTGTGTGGATTCTCTGATGAGCAACAAGTTTTGCCCTCCGACAGAAGCTTTTCCCACACTCAGAGCAGTTGAAGCGTTTCTCTCCAGTGTGGGTTCTCCTATGTGTAACAAGGTTTGACCTGTCTCTGAACCTTTTCCCACAGTCAGAGCAGCTATAAGGTCTCTCTCCTGTGTGGATTCTGCAATGACTTTTAAGACCTGAGGAGCATGAGAAGCGTTTCCCGCAGTCAGAGCAGTGGAAGGGTTTCTCTCCAGTGTGGGTTCTCTGGTGATAAATAAGACCTGAGGGCTTTTGGAAGCTTCTCCCACAGTCAGGGCAGATATTGGGCTTCTCTCCTGTACGGATGCTACAATGACTGTTAAGACTGAAGCTTTTCCCACAGGTTTTCTGTTGTTCACTCTCTTTAGTGTTTTTCACGCTTCTGCTTCCATGGCTGGAGTTATCCTGCCCCTCCCCTGCATGGTTTCCCTGCTGCCTTTCTGGGCTACGCTGACTCTCACAGGTCTCTCCGTGCTCAGGACTCTGAGACACACGACCTTCAGAGCTTCCCAGGAACGTCCCACAGGAGGCCACTTGCTCTGGTTCTTCCAGCTGAAGATTCTCCTCATCATTCTTGAGCAGCATCACCTCACCTGCTGGGACACAGAGAGAACCAGAAAACTCTGAAAGGGAACAGAAAAGGGGGAACGCAGCCAACAACTGATGGAAAGATTGAAATAACATGAACTGAGCTGCTCCTCCTTCCTCACAACCCTTCCCCAGAGGAGGGACCCCAGCCCTGCTCCCACCCTCTGGCTAAGGCTGATGACAGGCTGAAGGCTCAGTCAGTCTGGATGAAAAGGCCCAAGTGACATGTAGAAGGACACGGAAATCAGTTTCTGAGTCTCTCTAGCTCACTGCTCACCTGTGTGGGGGTCGCTGATGATCTCCCCTTTCTCAGAGCCCTGGAGATCTGGGACCCCCAGCGCCTCCCCTCGCTCCACCCAGGAGATCACATCAGCTTTGGGAACTGGAAATCCTGCTTGGGGAGCAATTAACCAAGTGCTGATCTTGTTCAGGAAGGTCCAGGCCATTACTTCTTCCAGCCCCAGGATCTAAGCCGCCCACCCAGAGAGGCTCCTTCCCCACCTGGCACAGGCCGGGCTCTGGATGGTACAAGATCCCATGACACGCTCACGTGGAGTACAGGTACCTCACCCCTGCCTCGGGAATGGCCCAGCTCATTCCTGGGGGAGCCGAGTGCTCTGCTGCACTCTCTAGGGTACAACTCAGCCTCCCTCTTGACCTGTTCCATCCCCGGGCAGGACAGGACCACTCACCTCAAACAAGACGAGACTCCATGTGGTGTTCTTTTTGTGGATAAAACTAACACAGCTACACCCAATGCCTGGCACCAGGCAGGCCCTGAATTTAGCCACGTGGAGCGGGAATCCATCAAACTCATGAAAAAACCTGCACAGATACAGACACCATCTTCCTCGCCAAGTGCAAATGGATGGACGTCCCACCCAACGGGCTGAAGGTGAAACACTCACTGCAACCGACACACTGCAAGGACTGTGTCGAGAGATTGGCCACACACTCCCACAGACCTGAGGAACCACCTGTTCAGCTTCCTGTGCAGCAAACAGGGAAACATCACAAGGAGCTCTCAAGTCTGGAGCCTCTCCTAAAAAACAGCCTCCCACACAAACGCCCAGGTGGCTGGACTTTACTGAAAGGAGACAGGAGAGTCACAACGCCCACTGCTCTTCTCTCCAGGACTGTAAACTCTCTCACCTCCGACTTGCCGCATGGGGCCACAGTAGTGGTACCTGTAACTCACCCAGCAACGTTGTCAATCTATCCAACCACACACAGGATGGTGGTTTCAGGAAGATCACCAGTGCACAGCAGTTTCCCGCTGATGCTCCAGAAAATCTGTTCGTCTACAAGGTGCCACAGGACTTGTCTGTGTTTCTGCTCGACTCAAAACGTGAGTTCTCTGAGGGCTGGCAGGGCTGAAACCGAGGCTCCAGGCAGGGCTCAGACTGCAGCTGCCACATGGCAGGTCACTGGAACTTGGAGAGAAAGGCTCTGGCAGAGCTCTGGCTCCACAAGGGCTCTGTCCTCAAAGCTCCTGGCTGGGGCCTGGTTCCTCTGGCTCTTTGGCTCTGATGCGCTGCGTGAACCAGCAGGAGGCAGAGGAAGTTGTCTGAGCAGCGAGGTGAGTCCTGGGCTGGCTGCTTCAGACACTGCCCAGGCTCCTGCTCTGCGGCCCCTGCCTGCCTGCGGCTGGGTGGGCCCTACCAGCAACCCACAAGAGCTGTTGCTCCTGCAGTCGGCCATGGTGCTGTTTGGCTTTGCTGCTCTCTGGGGGATGTGGCTGTTGTTGCAGTTGGGCTCCCCCTCGGCTGCCTCAGTTCTACTCTGCCAGCAGCAGCTTCTCTGCCTGGTTTACCACTTTCCTCCTGCATCACGGGCTTGTTGCTGATTCATTTTCCAGCCACATCCGGCGTGTTTCCCTCGGTGCGGGAAGGAGAATGGCAGAAGTGCTGCTGGAGGAGGGGGTTAGTTACAGCCCCCGTCTCCGCCTCCACCACAACCTCCTGCTGAGATTCTAGCTGCACTTTTGCCTTCACAGTTTTACAACTCACTGCCCATGTTTGGCCCCACCAGGTGTCACATTACCTAACTGGGCACCTCCCAACCATCTTCAAAACCCGCCCCCAGTATCAATGAAGGCCAAGGACGCTGGATGAGGTGTGTTATGAGACCTACGGGGAGTGACACTGAATCCCAACTCGGGCACATGTTTCTCATAACCGGTTTGTCCTGTGTCTGGTTCCCACCAGTGACTCCTGAGAAAGCAAACTACTGTACATGGGAGAGCTGGTGCCACTGTCTGGGAGTTTGTGTTTCATTATTCAAGAACTGCCCCTAAACGGTAAGAGCCAGCAGGGGTGCAGCACGCTGGCCCCAGGGGTACCCTGCAGGCATGAAGAGCAGCCGGACCCAGCCCCACACCTCTGGTACCTGACATTCCTGCCAGCGCCCCTCCACTCACACCTCCAGACAAGGCAGATGGTGGGGAAGCACGTGGAGACCTGGGCTGTGGGAAGAGCAGCACCACTGCCATGTTCCTGAACCTGCTTCCCCTGGGAGGGGCTGTGGAGGGGACAGTCTCTCACAGGGGACCCAGTGATTCCTGCAGCTCACACTCCTGACACTGGGGACAGGGGCAGGGAGGGACCCTGAACCAAAGCCAACCCAGCCTCTGACACCCCCGGGGACAGGACTCCTCACCCAGCCAGTGCACGGTTTGGTAATTCTCCTCCATCACCTCCCTGTAGAGGGCTCTCTGCCCCGGGCCCAGCAGCCCCCATTCCTCCTGGGAGAAACACACAGACACATCCTCCAAGGTCACCTTCTCTGCCACCGCCATGTCCTCGCTCTGTCTCTGCAGGTCCGGGGCTGCTCTGGAGCCAGACATGGGGGCTCTGCACCTGGCAGGGGAAAAGGGCAATGAGGGGACACTTCAGACGGGGCTGGAAGCCGCTCCGCTCCCCCAGCTCCCCACGCTCGCTCCCTGGGGCACACGTGCTGCACACGCACATTTGGGGAAACGCTCGAGTCTCACAGAACCACCTCGCACAAGTCAGATCCCAAATCCGTCCTCGTTTCTCTCCGGACGCGGCCTGAGCCCCAGCACTGCTGCGCACTGGAGTGTGTCCCACGGACACGTCACGTGGTTAGTGACACCCCACGGGGACAAGCCCGGAGGAAGGGAGCAGCTGAAGGGACAATGAGGATCACTGAACTGCACCGCGGGGGAGCACCGGCACCGTGCGACGAGCGCCCGGCCCCACTGGGGAACCGGGGGTGGGGGACACAAGCCCACCCAGAGCTCTCGGATCCCCTGTGGGGGGGGGGGTGCAATGGACTCAGGACCCCAAATCACTGAGGGGGACAAGGGAGAAGAAAACCAGGGGGGTGCAGAGGCCCTGGGGCGAAAACAAGAGAGCTGGGGGAGAACCGAGCACAGAGCCCCCAGCACCCACTGGTCCCTGCGGGGTGCAGAGCCCGCGGGCGCCGCCCAGAGACTCCGCCTGGAGGGGCGAGTGGAGCCAGGAGCGAAAACCGGCCCCGAGTCACAATCCCCCGGCCGCCTCCGCTCCCCTCCCCGGGCGCCCCGGAGCCGGGCGGGGGCGAGTGCGGGGCGCTGGGGCGGCGCCTCTTTGCTCCCCGCGGGGCCCAGCGCCGCGAGCCGCCCGCAGCACGAGACGAACCAGGCGCCGCTGCCGGGGGGGGGGGGGGGGGCTCGCGGCTCCCCGGGGTGGGGGGGTGGGGCCGCGCGGGCGGCAGGACGAGGCGGAGGGGCCGGAGAACGGGGCGGCCCGGCCGGGACCAGGGGGAGGCCCCGCACGGAGCGTCCGAGACACAAACGGGGAGGGGCGGAGTCATTTCCCGGCCGAGCCCCCCCTCACTCGGCGGCGGCTCCCTGTGGGGGGGCGGGGCTCAGGGGACTCCAGGCGGCGGCAGCGCGGGACCCAGCGGAGCGGCCGCAGGAAACTGGCTCCTCGGAAGTGACGTCCCAGGAGAAGCAGAAGGGGGCAGGGGAAGTGATGACAGGGAGAGGCGGGACCTCATGCGGGGAATAGAGACAAGAGAGATGAGCGACAGGCTGGAACTGACTGGGAAAGGGGAAGTGACGCAAGGGGGAGGCGGGAGTTGACGAGAGAGGGGAAGTGACGAAAGGGGGAGGCGGTGGCGGTGGCGGACTGCGGGTGGGGGCTAGAGACGTCTCCCACTCACAGGCTGTGCGGGAAACACTCGGCACCAGGCGGCTGCCCTTGTCCTGGCTCTGCGCCTGCGCAGCGGGAGACGGCTCAGTAGCTGTGTCTACACGTGCACACTACTTCGAAATAGCGCCCGTCACGGCTACCAGGGCAGCCCGCTCCCGGGACCTCTTCCAAGGCAGGGGGTCTCCGGCGGCAGGAAGGTCCTGGTAGGTCCGGGTAGTCTCCTTGGGGCATACGGACCCGGGATTGGGTGGAGCCTCTGGGGGCCTGTTCCTCCGGCCTAGCCAGGCAGCCACAGGCCCTTTCCCTTCAGCCCCGAGGAGCTCCTGCAGGCCCGTCCTCCCTGCCCCGAGGCCCAGCCCCGAATGGTTCCTGGGTCCCGCCTTTGGCTCTTCTAGCCCTTGGCCCCGCCCTCTGAGGGGCGGGCCTCTGGTCTTCTGACTCTGGCCCCACCCACCAGGGCCTCTGCAGAGCTTCCCCGGCCTCCGGGTCTGCAGGAGACCAAACTGACTCACTACAGGAACCAACATCACTACAACCGGAATGTTTTACACGAGGGAGCCCCGTGTAATCAATGTCTGATGCACCGATGGCGACTGCCCGGTCCCCCACAGCAACCCAGAGCCTTGGGGAGGTCTCACAACTCCCACACTGAGGGTCACCATAAATTGTGGTTTCACAACGAGGTGTTTACAAGGGAGCAGATCTCGGGGCTGACTCGCTCCCCACGCGGCTTTGCCTGGCAGGTGTCACACACGCGCCCTTTGCATCCCCATGCAGATGAGCTCTGGCGGACACGCCCCTCCCAGCCTGCAGCAGCGTTGCGTTCCCGCCGCCGCACCCCCTACCTATGGGCGGTTGTTACTATTAAACACCAATGAAAAGTCCGTTCCGAAGGAGCAGTCGGGGCCTTTGCACAATCTGCGCATTTAAAACAATCCCCAGGGCTTTGCAGTGTCACAGCACAAGCCCGGGGAAAGTGCAGCTGTGAGCACGAGGCAGCTCCGCCCCCCAGGGACCGCCCAGCGCTCCGCCCAGTCCCTCCTCCCCGGCTCAGCAGCTGGTCCTGCCCCTGCACATGCTCCGCCCTAGTGCTCAGCCGGAGGCACAGGCGTCCCCGGGAGCATCGCCGCAGCCGATTCCGGTTTGTGCTCGAGCCCTTGCTGAGCGGTGGAGCCGCAGCCCGTCTGTGCGCCTCAGCCCCCACCCCTGGGTCCGGCCGCGGCCCTCACGCGCACATGGGGGAGCAGAACAGAACGTGCAGCTGGAATCTGAACCCCCTTTTGTGTGCAGCTCCCGGCACTGCCCACAGACCGTCCCGCCTGCCTTGGGAATGGGCCATCGCTCTCCCCCCGGCCGCTCTGCGCCCACAGAGGCCAGAGCTAAAGCATCCCGGCTCTGCAATGGCCAGTGACGGGCGTCGCTCCCGGGGAGCCGAGGGGAAGCCGCTCTCCCAGGGTACCCGGCCGGCGCGAGCTCCACACCGGTAACGTCTGGAGTGGTGCTGGGGGTGAAGCGTCGTCCTCGCTGTCGGACACACACAGCTGAGTTCTACGAGCTCTGGGCCCGGCGATCCCCCTGCACTTATGGGTGTAAAGCCGCCGCGATGGGCCCCAAGGCCTTGGAGCTCCGCGGAGAACCAGCCTGTTCTCTGGGTGACTGCTGGGTGCTGGCGTGTGCGCTGGGAGGGGAACAGCCACACGGCTCCCAGCACTGGGCCCAGTCCAGTCTGGGCCCCTCACCTGCTCAGGCTCCCCAGCCTTGTACTGCAGCCCAGCGGGGGCTTTTCCTCGGCATCACACACCTGCCTGACAGCTGCGCACAGGTGCTCGCGCTGGGCGATCGCTTTGCTCCAGGCGAGCAGCCGAGGTGACTGGTGAGAGGGGCCTGGGGGCCCAACGACCATGTGATCCCCCCACAGCCTGGGGAAGGGCCGGGACAACCCCCTCCTGCCTCACTCCCGGGGGGGTTTGGTCCCCGGCACCTCTGGAAATCCCACTGGGCCCCATCTGCAGCTTTAGACTTTAAAACCCCCTGGAAGCTCTGGGCCTGAGTGAGCTGCTGCCCGGGCGCCGGTTTTGAGCTGGAGCCTCTGGTTGAAAAGGCAACTGGCAGTGTCCAGTCAGCGCCCACAGTCCAGGCACCAGCAGCGACCGGCACCGACATGGGCTGGGGCGAGGGAGCGGCAGTGCTGGGAGGGGTCAGTCTGTGCCGCGGGGTCACTGCCAGGGACAGAGATTCCCTGCGGCTGCGCTGGGAGGGGGCAGATTGTCAGGGGAGCCGCGTTTGTCCCCCCGGGGTTGGTACCGGGACTGAAATAAGGGCGGAGGGGCCCAGAGAAGGTGCGGGTGAAAGTGCAGAGATGGGACCTGTCAGTCACATTGTAAAATGAGACCTCGCCCGCCTCGTAGTCCAGGAAAATCCCCACCCGGCCGGGCCTGGCGCTCACGGGGAGGGGGGTAATGGGGGCAGGTGAGGCCTTTGTATCCCCCGTCCCTCAGCCACACGGCCCAGGATCTATCCCCAGGTGAAAGTCTGACCTGCCCCTTCCTGCTCACAGATCCCCTGCAAACCCCCAGCCCCCCCTCAGTCTTGTCTCCCACCTCCACCTCCCAGCAGCACATCCCCGCCGCCTGCACCGTTACCCTCAGGGCAGGAGAAGCAGTTGCGCCAGGTCCCAGGTGTCGGGGGCCCCAAGGCTCCCGAACTCCATTTTGCGTAAAGGGCCCCATGGAAACGCGCCGCGTCATTCTCAGTCTCACGTTAACGTCAGCGCCGTTTCTCGTGCATCAGCTGCACGAGTCAGTGTGACCAGACTGCAGAGAATCCGGATGTCACATTCACAGCTCAGTGTGCTGGGCGGGAGGGGCTGTGACTGAGCTGTCCCCGGGCCCCACCTGTTTGCAACCCTCCCCTGCAGGAAAGGGCTCAGGAGGCCCTGAGACAAAGGCCCAAACTCCCGGGGCTCTGGCGCAAAGCTCCGCCCAGGGGCCGGCAGCACGTGGGCGGGGCCCGACGCCATTCTGACCGCAAAGCGCAGAGAGACCAACGCGGCAGCTGGAGAACCGGAGCTCCAGCCAGACACCGGCACTTGTGGGCCCCGCCCGCCCCGACCCAGCCCAGGGAGACTGAGGCAGGGACCGGGGCAGCTCTGCTGCAGGCCGCCGGGGTTGCTCCAGCGCTGAGGTCCCTCAGCGGACACAGGTGGAGTTATCGGCACCGAGACCCATGTGAAAATCCCGCCAGGCGTCTCTCTGCGTCGCGAGGGGCCCGAGTGCTCTGAGCACGTGGCTGTAAATGAGACGCCCAAGGGGGGTCGGTGTCGGTCTGTCCCCTCCAGAGGAGTTTAACGTGTCCGTGTGACACTGGAGCTGTGTCTACACGTGCACGCTACTTCGAAGTAGCGGCACTAACTTCGAAATAGCGCCCGTCGCGGCTACACGCGCCGGGCGCTATTTCGAAGTTAACTTCGACGTTAGGCGGCGAGACGTCGAGGTCGCTAACCCCACGAGGGGATAGGAATAGCGCCCTACTTCGACGTTCAAAGTTGAAGGAGGGACAGTGTAGACAATCCGCGTCCCGCAACGTCGAAATTGGCGGGTCCTCCATGGCGGCCATCAGCTGGGGGGTTGAGAGACGCTCTCTCCAGCCCCTCAGCTCACTGGTGGCCGCGTGGAGCGGCCCCTTAAAGGTCCCCTCCCCCTCCCTGCCTCTGCAGGAAGTTGAGGCCTGCACACGCGGGCAGCTTGCAGCACCCTCAGCCACCCACCCAGCGGCGATGGCTAGCCAGGAGCCCCCCCAGGGGACCCCCCCCAAGGGGAGCCAGGGCAGCCAGCCCAGCCAGAGGGCCAGCCAGTCTGGGAAGCGGCAGCGGGGCCCCTCCTGGACGGAGGCCGAGCTGCGGGACCTGCTGGGGCTCTGGAGCGAGGAGGAGGTGCTCCAGGTAATGGGGAGCAAGAGGCGGAACGCGGATGCGTTCGCTCGGCTGGCCGAGGGCCTGGCTGCCCGGGGTCACCCTGCCCGCGCTCCGGATCATGTGAGGAGTAAGGTGAAGGAGCTGCGGCAGGGTTATGCCCGGGCCCAGGATGCGGCCAGCCGATCTGGGGCCGCCCCCTGTCACTTGCCCCTTTTACAGGGAGCTCAGGGACATCCTGGGCTCCCGGCACACCTCCTCCCCTCCAGCCACCCTTGACACCTCGGCTGACGAGCCCCAGCAGGCCCTGCAGCCGGAGTCCGCCCCGGAGGCAAGCCCCGCACTCCGGGGGCCCCCCCCGGAGGCCATCCCCGGGACATCGCGGCAGGAGGAGGAGGAGGAGGGGGGCTCCTCCTCCGCAGAATCCAGCCTGCAGATCCTCCTCCTGCCATCCCGGAGCAGCAGCAGGGCCTCCGACCCCCGGGGATCTCCGGACTGTGGGAGCGGACCGACAGGTAGGTACCCCTCTCTGGTGGACACCCCTGGGCTTGAGGGGCGGGGGTAAGAGAGATGTGTCCAGGGCCCCCCACATGCTCACATGGCCATGGCCCCAAGGACACCAGGGCCATGGCCCTCACAGCACTGCAGCCATCAGCCCCTGCCCCCCCCCCACCCCGCACGACAGTGCCATGCCCCATCCCCGGGCCAGGGGGGAGCGGAACCTCGAGGGGCCCCCGGGCGGAGTGGGTGGGACACCCCGGAGCAGCAGCATGTGATGGAGTGCGGGGAGTGCCAAAGGGAGACTCAGGCTACATATGAGCCACAAGAGCCGAAGAGCTCCCAGGGCCAAAGGAGGATCCTGGGGCTACAGCTGGCAGGTGACACCTCTGCCCTGAACCAACAGGAGGGAGGAGCCGAGCTGGCTTGGAATTGGGGGGGGCGAGGGCGGGGGCCACAGGTAGAGGCTAGGGGAAGGGAGAGCTGGTAGGCAGCCAGCCTGAGGAGGGGGAAAGCTGCATCCCAGAGGGGCCCCCCTTGGGGTCTTCTCCCCAGGACGGGTTGGAAGGACTGTCTCTTCCGACAGCTGGTGCTGTCACTCCTGCCAGAAACTGGCCATCTGTGGCCTAAGAAACCTCTCCTGCTCTCAGACCCTGTGGGGTGAAGTGAGAGTCGCTCCCACCAGGGGACGGGGTGCAGGGCAGGGGGACCCCTGAACCCCATCCATCACAGCAGCATCTCCCGGGGACGGGGATGGGGAACCTGCAGCACAGGGCAGGGGGGACAAAGGCCACAGCTCGGGGCCCACACTAACGCCTGTCTCCATTCTTCTTTCCCCCCTCCTCTCCTGTGTCCTGCACCTGCACCATCAGAAGGACCGGAAGAGAGCGCCAGCGAGGCCTCAGTTGTCCCGGAGAGCCCTCCGGGACCATCGCTCCAGGGCAGCCCCTCGGCCGAGGAACGACCGGCCCCGCGGAGGGCTAGACGGCGGACCCCACGCCTACTACCGCCGACGGCGACGGACCCCCAGCTGCTGGCCATCCTCCGCCGGCAGCTGGAGGTCTCGGAGCAGCACCTCCAGCTGCAGGAGCGGGCGCTGGCCTGGCGCCAGGAGGCATGGGGGGCCTATATGCAGACATTTAACCGCCTGGTGGACTACCTGGCCCCCCATGCCGCGCCGGCCGACCCATCGCCCGCCCTGCCCGCTGCTGCAGCCCCACCACCAGCTGCTCCGCCCGTCGCCGGCCCGTCCATCGTTGCCCCACCACCCACCCGCGAGGGCCAGAGCGCCAAGGGACCCCTGGAGCCACCTGAGACTCGCCGGCCCCCATACCTTCCGGTCCAGCCCGCTCCCACCCAGCCGCAGACCAGGCTGCGAGCGCGGCGGGGCTCCCGGCCGGGAACGCCCAGTGCCAGGCTATAGGGGCGAGGGGCCCGGGATGTGGCCACCCCCTTGTATATAGTTGGACCCTGTTTTTTTGGTCCCCCAGTTTGCCCCGTTCCCCCCCATGTAAATAGTTCTCCCCTTTCTCCTCCCTGGTTTTCTTTTTATTATGTATGGCACACAGTTGTTTCTTTGGATTGTTTTATTTTTGTACATATTGCTTTGGTTGAACGTTTGTACCTAGTTTTCTGTTTGTGGTTCACATATTTATTTACACCCAAAAAAAATGGTTCGGCCAGAAAAAAAAAAATTTACGTTCAGCCACAAGTTCGTGCTGTCATTTGTCCAGGACAAGTAGGGGGGGGGGCGGTGGGGTGCTCCATGGTGTGGGCGTTGGGGCAGGAGTGTGGGGGAGGAAGGGGCGGGCAGTAGGGGGCCTGGGCATAGTTCACCCCGCGGACTGTTGGTCGAAGTGGGCCCGCAGGGCCTCCCGGACTCGGGTCCCCTCGGGGTCCACCTGCCGACTGGGGGCAGCAGGTGGCTGGACGTGTGCCCTGCTGGCCTCCGCAGCCCAGCCCTGCAGAAAGGTCTCCCCCTTGCTCTCCACGAGGTTGTGCAGGGCGCAGCAGGCACCCACAATCTGGGGGATGTTGTTGGGGCCCGCATCCAGGCGGGTCAGGAGACATCTCCAGCGTCCCTTCAGGCGGCCAAATGAGCGCTCCACCACCTGGCGTGCACGGTTCAGGCGCTCGTTGAAGCGCTCCTGGCTAGCGGAGAGGTGGCCCGTGTAGGGGTGCATGAGCCACGGCCGGAGGGGGTAGGCCGCATCTGCGATGACGCAGAAGGGCATGGTGGTGTCCCCCAGAGGGATCTCCCGCTGGGGGATGTAGGTCCCCGCCTCCAGCCAGCGGCACAGGCCCGAGTTCCAAAAAACCCGGGTGTCGTGGGTGCTGCCAGGCCAGCCCACGTAAATGTCCTGGAAACGTCCCTGGCTGTCCACCAAGGCCTGCAGGACGACAGAATGGCAGCCCTTGCGATTCAGGTATCGTCCTCCACTGTGATGCGGGGCGCGGATGGGGATGTGAGTCCCATCCAGAGCCCCGAAGCAGTTGGGGAAGCCCAGGGTGGCAAAGGTGGCGACGGTGGCATCTGGGTCCCCCAGCCTCACGAGCCTGTGCAGGAGCATGGCGTTGATGGCACGCACGACCTGCAAAGAAAGCACATGGGAGAGCACCAATGAGCGGTGAGCAGGGTGTGCGTGGCCCTGCCCTGCCCTGGCCTGCCCTGCCCTGCCCTGCCCTGCTGTGGCCCCCCTCCCCTGCCCTGGCCTGCCCTGCTCTGGCCCCGCTGCCCTGGCCCCCCTGCCCTGCCCTGGCCTGCCCTGCTCTGGTTCCCCTCCCCTGCTCTGGCCCTGCCCTGCCCTGCCCTGCTCTGGCCCCCGTGCCCTGCCCTGGCCTCCCCCTGTGGGTTCTCTTACCTCCATGAGGACAGCCCCAACGGTGGCCTTGCCGACACCAAACTGCTGCCCCACGGATCGGTAGCTGTCCAGAGTGGCCAGCTTCCAGACAGCGATGCCGACCCGTTTCTGCACTGTGAGGGCACGCCGCATGGCAGTGTCCTGGTGCCTGAGTGCGGGGGTGAGCCACTGGCACAGCTCCAGGAATGTCTGCCAGGTCATCCTGAAGTTCCTGAGCCAGTGGTCGTCGTCCCACTCCCCAAGCACCAGCCGCTCCCACCAGTCGGTGCTGGTGGGGTAGCTCCACAGCCGCCGGCGTGTGAGGCGGGGGGTGGAGCGGGGTGCTGCAGGGGTAGGGGTTGAGCCCTGCTGCCCTGGGGGCAGCTCCTCCCCTGGGGCAAGGAGGTGCTCAGCTGCCTCCCACATGGCATGGGTCAGGGCAAGCCCTGCTCCTGCCGGGAGGGTTGGGTGGACCTCTAGCTGCTGCTGCTGCTGCTGCTGGGGGGTCCATGACTGCGGCGCCCGGGGTCTGTGTGCCTATGGCTCCTCAGACCGCGTGCTGTGCAGGCTGAGTGTGTGTGGGAGGGGCCCTTTAAGGGAGCGGCTAGCTGTTGCCCCGGAAGCGCTAGTCCGCCCGTTGACCCTGTCTGCAGCTGTGCCTGGCATCCCTATTTCGATGTGTGCTACTTGGGCGTGTAGACGTTCCCTCGCTGCGCCTATTTCGATGTTGGGCTGAGCAACGTCGAAGTTGAACATCGACGTTGCCGGCCCTGGAAGACGTGTAGACGCTATTCATCGAAATAGGCTACTTCGATGTAGGCTTCACGTGTAGACGTAGCCTGGCGCAGCTGCAAAGCCGGCGAGGGAGAGAGGAAAGTCCCCGCTTGCTCCAGCCTTCCCCTCCGGCTCCAGCGAGAGCCTCCGGGGCGCGCTGGGCTCCCCAGCCCACTGCAGAGCAGCCGGGAGACAGGGGCAGAAGGGCTCTTCTCTGGGCCGCTCTCCCCGCGCCCGAGGGACGCCCCCGGGACTCAGCTGCGCACCGAGCTGTGAATGAAAAGCCCCACGTGGCGCGGAACAGCCCCTGTCCCACGTCCTGCGTCCCTCTCCCCGTGGCCGGCCCGGCCCCTCTGCGCACCCCAGCGGCAGACGGCGGTGGAGAGGCAGCTGGTGGCGTGGGAGTTCCTGGCACCAGTGTTACTGGGCTGCCTCGGGCAGCTGTAGCTGCAAACCAAGGTGGGGTCGATCTTGCTGTCCCATAGGTGCCCCGCAGGCGTCGCTCTGTACAGCAGCCCTGACCCCTGCGTAATTCAGAGGGCATTGGTTGTAAGACCGTACATTTAGGCTCTTTAACCAGTTTAGCCTTTAAGTGCTGGCTGCAATGGTTTGCCACTGTTAAGAGGTCTGCTAAAGGTTTAGTTTCCCAGCCCCCAGTCATTCGTTTCAGCTGTCTCTGTACAGCTGGGTTTAATCCATTCACAAAGGCGGCACCCAGCGCCTGTTGAGCAGTCTCAGCTGGATTGTCATTGCCAGAGTGCCTCTCAAATACCTTTGTAAGCCTTTCCAAATAGGCACCTGGTGTTTCCTTATCTTCCTGCTTGCAGAGATTAATTTTAACCCAATCTGGTCGCTTGGGAAAAACTGTAAGGATACTGTCAAGCAGCCTGTTTCTAGCTTGTGTAAGCTCAGTATCATGAGTTCCTGCCCCTGGCACTCCTTGGATGGGCTCAGCTGGCCCCTCTGCTTTCCTTATGATCTTTTTATGCTTATCAGGCAAGCTCACCCTTAAAAGCTGATCGAGGTCCTGCCAATTTGGGTCATAAGACCGGATCACTAGCACTAGTCCTGATTGAAACTTTACCGGGTCGTCTTCTGCTGGGGGAAAGTCTTTAGCCATTGCATGTAATTCAGTTCTAGTCCAGAGTTGGTAAACCTGCATGCGCCCTCCTTGGGGGTTTGGGACTTCTCGTAAAGGAAAAATTTGAGTGGTTGGGCTATTATGTGTTTCCCCCCATGCATCTTACTAATGGTTGTCCCTTTGAAGGTGGTGTCTTGAGGACAATAGTAGCTGCAGCGGCTGGCTGGTAGGTCATGAGGTGCACCCTGGATCCCTTTTCTTCCCTCTCTACAGAGGCTTCTGAATCCCTTTGATCCTCCTGGGCCTGGGGACCTGCGTTTGGACAAGGTAGAGGATTCCAGACAGAACACAGGACATCGTCATATCGTCCTGGGAGTTAGGGCTTGGAAGGCAAGGATACAATTGCCCCATAAATGGCTCACTTGGCTGTGTGTCTGCTGTTTTGTGTTGTACATCTGCACCTTGAAGCGGTCTGATTTTTGACTGAAGTTTCTCCTGGGAATCTTTTAAACTTCTTAAACGAGACTCGTTCTGCCTTTTACAAGTCTCTTCATACCATGATAACGAGGGAGACCATTGTTGATCGGGTTCTTTTCGCTCCACAACCCTCAAGAGCGCCTCGTAAATGGAGGATTTTATCCCTATCAATGGTACTGAATAGAGGGAACTGCAGTTTGGGATTGTCCCAGGTATAAAGATTCCTTTTGTCTAGAAACTTGCAAGTAATTTCCCCTAGTGAGTGTACATAAAAACAGCTGGACGGCCTTTAGAGGGTACCGGCATTCCTGGAGTCTGACCTATCCCCAGCATTGATTTTCTCCCTGTGAGGCACCGAATGGAAGTTCTCCTGGCTCATAGGGTGCAAGGCAGTGAACCGAATTTCACCTGGTTCACAAGATCTCTCCCTGCAAGGCACCAAACCGAAGCTCACCTGGTTACAGAGTGTGAGGCACTGGACCAAAGCCCCCCTGGCTCATGGGGGAGGGGGGCGTGTTCCCAGCAGCCGCTCCAGCCCAGCAGGACGCCTGGCGGGAGTTAAGTCTGCCCGTGCTTAGGGATATCATTAATGGTTAGTCTTCAGAACAGAAACAGAGGGAGGCAACAAAACTTCCCACAGTTCCGTGTGCCGAAAAAGAGTCGTGGCACCACACCAGCTTTTAGTGTCCGAACACAGAGGCCCCAGCGCATGGCTGCCTCACGAGAGACACTGGTGTGCCCTTTGGGAACTGAGACATACAACACAGGCCTAATAGACACAGACAGACAGACACAGACCGTTAGCTGCTCCACAAAGGTGGAACCCGTAGCTCCCCCTTACCCTGATGGCCGCCAGCACTGCAGTCCCAAGCCCCTGCTGGGAGATTCTGTAACAGGTATCCCCCTTACCTTCTATTGAGCGGTCTTCAGAGGCTTGGAGGTCGGGCGCCGGCCCCCCCGTCCGGGCAAGTGGTGCGTTGGGATCTCGGTGGAACCTCCAGATTGCTGAAGCACAAGACGTCTCTGTGTAGGCGGCGAACGTTCAGCTTTACTGAATTCAATCAGGCAACAGATGAGCCAAACTGGACAGGAGTAAAACCAGGCCCAGCAAGGCTGCTTGGTGCAGCGAACTCTGGTATTTTATCCCCTCACGCAAACAACGCCCAGTGTCAGAGGCAGTTAGTTAGAGCAGCGTAAATCACTTTCCAAAGAGAAACTGTTATCAGCAGAGAGAAACAGGTACCGGGGAGCTGGAGCCCCAACTCCAAACAGCCCATTAACGCATTCCATAGAGCTCATCCTCCCGCCGTTCCCAAACAGGTCAAGGAAAGGACCAGCTCCTGTGCGCGCGGGAGTAAGGGCTGTGAAGTGGCGTCTATACAAGATGGCTTCCGCAATCAGTTACAGCTACTCTTTGGTCTACCCCCACCCCCCGCCCCCAGGCTACCAGCAAGGATGGAGAGTCCTCTCCAGCTGGCACCCTCCAACACGCCACATGGCCTGGGCTAGTGTTTGGAGCAAGTGCACTGCCCAAGGGCACCGCCCCCTCTGGGTCACCCCAGTCGGCTGCAAAGGAAAGAGACGTCAGTACGTTTGGAACTGAGGTGACTGCAAGGAGATGCTGGAAAGCAGGTTGACGACTCCTCCCTGCTACCCGCCTTAGGGGCTCCACTCCGCACTTGCTGGCTGAGTTTGCTCCCATAGCCTTTGCCTCTCCCGATCCTGCCCACAAGGCAGTGGGGAAGGTTCTCACAGGGGTGTCTGCCCCGGGGCGGGGGGTGTAAGGAGTCAGGGCCCCTTGGACGCCAGTGACCAAATGGTGGTTCAGACACCATTTGGATTAGCCCAATGGAGGGACCCAAGTATCCCAGACCCTCATCTCCTGCAGAACGAGGGGGCAGAAGCTGCCTCAACACATCCACCATCACATTCGGGTGGTCCACACTGCCCGCCTGGTGCCTGTGGGCTGCTGGCGCTGCCGCTGCTGTGGGCTCACGGACGACCATGTGAGCAAGAAGAGATAACACACAGCAAATGGCAGGGAGGGTCAGTCTGGCTTGATCATCCACACCACCACTCGCTCCCCTGTCGCTGAGCCCCCCCCGCCACCTGCAGCACCCCCCCCCCGCCCACAGACCCCTAACTCCCTCTCCCCTGAGTAAGTTAAGGACTTACTGCTGCTGCAGCCTGGAAGAGCTGCCACCTCCTCCACCAGAGCTACGCGTACCTCAACTGCGCACAGCAAAGCAGCTCCTGCCGTGCGACAGGGCAGCTGTGGCTGTCTGCTGCAAAGCAGCTCCGGCCGCGTGGTGGGACGCCCACAGCCCTGCAGCCAGGCACATCCCGTCACACTCTGCAGCTTCCCCTGCGCCCTCTGGCCCACTCGCAACATTTCCTTGGACCACAGCTCACCCCCTGCACCCTCCACCCCAGCCTGCTCCCAACACCCACCCCACCTGGCTCCCCAAAACTCCTAGTCCCTACCACCCCCTGGGTACTGGTACCGCCTCCACTGGAGCCCCCAGCTAGCAAGTAGAATTTTAGTGAAAAGAGCAAAAATGCCCCATGGTGGGCATAAAAGCTCAGCAGCTGAAAGGTGATTTTTCAGAACAAGCCAGGACCAGGGCACCTTTAATCCCTCTCCTGGTTTTGCTGGGGAGCAGCCCCACAGGATGGGGTGGCAAAGGAGGCAGGTGCGCCAGGGCCCAGCATTTTGGTGGTGGCAGCTTACATTATAGTAGGGGAGGGAGCAATCTTTTCTTTTGTCTTTGAAGAAACACTAATACTCCTTGGGCCTGATTACAGATTGCAGAACATAAAAACTCATCATCTTGCCAATAGATCTCTGGTCACTGCAGTGACCTTTGATATTCTCCAAACAGTTTTGTACTTTGGGGAACTAGAAAATTACAAAGCTATGAGGGTTTAAGGCTTTCGGTGGCAAAGGCTTTTGATGCCCAATATTGGGGTACTGGATGTGTCTGACCAATCCTTGTAATGTCAGAAGACTGAATTGTGTTCCTTAATATGGTGAGCGCTGTGCCAAGTTTTTTCAGCCGTTGCTTGTTGTAAGCAGTGGGGATGGTCCCACTATTAAGGAGAACTATTCTGGCTTCTACACTACTCTGATGAAATGGTCTAGTGAAAGGATACGCGTGTCTGCTCCAACTGCCTTTATCTCGCATTCTCCTTTACCAGAGTTGTGAGCCCAGTTCTTGAGGGGCCATTTGGGGATCTGGGGCAAATAATTTAAAAAAAAAAAAAAAAAAGTCTGTCAGGGATTGTGTTTGGCCCTGAGGGCAGGGACTGGACAGTGACATCCTGAGGTCCCTTCTAGCTCTCTGAGATGTGCAGCTCCAGAGACTGTAGTCTAGGACCTTAAAAACTAACATCTCTTTCTGCAGAAGCGTTCACGGATGAAAACCAGTGTGTCAGCTGCATGGAGTAGAAACAAAGAAACTCAAGTGGGGAGGTGGTTGGACTGTGACACCCGGAGGACGTAAAAAAACCAACCGTGAAATACTCACTCACCCAATCTAGGCGTCTGCTGCCACAGGATGGCGTGAGAGCCACAGGTGTAACTGGCTTCAAAGAAGGGCTCAGTAGCTCATTGAGGATAGGAGCAGCGATGGCTATGAGCCAAGCTGGCCAGGACACAACCTCTTGCTCTGGCTGTCCCTAAACCCCCACCAGCCAGAAGCTTGGACTGCAGGGAACGGGTAGCAGGAAGTTGCCCTGTTCTCTACATTCCCTGTGACCCCGGGTGGCTGTTTGAATGAGAGCTGAGGTCAGTTTCTGGCTCAGCACCAGGCTTCCTGTGTGACCGTGGCACCGCTCTCACTTCACTCTGTGCTGCTCTTCAGCTTCTTTCAATGTGAAGCGGCTGAACAAGGGCGAGTGCAGAATCCCGCACTTCCCTGGGGTTCGTCCAGCCCAGCACCACTGGCTGGGGACCGCCTGGCGAAGGGAGAGGGCTGCAGAAAAGGCCCTGGGGATCTCAGCGGCTGAGAGCTGCATGTGCAGCAAGAAGGCTCAGGGCGTGTGGGATGACGCTGGGCGGGGCACTGCCAGCGGAGCCAGGGAAGGGATTATTTCTTCATTCCGCACCAGCCAGGGCACAGCTGGAGCTCTGCATCCGGTCACCCTAGTGCTCAAATTCACAGCGCGAGAATATCTGCAGCTGATTGTCAGACACACCCAGCAAGTGGCACTAACCCTCACCCCTCGTTTAACAAGTGCTTCACTTACCAGTACTCACTAACACGAGGGGGACACACTTACCACTGTTCACTGTGCGAGTGGACTTCCCCACCCATACGAACCAGCCCCCGGGTCCCTGGTGTCAGGGATTTTTCATCCCTCAGGCATAATCGTCCCCGTGGTCCAGGGGAAACGAGCCTTGGGCCTTTAATATCATTACGGGGCAGGTAGACTCTAAAAGGTACATAGGCTGCCAGTTAGCAGCCCTCTGTAACGGTCACTCTGTGTCAGTTGGTTTTACCGGTAACCTGAACTCACAAACATTTCAAAAATCATAGATTTGAAATCCAGGCTCCTCATTGGATACAGGTGAGGCAGCTTCGAGAGGAGGACCTGTTTGAAAGCAGGACCTTCAGAACGTCTGTATGTAAATAGACTCATGAATAATGTATGAGATCAGGGAATATAAGGCAGCGCCGCACAGCGTTCGGGGCCCTTGGGGCAGAGCTGCCTCTGAGGCGAAGACTTTTTGAAGATCCCCTGAAGCAATTCCATGTCCGCCCTGCTGAGGCACTCGCTGAATCACTCACACTGAGAGAGCAAAGGCAGCAGCTCTGAGGTAAATTGGGCGGGAGACGAACTGGCCTCACCCTTAGGGTGCGGTACTGCGCTCTCGCCCCTTAGCACCCAGAGCCTGTCATCCCTGCGGCACCCCCGACCCCGCCGCCGACAAGCGGCTCAAAGGCGGATTTGGTGCGTGTCGAACTGGCTTCTCCCTGAGGGTGGAGAACTGCGCACACATCAGTTGAAGCCTCGAGCCTGCCACCTTCGCAGCACCTACGCTCTCGCTGCTCGTCGCTGTGATTCTTCTTCACCGGACGTGACCAACGCGCTCGACTAGACTACGGGACTGGACCCTTACACCTGATTGGACACGTAAAACCCCCTCTACGCCCCGAGACACTAACTCTAAACCCTAATACTCCATCAAGTAATTCGGGTTGTGTAGGGGAACTTAACAGACTGTGGCTTAGGTTGCAGTTCTACTGGATTAATTAAGAGCCATAACCCGGAGCTGAATTAATTTGCTCCAAGCTGAGCAATTGGTAAATAAGCCCATAGTTAAGGCTTTGTTAGTTAACTGTTATTGTTAAGATTTCTTTTTTTCCTCCTAACCTTCCCTCTTTCTCTCTCCAATCCCCACTGGGAAATCCGTCATATATTATCTCAGTTGGGAGGAAACCTTGATAGGCTGGACCTCAAGGTTTCCAATAGGGTGGCTCATCGAGCCGTCCAGAGCAAATAGGGGTAAAAAAAAAACCTACTTTAGCTTCCCTAGCTCGGAGAAAAACTCACTTCAAACCTCATTAAGTCTCTTTACCGTTTTGTTTGACAAGGGAAGTCTCTCATAAACTCCTTCCATGGAATTCTTGTTAATATTTAGCGTAAGTGTTTAGATCATATATTTTTATACGTTAGTTGTTCACGAATAGTTATACAAGTTTAGTTCATCTGCAGTGTTTGTTCGTTTATATGTTGCTGTGTTTTGGTTAATAAATACAGACATTACATAGTTTATTTTTCCTCTCCTTGTCTCACCCTTGCCTTTAACGAGCGAGCCAGCTCCTGACCTACCGGGAATTAGCTTCTCCCCAGCCTCTCCCCTCTCGTACAACACTGGTCTCTAGGCCCCCTGCCAGAGGTGGGTGGGATTGGCCTGCTGAGGAGCGGAGCGGCCTTTGTCTGTCGGCGGGCTTCTGCCGTCTCTTCTTTGCCCTCGTCTGAGGCCCCGTGGGGATCCGAACAGGACGCTGGTGCGGGGTCAGCGGGGGGTCCATTGCCCGCGATTCTGCCCACACTGACACCTGGCTGGGGTGTGGGGAGACCCACAGCCCTGCAGTTGGAGCTGCGCCGGCTGCAAGGTCCCTGACTGGGGCTGGGGAGCCCCACAGCCCGGGGCTGGAGCTGATTGCTTGGGCGAAAACTCACTGGTTCCTGGCAGGAGCTGCTGTTCGGGCCCCGGGCTGGGGAGCAGTGGAGTGGGTGGGCCTGCGTCCCCCTCCCCCACCCTGAGAGAAGTAGCCCCTCCCCTCTCCCAGCCCACACTGCTTTGGTTGTGTGTCTGTTACCGCGCCTGTGCCAGGGCAAACCACCGGTGCACTGGCTGTTCTGCTCAGCCCTGCTAAAAGGCAGCTGGGCCTTGCTGACTGCTCAGGGCAGGGCTCCTACGCTGTATTGCTCGGTTTAGGGGACTCCCCCAGGCAGCGACCACGTCAGCACATCTGCACGTCAGCCGACATTGACAACAGTGAGTGTTGCCAAAGCAAAGAGAGGAAGGAACAGAGCAATGATCACTGCCGCTGCCGTGCCCGGGCGCAAAGGCGACGACAAACACTGCACAGACAGAGGCAGAGGAACCAGCAACGTTTGCTCATCTCATTGTTACAGGAAGTTTTGCATCGTTTTACTTGCCCAGGTGCCTTTTTAATTCCATCTGTTCCCATGGGGATCCGCTCTAGAGTCTCTGAGAGGGAATGTCTGTCTGTCTGTCTGTCTGGGTCTGGGCTTGTCCATTGGTCGAGAACTCCTAAATGGTAAGAACCAGGACCACCCACTCTGGTCTGCAGCTTTCTCTTCTTGTAACTTAGAGCCAGGCTGGGGTGTGGGTGTGCCAGGGATTGGATGGGCTGCACCGGGATGGCTTCTCAGGGCCCACACAGAAAAGAGACGACCACCATCTGAGAAAGGGGTTGGCTGGGGATACCCCCTCTCCCGCACCCAGGACTATCGCAGCCATGAGCATCCCACCCCCAGGTGCCCTTGGGGACAGCTGCAGCTCCCTCCCCGCTAAATTCATACAGGGACAGAGCTGGCTGTTCCCCTCCATCAGGGAGCGAGGAGAAAGTGCACATTTGCTGCATTCCTCTCCGGCTGGGCAGTGCAGAGGACCAATGACCCTGACCCTGGCCCTGCCGCAGGCGAGGGACATACGCCGCTCCCCTGGGTGTACCTGCTGGAGCTGCAGCAGCCAAGCAGAGGTGCTTCTCACCTGGGCCCAAAGCTGCTGCAGTGAAAGGGGGCTTGGACAATGGTCTCTCCCCAGAGTCCCCATGCACTGACCCCTCTTCTCCAGACACACCCAAGAGCAACAACTCAAGTGAAGCATTTTCAGTTTATTTAATTAGAAAAAGAGACACCAAAAATTAATCAAGTTCAGGTCCTGAACAAACTCCAGTGTGTCTAGTTCTTTTATAAAGGAGCAGGGGTTAATGTAGGGAACAAGTCGACTTTATTTTAGTTACTTGACTGGCTCCGTAACACCACACCCTTGAGGAATGAGAAGCAGTGTGGTAGTTCATGGGGTTCTCACTGACTTTTTGCCCAGTGGCCTAGCTTCAAAAATAGCAAAAAAGAGAGAGTTACCAGATTTCTCTCCTGTGTGAATTCTCTGATGATCAATCACATCCAAGTAGCCATGGAAGGTTACGCACATGAGTGCAGTCTGTCGGTTATTCTCTTGTGTGAACTCTCTGATGATTGACAATGTGCGAGTGTTCCCAGACAGACAAAACAGCTGGAAGGTTCCTCTGATCTGTTAGATTTTAGTCGTGACAAAAGCTTTTCCCACAGTCAGATCAGCTGAAAGGTTTCTCTCCAGTGTGGGTTCTCTGATGACGAACAAGACTGGAGCGCTGACAAAAGCTTTTCCCACACTTGGAGCAGGTGAAGGGTTTCTCCCCTGTGTGGGTTCTCTGATGTACAACAAGGAGGGAATGCCAACTGAAGCTTTTCTTGCAGTAAGTGCAGTCAAAGGGTTTCTCTCCAGTGTGGGTTCTCTGATGACGAATAAGATTGGAGCGCTGACAAAAGCTTTTCCCACACTCAGAGCAGTTGAAGGCTCTCTCTCTTGTGTGGCTTCTCCTATGAGTAACAAGACTTGACCTCTGTCTGAACCTTTTCCCACAGTCAGGGCAGCTATAAGGTCTCTCTCCTGTGTGGATTCTGTAGTGACTTCTAAGAGTTGAGTTGCATGAGAAGCGTTTCCCACAGTGAGAGCAGTGGAAGGGTTTCTCTCCAGTGTGGGTTCTCTGATGATCAATAAGACCTGAGCGCAGCTGGAAACTTCTCCCGCAGTCAGGGCAGCTATAAGGTCTCTCTTCCCTGTGGATTCTGCAATGACTTCTAAGACTTGAGGAGCATGAGAAGCTTTTCCCACACTCAGAGCAGTTGAAGGGTTTCTCTCCTGTGTGGCTTCTCCTATGCGTAACAAGGCTTGACCTATGTGTGAACCTTTTCCCACAGTCAGGGCAGTTATAGGGTGTCTCTCCTGTGTGGATTCTGCAATGACTTGTAAGTTTTGAAAGCCGCACGAAGCTTTTGCCACAGTCAGAGCAGTGGAAGGGTTTGTCCCCGGTGTGGGTTTTCTGATGGTCAACCAGATATGAGCGTTGACTGAAGCTTTTCCCGCAGTCAGAGCAGAGAAAGGGTTTTCCCCGGGTGTGGATTCTCATATGTTTATCAAGGCCGGAAACGTCACTGAACCATCTCCCGCACTCAGAGCAATTGAAGGGTTTATCCTCTCTGTGAATACTCTGATGTTTAACGAGGTATTCACTCCTGCTGAAGCTTTTCCCACAGGCAGTGCAGTGATAGGGTTTCTCTCCGCTGTGAATTACCTGATGAGTGAGAAGGTGTGAGTGTCGCCGAAAGCTTTTCCCACACACAGAGCAGTGGAAGGGTTTCTCTCCTGTGTGGGTTCTCCTGTGTGTAACAAGGTTTGACCTCTGTCTGAACCTTTTCCCACAGTCAGAGCAGTTATAAGGTGTCTCTCCCATGTGGATTATGCCATGACTTTTAAGACTTGCGGAGCATGAGAAGCGTTTCCCACATTCAGAGCAGTGGAAGGGTTTCTCTCCAGTGTGGGTTCTCTGGTGATAAATAAGACCTGAGGGCTTTTGGAAGCTTCTCCCGCAGTCAGGGCAGATATTTGGCTTCTCTCCTGTGCGGATGCTACAGTGACTGTTAAGACCGAAGCTTTTCCCACAGGTTTTCTGTTGTTCGCTCTCTTTAGTGTTTTTCACACCTCTGCTCCCATGGCTGGAGTTATCCTGCCCCTCCCCTGCATGGTTTCCCTGCTGTCTTTCTGGGCTACGCTGACTCTCACAGGTCCCTCTGTGCTCAGGACTCTGACAAACACGACCTTCAGAGCTTCCCAGGAACATCCCACAGGAGGCCACTTGCTCTGGTTCTTCCAGCTGAAGATTCTCCTCGTTGCTCTTGAGCAGCATCACCTCACCTGCTGGGACACAGAGAGAACCAAACAGCTGAAAGGAAAACTCTGAAGGGGAAACGCAGCCAACGGCTGATGGAAAGATTGAAATCACATGAACTGAGCTGGCTCCTCCTTCCTCACAACCCTTCCCCAGAGGAGGGACCCCAGCCCTGCCCCAACCCTCTGGCTAAGGCTGATGACAGGCTGAAGGCTCAGTCACTCTGGATGAAAAGGCACAAGTGACATCTCGGAGGACACAGAAATCGGTTTCTGAGTCTCTTTAGCTCACTGCTCACCTGTGTGGGGGTCGCTGATGATCTCCCCTTTCTCAGCACCCTGGAGATCTGGGTCCCCCAGCGCCTCCCCTCGCTCCACCCAGGAGATCACATCAGCTTCGGGAACTGGAAATCCTGCTTGGGGAGCAATTAACCAAGTGCTGATCTTGTTCAGGAAGGTCCAGGCCATTACTTCTTCCAGCCCCAGGATCTGAGCAGCCCACCCAGAGAGGCTCCTTCCCCACCTGGCACAGGCCGGGCTCTGGATGGTACAAGATCCCATGACACACTCACCTGGGGTACAGGTGCCTCACCCCTGCCTCGGGAATGGCCCAGCTCATTCCTGGGGGAGCCGAGTGCTCTGCTGCACTCTCTAGGGTACAGCTCAGCCTCCCTCTTGACCTGTTCCATCCCCCCCATCCCAGGGCAGGACAGGACCACTCAGCTCAAACAAGTCACTCGATTTGGTGTTGTTTTTGTGGATAAAAGTAACACAGCTACGCCCAATGCCTGGCACCAGGCAGGCCCTGAATTTAGCCACGTGGAGGGGGAACCCATCAAACCCATGAAAAAACCTGCACAGATACAGACACCATCTTCCTCGCCAAGTGCAAATTGATGGACGTCCCACCCAACGGGCTGAAGGTGAAACACTCACTGCAACCGACACACTGCAGGGACTGTGTCGAGAGATTGGTCACACAGTCCCACAGACCTGAGGAACCACCTGTTCAGCTTCCTGTGCAGCAAACAGGGAAACATCACAAGGAGCTCTCAAGTCTGGAGCCTCTCCTAAAAAACAACCTTCCACACAAACGTCCACGTGGCTGGACTTTACTGAAAGGAGACAGGAGAGTTACAACGCCCACTGCACTTCTCTACAGGACTGTAAACTCTCTAACCTCCTACTTGCCGCATGGGGCCACAGTAGTGGTACCCGTAACTCACCTGGCAACATTGTCAATCTATCCAACTACGCACACAGCCTGGCAGAGGAGTCTGTGCTATCTCGGGGACTCTCTTTGTGCCCCACCACCCCCACAAACATGACACAGTTCTGTGGGGATCTGGAACCCTGCCCCAGTTTTGCCAGGAATACTTTCAACAAGACTCAGAACAGCCCTACAGGCACCATCACACCTAGAGTACAAGAAGAAGAATTCTGCATGGAATCCTTCCTGGCAATCAAAACGACAGACTGGATCTATACCTAGAGCGCTTCCGCTTCTGTGCGCAGGCAGAAATTGTGGCAAAGTGACATTGCTTGTCCCACGACCTCAGCCGTGCGGAATGCAATGTCACCCACAGCCTCAGAAACAGCTCTGGCATTGTCATCCAAGAGGCTGTCAAAGGAGCTGCTGTTGTCATCATGAATAGGTCAGACCATGAAAAGGAGACTCCCAGGCAGCTCTCCAATACCACCTTCTACAGGCTACTGTCCTCTGATCCCACTGAGCAGCACACACAGAAACTGCACCGTCTGCTCAAGACACTCCTGACAAAAGCGCAGGAACAGATCTGCACAGACACACCTCTAGAGCCCCAAGATCCATAAATCTAGACATTCTGGAGGCACCATCAGCTCAGGCATTGGCACTCTCATTGCAGCCTTGTCCAGCTGTGGGGACTCTCTACTCAGACCTTATGTTACCAGCACTCCGAGCTATCTTTGAAACACTACTGACTTCCTCAGGAAACTGCTAGGCACTGGTGATCTTCCTGAAAACACCATCCTGGTCACCATGGATGTCAAGATCCCTTACACAAAAAAACTCACGTGAAGATGGACTTCAAGCAGGCCTGTTCTTGCCTGTGGCCAGACTGCCAACCTTAAACAAATTCTCACCAGCAAGTATAGACCACAACACTGTAAATCACAAACCAAACCTTTCAACAAACCTTAGCGCCAACTCTACCCACCAATGACACCACCGCACCTGCTAAACCGGGCTTGTGAGTTCAATCCTTGACGAGGCTATTTAGCAATTGGGGAAATAGATGCCACAGACAGTGCTTGGTCCTGCCAAGAGGGCAGGGGACTGGACTTAGATAACCTCTCGAGGTCCCTTCCAGTTCTAGGAGATGTGTATCTCCACTTATATTTTAATTTAATTTGAACCAGCGGGGCTTATTTGCCTGCACATCTAAACTGGACAGTCCCTACGTAAAAGAATAAATGGATGCAAATAAGACAACAGGAAGGGTAACAAAAAAGCCTCCCGGGACGCTCAGGAGCAGATTTAAAAGTAGCCATCCTGCAATGCAAAAATGTCAAAAGAAAACGTCAAAGAGCAACTGCAGAGCTGCAGTTCACTTGCAAATGTGACACCATCCATTTAGGATTGAACACAGATCAGAACCAGCTGGCCAAGTTCAAAAGCAGTTTCTCTGCTCTGGCTGTTCACATCCCCACATCAGCTGCTGGAAGTGGGCCACATCCTCCATGACTGAATTGCTCTCATTAACTCCGGCCTTCTTCTTGAGTGGGTCTCCCTCCTTTTCTTGTGCCTGTATATTTTTACTGGACTCTGGAATTTCCACGTGGTGCATGTGGTGAATTGGGCCTTTGCCCACAAAAGCTGATGCTCCAGAAAATCAGTTCATCTGTAAGTTGCCACAGGACTTCTCTGTGTTTTTGCTCGACTCAAAACATGAGCTCTGTGAGGGCTGGCAGGGCCGAAACCGAGGCCCCAGGCAGGGCTCAGACTGCAGCTGCCACATGGCGGGTCACTCGAACTTGGAGAGAAAGGCTCTGGCAGAGCTCTGGCTCCACAAGGGCTCTGTCCACAAAGCTCCTGGCTGGGGCCTGGTTCCTCCGGCTCTTTGGCTCTGATGCGCTGCTTGAATCAGCAGGAGGCAGAGGAAGTTGTCTGAGCAGGGAGGCGAGTCCCGGGCTGGCTGCTTCAGATCCTGCCCAGGCTCCTGCTCTGCGACCCCTGCTGGCCTGTGGTTGGGTAGGCCCTGCGAGCGACCCACAAGAGCTGCTGTTCCTGCAGCCGGCCATGGCGGTGTTTGGCTGTGCTGCTCTTTGTGGGAAGTGGTTTTTGGTGCAGCTGGGCTCCCCCTCTGCTGTCTCAGTTCTACTCTGCCACCAGCAGCTTCTCTGCGTGGTTTGACACTTCCCTCCTGCAGCACGGGCTTGCTGCTGACTCACGTTCCAGCCGCACCAGGCGCTGTTTCCCTTGGTGCAGGAAGGCGACTGGCAGAAGTGCGGCTGGAGGGTGTTAGTTACATCCCCGGTCTCCGCCTCCCCCACAACCTCCTGCTGAGATTCTACCTGCGCTTTTGCCTTCACAGTTTTACTCCTCACTGCCCAGGTTTGGCCCCACTCGGTGTCACATGAGCTAAGTGGGCACCTCCCAACCATCTTCAAAACCCCCCAGTATCAATGAAGGCCGAGGACGCTGGACGAGGTGTGTTATGAGACCTACGGGGAGTGACACTGCATCCAAACTGGGGCACATGTTACTCATAACTGGTTTGTCCTGTGTCTGGTTCCCACCAGTGACTCCCGAGAAAGCAATCTACTGTACATGGGAGAGCTGGTGCGCCTGTCTGGGAGTTTGTGTTTCATTATTCTAGAACTCCCCCTGAACGGTAAGAGCCAGCAGGGGTGCAGCACACTGGCCCCAGGGGTACCCTGCAGGGACTAAGAGCAGCCGGACCCAGCCCCACAGCTCTGGTACCCACCGTTCCTGCTAGCGCCCCTCCACTCACACCTCTAGCCAAGGCAGATGGTGGGAAGCACATGGAGACCTGAGCTGTGGGAAGAGCTGCATCACTGCCACATTCGTGAACGTGCTTCCCCTGCGAGGGGCTGTGGAGGGGACAGTCTCTCACAGGGTAACCAGTGATTCCTGGGGCTCACACTCCTGACACTGGGGACAGGGACAGGGAGGGACCCTGAACCAAAGCCAACCCAGCCTGTGACACCCCCGGGGACAGGGCTCCTCACCCAGCCAGCGTACGGTCTGGTAATTCTCCTGCATCACCTCCCTGTAGAGAGCTCTCTGCCCCGGGGCCAGCAGCCCCCATTCCTCCTGGGAAAAACACACAGCCACCTCCTCCAAGGTCACCGGCTCCGCCACCGCCATGTCCTCGCTCTGTCTCTGCAGGTCCGGGGCTGCTCTGGAGCCAGACATGGGGGCTCTGCACCTGGCAGGGGAAAAGGGCAATGAGGGAACATTTCAGACGGGGCTGGAAGCCGCTCCGCATCCCCTGGCTCCCCACACTCGCTCCCTGGGGCACACGTGCTGCACACGCACATTTGGGGAAACGCTCGAGTCTCACAGAACCACCTCGCACAAGTCAGATCCCAAATCCGTCCTCGTTTCTCTCCAGACACGGCCTGAGCCCCAGCACTGCTGCGCACTGGAGTGTGTCCCACGGAAACGTCACGTGGTTAGTGACACACCAGGGGGACAAGCCCGGAGGAAGGGAGCAGCTGAAGGGACAATGAGGGTCACTGAACTGCACCGCGGGGGAGCACAGGCACCGTGCGACGAGCGCCCGGCCCCGCTGGGGAACCGGGGGGCGGGGACGGGACACAAACCCACCCAGAGCTCTCGGATCCCCTGCGGGGGGGGGGGGTGCAATGGACTCAGGGCCCCAAATCACTGAGGGGGACAAGGGAGAAGAAAACCAGGGGGGTGCAGAGGCCCTGGGAGGAAAACAAGGGAGCTGGGGGAGAACCGAGCACAGAGCCCCCAGCACCCACTGGTCCCTGCGGGGTGCAGAGCCCGCGGGCGCCGCCCAGAGACTCCGCCTGGAGGGGCGAGTGGAGCCAGGAGCGAAAACCAGCCCCGGGTCACAGCCCTCGCGGCCGGCCCCGTCCCCCTCCCCTCCCCGGGCGCCCCGGAGCCGAGCGGGGCGAGTGCGGGGCGCTGGGGCGGCGCCTCTTTGGTCCCCGCGGGGCCCAGCGCCGCGAGCCGCCCGCAGCACGAGGCGAACCAGGCGCCGCTGCCAGGGCGGGGCCGCGCGGGCGGCAGGAGGAGGCGGAGCGGCCGGGACCAGGGGAGGGGCTGGGACGGGGAGGCCGCGCACGGAGCGTCCGAGACACAAACGGGGGGGGGGGTGGAGTCACTTCCCGGCCCGGCCCGGCCCCCCGCTCACGTGGCGGCGGCTCCCTGTGGCTCGCGGTCTTCGGGCGGCGACAACCCGGCGGAGCGGCCACAGGAAACTGGCTCCTAGAAAGTGACGTCAGGAAAGGAGAAGCTAAAAGGGACAAAGGAAGTGACGCATGCGGAGGCGGCGGGCTGAGAAGAGAAGTGACGCAAGAGGGAGGCGGGGGCGGGCTGCGTCAGGGGCGAGCAGCAGCCCAGGGGGGAGGGGTCCCTGCATCGAACCTGCCAAGGGCTCGTCCTGTGTCCCGCCCCTTCCCGCCCCCCCACTCCCATTGGCCGAGCTGCCTGTCAGCCCTGCCCCCCCGCTCCCATTGGTCGAACTGCCTTTCAGCCCTGCCCCCCCGCTCCCATTGGCCGAGCTGTGCGCCTGGCTCCGCACTGGGTCATCCGCGCCCTTCACCCCGCCCCGCCCCGCCCCAGCGCTGCGCGGACCCCCCTCTGTGCTCCCCACAGCCCCAGAGGGGAGCGAGTCTGTGCTGGCCCCGCCCCTCGCCCCGGCCCGGCCCCGCCCCCTCGCCCCGTCTGTCCGGCCCCAGCAGCTCGTCCCGGCCTGTGTCTGTGGTTTCCCCGCGGGAGTTTGTTCTGTGCCCCACGTGGTCCCCAGGCGGGCAGATCTCCTGGGCTGGGGTCAGTTCCCCTCCGGGCCCCTCCCTCCCTCCCTCCCTGCCGCCCCCAGCCTGGATTGCCCGTGTCAGGGGCGGCTCTTCTCTCCGCCCGCCCGCAGCCGGGGGCGTCTTGTGCCCCGACCCTCGCAGCGGCCCCGATTTGTACCTGTCCCAGTGCGGAGACCCCCGTGTGTGAAACCCCCTTTTCAGTTCCCAGCCCCTGTCCGTCCCTGACACACACCCGCGTCCTGCAGCGCTGGGAAGAGTCACACGTGTGGGGGGTGCGGCGGCGGGAACGCAACGCTGCTGCAGGCTGGGAGGGGTGTGTCTGCCAGAGCTCATCTGCATGGGAATGCAAAGGGCGCGTGTGTGACACCTGCCAGGCAAAGCCTTGTGGGGAGCGAGTCAGCCCTGAGATCTGCTCCCTTGTAAACACCTCGTTGTAAAACCACAATTTATGCTGACACTCAGTGTGGGAGCTGTGAGACCTCCCCAAGGCTCTGGGTTGCTGTGGGGGACAGGGCAGTCGCCATCGCTGCGTCAGACATTGATTGCACAGGGCTCCCTCCTTCAAAGCAATGCGAAGAGGAAGGGAAGTGGTACTAGTTGGGTTAGTTTTTTGGGATCCTGCTCTCTCCCCGGTCTGTGTTTTGGTTCTATAGCTATAGGTTTGTTTGGACTAGTTTTCTCTATATGTTAAAAGGTGGAGCTGGATGCTAGAATGTCCATGAAACCCCACTCTGGAGGTATTAATAGCTGAAGTTACAGAATAGCAGCTGAGCCTACACAGAGCTAGAATCACAGAGTTCTGCCTCAGGGCAATCCCCAGCAGTGTGATTGGTAAAGGAGCAATGACTGGCAGGTGGCCAGTAGGATCGGCAGTGGATGAACATGGTGACTGGCAGAAAAAAGGCAGGAGAGGTGGTGCATGATGGGGGGCTGCTGGAAGGAGCAGCGGGCGGCTGGTAGGAGGAGCAATTAGCTGTGGGCTCTGGGTCCAGAACTGCACCGTGGGAGGTACATCCTGTAACTGTGTGTGGGGAAAGGGCCAAGAACCCCAGCGAGAGACTTGGTTCTATAGCATACAGGGGTGGGATCTTGTTTTAGATATCCGGCATCTGTCACTGTAACCGTGGGGTGGGTTTTGGTCATTAAATAAGCTGTTTCTGTCTTAGACTCTGTGCTTGTGGGGGGGGGGGAAGAACCTCCTTACAGGCACCCAGCAAGTGGGGTGAAATTATCCCAGGCCACTGGGTGGGGGCTGGAGCTGGTTGGTTGTATCCTTGACAGGAAACCCCCCAGGAGCTGAACCCGGCCCTTCTGGCAGGCACCTGGCATTAACAGAAGGGTTACATAAGTGGGGGCTCGTCCGGGATGTCTTTTGCTGGGTAGTAGCCCTCACAAGCACATATATATAACATGGTAAGAAGCCCAGTTCTGTTGTTGCAGGATAAGTTAGAGTTTACGCCATGGCTGGCCGTGTGCTAGAAGACTGGTGTGAGGAGTTGAGTATCTATCCTCGGAATTGTATATTAGTATTGGGGATACCTGAGGGTAGGGAAGATGGCCCAATTGAGGCCCTTCTAACAAAAGCCATTGATTCTCTAGCGAGGTGTCACATACGGGGGCCTAGACCTCAAGTAGAGGACAAAGCCTCTGTGGTGCTGTGTGAACTGCCAGTGGCTGTGGACTCTTTGCAGATCCCAAGTGAGAGAAAGACTCCCATTGGCACACTGAAAGTTGTGATCACCAAGGCCTTTGCAAGGGGCCCTGCCTCACGTGCCGGGGTTGAGGAGAAGGTTATCGCCTTCTTGGCACAGGAAGGAAAGACTATGGCAGACGTGTTGAGTTTACTGAGTGCCGAACCATGGGCCCCTGGCTCTTCAATGGCTCTGCGGTGTCAGCTCGCTGCAGCGAGGGGGCGGGCTGCATGCAGATTAGGTGTTTTAATTAGGTGTTTCTAGTTTTAAAGCTGAATTATGAGGTGAGAGAGGTTTTGCTTTGACCAGCTAGAAAGGAGCTGCAGGATGAAGAAAGTAGGTGAACTTGCCCATCTGTGAAAACTTTGTTTCAGTGCTCACATGTGATGCATTGGGCTTAGTCATTGTGACATTTAAAATTGTCCAGATGGGTGGGCTTTGTAAAACTGTGACAGCAACGTATTTTTTCTTGGCCTTTTGTGGACAAAAAGCAAGTATAATATTTTGTGTTTTTTTTCTCTTTTTTTAGCTATTTTTTTGTTCTCATATTTTTTATTTAATTTTTTTTTATTTTATTTTTTCTGGTACTTAATGGGTTGGGGAGTTTTATGTTTAAAGACTTCTTTTTTCTCAGGGATTGGCTGATAAGCTGATATTGTTCATCTGTAAAATATTCCTCTTTTTTATTCTCTCCTAGGGAGTGGGATTGATTCAAAAGTCAATATCTTATATTGGCTACGTCTACATGCGAACGCTACATCGAATAAGCTATTTCGATGTAGGCTTCACGTGTACACGTAGCTGTCCTCCAGCACCACATCGAAATAGGCGCTGTGAGGGAACGTCTACACGCCAAAGTAGCACACATCGAAATAAGGGTGCCAGGCACAGCTGCAGACAGGGTCACAGGGCGGACTCAACAGCAAGCCGCTCCCTTAAAGGGCCCCTCCCAGACACAGTTGCACTTAGCAACACAAGATCCACAGAGCCGACAACTGGTTGCAGACCCTGTGCATGCAGCATGGATCCCCAGCTGCAGCAGCAGCAGCCAGAAGCCCTGGGCTAAGGGCTGCTGCACACGGTGACCATAGAGCCCCGCAGGGGCTGGAGAGAGAGTGTCTCTCAACCCCTCAGCTGATGGCCGCCATGGCAGACCCCGCTATTTCGAATTTGCGGGACGCGCAATGACTACACGGTCCCTACTTCGACGTTGAACATCGAAGTAGGGCGCTATTCCCATCCCCTCATGGGGTTAGCGGCTTCGACGTCTCGCCGCTTAACGTCGATGTTAACATCAAAATAGCGCCCAACACGTGTAGCCGTGACGGGCGCTATTTCGAAGTTGGTGCCGCTACTTCGAAGTAGCGTGCACGTGTAGACGTGTAGACACGGCTATTGTCTGTTACTTGTAAAGTATTTTCCCCTTTTTCTCCTCAGGGTAGCGATTGGTTAAAAGGCCGATATTTTATATTCTCTGTTATTTGTAACAGTTTTTTTTGTCTATCTGAGACTAGATGGGTTTCTTGTGTAAGTACTAAGATACTGTTTACTGTATATTATGCTCCATAACCTGTTCTGGTTTCTCAGATGATATATTCTTGTGTATGTTAATTTGTTATGCTCCTTGCTGTATTTGAAACATTCCCTCAATAAAACTCATTTAATCTGTTCTTATCAGTTTAATATCTGATATGTTCTTTTTCTGAGAACTATCTATTAAAGGTATTTCTGAAACTGAGAGTTGGACTAGGAGCTTGCTCCATCCATTCCAAGCATCAGCCTGGTATTGCAGTATTTCCAGGAATGGTGCATCTCCTTTTGGGGGCAGTAATATCGTTACAAAAATAGATTTTAACTTTTAAGCTATATCTACAATACCCAAAAACTTCAAAATGGCCATGTAATTGGTCATTTTGATGTTTACTAATGAAACGCTGAAGTACATATTGAATGTGTCATAAGCATGCAGGTAGCTTTGGCACTTTGAAATTGACACAGCTGGATACTCCAGATAGAGCTTCTTTTTTAAAAGACCCTGGCTAATTTAAAGTCCCCTTATTCCTATGAGCAGGGGGCAATAAGGAGACTTTGAAGTAGCCGGGGTCCTTTGAGCCTTGCACCTTCCCTGGGAAACCTGGGGTTCAAACACATTCCTCCCCAATTGGCCACTTGAGACCAGGAAGAAGCCTACGTGACCCAAGGGGTATAAGGAGAGGTTTGGCAGCCCACCCGCTTTGAGCTCCAATCACCTACACCTGCTGGCCAGGTCCGGTATTGATGCCCGAGACTGGGGACGCCTGGTTCGTATCTACTTCTTCCCGTGGGACTGAGAGAAAGATTCTGGTCACACCGGATCTAGGAGGCAGGGGTAAGAATTACACCTGTATTGCACTTCTTTCCTATAGGAATTGAGGGAAAGACTCTCGTTCCACCAGGTCTAAGAGGCAGGGTTGAAAATCACACCTGCAACGTGCCTTTCTTGTGTACACATTACTTGTATTAGTTTAAGCAAGCGAGTTTGTCTAGAACTTAAGTTCTTAAGTTAAATTGTGTTGTTTCCCCTTTAAAAACCGCGGGTACGAGCTGTTTTTGGCTATAAACTGCTAAAAACCATTAACCTGTCACTCAAACCAGGGGAAGCCCTGACCTTATCTTTAAAACGCGTTTACCCCTTTGATCTATTGGAAAACTGCGATGGATCGGCCATTACCTTTCACATAGAACTGTAGAAAATCATTATCTTGTCTGTCAAACCCCAGGGGGTCCTCACCTTAACCGGCGAGCTGCGGTCAGCAATGACCTTCTGCAAACATGAGTAACCCCAAGAAAATCATCGTCCTGTCACTCACTCGGCGGCCATCTTGGTTTCATTCATAAATTGGGCGGTCACTTTCAAACCCCTTTTACTCGTGGCAGCCCCTTGTGTTGTAAAATCGCTGTCAGCGGTTTCCCTGTTAACTGCTGCTAAAGTTATTAACACAAAATTCACAAATTGTTGTACTTTAATCGTTTGTCTTAGTTAAACTGTTTCTATCTTTGTATAAATAAAAGTAACTGTTAAAGCCTCTCTAAGTGTAATTTTCCTCTTGCTGCTGTACCCGAACTAAACGCAAACCAAAGAACCCAGCCTGCCCTGGCTGCTCAGCGCAGCTGCTCGTGCGGCATCACCCCCTTTGCCCCACCAGACCTTTAACTGGCACATGGGCATCGGCTCACAGTTGGTGCTTCCTCTGCTAACTTTTCCCAGGCACTTGTGGAATGAATTTGTTCCGTGCACCCCTCATGTGAAATGGGACAAGTCACCTCCATATTAGCAGTCTGACAAAGCGTGGCGGGGAAGGGGTGAGGCCAAGGGGTTTGGCGTGTGGGAGGGGGGCTCAGGGCTGGTGCAGAGGGTTGGGGGTGAGGGTGCTGCCTGGGCGTGCGGGCTCTGGGGTGGAGACAGGTCTGAAGGGATTGGGGTGCCGGCTGGCCCCGGGCTACAGCAGAGAGGACCCCCCCCAGCTCTCCCCCCAACACAGCCCCCAGGCGGAGGCAGTGGGAGGCACCACGTGGGGATGGGCTGGGAGATCGACATCCCTCCCCTGCCCTCAGTAGGACTGGGGCTGGCGGGGGCTCCCCTGGGCCGGGGGGTTCCCCAGCTGCAGCAGGTCCCTGCCAGGCTGGGGCGCCTTTCCCCTGGCCGCGGCAGGCTCGGGCCAGTTGGGTCCCGCAGCGCCCTGCTTGCAGGGAACGTCGCCCCAGGTGACCTCCGAGAGCAGCGTTCACCCCCAGCGGGGCGAAGCGGCGCCACGTGTCCCCCACCCCCGGGAGCAGCCCCAGCTCCTCGCCCCCGCCAGGAGGCCCGGCGCCGGCACAGCCCAGCGCCGAGCTCCCCGCACAGCGGCCAACGCCCCGTGAGCTCAGCGCCCCGGGAGGGGCTGGCCGGGGAGCCCCGTTACTCCCGGAGCAGCAGCCGGGCGGGGCGGGGCACGTCCCCTTCGCGTCCCGCTCCCCCAGGCGCGCGGGAGCTGCAGGGGCGGCCCCAGCGCGGCAGCGGCGGAGGGCGCCGGGCTCGAACCTCGGCTCGGGGGAGCCCGCGGGCGCGGGCGGCTTTAGCGCGCCCCCTGGCGGCCGCAGGTGGTCACTGCCGGCAGGGAGCTGAAGCCACCGAAGCAGCCGCCCGGGCTGACCAGACCCTCCCAGCACCTGGTGTGACCCAGACATTTCCCGCCCCCCGCCCCAGCGTGATCTGACCCAGAGCCCCTCCACCGCCTTCCAGCCTTGCCCGATCCAGACCCCCGCCCACAATGCTTCCACCCCCCCCCCCCGGCACCCCCCAGTCCGGTGTGAGCCAGGTGCCCTGCTGCAAAGCCCTGAGTAGTTTCCGGGGTCTGCCATCAATCCAACTTTAGCCACGCCCTCTTTCCCTTGAGCCACGCCCCTTTCGCCAGATGTGCCGTCCCAGCCCTTTCAGCTCTGCCCACCTGTCCTTGGCAGTCGTGCCCTGGCGCGTCACTTCCGGGGGTGTGGCCTACCAAAAGCAAACCTTCGCCACAACGCCTTTTCCCTTCAGCCACGCCTCAGCCCTTTTAGCTCCGCCCACCCCTTTCACCAGAAGTCCCACCCCCTTAACCCTTTCGACCCTCCCTCCTGCACCAGAAGTTCCACCCCAACCTTTTTAGGCCCGCCCCCTGTCACCGGCAGACGTGCCCTTGGGGGGCAGGAGTACATCGGGGTCAAGTGAGACACGTGCCTGGAAGGAAAGGGTGTCATGCGACCCCTCGAAGGACTCGCCCCGCCACCCTCTACCAATCGGAGCGCAGCGCTACCCCCACAAAGAGGCCATCTGGCTCCAAGGGCGCGTGGTTCAGAACTGTGCAAACGCTGAGCGGGAAGAGGGACACTTTCACCACCCCTGCCAGGAGTTCGGACGTCGTTCATGTGCTGACGGGTCTCCGCCGCACGTGGAGAAAGCGCCGCATCCGCGACAGCTCCGAGGGGAGCCCTTTGGCCCAACCCTTGTTGACGGATACACCGGAACCCGACCCCGAAACCCAACCGCTCTCGAGGCAGCCCGACAAGGTAGACGGCCTCTCTCTGTCCACCCCTACGGAGGAAGGCGGCCGCAGCTTGCAGGAGTCGGACAAGGAGAACGGAAAAGAAGCCAAAGAGGTAAGAGACGAATGAGCGAGGTGGGGGGGCGGTGTAATGGGATTTTGTAAAAACCTAAAAAGACCCCAGGATCTTGCATTATTTTCTTTCTGGGAACCTCTCCAGAGCTCGACAGGGCCTTCCTTGAGGACCCAGAGCCCCAGGACGACGTTGTGTCAGAGAACGAAGATGAAATGGGCCCACCTTGGTTTTGCTCAGCACCGATACAAACCACTGAAGATAATGCCAAGGACGACGGCGATGAGGAATTTAGGAAGAGGCTTGGTATGGAAGTGGCTGAGCCAGTCCCACGTCGTCAGTGTAAAAAAGGTCTGCGTTCGATTGTGCGCGTTGCTGTTTCTGCTGTCCTTAAGCACTGCCTCAGGGAAAAGCTTTTTGAAGATTGTGAGGCCTGTGTCATAGGTGCACCAGGCCAAAGGCACCAGGACTTGGTGGCCCCTTAGAGACTAACAGAGATTTTGGAGCATATGCTTCAAAACGTCTCTCAAAAAATTCTGTCTGAATTGTTCTGGGCTTGGAGCTTCAGGCACCTCAGTCCCCTCCTTAATAGGGCCCTGGGCACATCCAGCGCCCTCTCACCTGCAGCAGCTCCAGCGCCGGCTGCTGACACGTCCCCTCCAGCTGTGTGTTGAGGGCGCCACCCCGGGAAATCTTCTCCCCCAGCTGGGTGGCATTTTCCTCCCCCCTCGGCCCGATCTCCTGGGCCAGCTCTCCCAGCCGTGCCAGCAGGAGAGGCTCTTGTTCAGCCAGGAACTCCCACGCCACCAGCTGCCTCTCCACGGCCGTCTGCCGCTGGGGTGCGCAGAGGGGCCGGGCTGGCCACAGGGAGAGGGACACAGGACGTGGGCTGTTCCGCGCTGCCCGGGGCTTTTCATTCACAACTCAGCCGGGCCTAGCCAGCTCGCAGCCCCGAAAGAAGGCAGCCCCAGCGACTCCTGTGAGGAGCAGCGAACAGGAGCAGCTCGCGGGCAGCTCGCCTTTGGGAGGAGCCACACACCTGTTCTCACCTTTCTCGTACGGGGTTTCTCTTGTGCCCTCCAAGGCGGCACTAGAAACAAATAAGGGATCTCTGTCAAGGGAGCAATGGAGAGTGACGTGGCTGGGGAGAGCTCTGGTGTTGTGACCTGCGGGGCATGTGCCGTGTTTGTCTTCCTCCCGAATGAGAGAGAGGATTTTCTCTGGCCCAGGGGTGAGCTGGGAGCCATTTTAGAAGAGAAGGTGAAAGGACTTGAGGCACAAATCCCAACCCTCAGGTCCGTCAGAGAAGGTGAAGTGCTACTTGGCCGCTTTTTGGCACCTGACTGGGACACCCCTGGGCGCAGCTGTGCGGGGGGGGGGGGGGGGGCGGTGTCGGGCGCTGGCAGCTGGAACCGGAACTAACCGGTTTTTCCCGCCCTTTTCCCTCAGCGTTCCATCCCCTCAGAGCTGTTTGCCCCCCAGGGCGCCAGGGGCAGGTTTCCCCCCCAGGTGTCTGTCAGAGCCGGTGACGGACGGACGGATGGACGGACGTCCCAGGGGGGCTGCCCGGCACTGCCCCCACCCCCGCAGCAGCAGCGCCGTCTGGCCCAGGGCAGAGCCAGCGCGGGCGTCACGCTGCCCAGCGCCGGCCGGCTGCTGCCTGCCAAGGGAGGGGAAGGAGGAGATCGTCCTCCCACCCGCCCGTCTGTCCCCTCACGCCCCATCCGCACCCCTGCCCCGCTGCCTCCCTCAGCTCCCACCGCCCAGGGACTCCTCAGCGCCCCCCGAGGGCTCCCCGCAGGCCAACGGCCGCAGGTCCTGAGCACCCGCCGCCCTGACGGCCGCCACCCGGCGCTCCCCGAGGGCAGAGCTCTCCGGCCGGGGGCTGAGCGTGTGGGGTGTGCAGGGCGCTGGGCTGGGGCTGGGCTTCCTGCCCACTGCGACGTCCCTGGTCCCAGCACCGGGTGTTTTATTCCATTGACTGTTGGTTACTGATTCTCTTCCCCTCCCCCACAGCGTAAATTAACCCCTAACACACCGAATTCTGGTGTGAATCCCACTCACCACTCCTCACTGTGGGATGCAGAGACAGAGCTGGATACAGGTATGTGTGAGACAGAGACCTGCAGAAGTGGGTCCGTCCCAGGGAAGCTCATCACCTAACACATCAGTTTTTCAGTCTTTAAAGCGCTCCCTGATGGCAGGCTTGTGTTGCTGGAATACAGACTAACACGGCGACCTCCCTGGTACTGTCCCTCGTTAGGGGATCAGGCAGAGGGAGGGGGCCATTCGGGGTCAGCCACAGGGGACAGACGCAATTGGAGGAACGGTTTTGCTTCCCCAGGAGAAGGGTGTTTAACACACTCACCCGCATCCACATCAAACTCCTGAGCCTTCCGTCGAACACCCCCACATACTGCCCAGTGTGCCCCAGACCGCCCCACCCCTCACTGCCCAGATCTCCCCACAGCCCCTCTGAGACCCCGTCTCCCACACGCTGCCCCCAGCAGCACTCCCCAGCCCTGCCGGACTGGGAATGTGTCCCCCACTGGGCTGAGCGAGGCCGTAGGGCTGCATGGGGCTGTCTCCCCCTCACCAGCAGGACCCAGCAGCAGCAACATTTGAAGTTTTAAGTGTCCCTTGAAGGCTGGTCCGCCTGGGAGATTTGGCTCTGGTGGGAGCAGGCCCAGGGATGCAGAGTGGGGATGTCCTGAGGGGTGGGGATAGGTCAGTGGCCACCATGATTGGACAAGTACCAGAGAGGCAGCCGTGTTAGTCTGTGTCTTCGAGAACAAGAAGTCCTGGGGCCCCTTAGAGACTCACAGAGATTTTGGAGCCTGAGCTTTCGTGGGCAAAGACCCACTTCCCCAGATGCCTCCACGAACGCTCATGCTCCAAAGCCTCTGTGAGTCTCTAAGGGGCCCCAGGACTTCTTGTTCCTGACTGGACGGGCTGTCTGGATGAGAGCAGCTGGGGTTGGCTGAAATGAGGGGCTCTTTCAATGGCAATGTACCCACTGTCGCAGGCCCAGGTGACGGACCCGGAAGCAGTGCGCCCCGGCGCTGTCCAAAGGCTGCCTGGTGGGACTAAGGGAATCACTTTGGCCTGTCCCTGCCCACGTACACACTAGCACAGCTCAGCCTTGCACGGGGCAGCTCCCGCCTGGGGTTAGCTTTGCTACGCTCCAGGCTGATCCCAGTGGTACCTGGCAGGGACCTGCGCTGTCTGGAGCCCCGTTGTGGGGGGCCACAAAGCATTAGCGTCCACACAGTGTTCAGCTCCATGACCTCCTCTAGTGCCGGCCGCAGCATCGATGTCTAACCCCTCGCGGAGCTGCCCAGGAGTTCTGCATCCCAGTGGGACCTCCTCTCCCTGCCGGACATGGGGCCTTTATCACAGCACTTCCCCCCAGCAGACACACTCTTTCATGGGGGCAGTGGTGCTGCTGCTTAGCAGGCAGCATGATCGAGAGGGTAGGGCCTTGACAGGACAAGGCGTATTTGGCTTCTATGGTGACCTCAGCCACTGACATGCTGGGTGACCCTCAGTAACTCACTGCCTTGCTTTGTGCCTCAGTTTCCCTTCTTACCCTTTGCCTTCTCCATTTTAACCAAACTCCTCAGGGCCCGGATGTCCCTCAGCGTGTGTTGTGTGGAGCCCAGATCTGCGCTGGAGTTTCTCAGGGCTACTCTGCTGCAAACACAGGTAATGGGGTAACAATGTTTTAACCGGTAAAAATAATTGTGTTGTGCTGTTCTTAAAACAGGGGTTACACAAAGTACCGTTGGATGTTATTTACTATTTGTACATATCTGTTAAGGACTGTCTTGTATTCACGTGCGTTGCGGCTTTTGAAGTTTGGCTTTTGGAGCTGAATTTGAAAACAACGGCTCTTGTTGCTATTTCGGTTGCAGACTCCTGCACAAAGGGCTACGTCGCAGCTTCAGGGGCAAATTCTAAGAATGAGCACCAGGGAGATGCCACCTGGTGACCTTTGCCACTACTTTTCGGTAAACAAGAGAACGGATGTACCTGGGCCATGATAATGTTGGGCACCTGCTGAGGCTTCACAAGATAAGGGCCACCAATTTACCTCAGTGTGCGGTTACAATAGCAAAGCTGGAACATCAGCTACAGATATTTTTATACTCACCTAACAGGCTATTTATACACTTATTTAAATCCATATTCGTAAGTGTCTGCCTACAATAGTAACACCTACCTAACATGGACACAGAGTGTGAGCTCTGCAGGCCATTTGCATTACTGATAAAATAGACCAAAACAGCCTAAAATGGGGTAAGTAGGGAAAACAGGCCAACTCCTCTTGCAAGCCAGAAATCCAACAACTGTACCCTGATTAATAAATGTGTGAGCTATTACGCTTCAGGGTCGTGGTGTTCTTGTGATTATCCAGGCACCTACATATTTGACCAGGTGATGCTCTGCATTGCAACATCTCTGCTCCTCCATGAATCCCACCCAATCATTGAAATTAGAAGCTCACAGAAGAAGAGTCGCAGTCCTGGCTGAGGGTGGGGTTGCTCCTTCCTCCCCATTTTGGGCCTAGGCTCATGTCCAGCCAAGAAGAAAGGTTTGTTCGTTTTTCCAATGCAGTAGTGAATATGAGGCTGCAATCTCATTGTACCAGCCTAGTGGGGCTCAGGCGAGTAATGGTTTCACCTCAGTGACGGCTAACCCGCCCCAGCACCTTCCCGCCCCCAGAACTTTCCAGCCACTGACACTGAGGTGAAACCACTTGCCTTGTTTACACACAGACTGCACAAGGAGGGGCAGAAACCTGCATCCTGGTGTAGACACCCCCAGAGACTGTCTCTGGGAGCAGGTCCCACCCCACAAACACCTCCTTGGGCACCACTGTGATTCCTGATGTGCAGAAGGAATGTGAGCAACATATTTCACACACCTTCAGCCTCCCTTTCACAAATTCAGCACCTCAGAAATCACAGGGGAGAGACAGCCCCAAGTGTGCAGCCCCCTCGCACAGAGCCCAGCTGGGGAACGCTCATTTCCACAGCTGCAGAGAGCACAAGAGACAGGGCACAGGCTGGGTATCAACAAACCACAATCAAACCCAGCCCTCAGCACAGGGACATGTCCGTCTGTTCCCTATTGACGTTGGGGGGGATCCAGCTGAGCAGGGAACCAAACCCACCACTCTGCCCCAACAAGTGATGCCGGGAAAAGAGAAAGGAATATGTTCTTTATTTACCATAAATACCTGTCTCTCTCCCACTCCCTGTGATCTCTGTCACAGAACATCCCCCTCCTGTTCTCCAGTCTTCCCCCTGGATTTATCCCTTCCCCTCTCCCTGCCTCTGGCCGCTTCTCCTCTGCAGGGGGTTTCCTGGCACTGTTTTCTATCGATTTTCACCCTTTCTCCAGGACACTCTGGTTAGTTGGTTTTACTTTCTCCTTCCCTTTTCCCTCCATTTCCCCACCAGCCCCTCTGACTCTCGCAGTGTCGCTAACCTGAGAGGTTACACACCAGGCGTCTGAACTGACACTGGCTGCCCTGAAAACGGAGTTTCAAAGCAACACACTACGGCCATTCGACTCGGGCAGCTTCTGTTGATAAAACTCCAGCGCATCCATGCAGCTAAAGCGCTCCCTCGCCAGTGTGTCGACAGAAGGCAGCTGTTCTGCCAGCAGCTTCATACCTCTCCCAGTTCAGGTATAACATCCCTGTCAACAGTGTTTTGTCGGCAGAGGGCCGTGCAGCGCTCTGTTTGCAGGGCTGCCATTGCATTGTTCTGTCCCCCCAGGGCAGCGCAGTCTGGCTGTCTGGTTCATAGAGCAAGTTGTGCGAAGCAGCAATCTGCCCACAGATACTCTGCCGAGATTTCTCTGTCAACAGTGACTTTTGTTGACAGAAGCTGCCCGTGTAGACATGGCCATTATATGTCCTGCTTTATCCGGTGATGTTAGAACTCCCCCTGCCCAACCCCAGGGGTGCGACAGTCACAGCGTTACCAGCTCCCCAGCAGTTACAGGGGAGGGGGACTTTGACCCCTGTGGCAGGAGCTCTGGCTCAGAGACCCCAATGAGATCTAAGGACACAGATCAGTACAAAACATTTCCGCTGCTGCGGAGCTTCCAGGTTCTCACCCTCTGCCCCCCGTTAATTGATGTGCCTGTTCCCAGCCCAGCTGTTAATTCTGTCCCACCCAGCCCCACATCTGCCGCTCAGGACCCCTCCTGCAGCACCAGGGGTTTATCCCCCGCCCCTCTTATCTCTGGGGATGCCGGGAGGGAGGGGAAGAGATGAGGAGCCAGGGGCTGGGTACATGGGAGTCCTCCAAGTTCACAGGGACTGATGTATGTGAGGCTGGAGAGGCTGATTTCAGGAGCACAGTTGGAGCTGGGATTGCCACAGCCCCAGCCAGGGCCGGATTCTCTCCCCAGGGATGGAGCCCGGTGGGAAAGTGAAGATCAGGGCCTGAGTAGCAGCATCGATAAGTGTCACCTGCCCCTGGTCACAGTCCAGACACACCCGGATCCTGCGGGGGTCCTGGCTCAGGGGTAGGGGGGTCACAGGGGAGGTGAGAGCCTGGAACTGATCCCCCAACCACCGCACAGCCCAGACTGCCCCCCCCAGGGCTGAGGCTGATCCGTCCCTTCCTGCTCACAGACTCTCTGGCCCACCCCCCACCTCCACCTCCCAGCAATGTCTCCCCGAGGTGAACCCCTCACAGCCCAGCACACAGGGCCACGTGTCGAATCTCTCCGGGTTGTTGGGCAGTCGCTGCCGTGTGTCTGCCTGTCTCACACTTTTCCCACCCTCAGACAGGACGAGTCGGGGATGAGCCGTGTCTGGATCCAGAGTCACATGGGCTGCAGGGGAGAGAGAATCAGAGCGTGAGGGGCAGAGCTCAGCCCTGGGGGAGGGTTTGATGGGTCAGTGACAGAATCTGGCCCAGCTGGAGAGTGACTCAGGGAATCTCCTCTCCCCAGGGCAGGAGGCTGCTACTTGTGGCTCCGGAGCCACGTGGTGCTCCTTAAGGACTTCTTTGTGGCTGCCGATGTTGTAATTGCCAAGTGAGAAAAACAGTAAACCGCCTGATTATTTGTGAAAAACGGTGAACATCTAAAAGCCCCCAACTAAAGCCCCCGCACTACCTAGAAAAGGACACGTGCTCTTGAAATGTTGGATCAAATGGAGAGAGAAACTTTCTGCATCTCCGCGTCTCCGGTCACTGAACGACAATTCCCTGATGCCCGATTGTCTGAGCCCCCAGGTATTTCCCACAACTGTGAAAGGGAGGGAAAAAATCTTTAAAAACCACTTCGGGCCCTTTATTCTGTGCAGCTGAGAACATTTCACCCCGAAATAATGAGAAATGCTGACAAAGAAACACCCGTGTCCCCCTCCAAGCAGAGCCGTGAATTCTGCCAGACTGACGGCCCCCTTAGACACACACGGCCCCGGCCCCTGCCCTGCGCCACAGGGGGAGGCTGACGTCCGGGGGAGCCCCTGTGAGCACAGGTGCGGGGAGGAAGCACTCCAGAGACGCGCTGCCCCCACCACAACTTTAACTGCCAAGTGGGTGTCCCTGGCCCCTCCCGGCCCCTCTGGGTGGCCTCCCTGCGTCCTCCCCCGCAGGCACCAGCACCCCGGCAGTGACTCCCCACACCTGAAACTGGCCCGAGTGGCCCCTTTCCCGCAACAGCCTCCAGGGCTCTGACTTCAGCTGGGGCCTGTTAGTCTGTTTCAGCCACAACAAGCAGGAGCCTGCGGCACCTGGAAGACTGTAACAGATTTATTCCGGCTGCCCATGAGCGCTTAGGCCAGTCAATGAGCTCGTGGGAGTCCCAGGGCCCCGGTGTTACCGGTGAGCTCCTCCCAGCCCAGCAAACAGCCTGAGTCAGATCCAGGAAGGGAAACACCCACTCGCTGCAGCGCATGAGCCTGTTCCTGAGCTCAGGAAAGTGAAACTCACCCTGTTCCCAGCCCGGAGGGAGCCATGGCTGCAGGGAGCCCCCTGCAAAGTCTCCAGGAAGAAACCACATGTCCCGTCTGTCTGGAGTATTTCACAGCCCCGGTCACTCTGGAGTGTGGGCACAACTTCTGCCGAGCCTGCATCAGCCGGTGCTGGGAGGGACCCGACCCAGCCGCCTCCTGCCCTCAGTGCAGAGAGACTGTGCAGCAGAGACACCTCCGGCCCAACAGGCAGCTGGCAAACATGGCAGAACTCGTCAAACGGCTGAGTTTGCAGGCAGCGAAGGGAGCAGGCGGGGACGGGGTGTGTGGGGAGCACCAGGAGGCTCTGAAGCTGTTCTGTGAAGAGGATCAAACCCTCATCTGTCTGATCTGCAGAGAGTCCCGGGCTCACCGCGCTCACACTGTGTTTCCCATAGAGGAGGCTGCCCAGGAGTACAAGGTACAGAGCTGCTGTCCAGTCTGATGGGTAATAACTTTGCGTTTTACTGACAAGTCAATGGCACCATTCCGGTGTGTGCAGCCTTCAGGGCCTGAAAGTTGCTGTACAAATTAGTGATGCTCCAGCCTGGCAAAAAGGCAACAAAGGAAGTTTTTAAGTTTGTCTTTGTGAGGGACACCCCTCCCCCCTGTGCTGTGTGGAAAATGGGCTGTGACTGTAAATCTGTACAGCTTAGAGATGCTTTGAACAAAAGATGGTTTGTAACCGATTACATTTAATGTTCAAACCTGCTGAGTGTGTAATTGTTGTGAGTAGTTGGAAATACGCTGTGTGTGCTTGTTTAGAGTTAGAGGTGCTAATAACAGCCATTGCTGGAGATTCTGGGGTTAGTTTTCCTCATGACTGAGCAATTAACCTGAGGGCTAGTAAATGGCTTGTTGTTCTGTAGGTCTGGGAGGTGGCTGGTTTAAAGACATGTAACTCTGCCACCTGGTACAGGCCTCCATTTTGGGGGGATGCTTAACGGATGCCTGTTGGGGTGGAGTGGGGAGAAAGGGAGCCCATTTTAGCAATAGGTGTTTTTCAGCCCAGTGTTTTAGCCAGCTTCACTTTTTGTGTCTAGCCTGCCTTCGAAATAGCCTGACATCCCCTGCGGCTACGTCTGCTCTTACTGGGAATGTTGACGGCTGCTACACAACTTTAGTTACACCAATTGCAAACCTAAAATTGATTTTGCAGCTGTCGACTTTGGTCCCTGTCCTCACTGCCGAATGTTGATGGGAGCGCTCCTCCGGTCGGCAGTCCTTAATCTTTGTGGTTTGCAAGGAGTTCTGGGGGCAACCTAAACCCCAGAACGAGCCGTTTCACGCAGGTGCAAAACAGCGCCCCAGAAGATCGTCCCTTCTGTGACCCGTGTAGACCTGCCCTAAGGCTGTGTCCGCACTGCAGGTTTTTCAGAAATAACTTTTCTCAATGTTCTAACAGCTAAATAAGTTATTTCTGAGAAGAGCGCTCACACTGCCAGAGCATTTCAATACGGAGCATTCACACTAGAGAGCCCAGTTTTGAAATAAGAGCTAGGATGGGATGTCTCCCAAGAGGCCAATTAAGTCTTAATTTCCTCTCCTTCATACACACTGAGTCACTTTCAAATTCAAAAGGGGGAGGAGGTCAGTGGAAGTTGTTTGTTTTGGGGGAGTTACGATTTTGAGTAAAATGCCCTGTTAGACCAGACTAGCAAGCTTTGCAGCGTGGGCACAAGGGTTTGTGGGATCTGGCCCCTACCTATAAAGGGGCTTTTCTGGGAAAACAAAACCAAACCAAAACCAGTGTAGACAAGTCCTAAGAAACACAGAGAACGTTACTGGAGACCCAGGCTGGGATGAGATTCTTTTTGACGTAAAGATTTTACCTGCGATAAAGGCAGCTGTGACGCTATGAGGCCCATCTCACCAGCACTGAGCAGTGAAGAGGAGCAGCCGTTGGGAGGGAAAGATGTGCTGCTGAAGGCCCCAGGCCCAGCAGGGATAGGAGGTTCCCACTGGGAGGCTGAACTCCTGCGCAGCTCCACAAGGGGTTAAACTCAGATGCTGCGGCCGGCACTAGAGGAGGTCGCTGGGCTGAACGCTGTGTGGGCCTCAGGTGCCCTCAGCTCACCCACAACAGGGCTCAGATGGAGCAGCTGATTCACCCCCATGTGACTCCAGTGCCCTGGAATGTGCTACACCTCTCAGCAATTCGCAAGTACCCACAAAGCTTGGGCAGAATCCAGATCTCCCGCAAATTACTAACAAGCCCTAATGTGAATTAGTATCACGTCTGGCTGTGACCAGCCCTGGGGCTGCATTAATAACGTGTCCTCTCCTGGGGAGTCTCGATGTCATCAAGCAAATAAAACTAAAAGTTATCTTGAGTTATCTTGGTGGAGAGAAATACCCAGCGCTCAACCCAAAGTAAAACCTCCCAAATCCTTTCTGTTTCCTCAGGGAAAAATCCAGGACCATTTGAAGACTCTGAGAGAAGAGAGAGAAAAGCTGCTGGGACTGAAAGCGACTGGAGAGGAGAAAAGCCGGGAGTGCCTGGTAGGTGCCAATTGTTATGAACCATCAGGGCTGGCAGAGGGAGGTCTGTTTGGAGGCAGACTCCTGCGTGGCCTTGGTGAAGGAGGGATAGTGAGTGTCTCTGTGATTGGGGATTGCTGGGTTAGAGCCGTGTGCAGACAAGCCCTGAGCTTCCATTGCAGGGGATGAGTTAGTATCTATCCCTTGTGGCTTTCCCACAAATCCTCCCCAAGGGAACTCACTGTCCCCAGGAAGTGCTGCCTGCTGTGTCTGTTCACTTCCTTCTTTTTCCTCCACTTGCGTCTCTGTCAGTGCGGTGCTGAGCCCGGCCTCCTGCTGCTCGGAGTCTGAACTCCCAGAGGCCATGAATGACAGAATGTGCTAACTGGCAACCTTGGCAACCTCCCTTTCAGAGATAACAGGGGACAAAGGGGGAAACTCAGAGAGACTCTTCTGCCTTTTGTGCACAGAACAGAGTCAAAAGTCAGATGTTGGGTTTTTCAAAGACGTTCTCCCTCCTGCGCACTCAGCTCCCCATGACAAGGCCCCAGGCGCCACCCGTGGCCCTGACCAGCCCTTCCCCTGTGTTCCTACAGAGACAGACACAAACCGAGAGGCAGAAAATCGTGTGGGAATTCCAGCAGCTGCGGCAGTTCCTGGAGGAACAAGAGCGACTCCTGCTGGCCCGGCTGGAGAAGCTGGAGGAGGAGATTGTGAGGATCCAGAATGACAGTGTCAGTGAACTCTCTGCGCAGATTTCCCGTCTCAGTGAGCTGATGGGTGAGCTGGAGGGGAAGTGTCAGAAGCCAGCGAGTGAATTCCTGCAGGTGAGACTGAGGGAGACACAGAGACTCTGTGTGAGCCCCAGGGCTGGAGATCCCAGATTAAAAAATAGCTGTTGCTTTGCACCCACCAGCCACAGCTCCTCCACTTCTCCCTGCACGTCCTGCCTGCCACAGTCAGCTGGGGGGGAGATGCAGGGTGGGGAGGAAAGAAACAGGTCAAGGGTGTGCTGGAGGGAGGGGATGGGCACAGGTGGGGAAGAGGGAGTGTGGGGGCAGGAAGAGGTGGGGCAAAGTGTGGCATTGCCGGAGGGGGTGGAGTGGGAGTGGGGTTCTGCATCCCCAGGGAGAAGTGGAAGCTGGTGCCTATGGCTACAAACATCCCAGCTCCCCTCACAGGGAAGGGAGGCTCCTGAATCATAAGCTCTGGAGTCCAGCAGTCCACGGTCTCGAGTTACAGACACAGAGCTATTAGAGATGGTAAAGCCCCATTAGCTCAGGGAATCCAAGGCCCTGGGGCCAGGGCAGGGCCCCTCTTCCCTATTTTTGCAAACTCCCTTCCCTGGGATCCCCTGTGTGTGTTGTGTGGGACTGAGATTCTTTTCTCTCCTTCCCCTGTAGGACGTCAGAAGCACCTTGAGCAGGTACGTGGCTCTCAGTCCCCCTCACACCTCTCAGTGTTGGGAAATATCTTGGAGGTGGTGTTACCACTGAATCTCCCCAGGGCTCTACAGTGAGATGTTAGGGGCAGGTCAGATCCAAGCTGCAAATATCCCTGATCATCTCCAGCCTGAGGGTCTCACCCCTGCACAGACTTTACAATTATCCCCTCAACAGCAAAGTCTGACCTCAAGTATTCCCTAGAGGTGTCACCTCCCTGGGGGACCGGCTGCCCCAGGACTATGAGGCTGGAACATCGGCTTGTCACTGCTGGGCACTGGGTGAATTGGTGTCTGAGTCTAGTTCCTAGTGGGCAGATTTGTACAGCACTTCCACTGGCAGCATCCTGTCCCTCAGAGCCTGGAGGCCAAGGCGTGAATGGGCCATGGAGACGCAATTCCCCTTTTGTCCCCAGAGCTGGTCTCTCCAGGCCGTAGTTCTAGAATCTGAATGGGGCCTGCGAGGGGAATGTTGCAGGGCCCTGGGCTGTGCTGCACCTGCTCTCAGGCTGGGAGAGGCCGAGGGATTCTAACTCCCAGCCCCTCAGAGCAGAGACTCACTGGCAAGAACTGAAGAACCGAGTCACTAAATTCAGTCTCACTGTCTGACGTTACCTCTGTCCAGGTGTGAGAAGGGGAAGTTCCAGCCGCCAGCGGAGATTTCCCCTGAACTGGAAGGACAAGTCAGTGGTTTCTCCCTGAAAACTGTTGCTCTCTCCGAGACTCTGAGCAAGTTCAAAGGTACATAGAAGAGATCTCGGAAAGGAAAGTGAGTTAAGCATCTGGAACAGTGCCAAATGCCAAGGTCTCTGGTCAACTGGTTCACAATGAGGTTCGGCTTCTATTTAATTGTGGGGTGAGAATGGTACAAACTTGAGGTCCACCACTCAGGTTGATTAATTAAAAAACGTATTTGTTCCAAAAGCATGCTGTGCAGTTCCAGTTACCATCAGACACAGAGTGGCAGCCATGTTAGTCTGTATTCTAGCAATACTAAAAAGCAGTCTAGTCGCACTTTAAAGACTAACAAAATAATGTATTAGGTGATGAGCTTCTGTGCGACAGACCTACTTCTTCAGATCAGAGCCTTACGAGCACAGACTCAGTATATAAAGCACAGAGGTCCAAAAATTGTTATCAGCATTGACAAATCAGAAAAATTGTTATCAAGGTTGGCAAATCAGAAGAGCACAGGGACGGCGGAGGGTGTGATGTGGGGAAGTTAAGAGTTAAATAAAACATCAAAGTATGTAAAAGAGTCCTTATAATGGGTCAGGTAATTGCTGTCCCTCTTCAAAACATGGGTTAATGTTTCAAATTTGAATATGAATGTTAGTTCTGAGCATTCTCTCTGTAGACACTTGTTAAAGTCCCTTTTCAATAGAACACAAACTTTCAGGTCTTAAACAGGATGGCCCACTCCATTAAAGTGCTGGCTGACAGGTTTGTGTATTTGGAGTTGTTTGATGTCTGTTCTATGTCCATTCATTCTTTGTGGAAGAGTGTTTGCAGTCTGTCCTATATACAGGGTGTGTGGGCATTGTTGGCAGATGATGGCATATATGATGATAGTTGAGGGCCAGGAGAATGTGTCCAGGATTCTGTAATTAACGTGGTTTTGTCCAGTGATGGTATCTTTGTCCAGAATAGATCTGTGGACAAAGTTGGCAACAGGGCTTGTTGCAAGGAAAAGTTCCAGGATTAGTATTATTGTGGTTTAGCCTGTGGTTGCTGGTGAGAATCCTCATAAGTTTGGGAGGTTGCCTATAGGAAAGAACAGGCCCTTCTGGAGTGTGGCATCATGATTTAGGATAGGTTGTAGGGCTTTAATGATGCCTTGCAGTGGTTTGAGTTGGGGGCTGCAGGCGATGACCAGTGATGTTCTGTTATTGGCTTTTTTGGGCCTGTCTTGGGGTAGTTGGCTTCTGGGTATTCGTCTGGCCCTGTTGATTTGTTTTTAAACTTCTCCTGGTGGGTAATTCAGGTCTATGAATGTTTGGCAGATTTTGGAGTTTTCGGTCTCTGTCAGTAGGATCAGAGCAGATGTGATTGTATCTCAGGGCTTGACTGTAAATGATGGATTGTGTTGTGTTACCATTAGAGTGAGAAATGACAGAAACATGGAAAGAAATACTACCCATTTGCCTCCTCCTGCGGTAAGGGCAGGCCCTGCTGCATTTCCCCTGTGATGCTCTAACTATCCCTTACACTATCTACAATATTACGCACATCCTGTTTATATATTGACTAGCAGATTAATCCATCATTGCTTAGGTTCTTAAGTCAGTTGGGGCTGGTTTGAAAATGAAGGAAAAAGATTCACGCTTTATTGAAATGATTGTATTTTTCAAAATTACAGTGTTGTTTTGATTGTTAATTTTTATTATGGATTTTTTTAAAAAAGGATTGTTAACATATTTCCATTAAATTTTTTAGTACAGAGGGGAACTTCACGATGTGTGTATTTATTTTTTGTCACTATAAACTATTTCCATTCAGTTTTAACAAAAAAGGGCACCAGTTAATGTGGTTTCCAGTAACATTTTCTTTTAGTTTTCAAACCTTTCAGATTTAAGGTGTGGGGGAGGGGAGCTCTGCCAATGGTCACTGAGTTGGACCATCTGCCGGGGCTCCCAGACTCTAGTCCCTCCCCAGGGAGAGGTGGGGGCAGGAGGGGAAAGATCCTGAGCCCCAGGCCTGGCCCAGCCGATCCTTTCACCCTGTCCCTGACCCGTCCCTGCCTGTGAGTGACTCTCCCCAGCCCTGGGCTGAGATCTCAGAGCTGTCGGGCACAGCCTGGGGGAAGGAGATTCCCCGAGTCACTCTCCAGCTGGGCCCGATTCTGTCACTGACCCATCAAACCCTCCCCCAGGGCTGACCTCTGCCCCTCACGCTCTGATTCTCTCTCCCCTGCAGCCCGTGTGACTCTGGATCCAGACACGGCTCATCCCGACCTCGTCCTGTCTGAGGGTGGGAAAAGTGTGAGATGGGAACATACACGACAGCGACTGCCCGACAACCCGGAGAGATTCGACGCTGAGCTCTGTGTGCTGGGCTGTGAGGAGTTCACCTCGGGGAGACATTGCTGGGAGGTGGAGGTGGGGGATGGGTTGTTCTGGGCTGTGGGGGTGGCCAGAGAATCTGTGAGGAGGAAGGGATGGATCAGCCTCAGCCCTGAGGGGGGGATCTGGGCTGTGGAGCAGTGGGATGATCAGTTCCAGGCTCTCACCTCCCCTGAGACCCCCCTGACCCTTAGCCGGGCTCCCCGCAGGATCCGGGTGTGTCTGGACTGTGACCGGGGGCAGGTGACATTTATCGATGCTGGTGCCGAGGCCCCGATCTTCACTTTCCCGCCGGGCTCTGTCCCTGGGGGGAGAATCCGGCCCTGGCTGGGGGTGTGGCACCGTAGCTCCCATCTCCGACTGTGTCCCTGAAATCAGCCTCTCTAGCCTCAGTCTCAGTGGGGGGCTGGAGAGACCCCACTGAGCAGGGAACCAAACTCTCCACTCTGCCCCCAGGAACTGATGCCGGGAAATGAAAAAGGACAAAACACGTCAGAATTGTCTTTCCTGCTTTATTTACTGGAAATACCTGACAGACCCCAGTGAGATCTTAGGACACAGATCGGTACAAATCGCATCCAGCTCCCCACCCCACCCCCTGGTGACCCTCATTAATTAATTGTGTCCTGCTCCTGCAGCAGCCTGGCTGTTAGTTCTGCCCCTGCCCAGCCCCACATCTGCCCCTCAGGGCCCCTCCTGCAGCCCCAGGGACAGGAGGGGGAGAGAGATGAGCCCCTCCAGCCCCAACAGCGAACAGACCAGCACGTCCCTGTGCTGAGGTGGGGCATTACTGGAGTGTAAAATGAACATGCAAAATATGATTGCAATCGCTCTTCTCTGCTTGTACCAAATCTTCTGCCAGCTAGGCCAAGGGAGGTGTCTGGTGATTCGCTGAATCTCTTTATTCGGCTCAGATGTTTGTATTATTGTTGTTACCCTTCTGCCGGAAGGAACTGGCAGCAACCAGGGCCGGGTTCAACATCGAGGGGTTCCTTTCATCCATCTCACACAGAACCGGGTCAAGCCCCCAGCCAGTAGCCTGGGAAGGTCACACACCCCTGGGGGCCTCGGAGAGGCAACGCTTCCCCCCTCGCAAGCACACAGTCTGAGTGCAGAAACGGACTTTCAATAAAAGAGGCAGAAAAGTCAATTAGCATAAGCTTGGGAAAATCCCACACCCAGAGTTCATAACCAGTTCTCAAGTAACTGTCCCAGCTCAGATGCATTGAGCAGTGTCCTTGGCCTCTCAGGCTCTCCAGTCCAGTACTGTGACCAGCCAATCCACACACCCAACTTTCTCCGGACCCCCACTTCAAATGCCCCACTTACAACTTGGTCCAGTCCCTGTGGGCACTGACACCTCACACTGATGCTTTCCCTCACGGAACCTGAGACAAGGCCACCTTTGTGCCCATCCGGCGTTCTGCTTGCTCCTACCAGCCGTCCATGGGTCGTGCCTTCTGTCCATCCACTGCTCCTCCTCCCGGCCACCCGCCGGTCCTGCCATCCACTGCTCCTCCTACCAGCTGCCCGCCGGTCACACCGCCTGCCAGTCACGCCATCCATCACTCCTCCTACCAGCTGCCCACCTGTCACACCATCCCGTAGCACAGTGGGTCTGGCCTGAGGTAAAACCCTGTAATTTCAGCTCTTGGGGGCCTCAGCTGCCCCCCTGTAGTTTCAGCTCTAGGTAGCCACCAAAGTGGAGTCTCATAAAAACATCAGTATCCAGCACTATCTTTTAACACACAAGAGAACTACTCAAAGCAAACTTACAGCTATAGGGCCAAGGCATAAACAGGGCTAAGCCACTCAGCTATCTTGTTCAAACCATACCCCCCAACCCCTGCACATTTGCTTTATAATGCTTCAAACGAGGGAGCTCTGTGTAATCCATGTCTTATGCAGTTATATCGACTGCCCTGTCCCCCCCAATGACTTGGAGCATTGGTGAGATTTCACAATTCTCATACTGAGCGTTAGCATAAATTGTGATTCTACAACAATGTGTTTACAGTCGACAAAATCTCATTGCTTCCTTGTTACCCATCACTCTTTGTTTGCCAGGTATCACATATGCACCCCTTTGCATTCTCATGCAAATGATCTCTGGGAGACACTTTCCTCCCAGCCTTCAGCAGCATTGAGTTCCTGCTGGCACATTCCTTACAAAAATATTTCAGAGTAACGCATCCACGCTGCAGGGAAAATAAGCAAAACTTATTCCCAAATAGTGTCTCCACACACAATAGAGCCTCTTGTGGATTAGAGTCCCTGAAAGCACGGCTTCCAGGGGCTCTAATCTGCACTACCACGGCTACACAGCAAAATTATTTCAGAATAAATATTCCATAACAGCTCATTTTGAAATAGGCCGTCCTGCTGTTTACACAGCCCCTAGTTTGGAATGGGCCCTGTTCTTCATGGAATGAGTTTGACCAAATTTGAAATAAGCCCTTCACTATTTCGAAATAATTTTGCAATAGTGGTTTTACTGTGTAGACACTCGCAAAGTTACTTGGGAATAGTGGCCGTTATGCCACAATAACTTTGCTGCGTAGACACACCCTCACTGACTGCAAACCTGGCCCCCATGTTAAAGGGACACTGCCAAGTTGAACGACAATGGGCTGGATTCTCATTCTCACCCAGGTCCCTTTATTTATACCACTCTGGCATTGCCATCCCCGGGGGTTCAAAAGCCACGAATCAGGCCCAAAAAGATATCATGAGAGATTTAGAAAAATAATGTGTGAGGATTTTTTATTATTTGTGTTCTGATTTTGAGGCATGGAGCTGGCACTACAGTCACAAAGGTATTTGAATAGTATTTAGATTGCAGGTACATTATTATTTATAACACATTCATAATAGTACAGTCATTATCTGACTGGTGCTGAAAGAGAAGCAGAAACGCTCCTCCCATTAAAAAAAAACCTGTCAGGTGGCACTTGTTTTCTTTTTCCAGTGGTTGTCTGTAAAAATAATAAGATTATAAAACCACAACATTTAAACATATTTCTTCAGACCTAATTTGTTTGGCGTTTCTTTTTCACAAATCTGTTTTTTAAGCTTGAAGGAAGGACAGGCCTTTTTTAAACACTTGTTTTTTCTATTTTTTATATAAAAGAACGACACTAAGCGTCCTTCTTTTGGCTGCCATAATGATGTTTATTCTGGGTTTGCACTTAATATTTAATTTTTATGCTTAATGATACGATTGCTAAACATCCTCCTATCAGAAGGACATCAGTTGTTCATTCAGATAATTTTCTCTTGTCAGTTTTTGTTCTTTGTAAAATAAAAGGCATCAAAACCCCCGAACTTTTTAAAATCAGCTTTGGAGAATTACATGCAGCAATTTTTGGGTATGAATCTCCCTCTCCCCCGGCCCAGCCTGTCTGTGGTCCGTCAATATATTCCAAGCCCAAAAGTGCTCTGTGGCCAAATTAGTTCAGGAAACACTGACCTACCGGAATCGTTCCCCCCCACCCCACTGAAATGCAGCCACCTCTGGAGGGAAATACACCGGCTGGTCAGCAGCGCACCACACGGCTGCAGGATGTCTGAAGGGAAGGGTGGAAGATGAACCCCACACCGCCTGGCCCTGCAGGAGGCAACCTGCAGTCACCCAGGCTGGACTCTGGGCACACTCAGAGCCCCTGTTCAAGCAGCGCTGTGAGATTTTAAGGATGCCAAACAGCCCTGGCTGTCAGTTCTCCTCAACCACTGGCACTAGCGAGGTCAGAGCGCCCCCTACTGCCAGTCTGCAGCACTGAGCTCTGATCAGCCCTGTGTGTGGTCCCCACTTCCCAGGATCGGTCTACACTGGGAGTTAAGTCAATGGCAGATACACAATTCTAGTTTCTGCAGTTGCGGAGCTAGACTCGACCTCTCTGCAGTTGACTTTCCTGGCCGGCTACACAGAGGGAAGTGGATGGAAGAAACTCTCCGTCGATCTCCCTTACTCCTCGCGATATGGGTCCAGGGGTCGACTGTCATCTCCAGAGAGTTTGATTTCGTGCGTCTTTACCAGGTGCGCAGAATCGAACCCAGAAAATCAGCCCCGAACAGGTGACTCTTTCCCTGGTATTAGGGTGACCGTATCTCCCTATCCCAAACACAGGACAGGGAAATATGGTGGTGGGGGCGGCTCCTCCCGGCTCCACAGAGGTGTGGGGAGCTGGGAACCTGGCAGCCGCCGTGGGTGAGCTCCCAGTCAGCCAGCGGGGGTGCGTGGGAATACAGGGCAATTAGCCCCTTTTAAACGATAAGCTGGGATGCCTTTCTGGCCCCCAAAATATGGGGCCGTTCCACCCGATATGGGACGGATGGGCGCCTGACATAGTATAGACAAGGCTCCGTCACCAGTCAGTGACAAATCTTCCAATCTGCTTTCCTAGTACCGACCCCCTTGTCCCACTCACCCGGCCCTCCCTCCCTTCCCCCACCCCACTGCACTTCCTCCCTCACCCCCACTCCACTACCACTCCCTCTCCTCCCCCGCTCCCCTGGCAATCCTTCCCTGCCCCGTCCTTTACCCCTCACCCCACCCCCCGGGCACTCCCTCCCCTCCCCCACTCCTCTTGCACTTCCTGCCCTCCCTCCCAAACACCCCCCACACCCCAGCAGTCCTGCAGTTGCTGCTGTACTTCAAGGAGAGCTTTTACTGCGGAGAAGCCACATGTGTCAGAGACTCCCGGAGAGACCTGGGGGGCCTGGCGATTGACATGGAAAATGCCCACACCGCAGCTGGAAGCACCCAGCCAAGAGCAGTGAACGGGCAGGTGTCCTTCGGGGGAGGGGAAGGGAGACAAAGGGAAATAGCCGGATTTACGCAGAGACTCTCTCAGAGACAGGGATGTAAAATCACCTTTCATTAGCTCCCCAGTGAAACACGAGCTCACTGCTCAATGGGTGCAGAGGCAGCTGGGGGGCCCCTCCAACCTCGCCGGGCTGGAGCAGCCCCACTGCCATGGACAGGAGCTGCTGCAGCCCAGCTGGCGCTTCCTTGCCCGTGGCACTGCTGCAAGTGGGGGGCACCCCAGAGCAGACACAGGAGCCCCCATCAGCAGCGGCCTGGCTCAGGCACTCCACAGGGCAGGGATGCTCCCGCTGGGCTGCAGCAGCCCCAGTCTGCCAGAGAGAAACCTTTCCAGCCACGTTCCCCCTCCCCCCCACTCCCAGGGCCACCACAGATGGGGGCTACTCTGGCCTGGCTGGAGCGCCCGGGCCTGCGGCAGGCAGGAGGCTGCTCCACCCCTACCTGTTACCCATAACCCTTTCAGGTGAGGCTTAGCAGGGCCACATGAACATCCCCACTCAGAGACCGCCTCACACAACACGCTGAGACAGAGCCACACGTGACCGATGCGAATCGCTCCACTGAGAGGGCAGCGCTCAGGTGCCAGGAGGACACTGTGGGATAAACCTGAATAACCGCGGATGAAATCAGAACTGGATGCTGCGAAGAGTTCTTGGTAACAAAACCGCCACAACCATCCAAAGCAGCACGGAACTGGGCATCAGAACAACCCAAACAGCCGCAAATGGCCAAAGCCTGGTTCTCTAGGGGGCCCTCACCTGGCCTGGCATCCGGCGGACCCGTTCCTCAGCTTCCCCTCAGCGGCTGCACAGTCAATTCTGTTAAGCTTTGCGCAGGCCCCGCGCCAGCAGGGGTCCTCCCTCTGCCAGGGCAGGAAAGGACCCCAAGGAAACACAAACTCTTCACCCTTCCTGGGCCACTTCTCCTCCCAGCTCCTCCCCTGCGTTGCAGGGTTCACAGAAGTCACTCCAGGGCCGTTGGGTCACCTGCTTCCCAAGATGCAGGGGGTGCAGATGGCGAAGAGCTGACGTCTTTTCTTGAGTGGGAAGTGCAGGAGCTGTGCCCACTGTGCTCCTCCCTTCCTGCCACACGCGGGGTCCTTTCCTGGAGCTCTCCATGGGAGGCCTCCGGAACAACAGGCCGTGGGCTCAACCCTCCATTGCAATGCGCAGGGCAGCTCCCCGGGCTCACAATCATTCCCTGAGGATCTGCAGACCCAGGCAGATGTTTCTGCGTCGCTTCTTCTGAGATCACAATTCCAGTCTGCTCTTCCCAAGGACGCAAACCTGAAAAGAAATGAAAACACAAAACAAAACAGTCGGAGGTGGGGGTCTGCACCCTGCGGCTCTTTAACGACGTTCTTTGTGGCTCCCACGCGATAATTGCAATGTTAAAAAAATTAAAAAAAACCCCTCTTGATTATTTCCAGTAAATGCTGAACGTCTAAAAGCCTGAAAACGAGCAACTCATCTCTAAACAGCAAACAGTGTGTGAGCTCCAAACACTGGGTAACTCCCCCCAGCAACTGATCAATCCCACCTCAGAACAGAGACTTGCTCATTATCCACAATGGCTCCAAGCACTCTCTCTAGAGTGGCAGCAGCTGATTTACACCCCCCACCCCAACAGGTCTGGTGGGATGATGTTTTCCCCTGTGCATCACTTTACATTGATCAACACTGAATTTCATTTGCCATTTTGTGCCCCAGTCACCCAGTTTTGTGAGATGCTTTTGAAGCTCTAAACACCACATTGCAGGCTGCAAAGGGCTGCATGGACCAATCACTTACCCCGTCTCATTTTCTCGCTAATATTCCCAACCCAAAGTCCCACCACAGAGACCAAACTGCTGCAGGAGCCGTTATTCTGGGCAGAGCTTTTCGAGGAGGTTCCTCGTCCCTTTCTCCACCCACCCCTGCATCCCACCCTCTGCCCCAGCCCGCAGCACCTCCCGCACACTGAACCCCTCAACGTTGCTGCTACCAGCCAGGCGGCTGCTAGCCAAGACTGCTCAGGAACAGCTGTAGAAGCCACTGCCCTGACTCCACTGCCCTTGGGGGGTGCGCTGCACAGGGGTCACCCTCTGCTCCCTGGTGGACGTGAGGCCTCAAGGGAGCAAATCTTAATGCAAACCTCGGTTTGTAGTAAATAAAAACATTCAAAGGACAAATTGGGCACAACTCTGGGCACCAAATTAAACAGGAAACACCACCTAGTTCACAGGCACTGCCAGGCCCTTCAGCCTGCGTGGGGTGGGTGGGTCTGTGGGTAAAAATAAGCCCAGCGCTGCCCTAAGGCTGGGATCGCCGGAACACCCTCCCCCCACTGCAGACCAGAGGGCGGGACTCAGTTTCCCAGGACGCTGCGGTGTAGGAAGATCACAGCCCACCTCATCCAGGCACTCCCGGGCCGCAGCGCCCCTTGCAAGTCAGGTCCCAGCTCCACCTCCCCGTGTCTGTCCCGTAGCCGAAGGGGGACCCCGAACGCCCCATTCACACGCTCCTCTTTTCCCATTGCCAGGGCAAGAAAACGCGCGAAAAAGCCAGGCGGCCGCTGACTCCCTGCAGGGGCGTGGCCATATTAGCATAGTGCTCCCGGATTGGACGAGGCCCCGAGAGCTTTCCTGCAGCCGCTGTTCACATGAATGAACTTCCCCGCGGGCGGGAGGTTGGCGATGACCCTGTGACATTAGCATACAGCGCGCCAAATCCCTTAAAGGGGCAGAGCCCGTAGCTCTGCCGGGCGCGGCAGGCTAACAGCGCAGTAAAGGACTCAGCCTGCACCAGTGTCCGGCCGCGCCCCGGTCCCGGCCGCGCTCCGCTGCCGCCCGCAGGGCTGTTCCCGGTGTCGCTGTAGCCGGGGCGGTGCCACGGGCGGCAGCTCAGAGACAAGGGGGACGGACGGAGGGACGCGTCGTTTATTGGCCTGGCTTCTGCCGGGGGGAGACTTGCCGGGAGCGCCGCGTCCTGCGGCAAAGCGCCGGGACCTGCCCCGCTTGGCCCTGCCGCCCACAGCGGGTCTCGCGAAAGCCCCCCCCCCGCTGTGGGCTGGACACGGACGTGCGTGACCCGCAGTGACCGGGGAGCGGACTCTCCGCTCTGCAGCCGGGCCGGGGGCGGGGTCGCCAGCGGCTCCTGGGACAGCCCCGGGCTTTAGCCCCCGGGTGCCGGGTTCCTTCCCTCCTGCGGGTCCCAGCGGTCGGCGATCGCCTGCTGCCCCCCGGGCTGTGAGCTCCGACCCTGCGGGCCTGGGGCCCAGAGATCACACACAGATCTGCCCGGGCTGGGGCTGCGCCCCGCCGAGAGGGCCGGGCCGGGACCCTGGGACCTCCCGAGTCCCGTCCGGCTCTGTGAGCTGCGACGGGAGGCTGCGGGCAGCGGCTCTCCCCCGCCCCGAGGAGCTGAGACCGGGGCTGCACACAGCCGGGAAGGGGGGGCAGGGTCTGCCGCTGGGTCTTGGTCCCGTTCCAAAGGCTGGACTCTGGGGCTGGGGCAGGCTGGGCGCTCACAGGGCTGGACTGACCCGCAGTGTTTGTACTGGGGGTCCCTGTTCCCTGCACCGGCCCCACGGGCTTCACCCCCCCCGGGCAGAAACTCCCAGCGGTTGGGGACATGAGACGGGTGGGGGAGGGGCGGCTCATGGGTGGGACAGAACGTGGGGCCGAGGTGAAGGGTTTGCTCAGCTCTGGGACAGGCTCTGGGGGAGGGAGGAAACAGCTCCCGCCTCCCCAGCCAGCCAGTGTCCCCTCTGCCCACCGTGGGCAGCGCCAGTGAACCCAACAGGGAACCACCAAGCGAGCAGTGGGAGTGCTGGGAATGCAGCTGGGCAATATCGACTTCCTGTGGTCCTGCAAATTCTTTCGTCTGGCACCGGTCAGGGCCCGAGGATGCCGGACTGGGGAGGTTCATTTGCACATTGCGCAAATTACATAAATTATTTCTAGCTACAACTGCAGCCTGAACGTCGCCTGAGCCGCATCTGGGGAGCTGCACTGCCCCCTTCATCGTCCTGCTGCAATGCTGGGGGCGGCCAGTAGGTGTCAGCATTACACAACATAGACCCCCCCCCGCCTCCGCCAGCCCTTCGGCATTTAATATCCCCCCCCAGGGGCTTGGGGGGAGCCCGCGCACACCCACCTCAGAGCGGAGGAATTCACCCCCCGGCAATAACCAACACCCCCCGCCAGTGCTGGACTCGGTCCGCGTTAAGCGTTGGATAGTAACAGGGAGGAAGCCCCGCCAGTCTCTACACCATCAAAACAAAACGCGGTCAAGTGGCACTTTCAAGACTCGCAAAATGGTTTATGAGGTGACGAGCTTTCGTGGGACAGACCCACTTCTCCAGCCCAGAGCCGGACCGGAGCAGACTCAAGATTTAAGGCCCAGAGAACCGGACACAGAAATCAAGGCGCACAAATCAGAAACAAACGATCGAGGGGAGCAAATCAGAGAGCGGAGGGGCGGGGGGGAGGTCAAGATTTGGACTGAGCCAAGTTCGCAGACGAGCCCCGAGAGTGACGCGGAAAGTTCCCATCACGATTTAACCCCTGTGTTAAGGTGCCGGATTTGAATACAAAACCCAGCTCGGCTGCGTCCCTCTCCAGAACGCAGCGATAATGTCTCTGCAGTAACACACGTACCGCGGGGGAGGAGGGGCTGGCGGGGGCCAGAAGCTCCGGTTGTGCCCCGCCCCCCCCCGTACCGCGCATGCGCAGTGAGTGCGACGGGAGCCGCTGCGGCGGCCGCTGCCCGCTCGACGCGCACGTGACAAAGCGCTGCGGGGGGAGAGGGGGGTCAGTGCCCCCGAGAGCCCCACGGGGGGAGAGTCCGCAGGGGGTGAGCCCCGCCCCCCCGCGTGCGCGGCCTCGTCCGGGAGCCCTGCCCCCCCGCGCGTTCAGAGGGCGGGACAGGGCTGTTTTCACCCGCGCCCGGCGCGGCCCGGCCCTGCAGCGGGTGTGTGCGGTGTCCTGCCCCTCCCCCAAAGTAAAGCCTCCCAAATCCTTTCTGTTTCCTCACCCCGCGCGGGCTCGGCCCTGGGGCCCAACCGACACCACCAGCGCTCCGGCAGCGCCTCACCTCAACCAGAGTCGTAGGCTGCAGACCAGTCCCGCGCGCCTTCGGATTGCCCCGCCCCACCATTGGCTGTCCTCCTACATCCTCGATCGCCATTGGTCAGTAGGATAACCAATCCCCTTCCGAATTTGACCAGTTCTTCTCAGTCCTCCCTGCCATTGGTCGCCCGTTCTGTTCCCGCTCTCTGTGACAATTATGTCAATCCAGACAATCCTCACGGCCATTGGCTAGAGCGAGACAATCCCGTTTCCTCATTGGCCAATCAACGGTAACGTGTCTTGCTATTGGCCATTACACACAAGAGTCCGCCTTCTCAGCCCCTGCTCAATCCCCGGAGGGACCCTTTTGCTGGCACCGCGAGCCCAGGCTCGGGACAGGTTTGGGGGGCGGGGCTATGAGATCTCTGAGTGGGGACACAGGCTGTGGGCGGGGCCTGGGTCAGGACAGGTTTGGGGGCGGGGCTGTGAGAGCTCTGGGCGGGGATACAGGCTGTGGGCGGGGCCCGGCTCGGGACAGGTTTGGGGGGCGGGGCTGTGAGAGCTCTGGGTGGGGACAGACTGTGGGCGGGGCCGGGCTCAGGACAGGTTGCGGGGTGGGAGCTCCGGGACTCCTGTGATTTCTAGTCATTTCCTTTCCCAGCTGGTCGCTTGTGTGGGGCTTGTCCGGCCCCAGCGTTGCCGGCATTTCCGTGTGTGCGATTCCCGCCCGGCCCCTTGTGGGACATGGTTGTGCTGGTGACTAGAAGACAACAGGCACCGTCCTGGGGCACCTGACAGACTAAGAGATATTTGGAGCAGGAGCTTTGGTGGCAAAGACCTGCCTGGTCAGGTACATGAATGGGGGGGGGTTTGAGGAGAATTTAAAGGGGGGTCCCCGCAGAAGCCTCTCTGTTAGTTCTGCCCCTGCCCAGCCCCACATCTGCCTCTCAGGGCCCCTCCTGCAGCCCCAGGAACTCATCTCTCTCCCCCTGCAGGGAGGGAGGGAGGGGAAGGGGCATCCAGGGGTCACAGAGCTGAGTCGGGGGCTGGGGAGATGGGAGTCCTCCAAGGTCACAGAGACTGAGGCTAGAGGGGATGATTTCAGGGACAGTCGGAGCTGGGAGCTACGGTCCCACACAGCCAGCCAGGGCCGGATTCTCCCCCCAGGGCCGGAGCTGGGGGAGCCTCGCAGCTCGCAGAGGCCCCAGACGCGGCGGTGGGGGCTCGGGGGGAGGCAGCAGCCGGGCGCGGGGAGGTCGCTGTCACCTGGGCCGGGGCGATGGCGCCGCTCCCCGCCCCCCCCGGCACGCCCCCCCGGCAGGAGCGTTTCGTGCCCAGGAGACAGGACAGAACCACCCCCCGCCCGGAGAGAGCGCGCGCGGCCGAACCACGCCCCGCTCTCCCCCGCTCGGCCCGGCCCGGCCGGGGGCAGCTGCACCCGCACGTGGGGCCCCGCTCGCGCACCCAGCACTGCGCACGCGCCGCGGAGCGACCCCCCCCCCCGGCAGGGCGGGGTACCCAGAAGTGCTCCCCGCGCCCCTACCCTGGGGCTGGGTCTGTTCCCCCTCCCCCGCCCACTGCGGCCCGAGCTGAGCCCCGGGGGGACCGACCGCTCCCCCCCGCAATTATCCCCGGGTCCGTGTCCCCCACACGGGGTGAGTGACCCCCCCATAGCTTGTCCCGTCCCCCCCCGGCTCTCCGCGGGGCTCCCCCTCCCCCGGCCCGTGACCCCGACACTCACCGCCGGGCGGGGCTGTACGAAACACCCCCGCGCAGCTGGGGCTATGCCCCGCCCCCCGTGCCGCGCATGTGCAGCGAGCGCGGCGGGAGCCGCTGCCCGGACTGACCCTGCCCGGGCTGTGGCGGCCGCTGCCCGCTCGGCGCCCACGTGACAAAGCGCTGCGGGGGGGTCAGTGTCCCCTAGAGCCCCACGGGGGGACAGTCCCCAGGGGGTGAACCCCGCCCCCCCGGGCGCGCGGCCCCGTCCGGGAGCTCCGCCTCCCCGCGCGAACAGAGGGCGGGACAGGGCTGTTGTCACCCGCGCCCGGCCCGGCCCTGCTGCGGGTGTGTGCGGTGTCCTGCCCGGCCCCCCCGCAGCGCCCCGCCCCGCCCCGCCCGTCGGTGTGACACTGTCACACCGGGTACACACCCGCCACGTGCACGTCACGTGTTCCCGGTGCAGCCCCGGGGCGCCCAGCGCCGCCGCCGCCTCCCCCGGGCGGCACCGCACAGCACCAGGGCCGGGAGGCGCGGCCACAACGGCGCTGCCCGTCCCGCTGCCACCGCCGCCCTGCGCTGCACCGGGGCCGGGCTGGGCTGGGACCCAGCCACTGCCTGCGGGGAGCGCTCAGGCACTGCCACGTGTCCTGTGCCGAGTGAGTGACCAGGGGGCGGGGCTGCGCAGGAAGGGCCGTGCAGGCCTCAGTGTGTGGGGCTGTGAAATGGGTGCCTGGTTCAGAGGCTGGCTTTAGGATGGGGGGGGCGAGGGGCAGTGCAGCGGGGTTGGGAGGGGCGGGGTGTCTATTTCCATCTCTCAAAGGAGGGTGACATCTAATGGGTACATTATTGTAGGAGCAGAGGGAGATCTATTAGTTGAAGCAGGGTCAGGGCTGGGCACCAGGACTCCTGGGTTCTCTTCTCAGCTCTGGGAGGTGTAGCCAGACATGAACCCCCTATTTGGCCTTTTCTTCCTCTTTCCCCCCGCCCCCCTGGGAGAGACAGAGAGAGAAATAAGCAGGGGAGGCAGGCGGCCTTTGATGTCCTGGGAACACAGCTGTGCTGTCTCACCCAGCCTCTCTGCTATACACAAAAACCAGACTGTGGATGGGCTAGCTAATGGCCGCCCTTCTGGCTGATCTCGTTAATTGACACGCCTTGATCACTTCCCCAGCCTTGATCACTTCACCAGGAAGATTGGGGAACCCCGCCCACCACCTCCAAAGGTGCCCAATTGTCCACAATTCACAGGTGCAAATTGAGCCTTGCATCTTCCCTGGGAAACCTGGGGTTCAAACACTCTCCTTCCAATTGGCCACTTGAGACCAGGAAGAAGCCTACGTGCCAGAAGGGGTATAAAGGGGCTTGGCAAACCACCCCCGCCTTTGCGTTTCAATCACCTTCAGCTGCTGGCCAGGTCTGGAACTAACTCCCGAGACTGGGGATGCCTGGTTCGAATCTACTTCGTCCCGAGGGATTGAGAGAATTTGGGTCACACTGGATCTAGGAGGCAGGGGTAAGAATTACACCTGTATTGCACTTCTTTCCTATAGGAATTGAGGGAAAGACTCTGGTTCCACCAGGTCTAAGAGGCAGGGGTGAAAATCACACCTGCAACTTGCCTTTCTTGGGTACACATGACTTGTATTAGTTTAAGCTAGTGAATTTGTCTAAAACTTTTCTTAAGTTAAATTGTGTCGTTTCCCCTTTAAAAAACGCGGGTACGCGCTGTTTTTGGGCTATAAACCGCTAAAACCATAAGCCTGTCACTCAGACCGCGGGAAGCCCTGACCTTATCTTTAAAACGCGTTTACCCCTTTGATCTATTACAACACTGCGATCCTCCGCTATCTTTTACGTAGAACTGTAGAAAATTTATCTTGCCTATCAAACCCCAGGGGGTCCTCGCCTTACCTGAACTGGCGAGCTGCGGTCAGCAATGACCTGCGAATATTAGTAACCACGAGAAAAATCATTCTCCTGTCACTCACTCGGCGCCCATCTTGGTTTCATTCATAAAGTGAGCGGTCAGTTTAAAACCCCCTTTCACACGCGGCAGCCGCTTCTGTTGTAAAATCGCTGCCAGCGGTTTCCTATTAACTGTTAGAAAAGTTATAAACAAAAATTCACAATTGTGGTACTTCGATCACTTGTCTGAGTTATATTGTTTCCATCTGTGTATAAATACAAAGTAACTGTTAAGGCCTCTAATAAGTGTAATTTTCCTCTTGCTGCTGTGCCCGAACTAAGCGCAAACCAAAGAACCCCGCCTGCCCTGGCTGCTCAGCGCAGCTGCTGGGGCGACATCGTCCCCCCCCTTTGCCCCTCCAGACCTTTAGCTGGCACCTGGGCACCGGCTCACAGAGCCGCGAGAGACCCCGGTGTGTGCGAACCCCCCACCCCGCGGGACCGTCTCTCCCCGCGCCCCGCCCCCCCGGCACGTGCCCGCAGCCGGCGCGTCCCAGCCCGGCCCCTCGGGCCCCCGGGGAGGAGAAGCGCCGCTTCCCGCCGCCGCGGCTGAGGAGCCGCTGGAGCACGTGACACCCCCCCCCCCCCCCCCCGCAGCGCCCCCTCCCCCGGCAGGAGCGTTTCGCGCCCGGGAGACGGGACAGAACCGCCCCCCCCCCAGAGGGCACCCGCGGCCGGACCACACCCCCCTCCCCCCGCTGGGCCCGACCTGAGCCCCGGGGGGACCGAGCGCCCCCCCGCCATTATCCCCGGTCCGTGCCCCCCCCCACGGGGTGAGCGACCCCCCCATAACTTGTCCTGTCCCCCCCCCCGGCTCTATGCGGGGCTCCCCCTCCCCCGGCCCGGGACCCAGACACTCACCGCCGGGCGGGGCTGTACGAAACACCCCCGCGCAGCTCGGGCTGTGCCCCGCCCCCTGTACCGCGCATGCGCAGTGAGCGCCGCGGGAGCTGCTGCGCGGACTGACTCTGCCGGGGCTGTGGCGGCCGCTGCCTGCTCGGCGCGCACGTGACAAACCGCTGCGGGGGGGTCAGTGCCCCCGAGAGTCCCACGGGGGGACAGTCCCCAGGGGGTGAGCCCCGCCCCCCCCCGCGTGCTCAGAGGGCGGGACAGGGCTGTTGTCACCCGCGCCCGGCCCGGCCCTGCAGCGGGTGTGTGCGGTGTCCTGCCCCTCCCCCCGCAGCGCCGCGCCGCGCCCCGCCCGTCGGTGTGACACTGTCACACCCGCTACACACCCGCCACGTGCACGTCACGTGTTCCCGGTGCACCCCCGGGGCGCCCAGCGCCGCCTCCCCCGGGCGGCACCGCACAGCACCAGGGCCGGGGGGCGCGGCCACAACGGCGCTGCCCGTCCCGCTGCCACCGCCGCCCTGCGCTGCAGCTGGGCCGGGCTGGGCTGGGACCCAGCCGCTGCCTGCGGGGAGCGCTCCGGCACTGCCACGTGTCCTGAGCCCATGAGTGAGTGACCAGGGGGCTGGGCTGCGCAGGAAGGGCCGTGCAGGGCTCAGTGTGTGGGGCTGTGAAATGGATGCCTGGTTCAGAGGCTGGCTTTAGGATAGGGTGGGGCGAGGGGCAGTGCAGCGGGGTTGGGAGGGGCGGGGTGTCTATTTCCATCTCCCAAAGGAGGGTGACATCTCATGGGTAGATTATTGCAGGAGCAGAGGGAGATCTCGCAGTTGAAGCAGGGGCAGGGCTGGGCACCAGGACTCCTGGATTCTCTTCTCAGCTCTGGGAGGGCAGTGGGGTCGAGTGGTTTGAGCTCTGGCCTGCTCTCCCTCACTTCCCTGTCACTCTGCGCCTCGGTTTCCCTTGGTGAGTGAGGACACGTTCCCAGCAACCCGGGGAGCGGGGCAGTCCGGATAATTCACCGAGAGGGGCTTCATGCCACTATCGTGAGCATACTCGAGATACACCAAGGAGCATGGGGGTTACTGCAGCCCATTGGGCTGCCCCACAGCTCCGACAAGCTGCCTCAGAGCAAGTGAGGGGGAAACTTCCCCTTGAGCGGCCAACGTGTGTCAAAATGTCGCCTGCCTCAGCTCCCCGAGGCCTGTGACAGACAACAAGAGCTGCCTTCCCCAGCACAGGCACCCCATGGGCCGGGTTTGCCTCTACGGAACCCCTCAGGGTAAACTGAGGCACAGGGAGGGAGTGGTGAGTAGCTTGAGCTGAGCTGGGGAAGCAGCGCTGTCTCCCACCTGCCCCTGCCTGCTCTCCAGCCCTGGCGGGCCCCTCATGCCCCGGCTGCCCCTTGCAAGGGAAGGGACACGACCCAACTGGATTTCTGGCCATGGAGCTCTGTGCTCCCACTGGAGAGCCACCCAGTGGGACTCAGGCACTGATGTCCCTTTGAACACCCAGACCTGCTTCTTTGCCCTCTGGGGAAGGAGGGGGATGAAGGGGCTGGAGCACATGACCTATGAGGAGAAGCTGAGGGATTTGGGTTTATTTAGTTTCCTGAAGAGAAGACTGGGGAGCGATTTGGTAGCAGCCTTCAACTACCCAAAGGGGACGCTCTGGGGGGGTTGATCCTGCTTTAGGCAGGGGGCTGGACTGGACAACCTCCTGAGGTCCCCTCCGGCCCTCGGATTCTGTGATTGTGTGATTCTGATCTGTCTGCCTGTTCCAGATGGATTAGATCCTTTTCCAGTCGATTGATTCTCATCTGATTTTACCCGTTTTATCTTCTTCAGCCCTCTCCTCCTGAGTAGAACACAGAGAATCCCTATTTATCGACCCTCCCGTAAGAGATGCCTGTGTCCAATCCACACGCTCCTCTGCACCCGTCAGCTCCCCCCAGCCCTTCGCTTAAAAACTGCTCTGCGACATCTCATTGTTCAGTGCCAGCAGCCTGGTTCCGTTTTGGGGTAGGTGGGGCCCATCCCCCCCGTACAGCCTCCCGCTTCTCCAAAAGTGTCCCCAGTTCCTAATGAATGTGAACCTCTCTGCCCGGCACCATCCTCTCACCCCTGCGCTGAGACTCTGCAGTCCTCCCTGCTCACCTGGCCCTGCACGTGGAAGTGGGAGCGTTTCAGAGAGCGCTGCCATAGAGGGCCTGGATTACAATCGCTCCAGGATCTCTCCAGGTCTCTTCCAGTTCTATGACCACCCCGGAGCGCTTGGGCGGCTGCCCAGGAAAGATTCAGGGCCACTCAGCTGGTTTGCAGAGCACCCAGCGCTGGCCGCCTGTGTTTCTATTGCAGGCGCACAGCCACACAGGCTTTGGTGCACATACACATTTTATTCTGCCGCTGGAGGGGAACAGTGGTGAGGAGGGAGAGGTCAGTGGTTAGAGCGTTGGCCTGGTAAACCCAGGGCTCTGGGATTAACCCTTCAGAAGGGCCTTCAAGGGTCTGGGGCAGGATAGATTGAAAAAACTCCAAAACTATCAGGCCTGGTGATGGGTCCTAGTAGTATAAGGGATCTACCATCAATCGTTAGCCATGCCCCTTTTCCTTTTAGCCATGCCCCTTTCACCAGAAGCCCCACCCCAGCCCTTTTAGCTCCGCCCATCCCTTTCACCAGAAGTCCCACCCCCTTAACCCTTTTGCCCCTCCTTCCTGTCACCAGAAGTTCCTCCCCAACTCCTTTAGGCCCGCCCCCTGTCACCGGAAGACGTTCCCTTCGGGGGTAGGAGTACATCTGGGTCAAGTGAGACCGGAAGGAAAGGGTGTCATGCGACCCCTCGAAGGACTCGCCCCTCCACCAATCGGAGCACAGCGCTACCCCCAGAAAGAGGCCATCTTCTTCCAAGAGCGCGTGTTTCAGAAATGTGCAAATGCTGAGCGGGAAGATGGACACTTTCACCACCCCTGCCAGAGTTCGGACGTTGTTCACGTGCTGACGGGTCTCCGCCGCACGTGGAGAAAGCGCTGCATCCGCGACAGCTGCGAGGGGGAGGCGGTAGCCGAGGGGAGCCCTTTGGCCCAACCCTTGTTGACGGATACACCGGAACCCGACCCCGAAACCCAACCGCTCTCGAGGCAGCCCGACAAGGTAGACGGCCTCTCTTTGTCCACCCCTACGGAGGAAGGCGGCCGCAGGTTGAAGGAGTCAGACGAAGAGAACGGAAAAGAAGCCAAAGAGGTAAGAAACGAATGAGCGAGGTTGGGGGGTCGTGTAATGGGATTTTGTAAAAACCTAAAAAGACCACAGGATCGTACATTATTTTCTTTCTGGGAATCTCTCCAGAGCTCGACAAGGCCTTCCTTGAGGACCCTAAACCCCAGGACGACGTTGTGTCAGAACGAAGATGAAATGGATCCACCTTGGTTTTGCTCAACACCGATACAAACCACTGAAGATGATGCGAAGGACGATGGCTACGAGGAATTTAGAAGGAGGCTTGGTATGGAACTGGCTGAGCCAGTCCCATGTCATCAGCGTAAAAAAGGTCTGCGTTCGATCGTGCGCGTTGTTGTTTATGCCACACCCGCTCACGACACTGTCCTCAAGCACTGCCTCCGGGAAAAGCTTTTTGAAGACTGTGAGGCCTGTGTCATAGGTGCACCAGGCCAAAGGCACCAGGACTTGGTGGCCCCTTACAGACTAACACAGATTTTGGAGCATATGCTTCAAAACGTCTCTCGAAAAAATTCTGTCTGAATTGTTCTGGGCCTGGAGCTTCAGGCACCTCAGTCCCCTCCTTAATAGGGCCCTGGGCACGTCCAGCGCCCTCTCACCTGCAGCAGCTCCAGCACCGGCTGCTGACACGTCCCCTCCAGCTGTGTGTTGAGGGCGCCAGCCCGGGAAATCTTCTCCCCCAGCCGGGTGGCATTTTCCTCCCCCCTCGGCCCGATCTCCTGGGCCAGCTCTCCCAGCCGTGCCAGCAGGAGGCGCTCTTGTTCAGCCAGGAACCCCCACGCCACCAGCTGCCTCTCCACGGCCGTCTGCCGCTGGGGTGCGCAGAGGGGCCGGGCTGGCCACGGGGAGAGGGACACAGGACGTGGGCTGTTCCGCGCTGCCCGGGGCTTTTCATTCACAACTCAGCCGGGCCTAGCCAGCTCGCAGCCCCGAAAGAAGGCAGCCCCAGCGACTCCTGTGAGGAGCAGCGAACAGGAGCAGCTCACAGGCAGCTCACCTTTGGGAGGAGCCACACACCTGTTTTCACCTTTCTTGTACGGGGTTTCTCTTGTGCCCTCCAAGGCGGCACTAGAAACAAATAAGGGATCTCTGTCAAGGGAGCAATGGAGAGTGACGTGGCTGGGGAGAGCTCTGGTGTTGTGACCTGCGTGGCATGTGCCGTGTTTGTCTTCCTCCCGAATGAGAGAGAGGATTTTCTCTGGCCCAAGTGTAAGCTGGGAGCCATTTTAGAAGAGAAGGTGAAAGGACTTGAGGCACAAATCCCAACCCTCAGGTCCATCAGAGAAGGTGAAGGCTTTCTGGACAGAAGGCAACAGATAATACTGCAGGTACAGCAGGCTGCCCAAAACAAGGAGGAGAACTGCAAGCGAGTTACCTCCAGGAGGAGGAGAAAACCAGTTCAAGTCTCTCCAATTGCCGTGGAGTTAAGTAGCTGCTTTCAGCCTCTCTCTGAAATCCCAGAGCAGCAGCTTGGGCCTTGCAGAGCTGAAATCACAGGGTTGTGCCTCAGGGCAATCCCCAGCAGCGTGATTGCTAAGGGAGGGACGATGGCAGTGGATGAGAGCAGGGGGTTGCTGCCGAGGTGTGTGGTTGACACCGGTTCTGCGGTCCGGTGGTCTGATGGTGTGAAGAAGTGGGTCTGTCCCACCAAAGCTCACCTAATAAATTATTTTGCTAGTCTTTAAAGTGCATGATGGGGTCAAATTTAGCTACGACAGATGAGGAAAGGGATCTTGGACTTATAGTGGATAGTTCTCTGAAGACATCCACGCAGTGTGCAGCAGCAGTTAGTAAGGCAAATAGGATGTTAGGAATTATTAAAAAAGGGATCGATAAGAAGACAAAAGATATCATACTTCCCCTATATAAAACTATGGTACGCCCACATCTTGAGTACTGCGTGCAGCTGTGGTCTCCTCACCTCAGAAAAGATATATTGGCATTAGAAAAGGTTCAGAAAAGGGCAACTAAGATGATTAGGGGCTTGGAACGGGTCCCATATGGGGAGAGGCTAGAGAGACTGGGACTTTTCAGTTTGGAAAAGAGGCGATTGAGGGGCGATATGATAGAGGTATATAAAATCATGAATGGTGTGGAGAAAGTGAATATAGAAAAATTATTTACCTTTTCCCATAATACAAGAACTAGGGGACACCAAATGAAATTGATGGGTAGTAGGTTCAAAACTAATAAAAGGAAATTTTTCTTCACACAGCGCACAGTCAACCTGTGGAACTCCTTGCCCGAGGAGGCTGTGAAGGCCAGGACTCTATTAGGGTTTAAAAAAGAGCTTGATAAATTTTTGCAGGTTAGGTCCATAAATGGCTATTAGCCAGGGATAAGGTATGGTGCCCTAGGCTTCAGAACAAAGGCAGGAGATGGATGGCAGGAGATAAATCACTTGATCATTGTCTTCTGTTCTCCTTCTCTGGGGCACCTGGCATTGGCCACCGTCGGCAGATGGGGTGCTGGGCTGGATGGACCTTTGGTCTGACCCAGTATGGCCATTCTTATGATCTTATGCTACTTGACTGCTTTTTGTTTTGGTTCTGCAGTCCATACAGGGTTAACAGCTCGATGGCGTCATCACGCTGCAGCGAGGGGACAGGCTTCATGCAGATTATGTGATCGCTTAGGCAGCGAAAGAACCACCACAGAGGCAGCTCGCAGGTCTGGTGGAATAACTCGTTTTAAAGCTGAATTATCTGGTGGGAGAGGTTTTGCTTTGACCAGCTACAAAGGAGCTGCAGGATGAAGAAAGTAGGTGTACTTGCCGATCTGTAAAAATCTTGTTGCAAGGCTCACATGTGTTGCATTCGGGTGACTCGTCGTGACGTGTAAAAGTGTCCTGATGGGTGGGCTGCGTAAAATTTTCACAAAACTGTATCGCTTCTCGGCCTTTTGGCTAAGATCAAGTGTAGTATCTGTTCTTATCAGTTTAATATCTGATACGTCCTCTATCTGAGGACTATATATTAAATGGATTTTTGGAACAGGGAGATGGAATAGGGGCTTGCTCCATCCACTCCACGCATCGACCTGGTATTGCAGTATTTCCAGGAACGATGCATCTCCCTTCGGGGAGGAAATACTCTTGGTAAAAAAATAGACTTCAAGTCTGAAAGTCTTGTTTTTCTAAACCACAAACAGAGTTCTTTGTATGTAAATTTGTTGTAAGAATCATTTATGGTTTTATGGCCAGGTTGGGTTTTTACTTGCCCAAAACTTTGAAATTACCATAGAAATGACTATTATAAAAGCTGCTAAGCGAACACTGAAATACATATTTAGCATTTCTAAAAGCAGTTAAATGCATATTTAGCACCTCATTAGCAAGGGCATGGTTGGGGCACCTTGCAATTGCGGTGCTGGTTTAGGTGGGGGTCTTTTCCAGGAGAACCCCGGCAACTTCGAAATCCCCTTTATTCCTATCAGCAAATTAAAATAAGGGGATTTCCACATCTGGACCAGCTGTGCAGCGCGAGCCGCTGCAATTTCCAAGTGCTGCCCCCCACCCTGCCCCCCCGCATTCTAAAGAGAGTCTCATTAGTAATCTTCAAAATGGCGATTTGCATGGACATTTTGAAGTTTTGGGCTAGTGTAGACAAAGCCACTTTGTTTTATGTGACTCTGGATTTCTCCCCTTCCTACCGCTCTTCTGATGTGCCCACTTTGATTCCGAGTTTTCTGATTAGTCAACCTTGATGACTAGTTTTGGTTGTCTGTGCCTTAAATATTGAGTCTTATGCTCTGAAGACGTGGGTCTATTCCAGAAAAGCTCACCCCTTCATCAATTATTTTGTTAGCCTTCAAAATGCTAAGAGACTGCCCCTTTTTTTTTTTTTGCAGAGAAAAGAATCCGTGTGTTTGTGAGAGGCAGGTCTGCTCTAGGTCAGCAGGCCTCCAGGGCTGGTGAAAGCAGATGGCTGCAACTCCCCTTCATCAGCACTCCCATGAGAAAAATTGTTCCAGTCCCCCTGGTCAGACCTGGTTTGGTTAACCAATAAGAACAGATTGAAAGTTTTTGATTGTGCAGGTTTAAGACAAAGAGGAGACGCAACTGAAGACAGTTGGCAGTTTTTCCATGGGCCGTTATTAAGGGCCTAAAAGCAAGCAAGCTGCACCCCTGTAGTATAAAACTCTTTCAGTTCTGTGTAGTGTTCACCTGTATCTGATATTGAATTCAGTGTGATGGTTTTGAAATTAACTTGCTGTTCAGTCTCAGTACTGATTGTAGCAGTGCTAATGAAAGCTCCTTGTTGTGTGAGTGAGAATGGATGCTGTATGTATGCGAGACTGTCACCAGCTGTTCCAGGAAGGGATCAGGACAGACCCTTCGCGCTGCGGATCATTACAAGGTGAGCAGTGGGCAACTCTAGAGAAGGAGAGAGGCGGTGAGAAACAGTCCTCAGTCAGCAGTAGCAGGCTGGGCCAATAGAAGACGAGCCTGTAGAGTGAGAGGGAAAAGGTGAGCGGTGGGCGCATTGCCACCTAGAAAGGCTGGCGCACTCTGGGATGAAGCGGGGCTTTGCCCACGAGAGCTTATGCTCCAGAATGTTAGTCTCTGAGGTGCCCCAGGACTTGTTGTTCTTACAGTGCACGGCAGGGCAGTCCCAAGGGTGGATTAACCCTGAGCGAAATGCAAGTCCCCTCTCTCATGCGCTCTGCTCCCGCTTGTCCTCCTCCTCGCCCCCGCTCCCCCCAGCTGTTGGTCACCCCTTGGAAACAAGGCTGGGATGTTGGCCCAGCTGGGTTGATGCTTCCTCTGTAAAACCCAGGCTCAGACTCAGCATTGCTGCTAACTTTTCCCAGGCACCTGTGAAATGAATTTGTTCCCTGCACCCCTCGTGAAATGTGACAAGTCCCCTCCATATCAGTAGTCTGACAAAGCGTGGGGGGGGGGTGAGGCCAAGGGGTTCAGGGTGTGGGAGGGGGGCTCAGGGCTGGTGCAGAGGGTTGGGGGTGAGGGTGCTGCCTGGGCATGCGGGCTCTGGGGTGGAGCCAGGTCTAAAGGGCTTGGGGTGCTGGCTGGCCCCGGGCTACAGCAGAGAGGACCCCCCCCCAGCCCTCCCCCCAACACAGCCCCCAGGCTGAGGCAGGGGGAGGCGCCACATCGGGCTGGGCTGGGAGATCGGCAGCCCTCCCCTGCCCTCAGTGGGTCTGGGACTGATGGGGGCTTCCCTGGGCCGGGGGGTTCCCCAGCTGCAGCAGGTCCCTGCCAGGCTGGGGCGCCTTTCCCCTGACCGCGGCAGGCTCGGGCCAGTTGGGTCCCGCAGCGCCCTGCTTGCAGGGGACGTCGCCCCAGGTGACCTCCGAGAGCAGCGTTCACCCTCAGCGGGGCTAAGCGGCGCCACGTGTCCCCCACCCCCGGGAGCAGCCCCAGCTCCTCGCCCCCACCAGGAGGCCCGGCCCCGGCACAGCTGAGCTCCCTGCACAGCGGCCAACGCCCCCATTAGCTCAGCGCCCCGGAAGGGGCTGGCTGGGGAGCCCCGTTACTCCTGGAGCAGCAGCCGGGTGAGGCAGGGCACATCCCCTTCGCGTCCCTCTTCCTCAGGGTGTACGGGAGCTATTATTCCCCTCTGCTCATAGGCGTAAAGAGACTTTGAAGTAGGCAGGATCCTTTTGTAAAGGAGCCTCGTCTGGACGAACTGCGTACCCGGTGGGTGGGGGGGGGCATAACCCGTGAGGTGCAGCATGGTCCAAGAATCAGAAGAGTGCATGAGGTAGTGGTTGCGACACTCCCCAACTTGGGGTCCATCTTTTCATTCCATGGTTGGCCAAGATGGAAGGGAAGTGGAACTTCAGCAATAGTTCAAAAGGTGGGTGGAAGCCAATGCTTCCACTTCGCCCAGTCCTGTATCGTGTTCGTCATCTCGTCACGTGTCCTCGTTCCCCATATTCCGTGTTGGCTGGGTCGTGGGCGATGAGTGGAAGGGGAACGAGGGAGGAACGCACTGCGAAGGGAGGCAGAGAGGAAAAGAAAAAAAGAAAAGGGAGGCTAGGGAAGGGGTAAGGAGATGGCTTCTCTCTGTGTAGTAGGGCCCGTTAGATGAGTTCTGGGTAGTTGGGCAGTTATTTGTCCTGATATTGGCGGAGGCCTGTAATATGCTCTGTGTAGACGTCCTGGGACCATCTGATGGCATCTGACACCATTAGCTGTCGCATGAGGCGGGCATAGTGGCGGCTGATGCCGCAGGCCTGGAGGACCATTTTGTTCTGGGGGTCCCAGGCCCCCAGGGCACCCACCAGCAGGGCACGTACCTCCACTTTGTAGCCCTGTGTCCTTAGTGTATTTGCTAGCGGTGTGTATTTATCTAGCGTCTTTGCCCTTGCTTCCCGGAAGGCCACTGACAGGTTTTCGAAGGGGATGGAGACATCCACCATGGTAATCTTCTTTGCCCGCTCGTTAGTTATTACGATGTCTGGTCTGAGCAGGCTTTTGGTGTCCAGGATGATGCAGTCCACTGTCACTCCACCCAGGGCTGCCGGGAGGGCCTCGATAAATCAATCTAGGATTGCGTTATGCTGTAGTTGCCAGGTCCTGGAGGCTACGTCTACACGTGCAGCCAACATCGAAATAGCTTATTTCGATGTTGCGACATCGAAATAGTCTATTTCGATGAATAACGTCTACACGTCCTCCAGGGCCGGCAATGTCGATGTTCAACTTCGACGTTGCTCAGCCCAACATCGAAATAGGCGCAGCGAGGGAACGTCTACACGTCAAAGTAGCACACATCGAAATAGGGATGCCAGGCACAGCTGCAGACAGGGTCACAGGGTGGACTCAACAGCCAGCCGCTCCCTTAAAGGGCCCCTCCCAGACACAGTTGCACTAAACAACACAAGATACACAGAGCTGACAACTGGTTGCAGACCCTGTGCCTGCAGCATAGATCCCCAGCTGCCACAGAAGCAGCCAGAAGCCCTGGGCTAAGGGCTGCTGCCCACAGTGACCATAGAGCCCCGCAGGGGCTGGAGAGAGAGCATCTCTCAACCCCCCAGCTGATGGCCGCCATGGAGGACCCAGCAATTGCGACGTTGCAGGACGCGGATCGTCTACACGGTCCCTACTTCGACGTTGAACGTCGAAGTAGGGCGCTATTCCTATCTTCTCATGAGGTTAGCGACTTCGACGTCTCGCCGCCTAACGTCAAAGTTAACTTCGAAATAGCGCCCGACGCGTGTAGACGCGACGGGCGCTATTTCGAAGTTGGTGCCGCTACTTCGAAGTAGCGTGCACATGTAGACGCAGCCGGAGAGAACCAGACATCCACAGAGAACATAGCACAGAGTATCCTTAGAGTATCCACATCCTCTGTTACAGTTCCCATGCTGGATGGCTCTGTTGAGATGGATGTAGTTCAACCACACACACTGCATAAAATACCATTGTGCAAAACAGATAAAGTTACTGGCTAACAAAAAAGTAGGCCAAGATTACTGACACTTCATTTGCAGGTGATCTCAAATACTACACTTGACTTTGACCTTTCTTTCTTTCTTTCTATTTTTTTTAAAAAAAAAAAAGGGGCGGGGGGGTGACTTAATGCTATGAACATTTTACACAGCCCACCTGTCTGGACACTTTTATATGTCATGACGACTAAAGCCAATGCATCACATGTGAGCATTGCAACAAGATTTTCACAGATTGGCAAGTACACGGACGTTCTTCATCCTGCAGCTCCTTTCTAGCTGGTCAAAGCAAAACCTCTCCCACCAGATAATTCAGCTCTAAAACAAGTTATTCCACCAGACCTGTGAGCTGCGTCTGTGGTGGTTGTTTCTCTCCCTAAGCGATCAGCTAATCTGCATAAAGCCCGACCCCTCGCTGCAGCATGCTGATGCCATCGAGCTGTTAACACTGTATGGACTGCAGAACCAAAACAAAAAGCAGTCAAGTAGCACTTTAAAGACTAGCAAAATAATTTATTCGGTGAGCTTTGGTGGGACAGACCTACTTCTTCAGACCATCAGACCACCGGACTGCAGAACCGGTGTCAACCACACACCTTGGCAGCCACCAAAAGTATTCAATCAGGCGCCGGCAAGGACAAAGAAGAGAAAAATCAGACTGGAGCAGAAAGGAGGAAGAAGAGCAGAATTCAGCCAGGCGTGTGGCAGGAGCAGGGAACCTTTTCGGGGCTGGAGGCCGCTGACTACAGAAAATGGTAGAGGCCTCAAGTGACAAGGAAACCACAAAGTAAAACAAAAAAAATACTGCAACGCAGCCCCAAATGATGAGAAAAAACCTGCACAGACACGCCCCCCAAAGCAGCCTGGAGGGGGAAACAGCCCCCCCCCCAAAGCCAACCTGCGGGGAATGCGGAGGCAGCTCCAGGGGGATAGCTCTGTGGAGCCTGCCCCCCACATCACCTGCCCCCCCAGAGTCTACTCCTCCTTATACGGCCTAGGCTCTGCAGGCAGCTGCTGTAGAGGGACAGCCTCTCGGACCCTCACTCCCTGCCCACGCAGCCTGCAGGGGAGCGGGAGCCCCATGGAGACTGGTGGGCAGCTCCCAGAGCCTGCCCCACCCCACAGCCTGCCCACCATATGAAGGCCACAGGTGACTTGGGGTAGCCCCAGAGTATCACCACCAGCTGGAGGAGGGGTCTGCAGAGAGAGGGCTGGAGCCCGGTTCTCCTTTCCCTTCCCCTGACAGCGAGTGCGGCAGAAAGGTGTGTTTGGTTAGTGTTGGTTATGTGTATGATGTACAGTTTCACGTCTGAGGACTTGCGTTTAAATGCTGCAGTTTCTATTTCCCTCTGTGTCACTCAGGGTTAGATGGTACGTACTGTAAGGCCTTGCTCCCTCCTAGCATTGCAGTTAAGTTGTATCCCTCGTCTGCATCACAACTCAGTTGTGTCTATAGGAAGTAGAGGCCCAGTATGAGGCCTTAGGCCTGAACCAAAGTAATGGTCAAGCCTTTGCTAAGAGAAAGCAAAGCGCAGCTGTGCGCTGAAGGGATGCATTGCTCACAGACGCTGGCATGAAGAGGGCTGATGGTGCATAAACAGAGCTACCCAGCATATTGAAGTATGAACATGGCACCAGAACACCCGACCCTGGAACATTCCACAGAGAAGAAAGAACAGGCCGACCCATCCCAGTGACAGGGGCAGAAGGGTAATATGATGGATAGAGTTGTTTTGTTGGAACCAACATGTACAAGGTGAGAGGCGGCACCTGACTACGTAGAAAGGGTTGTACCTCAGTACGTCAGGAGTGGTGTGTGAATTGTTTGTACCTGTGTATAAGAATGTACTCCTGGGGTGTGGTCTGGGTCCGGCCCAGGGGGCAGTGGAAAGTCCTGCCACTGACTGAGCCGAGTCCATTGACCGTGGGTGCATATTTGTAGTATGCCCTGACTTAGACTAAGAAGTCTACAGGGAATTACTATTGTGTCCAATACGGCAATAAACCTGGCCGACGCGCCTTCGCACCTTACTAGACTCTGTGGTCATTGGGGGTTCTCTTCGGGTCTGCTGCGTCGGCTATCTGCAGAGCTGGGGCAGCGCACAGAGGGAACACGCGCACGCAGCCGAGTGATACCAACACTAGAGAGAGCAGAGCACCGCGCTGGTAGCATCTGACAACAGAGGTGATCAAAAACAAGTTGAGCCGCTTGTCACAGCTGCAAGATATTCTTATTCAAAAGCAGGTGCATGCCAATATGGATCTGGTCCAAATAGGTTCGGGAAACTTGAAAGCTAGATGGAAAGTGTGGCAGTGGCTGAACTCTATCACCTGGTTGCTAAACAAGAAAGAGATGGAATTAGGAAATAAAACTGCCCTGGTGACTGGGTGTACTGAAATGCAGATTCTCAGCTTAGTGACGCTGGAAGGTGAAATGTATTGGGTGTTATCTGGGAATGTTAAGGTTTTAGCGCATCTCCTGAAACAACACCTATAAATATGATGGATACAATACGTCTCCAGCATGGTTAAACCTGATTTACAAATTGGTGAAATTGTTGTTAAAATTGTTCCCCAGCAGTCTGTGGAGACAGACCTGGGGAAGGTAGTAACCCCTGTCATTGTCATCTAGGATGAGCTGTAAATCCCTGAAGAAGTGCTGGAGAGATTTTAGCTGGGGGATGTAGGTGGGGGTCTGTGGTTCTCTTTGATGGATCTGTCCAGTAGCAGGTGACGTCTTACACACACAGACCCAACTAGCTCCTGAAAGCTCCTTGGGACAAGTGGATGCTCATGTGCCTGTGAAGCCTCAGTGACCCTCCACATCAGGACTAGAGCCCTAGTGGCACGTTTTTCACCAAAGCCTCCAGGGCAGAATTGTTACCACTGGCACCTTCCAATTCAGCAAACAACCGAGTCAGTTCCAGGAAGGGAAAAACGCCCAGCACTTGCTGAAGGTGGGGCACAGTGTGAGCTCAGGAAAGGGAAACTCACCCTGTTCCCCAGCCCAGAGGGCGCCATGGCTGCAGGGAGCCCCCTGCAAAGTCTCCAGGAAGAAGCCACATGTCCCCTCTGTCTGGAGTATTTCACAGCCCCGGTCACTCTGGAGTGTGGGCACAACTTCTGCCGAGCCTGCATCAGCCAGTGCTGGGAGGGACCCAACCCAACCGCCTCCTGCCCTCAGTGCAGAAAACCTGTCCAACAGAGACACCTCCGGCCCAACAGGCAGCTGGCAAACATGGCAGAACTCGTCAAACGGCTGAGTTTGCAGGCAGCGAAGGGAGCAGGTGGGGACGGGGTGTGTGGGGAGGCAGAAAATCGTGTGGGAATTCCAGCAGCTGCGGCAGTTCCTGGGCTGTGGAAGTTCAGACCCTGAGCGGCAGGAGTTTCAGAGCCTCCTGGTGCTCCCCACACACCCCGTCCCCTCCTGCTCCCTTCGCTGCCTGCAAACTCAGCCGTTTGACGAGTTCTGCCATGTTTGCCAGCTGCCTGTTGGGCCGGAGGTGTCTCTGTTGCACAGGTTTTCTGCACTGAGGGCAGGAGGCGGTTGGGTTGGGTCCCTCCCAGCACTGGCTGATGCAGGCTCGGCAGAAGTTGTGCCCACACTCCAGAGTGACCGGGGCTGTGAAATACTCCAGACAGACGGGACATGTGGCTTCTTCCTGGAGACTTTGCAGGGGGCTCCCTGCAGCCATGGCTCCCTCTGGGCTGGGGAACAGGGTGAGTTTCCCTTTCCTGAGCTCACACTGTGCCCCACCTTCAGCAAGTGCTGGGCGTTTTTCCCTTCCTGGAACTGACTCGGTTGTTTGCTGAATTGGAAGGTGCCAGTGGTAACAATTCTGCCCTGGAGGCTTTGGTGAAAAACGTGCCACTAGGGCTCTAGTCCTGATGTGGAGGGTCACTGAGGCTTCACAGGCACATGAGCATCCACTTGTCCCAAGGAGCTTTCAGGAGCTAGTTGGGTCTGTGTGTGTAAGACGTCACCTGCTACTGGACAGATCCATCAAAGAGAACCACAGACCCCCACCTACAGCCCCCAGCTAAAATCTCTCCAGCACTTCTTCAGGGATTTACAGCTCATCCTAGATGACAATGACAGGGGTTACTACCTTCCCCAGGTCTGTCTCCACAGACTGCTGGGGAACAATTTTAACAACAATTTCACCAATTTGTAAATCAGGTTTAACCATGCTGGAGACGTATTGTATCCATCATATTTATAGGTGTTGTTTCAGGAGATGCGCTAAAACCTTAACATTCCCAGATAACACCCAATACATTTCACCTTCCAGCGTCACTAAGCTGAGAATCTGCATTTCAGTACACCCAGTCACCAGGGCAGTTTTATTTCCTAATTCCATCTCTTTCTTGTTTAGCAACCAGGTGATAGAGTTCAGCCACTGCCACACTTTCCATCTAGCTTTCAAGTTTCCCGAACCTATTTGGACCAGATCCATATTGGCATGCACCTGCTTTTGAATAAGAATATCTTGCAGCTGTGACAAGCGGCTCAACTTGTTTTTGATCACCTCTGTTGTCAGATGCTACCAGCGCGGTGCTCTGCTCTCTCTAGTGTTGGTATCACTCGGCTGCGTGCGCGTGTTCCCTCTGTGCGCTGCCCCAGCTCTGCAGATAGCCGACGCAGCAGACCCGAAGAGAACCCCCAATGACCACAGAGTCTAGTAAGGTGCGAAGGCGCGTCGGCCAGGTTTATTGCCGTATTGGACACAATAGTAATTCCCTGTAGACTTCTTAGTCTAAGTCAGGGCATACTACAAATATGCACCCACGGTCAATGGACTCGGCTCAGTCAGTGGCAGGACTTTCCACTGCCCCCTGGGCCGGACCCAGACCACACCCCAGGAGTACATTCTTATACACAGGTACAAACAATTCACACACCACTCCTGACGTACTGAGGTACAACCCTTTCTACGTAGTCAGGTGCCGCCTCTCACCTTGTACATGTTGGTTCCAACAAAACAACTCTATCCATCATATTACCCTTCTGCCCCTGTCACTGGGATGGGTCGGCCTGTTCTTTCTTCTCTGTGGAATGTTCCAGGGTCGGGTGTTCTGGTGCCATGTTCATACTTCAATATGCTGGGTAGCTCTGTTTATGCACCATCAGCCCTCTTCATGCCAGCGTCTGTGAGCAATGCATCCCTTCAGCGCACAGCTGCGCTTTGCTTTCTCTTAGCAAAGGCTTGACCATTACTTTGGTTCAGGCCTAAGGCCTCATACTGGGCCTCTACTTCCTATAGACACAACTGAGTTGTGATGCAGACGAGGGATACAACTTAACTGCAATGCTAGGAGGGAGCAAGGCCTTACAGTACGTACCATCTAACCCTGAGTGACACAGAGGGAAATAGAAACTGCAGCATTTAAACGCAAGTCCTCAGACGTGAAACTGTACATCATACACATAACCAACACTAACCAAACACACCTTTCTGCCGCACTCGCTGTCAGGGGAAGGGAAAGGAGAACCGGGCTCCAGCCCTCTCTCTGCAGACCCCTCCTCCAGCTGGTGGTGATACTCTGGGGCTACCCCAAGTCACCTGTGGCCTTCATATGGTGGGCAGGCTGTGGGGTGGGGCAGGCTCTGGGAGCTGCCCACCAGTCTCCATGGGGCTCCCGCTCCCCTGCAGGCTGCGTGGGCAGGGAGTGAGGGTCCGAGAGGCTGTCCCTCTACAGCAGCTGCCTGCAGAGCGTAGGCTGTATAAGGAGGGGTAGACTCTGGGGGGGCAGGTGATGTGGGGGGCAGGCTCCACAGAGCTATCCCCCTGGAGCTGCCTCCGCATTGCCCGCAGGTTGGCTTTGGGGGGGGGCTGTTTCCCCCTCCAGGCTGCTTTGGGGGGCGTGTCTGTGCAGGTTTTTTCTCATCATTTGGGGCTGCGTTGCAGTATTTTTTTTTGTTTTACTTTGTGGTTTCCTTGTCACTTGAGGCCTCTACCATTTTCTGTAGTCAGCGGCCTCCAGCCCCGAAAAGGTTCCCTGCTCCTGCCACATGCCTGGCTGAATTCTGCTCTTCTTCCTCCTTTCTGCTCCAGTCTGATTTTTCTCTTCTTTGTCCTTGCTGGCGCCTGATTGAATACTTTTGGTGGCTGCCAAGGTGTGTGGTTGACACCGGTTCTGCAGTCCGGTGGTCTGATGGTCTGAAGAAGTAGGTCTGTCCCACCAAAGCTCACCGAATAAATTATTTTGCTAGTCTTTAAAGTGCTACTTGACTGCTTTTTGTTTTGGTTCTGCAGTCCATACAGGGTTAACAGCTCGATGGCATCAGCATGCTGCAGCGAGGGGTCGGGCTTTATGCAGATTAGCTGATCGCTTAGGGAGAGAAACAACCACCACAGACGCAGCTCACAGGTCTGGTGGAATAACTTGTTTTAGAGCTGAATTATCTGGTGGGAGAGGTTTTGCTTTGACCAGCTAGAAAGGAGCTGCAGGATGAAGAACGTCGGTGTACTTGCCAATCTGTGAAAATCTTGTTGCAATGCTCACATGTGATGCATTGGCTTTAGTCGTCATGACATATAAAAGTGTCCAGACAGGTGGGCTGTGTAAAATGTTCATAGCATTAAGTCACCCCCTTTTTTTTTTTTAAAAAAAATAGAAAGAAAGAAAGAAAGAAAGAAAGAAAGGTCAAGGTCAAGTGTAGTATTTGAGATCACCTGCAAATGAAGTGTCAGTAATCTTGGCCTACTTTTTTGTTAGCCAGTAACTTTATCTGTTTTGCACAATGGTATTTTATGCAGTGTGTGTGGTTGAACTGCATCCATCTCAACAGAGCCATCCAGCATGGGAACTGTAACAGAGGATGTGGATACTCTAAGGATACTCTGTGCTATGTTCTCTGTGGATGTCTGGTTCTCTCCGGCTGCGTCTACACGTGCACGCTACTTCGAAGTAGCGGCACCAACTTCGAAATAGCGCCCGTCGCGTCTACACGCGTCGGGCGCTATTTCGAAGTTAACTTTGACGTTAGGCGGCGAGACGTCGAAGTCGCTAACCTCATGAGAAGATAGGAATAGCGCCCTACTTCGACGTTCAACGTCGAAGTAGGGACCGTGTAGACGATCCGCGTCCTGCAACGTCGCAATTGCTGGGTCCTCCATGGCGGCCATCAGCTGGGGGGTTGAGAGATGCTCTCTCTCCAGCCCCTGCGGGGCTCTATGGTCACTGTGGGCAGCAGCCCTTAGCCCAGGGCTTCTGGCTGCTTCTGTGGCAGCTGGGGATCTATGCTGCAGGCACAGGGTCTGCAACCAGTTGTCAGCTCTGTGTATCTTGTGTTGTTTAGTGCAACTGTGTCTGGGAGGGGCCCTTTAAGGGAGCGGCTGGCTGTTGAGTCCACCCTGTGACCCTGTCTGCAGCTGTGCCTGGCATCCCTATTTCGATGTGTGCTACTTTGACGTGTAGACGTTCCCTCGCTGCGCCTATTTCGATGTTGGGCTGAGCAACGTCGAAGTTGAACATCGACATTGCCGGCCCTGGAGGACGTGTAGACGTTATTCATCGAAATAGACTATTTCGATGTCGCAACATCGAAATAAGCTATTTCGATGTTGGCTGCACGTGTAGACGTAGCCTCCAGGACCTGGCAACTACAGCATAACGCAATCCTAGATTGATTTATCGAGGCCCTCCCGGCAGCCCTGGGTGGAGTGACAGTGGACTGCATCATCCTGGACACCAAAAGCCTGCTCAGACCAGACATCGTAATAACTAACGAGCGGGCAAAGAAGATTACCATGGTGGATGTCTCCATCCCCTTCGAAAACCTGTCAGTGGCCTTCCGGGAAGCAAGGGCAAAGACGCTAGATAAATACACACCGCTAGCAAATACACTAAGGACACAGGGCTACAAAGTGGAGGTACGTGCCCTGCTGGTGGGTGCCCTGGGGGCCTGGGACCCCCAGAACAAAATGGTCCTCCAGGCCTGCGGCATCAGCCGCCACTATGCCCGCCTCATGCGACAGCTAATGGTGTCAGATGCCATCAGATGGTCCCAGGACGTCTACACAGAGCATATTACAGGCCTCCGCCAATATCAGGACAAATAACTGCCCAACTACCCAGAACTCATCTAACGGGCCCTACTACACAGAGAGAAGCCATCTCCTTACCCCTTCCCTAGCCTCCCTTTTCTTTTTTTCTTTTCCTCTCTGCCTCCCTTCGCAGTGCGTTCCTCCCTCGTTCCCCTTCCACTCATCGCCCACGACCCAGCCAACACGGAATATGGGGAACGAGGACACGTGACGAGATGACGAACACGATACAGGACTGGGCGAAGTGGAAGCATTGGCTTCCACCCACCTTTTGAACTATTGCTGAAGTTCCACTTCCCTTCCATCTTGGCCAACCATGGAATGAAAAGATGGACCCCAAGTTGGGGAGTGTCGCAACCACTACCTCATGCACTCTTCTGATTCTTGGACCATGCTGCACCTCACGGGTTATGCCCCCCCCCACCCACCGGGTACGCAGTTCGTCCAGACGAGGCTCCTTTACAAAAGGATCCTGCCTACTTCAAAGTCTCTTTACGCCTATGAGCAGAGGGGAATAATAGCTCCCGTACACCCTGAGGAAGAGGGACGCGAAGGGGATGTGCCCTGCCTCACCCGGCTGCTGCTCCAGGAGTAACGGGGCTCCCCAGCCAGCCCCTTCCGGGGCGCTGAGCTAATGGGGGCGTTGGCCGCTGTGCAGGGAGCTCAGCTGTGCCGGGGCCGGGCCTCCTGGTGGGGGCGAGGAGCTGGGGCTGCTCCCGGGGGTGGGGGACACGTGGCGCCGCTTAGCCCCGCTGAGGGTGAACGCTGCTCTCGGAGGTCACCTGGGGCGACGTCCCCTGCAAGCAGGGCGCTGCGGGACCCAACTGGCCCGAGCCTGCCGCGGTCAGGGGAAAGGCGCCCCAGCCTGGCAGGGACCTGCTGCAGCTGGGGAACCCCCCGGCCCAGGGAAGCCCCCATCAGTCCCAGACCCACTGAGGGCAGGGGAGGGCTGCCGATCTCCCAGCCCAGCCCGATGTGGCGCCTCCCCCTGCCTCAGCCTGGGGGCTGTGTTGGGGGGAGGGCTGGGGGGGGGTCCTCTCTGCTGTAGCCCGGGGCCAGCCAGCACCCCAAGCCCTTTAGACCTGGCTCCACCCCAGAGCCCGCATGCCCAGGCAGCACCCTCACCCCCAACCCTCTGCACCAGCCCTGAGCCCCCCTCCCACACCCTGAACCCCTTGGCCTCACCCCCCCCCCACGCTTTGTCAGACTACTGATATGGAGGGGACTTGTCACATTTCACGAGGGGTGCAGGGAACAAATTCATTTCACAGGTGCCTGGGAAAAGTTAGCAGCAATGCTGAGTCTGAGCCTGGGTTTTACAGAGGAAGCATCAACCCAGCTGGGCCAACATCCCAGCCTTGTTTCCAAGGGGTGACCAACAGCTGGGGGGAGCGGGGGCGAGGAGGAGGACAAGCGGGAGCAGAGCGCATGAGAGAGGGGACTTGCATTTCGCTCAGGGTTAATCCACCCTTGGGACTGCCCTGCCGTGCACTGTAAGAACAACAAGTCCTGGGGCACCTCAGAGACTAACATTCTGGAGCATAAGCTCTCGTGGGCAAAGCCCCGCTTCATCCCAGAGTGCGCCAGCCTTTCTAGGTGGCAATGCGCCCACCGCTCACCTTTTCCCTCTCACTCTACAGGCTCGTCTTCTATTGGCCCAGCCTGCTACTGCTGACTGAGGACTGTTTCTCACCGCCTCTCTCCTTCTCTAGAGTTGCCCACTGCTCACCTTGTAATGATCCGCAGCGCGAAGGGTCTGTCCTGATCCCTTCCTGGAACAGCTGGTGACAGTCTCGCATACATACAGCATCCATTCTCACTCACACAACAAGGAGCTTTCATTAGCACTGCTACAATCAGTACTGAGACTGAACAGCAAGTTAATTTCAAAACCATCACACTGAATTCAATATCAGATACAGGTGAACACTACACAGAACTGAAAGAGTTTTATACTACAGGGGTGCAGCTTGCTTGCTTTTAGGCCCTTAATAACGGCCCATGGAAAAACTGCCAACTGTCTTCAGTTGCGTCTCCTCTTTGTCTTAAACCTGCACAATCAAAAACTTTCAATCTGTTCTTATTGGTTAACCAAACCAGGTCTGACCAGGGGGACTGGAACAATTTTTCTCATGGGAGTGCTGATGAAGGGGAGTTGCAGCCATCTGCTTTCACCAGCCCTGGAGGCCTGCTGACCTAGAGCAGACCTGCCTCTCACAAACACACGGATTCTTTTCTCTGCAAAAAAAAAAAAAGGGGCAGTCTCTTAGCATTTTGAAGGCTAACAAAATAATTGATGAAGGGGTGAGCTTTTCTGGAATAGACCCACGTCTTCAGAGCATAAGACTCAATATTTAAGGCACAGACAACCAAAACTAGTCATCAAGGTTGACTAATCAGAAAACTCGGAATCAAAGTGGGCACATCAGAAGAGCGGTAGGAAGGGGAGAAATCCAGAGTCACATAAAACAAAGTGGCTTTGTCTACACTAGCCCAAAACTTCAAAATGTCCATGCAAATCGCCATTTTGAAGATTACTAATGAGACTCTCTTTAGAATGCGGGGGGGCAGGGTGGGGGGCAGCACTTGGAAATTGCAGCGGCTCGCGCTGCACAGCTGGTCCAGATGTGGAAATCCCCTTATTTTAATTTGCTGATAGGAATAAAGGGGATTTCGAAGTTGCCGGGGTTCTCCTGGAAAAGACCCCCACCTAAACCAGCACCGCAATTGCAAGGTGCCCCAACCATGCCCTTGCTAATGAGGTGCTAAATATGCATTTAACTGCTTTTAGAAATGCTAAATATGTATTTCAGTGTTCGCTTAGCAGCTTTTATAATAGTCATTTCTATGGTAATTTCAAAGTTTTGGGCAAGTAAAAACCCAACCTGGCCATAAAACCATAAATGATTCTTACAACAAATTTACATACAAAGAACTCTGTTTGTGGTTTAGAAAAACAAGACTTTCAGACTTGAAGTCTATTTTTTTACCAAGAGTATTTCCTCCCCGAAGGGAGATGCATCGTTCCTGGAAATACTGCAATACCAGGTCGATGCGTGGAGTGGATGGAGCAAGCCCCTATTCCATCTCCCTGTTCCAAAAATCCATTTAATATATAGTCCTCAGATAGAGGACGTATCAGATATTAAACTGATAAGAACAGATACTACACTTGATCTTAGCCAAAAGGCCGAGAAGCGATACAGTTTTGTGAAAATTTTACGCAGCCCACCCATCAGGACACTTTTACACGTCACGACGAGTCACCCGAATGCAACACATGTGAGCCTTGCAACAAGATTTTTACAGATCGGCAAGTACACCTACTTTCTTCATCCTGCAGCTCCTTTGTAGCTGGTCAAAGCAAAACCTCTCCCACCAGATAATTCAGCTTTAAAACGAGTTATTCCACCAGACCTGCGAGCTGCCTCTGTGGTGGTTCTTTCGCTGCCTAAGCGATCACATAATCTGCATGAAGCCTGTCCCCTCGCTGCAGCGTGATGACGCCATCGAGCTGTTAACCCTGTATGGACTGCAGAACCAAAACAAAAAGCAGTCAAGTAGCATAAGATCATAAGAATGGCCATACTGGGTCAGACCAAAGGTCCATCCAGCCCAGCACCCCATCTGCCGACGGTGGCCAATGCCAGGTGCCCCAGAGAAGGAGAACAGAAGACAATGATCAAGTGATTTATCTCCTGCCATCCATCTCCTGCCTTTGTTCTGAAGCCTAGGGCACCATACCTTATCCCTGGCTAATAGCCATTTATGGACCTAACCTGCAAAAATTTATCAAGCTCTTTTTTAAACCCTAATAGAGTCCTGGCCTTCACAGCCTCCTCGGGCAAGGAGTTCCACAGGTTGACTGTGCGCTGTGTGAAGAAAAATTTCCTTTTATTAGTTTTGAACCTACTACCCATCAATTTCATTTGGTGTCCCCTAGTTCTTGTATTATGGGAAAAGGTAAATAATTTTTCTATATTCACTTTCTCCACACCATTCATGATTTTATATACCTCTATCATATCGCCCCTCAATCGCCTCTTTTCCAAACTGAAAAGTCCCAGTCTCTCTAGCCTCTCCCCATATGGGACCCGTTCCAAGCCCCTAATCATCTTAGTTGCCCTTTTCTGAACCTTTTCTAATGCCAATATATCTTTTCTGAGGTGAGGAGACCACAGCTGCACGCAGTACTCAAGATGTGGGCGTACCATAGTTTTATATAGGGGAAGTATGATATCTTTTGTCTTCTTATCGATCCCTTTTTTAATAATTCCTAACATCCTATTTGCCTTACTAACTGCTGCTGCACACTGCGTGGATGTCTTCAGAGAACTATCCACTATAAGTCCAAGATCCCTTTCCTCATCTGTCGTAGCTAAATTTGACCCCATCATGCACTTTAAAGACTAGCAAAATAATTTATTAGGTGAGCTTTGGTGGGACAGACCCACTTCTTCACACCATCAGACCACCGGACCGCAGAACCGGTGTCAACCACACACCTCGGCAGCAACCCCCTGCTCTCATCCACTGCCATCGTCCCTCCCTTAGCAATCACGCTGCTGGGGATTGCCCTGAGGCACAACCCTGTGATTTCAGCTCTGCAAGGCCCAAGCTGCTGCTCTGGGATTTCAGAGAGAGGCTGAAAGCAGCTACTTAACTCCACGGCAATTGGAGAGACTTGAACTGGTTTTCTCCTCCTCCTGGAGGTAACTCGCTTGCAGTTCTCCTCCTTGTTTTGGGCAGCCTGCTGTACCTGCAGTATTATCTGTTGCCTTCTGTCCAGAAAGCCTTCACCTTCTCTGATGGACCTGAGGGTTGGGATTTGTGCCTCAAGTCCTTTCACCTTCTCTTCTAAAATGGCTCCCAGCTTACACTTGGGCCAGAGAAAATCCTCTCTCTCATTCGGGAGGAAGACAAACACGGCACATGCCACGCAGGTCACAACACCAGAGCTCTCCCCAGCCACGTCACTCTCCATTGCTCCCTTGACAGAGATCCCTTATTTGTTTCTAGTGCCGCCTTGGAGGGCACAAGAGAAACCCCGTACAAGAAAGGTGAAAACAGGTGTGTGGCTCCTCCCAAAGGTGAGCTGCCTGTGAGCTGCTCCTGTTCGCTGCTCCTCACAGGAGTCGCTGGGGCTGCCTTCTTTCGGGGCTGCGAGCTGGCTAGGCCCGGCTGAGTTGTGAATGAAAAGCCCCGGGCAGCGCGGAACAGCCCACGTCCTGTGTCCCTCTCCCCGTGGCCAGCCCGGCCCCTCTGCGCACCCCAGCGGCAGACGGCCGTGGAGAGGCAGCTGGTGGCGTGGGGGTTCCTGGCTGAACAAGAGCGCCTCCTGCTGGCACGGCTGGGAGAGCTGGCCCAGGAGATCGGGCCGAGGGGGGAGGAAAATGCCACCCGGCTGGGGGAGAAGATTTCCCGGGCTGGCGCCCTCAACACACAGCTGGAGGGGACGTGTCAGCAGCCGGTGCTGGAGCTGCTGCAGGTGAGAGGGCGCTGGACGTGCCCAGGGCCCTATTAAGGAGGGGACTGAGGTGCCTGAAGCTCCAGGCCCAGAACAATTCAGACAGAATTTTTTCGAGAGACGTTTTGAAGCATATGCTCCAAAATCTGTGTTAGTCTGTAAGGGGCCACCAAGTCCTGGTGCCTTTGGCCTGGTGCACCTATGACACAGGCCTCACAGTCTTCAAAAAGCTTTTCCCGGAGGCAGTGCTTGAGGACAGTGTCGTGAGCGGGTGTGGCATAAACAACAACGCGCACGATCGAACGCAGACCTTTTTTACGCTGATGACATGGGACTGGCTCAGCCAGTTCCATACCAAGCCTCCTTCTAAATTCCTCGTAGCCATCGTCCTTCGCATCATCTTCAGTGGTTTGTATCGGTGTTGAGCAAAACCAAGGTGGATCCATTTCATCTTCGTTCTGACACAACGTCGTCCTGGGGTTTAGGGTCCTCAAGGAAGGCCTTGTCGAGCTCTGGAGAGATTCCCAGAAAGAAAATAATGTACGATCCTGTGGTCTTTTTAGGTTTTTACAAAATCCCATTACACGACCCCCCAACCTCGCTCATTCGTTTCTTACCTCTTTGGCTTCTTTTCCGTTCTCTTCGTCTGACTCCTTCAACCTGCGGCCGCCTTCCTCCGTAGGGGTGGACAAAGAGAGGCCGTCTACCTTGTCGGGCTGCCTCGAGAGCGGTTGGGTTTCGGGGTCGGGTTCCGGTGTATCCGTCAACAAGGGTTGGGCCAAAGGGCTCCCCTCGGCTACCGCCTCCCCCTCGCAGCTGTCGCGGATGCAGCGCTTTCTCCACGTGCGGCGGAGACCCGTCAGCACGTGAACAACGTCCGAACTCTGGCAGGGGTGGTGAAAGTGTCCATCTTCCCGCTCAGCATTTGCACATTTCTGAAACACGCGCTCTTGGAAGAAGATGGCCTCTTTCTGGGGGTAGCGCTGTGCTCCGATTGGTGGAGGGGCGAGTCCTTCGAGGGGTCGCATGACACCCTTTCCTTCCGGTCTCACTTGACCCAGATGTACTCCTACCCCCGAAGGGAACGTCTTCCGGTGACAGGGGGCGGGCCTAAAGGAGTTGGGGAGGAACTTCTGGTGACAGGAAGGAGGGGCAAAAGGGTTAAGGGGGTGGGACTTCTGGTGAAAGGGATGGGCGGAGCTAAAAGGGCTGGGGTGGGGCTTCTGGTGAAAGGGGCGTGGCTAAAAGGAAAAGGGGCATGGCTAACGATTGATGGTAGATCCCTTATACTACTAGGACCCATCACCAGGCCTGATAGTTTTGGAGTTTTTTCAATCTATCCTGCCCCAGACCCTTGAAGGCCCTTCTGAAGGGTTAATCCCAGAGCCCTGGGTTTACCAGGCCAACGCTCTAACCACTGACCTCTCCCTCCTCACCACTGTTCCCCTCCAGCGGCAGAATAAAATGTCTATGTGCACCCAAGCCTGTGTGGCTGTGCGCCTGCAATAGAAACACAGGCGGCCAGCGCTGGGTGCTCTGCAAACCAGCTGAGTGGCCCTGAATCTTTCCTGGGCAGCCGCCCAAGCGCTCCGGGGTGGTCATAGAACTGGAAGAGACCTGGAGAGATCCTGGAGCGATTGTAATCCAGGCCCTCTATGGCAGCGCTCTCTGAAACGCTCCCACTTCCACGTGCAGGGCCAGGTGAGCAGGGAGGACTGCAGAGTCTCAGCGCAGGGGTGAGAGGATGGTGCCGGGCAGAGAGGTTCACATTCATTAGGAACTGGGGACACTTTTGGAGAAGCGGGAGGCTGTACGGGGGGGATGGGCCCCACCTACCCCAAAACGGAACCAGGCTGCTGGCACTTAACACTGAGATGTCGCAGAGCAGTTTTTAAGCGAAGGGCTGGGGGGAGCCGACGGGTGCAGAGGAGCGTGTGGATTGGACACAGGCATCTCTTACGGGAGGGTCGATAAATAGGGATTCTCTGTGTTCTACTCAGGAGGAGAGGGCTGAAGAAGATAAAACGGGTAAAATCAGATGAGAATCAATCGACTGGAAAAGGATCTAATCCATCTGGAAAAGGCAGACATCAGAATCACACAATCACAGAATCCGAGGGCCGGAGGGGACCTCAGGAGGTCGTCTAGTCCAGGCCCCTGCCTAAAGCAGGATCAACCCCCCCAGAGCGTCCCCTTTGGGTAGTTGAAGGCTGCTACCAAATCGCTCCCCAGTCTTCTCTTCAGGAAACTAAATAAACCCAAATCCCTCAGCTTCTCCTCATAGGTCATGTGCTCCAGCCCCTTCATCCCCCTCCTTCCCCAGAGGGCAAAGAAGCAGGTCTGGGTGTTCAAAGGGACATCAGTGCCTGAGTCCCACTGGGTGGATCTCCAGTGGGAGCACAGAGCTCCATGGCCAGAAATCCAGTTGGGTCGTGTCCCTTCCCTTGCAAGGGGCGGCCGGGGCATGAGGGGCCCGCCAGGGCTGGAGAGCAGGCAGGGGCAGGTGGGAGACAGCGCTGCTTCCCCAGCTCAGCTCAAGCTACTCACCACTCCCTCCCTGTGCCTCAGTTTACCCTGAGGGGTTCCGTAGAGGCAAACCCGGCCCATGTGGTGCCTGTGCTGGGGAACGCAGCTCTTGTTGTCTGTCACAGGCCTCGGGGAGCTGAGGCAGGTGACATTTTGACACACGTTGGCCGGTCAAGGGGAAGTCTCCCCCTCACTTGCTCTGAGGCAGCTTGATGGAGCTGTGGGGCAGCCCAATGGGCTGCAGTAACCCCCATGCTCCTTGGTGTATCTCGAGTACGCTCACGATAGTGGCATAAAGCCCTTCTCGGTGAATTATCCGGACTGCCCCGCTCCCCGGGTTGCTGGGAACGTGTCCTCACTCACCAAGGGAAACCGAGGCGCAGAGTGACAGGGAAGTGAGGGAGAGCAGGCCAGAGCTCAAACCACTCGACCCCACTGCCCTCCCAGAGCTGAGAAGAGAACTCAGGAGTCCTGGTGCCCAGCCCTGCCCCTGCTTCAACTGCGAGATCTCCCTGTGCTCCTGCAATAATGTACCCATTAGGTGTAACCCTCCTTTGGGAGATGGAAATAGACACCCCGCCCCTCCCAACCCCGCTGCACTGCCCCTCGCCCCACCCCCATCCTAAAGCCAGCCTCTGAACCAGGCACCCATTTCACAGCCCCACACACTGAGCTCTGCACGGCCCTTCCTGCGCAGCCCAGCCCCCTGGTCACTCACTCATGGGCTCAGGACACGTGGCAGTGCCGGAGCGCTCCCCGCAGGCAGCGGCTGGGTCCCGGCCCAGCCCGGCCCAGCTGCAGCGCAGGGCGGCGGTGGCAGCGCCGTTGTGGCCGCGCCCCCCGCCCCTGGTGCTGTGCGGTGCGGCCCGGGGGAGGCGGCGCTGGGCGCCCCGGGGGTGCACCGGGAACACGTGACGTGCACGTGGCGGGTGTGTAGCGGGTGTGACAGTGTCACACCGACGGGCGGGGCGGGGCGCGGCGCTGCGGGGGGAGGGGCAGGACACCGCGCACACCCGCTGCAGGGCCGGGCCGGGCGCGGGTGACAACAGCCCTGTCCCGCCCTCTGAGCGCGCGGGGGGGCGGGGCTCTCGGACGGGGCCGCGCACGCGGGGGGGCGGGGCTCACCCCCAGGGGACTGTCCCCCCGTGGGGCTCTAGGGGGCACTGACCCCCCCCCTCCCGCAGCGCTTTGTGACGTGGGCGCCGAGCGGGCAGCGGCCGCCACAGCCCCGGCAGGGTCAGTCCGCGCAGCAGCTCCCGCGGCGCTCACTGCGCATGCGCGGTACGGGGGGCGGTGCATAGCCCGAGCTGCGCGGGGATGTTTCGTACAGCCCCGCCCGGCGGTGAGTGTCGGGGTTCCGGGCCGGGGGACGGGACAAGCTATGTGGGGGGTCGCTCACCCCGTGGGGGGGACACGGAGCCGGGGTAATGGGCGGGGGCGCTCGGTCCCCCCGGGGCTCAGCTCGGGCCCAGCGGGGGGAGGGGGGTGTGGTCCGGCCGTAGGCGCCCTCTGCGGGGGGGGGGGGGCCGTTCTGTCCAGTCTCCTGGGCTCCAAACGCTCTTGCCTTGGGGGGGGGGGGGGTGTGTGTCACGTGCTCCAGCGGGAAGCGGCGCTTCTCCTCCCCCGGGACCCGAGGGGCCGGGCTGGGACGCGCAGGCTGCGGGCACGTGCCGGGGGGGCGGGGCGCGGGGAGAGACGGTCCCGCGGGGCGGGGGGTCCGCACACACCGGGGTCTCTCGCGGCTCTGTGAGCCGGTGCCCAGGTGCCAGCTAAAGGTCTGGAGGAGCAAAGGGGGCGGGGGCGATGCCGCACCAGCAGCTGCGCTGAGCAGCCAGGGCAGGCGGGGTTCTTTGGTTTGCGCTTAGTGCGGGCACAGCAGCAAGAGGAAAATTACACTTATTAGAGGCCTTAACAGTTACTTTGTATTTATACACAGATGGAAATAATATAACTCAGACAAGTGATCGAAGTACCACAATTGTGAATTTTTGTTTAACTTTTCTAACAGTTGATAGGAAACCGCTGGCAGCGATTTTACAACAGAAGCGGCTGCCGCGTGTGAAAGGGGGTTTTAAACTGACCGCTCACTTTATGAATGAAACCAAGATGGCCACCGAGTGAGTGACAGGCGAATGATTTTACTCGTGGTTACTACTATTTGCAGAAGGTCATTGCTGACCGCAGGTCGCCAGTTCAGGTAAGGGGAGGACCCGCTGGGGTTTGATACGCAAGATAAATTTTCTACAGTTCTACGTAAAAGATAGAACACTGCGATCCTCCGCTAATAGATCAAAGGGGTAAACGCGTTTTAAAGATAAGGTCAGGGCTTCCCGCGGTCTGAGTGACGGGCTTATGGTTTTAGCAGTTTATAGCCCAAAAACAGCTCGTACCCGCGGTTTTTAAAGGGGAAACAACACAATTTAACTAAAGAAAAGTTTTAGACAAATTCTCTAGCTTAAACTAATACAAATAATGTGTACACAAGAAAGGCAAGTTGCAGGTATGATTTTCACCCCTGCCTTTTAGACCTGGTGGAACCAGAGTCTTTCCCTTAATTCCTATGGGAAAGAAGTGCAATACAGGTGTAATTCTTACCCCTGCCTCCTAGATCCAGTGTGACCCAAATTCTCTCAATCCCTCGGGACGAAGTAGATACGAACCAGGCATCCCCAGTCTCGGGAGTTAGTTCCAGACCTGGCCAGCAGCTGTAGGTGATTGAAAGTCAAAGGGGGGGTGGTTGCCAAGCTCCTTTATACCCCTTGTGGCACGTAGGCTTCTTCCTGGTCTCAAGTAGCCAATTGGGAGGAGTGTTTGAACCCCAGGTTTCCCAGGGAAGATTCAAGGCTCAATTTGCACCTGTGAATTGTGGACAATTGTGCACCTTTGGAGGTGGTGGGCGGGGTTCCCCAATCTTCCTGGGGAAGTGATCAAGGCTGGGGAAGTGATCAAGGCGTGTCAATTACCGAGATCAGCCAGAAGGGCGGCCATTAGCTAGCCCATCCACTGTCTGGTTTTTGTGTATAGCAGAGAGGCTGGGCGAGACAGCACACCTGTGTTCCCAGGACATCAACGGCCGCCTGCCTCCCCTGCTTATTTCTCTCTCTGTCTCTCCCAGTGGGGGGGGGGGAAGGAAGAAAAGGCCAAATAGGGGGTTCACGTCTGGCTACACCTCCCAGAGCTGAGAAGAGAACCCAGGAGTCCTGGTGCCCAGCCCTGCCCCTGCTTCAACCGCGAGATCTCCCTCTGCTCCTACAATAATGTACCCATGAGATGTCACCCTCCTTTGGGAGATGAAAATAGACACCCCGCCCCTCCCAACCCCGCTGCACTGCCCCTCGCCCCCCCCATCCTAAAGCCAGCCTCTGAACCAGGCACCCATTTCACAGCCCCACACACTGAGCCCTGCACGGCACTTCCTGCGCAGCCCAGCCCCCTGGTCACTCACTCATGGGCACAGGACACGTGGCAGTGCCGGAGCGCTCCCCGTACCCAGCGGCTGGGTCCCAGCCCAGCCCAGCCCCGGTGCAGCTCAGGGCGGCGGTGGCAGCGGGACGGGCAGCACCGTTGTGGCCGCGCCCCCCGGCCCTGGTGCTGTGCGGTGCGGCCCAGGGGAGGCGAAGCTGGGCGCCCCGGGGCTGCACCGGGAACACGTGACGTGCACGTGGCGGGTGTGTAGCGTGTGTGACTGTCACACCGACGGGAGGGGCAGGACACCGCACACACCCGCTGCAGGGCCGGGCCGGGCGCGGGGCGGCGGGGCTCACCCCCAGGGGACTGTCCCTCCGTGGGACTCTAGGGGGCACTGCCCCCCCCACCGCAGAGCTTTGTCATGTGCGCTCCCAGCGGGCAGCGGCCGCCACAGCCTCGGCAGGGTCAGTCCGGGCATCAGCTCCCGCCGCACTCACTGCGCATGTGCGGTATGGGGGGAGGGGCATAGCCCGAGCTTCGCGGGGGTGTTTCGTACAGCCCTGCCCGGCGGTGAGTGTCGGGGTCCCGGTCCGGGGGAGAGGTAGAGGGAGCCCCGCGGAGAGCCGGAGGGGACGGGACAAGCTATGGGGGGGGTCACTCACCCCGTGGGGGGGACACGGACCCGGGATAATGGCGGGGGGGCGCTTGGTCCCCCCGGGGCTCAGCTCGGGCCGCAGTGGGCGGGGGAGGGGGAACAGACGCAGCCCCAGGGGAGGCGCGCGGGGGGCACTTCTGGGTACCCCGCCCTGCCGGGCGCGTGCGGAGTGCTGGGTGCGCGAGCGGGGCCCCACGTGCGGGTGCAGCTGCCCCCGGCCGGGCCGAGCAGGGGGGAGGGGGGGTGTGGTCCGGCCGCGCGCGCCCTCTCCGGGGGGGCGGGGCGGTTCTGTGCTGTCTCCTGGGCGCTAAACGTTCCTGCCGGGGGGGCGGGGAGCGGCGCCATCGCCCCGGCCCAGGTGACAGCGACCTCCCCGCGCCCGGTTGCTGCCTCCCCCGAGCCCCCCCCCCCGCCGCCTCTGGGGCCTCTGCGAGCTGCGGGGCCCCCCCAGCTCTGGCCCTGGGGGGAGAATCCGGCCCTGGCTGGGTGTGTGGGACCGAAGCTCCCAGCTCCGACTGTCCCTGAAATCAGCCTTTCTAGCCTCAATCTCTGTGACCTTGGAGGACCCCCAGCCCCCAGCTCAGCTCTGTGACGCCTGGATGCCCCTTCCCCTCCCTCCCTGCAGCCCCAGGGACAGGAGGGGGAGAGAGATGAGTTCCTGGGGCCACAGGCTGGGCCCTGAGAGGCAGATGTGGGGCTCGGTAGGGGCAGAACTAACAGAGAGGCTGCTGCGGGGACCCCCCTTTAAATCCTTCTCTACCCACCCCCCCATTCATGTACCTGACCAGGCAGGTCTTTGCCACGAAAGCTCCTGCTCCAAATATCTCTTAATCTCTGAGGTGCCCAGGACGGTGCCTGTTGTCTTCTAGTCACCAGCACAACCAGGTCCCACAAGGGGCCGGCCGGGAATCGCACACACACGGAAATTCCGGCATCGCCGCGGCCGCACAAGCCCCACACAAGCACCCAGCTGGGAAAAGAAATGACCAGAAATCACAGGAGTCCTGGAGCTCCCACTCCACAACCTGTCCTGAGCCTGGCCCCGCCCACAGCCTGTGTCCCCACCCAGAAATCTCATAGCCCCGCCCCAAACGTGTCCTGAGCCCAGCCCCGCCCACAGCCTGTGTCCCCACCCAGAGCTCTCACAGCCCCGCCCCCCAACCTGTCCTGAGCCCAGCCCCGCCCACAGCCTGTATCCCCACCCAGAAATCTCATAGCCCCGCCCCAAACCTGTCCTGAGCCCAGCCCCGCCCACAGCCTGTGTCCCCACCCAGAGCTCTCACAGCCCCGCCCCCCAACCTGTCCTGAGCCCAGCCCCGCCCACAGCCTGTATCCCCACCCAGAGCTCTCACAGGCCCGCCCCAAACCTGTCCTGAGCCCGGCCCTCCCACAGTCTGTGTCCCCACCCAGAAATCTCATAGCCCCGCCCCAAACCTGTCCCGAGCCTGGGCTCGCGGCGCCCGCAAAAGGGTCCCTCCAGGGATTGAGCAGCTGCTGAGGAGAAGAAGGCGGACTCTTGTGTGTAATGGCCAATAGCGAGACAGGTTACGTTTTTTTGGCCAATGAGGAAATGGGATTGGCTCGCGCTCGCCAATGGCCGTGAGGATTGCCTGGATTGACATTCTTGTCACAGAGCGCGGGAACATAACGGGGGACCAATGGCAGGGAGGACTGAGAAGACTGGTCAAAGTCAGAAGGGGATTGGTTATCCTACTGACCAATGGCGGATCGAGGAGGCAGGAGGACAGCCAATGGCGGAACGTGGGGGGGGGGCAATCCGAAGGCGCGCGGGACTGGTCTGCAGCCTAAGACGCTGGTTGAGGTGAGGCGCTGCCGCAGCGCTGGGGGTGTCGGTTGGGCCCCAGGGCCGAGCCCGCGCGGGGTGAGGGAGGGGCTGGGGGGGTTTCCCCCAGGCGGGGTCATTCACCGCCGGAGGCGCTGCTGAGGGACTCGCCGGGCGGGGGGTCTGTGGTGGGGGGGGTTGTGCTGAGGGGAGAAAAACGCCCCTCCCCCCTGCCAGTGCGGTGCGCCCCGCCCTCCCCGATGGCGGCGGAGCCCGAGGCCGGTCTGGTTTCCGCGTCTCCCGGGGAGCGGGGGCGGGGGGTTGTTCCCGCACCCACGCGCGGCCCCCCCCGAGAACGTTCCAGGGGGCCCTGGAGCGGCCCCGCCGGCGGTGGGTGGGTGTGAGCAGAGTCCGGCGCTGCCCCTCCCCCCCGGCCGGTCCCACCCGCAGCGACCCTCCCGCCCCCGGTATTGCAGCTCCAACCCAGCCCAGCCCCAGCGGGAGCAGCCGCCGCTCAGCCCCACCCGCACGTGCCCCGGGGGCAGCAGCGGCACCAGGTCCGGTCCCAACCTCCTCCCGGGAGCCGGGGAGTTTCTCCCCCGTCCATCGTTCCCCCTCCAATGTCTGCCGATTACGTCACTTCCCCTCCCCGGCCCCGCCTCCACCCTGGCCCCGCCCCCGCGCTCAGTCCGGCCGGCGCAGCCCCTGCGGACGGTGGGGGCGGGGTCCGGGGGAGCCGCGCTGGGACTCGCCGGCCGCGTGTGCGGCTCCGGCAGCGGAGGAGTAAACCGGGGTCCGGCAGGAACGTCCTGCGGCCGCTCCGCCGGGTCACGCGCTGCCGCCGCCCGGAGCCCCCCGCAGGGAGCCGCCGTCAGGTGAGGGGGGGCCGGTCCGGGAAGTGACTCCTCCCCCCCCCCGTTTGTCTCTCGAACCCTCCATGCGGGGCTTCCCCTTGGTCCCGGCCGGGCCGCCCCGTTCTCCGGCAGTTCCGCCTTGTCCTGCTGCCCGCGCGGCCCCGCCCCCCCCCGTGTTGTGTCACTAACCACGTGACGTTTCCTTGGGGGACACTCCAGTGCGCAGCAGTGCTGGGGCTCAGGCCGTGTCCGGAGACAAACGAGGACGGATTTGGGATCTGACTTGTGCGAGGTGGTTCTGTGAGACTCGAGTATTTGGCCAAATGTCAATGTGCAGCACGTCTGCCCCAGGGAGCGAGTGTGGGGGAGCCTGGGGTGCGGAGCGGCTTCCAGCCCCGTCTGAAGTGTCTCCATTGCCCTTCTCCCCTGCCAGGTGCAGAGCCCCCATGTCTGGCTCCAGAGCAGCCCCGGCCCTGCAGAGACAGAACGAGGACATGGCAGCGGCAGAGCCAGTGACCTTGGAGGAGGTGGCTGTGTGTTTCTCCCAGGAGGAATGGGGGCTGCTGGGCCCGGGGCAGAGAGCCCTCTACAGGGAGGTGATGCAGGAGAATTACCAGACTGTGCGCTGGCTGGGTGAGGAGTCCTGTCCCCGGGGGTGTCAGAAGCTGTGTGGGCTCCGGAATGGCTGGGTGGGGTTTGGTTCAGGGTCCCTCCTTGCCCCTGTCCCCAGTGTCAGGGGTGTGAGCCCCAGGAATCACAGGCTCCCCTGTGAGAGACTGTCCTCTCCATGATCCCTCCCAGGGGAAGCAGGTTCAGGGACATGGCAGTAGTGCTGCTCTTCCCACACCCCAGGTCTCCGTGTGCTTCCCCACCATCTGCCTTGGCTGGAGTTGTGAGTGGAGGGGGGCAGGAAGGAATGGCAGGTACCATAGCTGTGGGGCTGGGTCCAGGGGCTCTTCGTGCCTGCAGGGTACCCCTGGGGCCAGCGTGCTGCACCCCTTCTAGCTCTTACTGTTTAGGGGAAGTTCTTGAACAATCAAACACAAACTCCAAGACAGATGCACCAGCTCTCCCATGGACAGTAGATTGCTTTCTCAGGAGTCACTGGTGGGTACCAGATACAGGGCAAACAGGTTATGAGAAACGTGTGCCCCAGTTTGGATGCAATGTCACTCCCCGTAGGTCTCATAACACACCTCATCCAGTGTCCTTGGCCTGCATTGATAGTGGGGCTTATGAAGATGGTTGGGAGGTGCCCAGCAAGGTCATGTGACACCTGGTGGGGCCAAACCTGGGCAGTGAGTTGTAAAACTGTGAAGGCAAAAGTGCAGCCAGAATCTCAGCAGGAGTTTGTGGGGGAGGCAGAGACGGGAGCTGCAAGTAACACCTTCCAGCCGCACTTCTGCCAGTCTCCTTCCCGCACTGAGGGAAACGCACTGGGTGCGGCTGGAAAGTGAGTCAGCAACAAGCCCGTGATGCAGGAGGAAAGTGGTAAACCACGCAGAGAAGCTGCTGCTGGCAGAGTAGAACAGAGGCAGTCGAGGGGGAGCCCAACTGCAACAACAGCCACATCCCCCAGAGAGCAGCACAGCCACACACCGCCATGGCTGGCTGCAGGAGCAGCAGCTCTTGTGGGTCGCTGGCAGGGCCCACCCAGTCACAGGCAGGCAGGGGTCGCAGAGCAGGAGCCTGGGCAGTGTCTGAAGCAGCCAGCCCAGGACTCACCTCACTGCTCAGACAACTTCCTCTGCCTCCTGCTGGTTCAAGTAGCGCATCAGAGCCAAAGAGCTGGAGGATCCAGGCCCCAGCCAGGAGCTTTGTGGACAGAGCCTTTGGGGAGCCAGAGCTCTGCCAGAGCCTTTCTCCACAAGTTACAGTGACCTGCCATGTGGCAGCTGCAGTCTGAGCCCTGCCTGGGGGCCTCAGTTTTGGCCCTGCCAGCCCTCACAGAGCTCACGTTTTAAGTCAAGCAAAAATACAGAAGTCCTGTGGCACCTTAAAAACTAACAGATTTTCTGGAGCATCAGCTTTTGTGGGCAAAGGCCCAATTCGTCAGGTGCCTGGTGCAGAATTTCCAGAGGCAAGTAGAAATATACAGGCACAAGAAAAGGAGGGAGTCCCAGTCAAGAAGAAGGCTGGAGTTTATGAGAGCAATTCAGTCATGGAGGATGTGGCCCACTTCCAGCAGCTGATGGGGTGGTGTGAACAGCCAGAGCAGAGAAACTGCTTTTCTCCTTGGCCAGCCCTTCCTGGTCTGTGTTCAATCCTAAATGGATGGTGTCACATTTGCAAATGAACTGCAGCTCTGCAGTTGCTCTTTGAGGTCTGCTTTCGACATTTTTGTGTTGCAGGATGGCTACTTTTAAATCTGCTCCTGAGCATCCCGGGAGGTTTTGTATGTTACCGTTCCTGGTATCTGATTTGCATCCATTTATTCTTTGACATGGAGACTGTCCAGTTTAGATGTGCAGGCGAATAAGCTCCGCTGGTTAAAATAAAATTAGAATATAAGTGGAGATACACATCTCCTAGAACTGCAGGGGACCTCGAGAGATCATCTAGTCCAGTCCCCTGCCCTCTTGCCGGGACCAAGCATCATCCCTGGCATCTGTTTGCCCCAATCCCTAAATGGCCTCGTCAAGGATTGAACTCTCAACCCTGGGTTAAGCAGGTGTGGTGGTGTCATTGGTGGGTAGAGATGGCACGGAGGTTTGTGCAAGGGTGTGGTTTGTGATTTACAGTGTTGTGGTCTATAGTTGCTGGTGAGGATTTGTTTCAGGTTGGTGGGCTGGCTGTAGGTGAGGACACGCCTGCCGCCCAAGGTCTGTGAGAGCGAAGGATCGTTGTCCAGGATGGGTTGTAGGTCCCTGATGGTGCACTGGAGAGGCTTTAGTTGGGGGCTGTAGCTGATGGCCAGTGGTGTTCTGTTGTTTTCTTTGCTGGGCCTGTATTGTAGCAGGTGGCTTCTGGGTACACATCTGGCTCTGTGAGTCTGTTTCTTCACTTCCTTAGGTGGCTATTGTAGTTTCAGGAGAGCCTGGTAAAGGTCTTGAAGGTGTTTGTCTCTGTCTGAGGGATTGAAGCAAATGTGGTTGTACCTTTAGTGCTTGGCTCTAAGTGGCTCTCTGGAGTGTGTGGGTGCCTGGGTTTGGGGGTTCTGGGCCTGGGTTTGTCTGTCTGTTTGGTGTTTGGAGTGCTGAGCTGTCTGTGTGTTTGTTTGAAAGGCCACGTGCTCAGGCTGGCCATGTGCTCAGGCTGTGTGCCGAGTGGCTGAGCGATAGTCGGAGGGAGGGGCTCTCTCAGGTAGGCCAGAGCTCTAAAGCCCTGCTGGCAAGTGACCAGGGAGCATGCGAACAGGAGGGAGTTTTGAGAGGGGAGTTTAGCGGGGGAGCTTAGAGGGAGCTAGTTGCTACTTTAGGTGTAAGAGGCAGCATCATCCCCAACTGCTGGCTGGAGCTGAGGGACCTGCTGCAGCATGAGGAGCTGGGGGGCGAGATTGAGGGATGTCAGTGGTGGGCAGGTGGTTTGGGGGCGTCTGGAACGGGTGTGAGGATGGCAGCACCCACGGAGGCTGCTTGCTTTCCAGGTCAGCCATAAAAATGTTGGATACTGTGGGGCCAGGCGGGTGCCCATTGCAGTGCCACTGATTTGAACGTATAAATTGTCCTCAAATCTGAAGTACTTGTGGGTGAGGACAAAGTCACAAAGCTCCACCACCACTTGTGCCGTGGCATCATCAGGGAAACTGTTCCTAACAGCTTGAAGTCCATCTTCACGTGGGTATTTTGTGTAAGGGACCTCTACATCCATGGTGACCAGGATGGTGTTTTCAGGAAGATCACCAGTGCACAGCAGTTTCCTGAGGAAGTCAGTGATGTTTCAAAGATAGCTCGGAGTGCTGGTAACATAAGGTCTGAATCGAGAGTCCCCATAGCTGGACAAGGCTGCAGTGCGAGTGCCAATGCCTGAGCTGATGGTGCCTCCAGAATGTCCAGATTTATGGATCTTGGGGCTCTAGGGGTGTGTCTGTGCAGATCTGTTCCTGCGCTTTTGTCAGGAATGTCTTGAGCAGACGGTGCAGTTTCTGTGTGTGCTGCTCAGGGGGATCAGAGGACAGTAGCCTGTAGAAGGTGGTATTGGAGAGCTGCCTGGGAGTCTCCTTTTCATGGTCTGACCTATTCATGATGACAACAGCAGCTCCTTTGTCAGCCTCTTGGATGACAACGCCAGAGCTGTTTCTCAGGCTGTGGGTGACATTGCATTCCGCACTGCTGAGGTCGTGGGACAAGCAATGTCGCTTTGCCACAATTTCTGCCTGTGCACAGAAGCGGAAGCGCTCTAGGTATAGATCCAGTCTGTCGTTTTGACTGTCAGGAAGGATTCCACGCAGAATTCTTCTTCTTGTGCTGTAGGTGTGACGGTGCCTGTAGGGCTGTTCAGAGTCTTAGAATCATAGAAGAGTAGGACTGGAAGGAACCTCGAGAGGCCATCGAGTCCAGCCCCCTGCCCTCATGGCAGGACCAAGCACTTTCTAGACCATCCCTGAAAGCCATCTATCTAACCTCTTCTTAAATAGCTCCAGCGATGGAGATTCTACCACCTCCCTTGGCAATTCGTTCCAGTGTTTGACCACCCTGACAGTTAGGACCTTTTTCCTAATGTCCAACCTGAACCTCCCCTGCTGCAATTTCAGTCCATTGCCTCTTGTTCTATCCTCAGAGGCGAGGAAGAACAAGTTCCCTCCCTCTGTCTTATGACACCCTTTTAAATGCCTGAAAACCGCTATCTTGTCCCCCTTCAATCTTCTCTTTTCCAAACTAAACAAACCCAATTCTTTCAGCCTTTCTTCATAGGTCGTGTTCTCCAGACCTTTGATCATTCTCGTCGCTCTCCTCTGGGCCCTCTCCAATTTCTCCACATCCTTCCTGAACTGCGGTGCCCAGAACTGGACACGACGCTCCAGCTGAGGCCTAACCAGGGCAGAGGAGAGCGGGAGAATGACGTCTCCTGTCTTGTTCACAACACACCTGTTCATGCAGCCCAGAATCAGGTTTGCTTTTTTTGCAACAGCATCACACTGTTGACTCATATTTAACTTGTGGTCCACTATAACCCCTAGATCCCTTTCTGCTGTGCTCATTCCTAGGCAGTCCTTTCCCATTCTGTATGTGTGACACTGATTGTTCCTTCCGAAGTGGAGCACTTTGCATTTGTCCAAATTAAACTTCATCCTGTTGACCTCAGCCCATTTCTCCAGTTTATCCAGATCATTTTGAATTATGACCCCATCCTCCAAAGAAGTTGCAACCCCTCCCAGCTTGGTATCATCTGCAAACTTAATAAGTGTACTTTCTATGTCAATATCTAAATCGTTAATGAAGATATTGAACAGAACCGGTCCTAAAACAGACCCCTGCGGAACTCCACTGGTTATACTTTTCCAGCAGGGTTGAAAACCATTAATAACTACTCTCTGGGTATGGTTATCCAGCCAGTTGTTCACCCACCTTATAGTAGCCCCATCTAAGTTGTATTTGAGTAGTTTATTGACAAGTATATTATGTGAGACCATGTCAAATGCTTGACTGAAGTCTAGGTATACCACATCCACCGCTTCTCCCTTATCCACAAGGCTCGTTATTCTATCAAAGAAAGCTATTAGATTGGTTTGACATGATCTGTTTTTAACAAAACCATGCTTGCTGTTCCCTATCACATTACCACCTTCCAATTGCTTGCAGATGATTTCTTTAATGACCTGCTCCATTATCTTTCCTGGCACAGAAGTTAAGCTGACTGGCCTGGAGTTTCCCGGGTTATTCTTGTTCCCCTTTTTATCAATGGGTACTATATTTGCTCTTTTCCAGTCTTCTGGAATCTCTCCCGTCTCCCATGATTTTGTTGAAGGTGTTCCTGGAAAGTATTTGTGGCAAAATTGGGGTAGGGTTCCAGATCCCCACATAACTGTGTCATGTTTGTGAGGGCGGTGGGGCACAAAGAGAGTCCCCGAGATAGGACAGACTGCTCTGCTGGGCTGTGTATGTAGTTGGATAGATTGAAAACGTTGCCGGGTGAGTTACGGGTACCACTACTGTGGCCCCATGCGGCAAGTAGGAGGTGAGAGAGTTTACAGTCCTGTAGAGAAGAGCAGTGTGTGTTGTGACTCTCCTGTCTCCTTTCAGTAAAGTCCAGCCACGTGGGCGTTTGTGTGGGAGGCTGTTTTTTAGGAGAGGCTCCAGACTTGAGAGCTCCTTGTGATGTTTCCCTGTTTGCTGCACAGGATGCTGAACAGGTGGTTCCTCAGGTCTGTGGGAGTGTGTGACCAATCTCTCGACACAGTCCCTGCAGTGTGTCGGTTGCAGTGAGTGTTTCACCTTCAGTCCGTTGGGTGGGACGTCCATCCATTTGCACTTGGCGAGGAAGGTGGTGTCTGTATCTGTGCAGGTTTTTTGTGCGTTTGATGGATTCCCGCTCCACGTGGCTAAATTCAGAGCCTGCCTGGTGCCAGGCCTTGGGCGTAGCTGTGTTAGTTTTATCCACAAAAACAACACCAAATTGAGTGTCTTGTTTGAGCTGAGTGGTCCTGTCCTGCCCTGGGATGGGGGGGCATGGAACAGGTCAAGAGGGAGGCTGAGTTGTACCCTAGAGAGTGCAGCAGAGCACTCGGCTCCCCCAGGAATGAGCTGGGCCATCCCCGAGGCAGGGGTGAGGCACCTGTACCCCAGGTGAGTGTGACATGGGATCTTGTACCATCCAGGATCCGGCCTGTGCCAGGTGGGGAAGGAGCCTCTCTGGGTGGGCGGCTCAGATTCAGGGACTGGAAGAAGTAATGGCCTGGACCTTGCTGAACAAGATCAGCACTTGGTTAATTGCTCCCCAAGCAGGATTTCCAGTTCCCAAAGCTGATGTGATCTCCTGGGTGGAGCGAGGGGAGGCGCTGGGGGTCCCAGATCTCCAGGGCGCTGAGAAAGGGGAGATCATCAGCGACCCCCACACAGGTGAGCAGTGAGCTCAAGATCTCAGAAACCGATTTCTGTGTCCTCCTAGATGTCACTTGGGGCTTTTCATCCAGAGTGACTGAGCCTTCAGCCTGTCATCAGCTCCAGCCAGAGGGTGGGGGCAGGGCTGGGGTCCCTCCTCTGGGGAAGGGTTGTGAGGAAGGAGGAGCCAGCTCAGTTCATGTTATTTCAATCTTTCCATCAGCTGTTGGCTGCGTTTCCCCTTCAGAGTTTTCCTTTCAGGTGTTTGGTTCTCTCTGTGTCCCAGCAGGTGAGGTGATGCTGCTCAAGAACAAGGAGGAGAATCTTCAGCTGGAAGAACCAGAGCAAGTGGCCTCCTGTGGGATGTTCCTGGGAAGCTCTGAAGGTTGTGTTTCTCAGAGTCCTGAGCACAGAGAGACCTGTGAGAGTCACTGTAGCCCAGAAAGGCAGCAGGGAAACCATGCAGGGGAGGGGCAGGATAACTCCAGCCATGGAAGCAGAGGCGTGAAAAACACTAAAGAGAGCGAACAACAGAAAACGTGCGGGAAAAGCTTCAGTCTTAACAGTCATTGTAGCATCCACACAGGAGAGAAGCCAAATATCTGCCCTGACTGCGGGAGAAGCTTCCAGCTGCGCTCAGGTCTTATTAATCATCAGAGAGCCCACACTGGAGAGAAACCCTTCCACTGCTCTGAGTGTGGGAAACGCTTCTCATGCTCCTCAAGTCTTAAAAGTCACTGCAGAATCCACACAGGAGAGAGACCTTATAACTGCTCTGACTGTGGGAAAAGGTTCAGACACAGGTCAAACCTTGTTACACATGGGAGAATCCACACAGGAGAGAGACCCTTCCACTGCTCTGAGTGTGGGAAAAGCTTTCGGCGAAACTCGCACCTTCTCACTCATCAGGTAATTCACAGCGGAGAGAAACCCTATCACTGCACTGCCTGTGGGAAAAGCTTCAGCAGGAGTGAAAACCTGGTCAGACATCAGAGTATTCACAGAGTGGATAAACCCTTCAACTGCTCTGAGTGCGGGAGATGGTTCAGTGACGTTTCCGGCCTTAATAAACATATGAGAATCCACACCCGGGGAAAACTCTTTTTCTGCTCTGACTGCGGGAAAAGCTTCAGTCAACGCTCATATCTGGTTGATCATCAGAAAACCCACACCGGGGACAAACCCTTCCACTGCTCTGACTGTGGCAAAAGCTTCGTGCGGCTTTCAAAACTTACAAGTCATTGCAGAATCCACACAGGAGAGACACCCTATAGCTGCCCTGACTGTGGGAAAAGATTCAGACATAGGCCAAGCCTTGTTACGCATAGGAGAATCCACACAGGAGAGAAACCCTTCAACTGCTCTGACTGTGGGAAAAGCTTCTCATGCTCCTCAAGTCTTAAAAGTCATTGCAGAATCCACACGGGGGAGACACCTTTTAGCTGCCCTGACTGCGGGAGAAGTTTCCAGCTGCGGTCAGGTTTTATTGATCATCAGAGAACCCACACTGGAGAGAAACCCTTCCACTGCTCTCACTGTGGGAAACGCTTCTCATGCTCCTCAAGTCTTAAAAGTCACTACAGGATCCACACAGGAGAGAGACCTTATAGCTGCCCTGACTGTGGGAAAAGGTTCAGACAGAGGTCATGCCTTGTTACTCATAGGAGAAGCCACACAAGAGAGAGAGCCTTCAACTGCTCTGAATGTGGGAAAAGCTTTTGTCAGCGCTCAAGTCTCATTTATCATCAGAGAACCCACACTGGAGAGAAACCCTTCCACTGCTCTGAGTGTGGGAAACGTTTCTCAAGCTCCTCAAGTCTTAAAAGTCATTGCAGAATCCACACAGGAGAGAGACCTTATAGGTGCCCTGACTGTGGGAAAAGTTGCATACAAAGATCAAGCCTTGATTTACATAGGAGAAGCCACACAGGAGAGAAACCCTTTGACTGCTCTTACTGCCAGAAGAGCTTCAGTCGAAGTTCCCTCCTTGTTGTACATCAGAGAACCCACACAGGAGAGAAACCCTTCACCTGCTCCAACTGTGGGAAAAGCTTTTCTCAGCGCTCCAGTCTTATTCGTCATCAGAGAACCCATATTGGAGAGAAACCTTTCAGCTGATCTGACTGTGGGAAAAGCTTTTGTCATCACTAAAATCTAACAGACCAGAGGAAGCTTCTAGCTGTTTTGTCTGTCCGGGAACACTCACACATTGTCAATCATCAGAGAGTTCACACAAGAGAATAACCCACAGACTGCACTGACGTGGGTAACCTTCAGTGGCTGCTCGGACATTATTGATCATCAGAGAATTCACACAGGAGAGAAATCCGGTAACTCTCTTTGTTGCTATTTTTGAAGCTGGGCCACTGGACAAAAAAAGTCAATGAGAACCCCAAAAACTACCACACTGCTTCTCACTCCTCAAGGGTGTGGTGTTACGGAGCCAGTCAAGTAACTTAAAAAAAGTCGACTTGTTCCCTACGTTAACCCCTGCTCCTTTATAAAAGAACTAGACACACTGGAGTTTGTTCAGGACCTGAACTTGATTAATTTTTGGTGTCTTTTTTTAATTAAATAGACTGAAAATGCTTCACTTGAGTTGTTGCTCTAGGGTGTGTCTGGAGAGGAGGGGTCAGTGCATGGGGACTCTGGGGAGAGACCATTGTCCTAGCCCCCTTTCACTGCAGCAGCTTTGGGCCCAGGTGAGAAGCACCTCTGCTTGGCTGCTGCAGCTCCAGCAGGAACACCCAGGGGACCGGTGTATGTCCCTCGCCTGGGGCAGGGCCAGGGTCATCGGTCCTCTGCACTGCCCAGCCAGAGAGGAATGCAGCAAATGTGCACTTTCTCCTCACTCCCTGGTGGAGGGGAACAGCCAGCTGTGTCCCTGTATGAACTTAGGGGGGAGGGAGCTGCAGCTGTCCCTAAGGGCACCTGGGGGTGGGATGCTCACGGCTGGGATAGTTCTGGTTGGGGGAGAGGGGTTATCCCCAGCCAACCCCTTTCTCATGTGGTGGTCGTCTCTCTTCTGTGTGGTCCGCTGAGAAGCCATCCCGGTGCAGCCCATCCATTCCCTGGCACACCCACACCCCAGCCTGGCTCTAAGTTACAAGAAGAGAAAGCTGCAGACCGGAGTGGGTGGTCCTGGTTCTTACCATTTAGGAGTTCTTGACCAATGGACAAGCACAGAGTCAGACAGACAGACAGACATTCCCTCTCAGTGAGTTTTCTCCCAAGCAATCAGCTCCAGCCCTGGGTTGTGGGGCTCCCCAGCCCCAGTCAGGGACCTTGCAGCCGGCTCAGCTCCAGCTGACCCGGGGGCTGGCTCGTATGGGTAGAGAAGTCGACTCGCACGGTGAACAGTGGTAAGTGTGTCCCCCTCGTGTTAGTGAGTACTGGTAAGTGAAGCACTTGTTAAACGAGGGGTGAGTGTTAGTGCCACTTGCTGGGTGTGTCTGACAATCAGATGCAGATATTCTCGCGCTGTGAATTTGAGCACTAGGGTGACCGGATGCAGAGCTCCAGCTGTGCCCTGGCTGGTGCGGAATGAAGAAATAATCCCTTCCCTGGCTCTGCTGGCAGTGCCCCGCCCAGCGTCATCCCACACGCCCTGAGCCTTCTTGCTGCACATGCAGCTCTCAGCCGCTGTGATCCCCAGGGCCTTTTCTGCAGCCCTCTCCCTTAGCCAGAGAGGTGAGCAAGAGGTTGTATCTTGGCTAATAGCCATTGCTGTTCCTATCCTCCTCAATGAACTTCTGAGCCCTTCTTTGGAGCCAGTTACACCTGTGGCTCTCACGCCATCCTGTGGCAGCAGACGCCTAGATTGGGTGAGAGAGGATTTCACTGTTGGTTTTTGTAAGTGCTCCGGGTGTCGCGGTGCAACGACCTCCCCACTTGAGTTTCTTTGTTTCTACTCCATGCAGCTGACACACTGGTTTTCATCCGTGAACGCTTCTGCAGAAAGAGATGTTAGTTTTTAAGGTCCTAGACTACAGCCTCTGGAGCTGCACATCTCAGAGAGCTAGAAGGGACCTCAGGATGTCACTGTCCAGTCCCTGCCCTCAGGGCCAAACACAATCCCTGACGGGCTTTTTTTTTTTTTTTTTTTTATTAATTATTTGCCCCAGATCCCCAAATGGCCCCTCAAGAACTGGGCTCACAACTCTGGTAAAGGAGAATGCGAGATAAAGGCAGTTGGAGCAGACGCTCATATCCTTTCACTAGACCATTTCATCAGAGTAGTGTAGAAGCCAGAACAGTTCTCCTTAATAGTGGGACCATCCCCACTGCTTACAAGCAGCAATGGTTGAAAAAACTTGGCACAGCACTCACCATATTAAGGAACACAATTCAGTCTTCTGACATTACAAGGATTGGTCAGACACATCCAGTACCCCAATATTGGGCATCAAAAGCCTTTGCCACCGAAAGCCTTAAACCCTCATAGCTTTGTAATTTTCTAGTTCCCCAAAGTACAAAACTGTTTGGAGAATATCAAAGGTCACTGCAGTGACCAGAGATCTATTGGCAAGATGATGAGTTTTTATGTTCTGCAATCTGTAATCAGGCCCAAGGAGTATTAGTGTTTCTTCAAAGACAAAAGAAGAGATTGCTCCCTCCCCTGCTATAATGTAAGCTGCCACCACCAAAATGCTGGGCCCTGGGGCACCTGCCTCCTTTGCCACCCCTTCCCGTGGGGCTGCTCCCCAGCAAAACCAGGAGAGGGATTAAAGGTGCCCTGGTCCTGGCTTGTTCTGAAAAATCACCTTTCAGCTGCTGAGCTTTTATGTCCACCATGGGGCATTTTTGCTCTTTTCACTAAAATTCTACTTGCTAGCTGGGGGCTCCAGTGGAGGCGGTACCAGTACCCAGGGGGTGGTAGGGACTAGGAGTTTTGGGGAGCCAGGTGGGGTGGGTGTTGGGAGCAGGCTGGGGTGGAGGGTGCAGGGGGTGAGCTGTGGTCCAAGGAAATGTTGGGAGTGGGCCAGAGGGCGCAGGGGAAGCTGCAGAGTGTGACGGGATGTGCCTGGTTGCAGGGCTGTGGGCGTCCCACCACGCGGCCGGAGCTGCTTTGCGGCAGACAGCCACGGCTGCCCTGACGCACGGCAGGAGCTGCTTTGCTGTGCGCAGTTGAGGTACGCGTAGCTCTGGTGGAGGAGATGGCAGCTCTTCCAGGCTGCAGCAGCAGTAAGTCCTTAACTTACTCGGGGGAGAGGGAGTTAGGGGTCTGTGGGCGGGGGGGGTGCTGCAGGTGGGGGGCGGGGAAGCTCAGCGACAGGGGAGCGAGTGGTGGTGTGGATGATCAAGCCAGACTGACCCTCCCTGCCATTTGCTGTGTGTTATCTCTTCTTGCTCACATGGTCGTCCGTGAGCCCACAGCAGCGGCAGCGCCAGCAGCCCACAGGCACCAGGTGGGCAGTGTGGACCCCCCGAATGTGATGGTGGATGGGTTGACTAGGTGGCTTCTGCCCCCTCGTTCTGCAGGAGATGAGGGTCTGGGATACCTGGGTCCCTCCATTGGGCTAATCCAAATGGCGTCTGAACCACCATTTGGTCACTGGCGTCCAAGGGGCCCTGACTCCTTACGCCCCCCCCGGGGCAGACACCCCTGTGAGAACCTTCCCCACTGCCTTGTGGGCAGGATCGGGAGAGGCAAAGGCTACGGGAGCAAACTCAGCCAGCAAGTGCGGAGTGGAGCCCCTAAGGCGGGTAGCAGGGAGGAGTCGTCAACCTGCTTTCCAGCATCTCCTTGCAGTCACCTCAGTTCCAAACGTACTGACGTCTCTTTCCTTTGCATCCGACTGGGGCGACCCAGAGGGGGCGGCACCCTTGGGCAGCGCACTTGCTCCAAACACTAGCCCAGGCCATGTGGCGTGTTGGAGGGTGCCAGCTGGAGAGGACTTTCCATCCTTGCTGGTAGCCTGGGTGCCGGGGTGGTGGCGGGGGGGGCAGACCAAAAATCAAAAAGTAGCTGTAAATGATTTTGGAAGCCATCTTGTATAGACGCCATTTCACAGCCCTTACTCCCGCGCGCACACAGGAGCCGGTCCTTTCCTTGACCTGTTTGGGAATGGCGGGAGGATGCGCTCTATGGAATGCGATAATGGGCTGTTTGGAGTTGGGGCCCCAGCTCCCCGGTACCTGTTTCTCTTTGCTGATACCAGTTTCTCTTTGGAAAGTGATTTACGCTGCTCTAACTAACTGCCTCTGACACTGGGCGTTGTTTGCGTGAGGGGATAAAATACCAGAGTTCACTGCACCAAGCAGCCTTGCTGGGCCTGGTTTTACTCCTGTCCCGTTTGGCTCATCTGTTGCCTGATTGAGTTCAGTAAAGCTGAACGTTCTCTACCTACACAGAGACGTCTTGTGCTTCAGCAATCTGGAGGTTCCACCGAGATCCCAACGCACCACTTGCCCGGACGGGGGGGCTGGCACCCGACCTCCAAGCCTCTGAAGAGCGCTCAGTAGAAGGTAAGGGGGATACCTGTTACAGAATCTCCCCGCAGGGGCTTGGGACTGGAGTGCCGGCGGCCGTCAGGGTAAGGGGGAGCTACGGGTTCCACCTTTGTGGAGCAGCTAACGTTCTGTGTGTGTCTGTCTTTCTCTATTAGGCCTGTGTTGTATGTCTCTGTTCCCAAAGGGCACGCCGGTGTCTCTCGTGAGGCAGCCATGCGCTGGGGCCTCTGTGTTCAGACACTAAAAGCTGGCGTGGTGCCACTCCTCTCTTTCAACACATGGAACTGTGGGAAGCTTTGTTGCCTCCCTCTGTTTCTGTTCTGAAGACTAACCGTTAATGATATCCCTAAGCCCGGGCAGACTTAACTCCCGCCAGGCGTCCTGCTGGGCTGGAGTGGGTGCCGGGAACACCCCCCCCCCCCCCCCCGTGAGCCAGGGGGGCTTTCGTCCAGTGCCTCACACTCTGTAACCAGGTGAGCTTCGGTTCGGTGCCTTGCAGGGAGAGATCTTGTGAGCCAGGTGAAATTCGGTTCACTGCCTTGCACCCTATGAGCCAGGCGAACTTCCATTCGGTACCTCACAGGGAGAAAATCAATGCTGGGGACAGGTCAGACTCCAGGAATTCCGGTACCCTCTAAGGGCCGTCCAGCTGTTTTTATGTACACTCACATAAATGGGGAAATTACTTGCAAGTTTCTAGAAAAAAGGAATTTTTATACCTGGGACAATCCCAAACTGCAGTTCCCTCTATTAGGTACCACTGATAGGGATAAAATCCCCCATTTAGGAGGCGCTCTTGAGGGTCATGGAGTGAAAACTCCCGATCAACAATGTTATCTGCCTCGTCATCATGGTATGAAGAAACTTGTAAAAGGCAGAACGAGTCTCGTTTAAGAAGTTTAAAAGATTCCCGGGAGAAACTTCAGTCAAAAATCAGACAGCTTGAAGGTACAGATGTACAACACAAAACAGCACACACACAGCCGAGTGCGCCATTTATGGGGCAATTGTATCCTTGCCTTCCAAGCCCTAACTCCCAGGACAATATGATGACATCCTGTGTTCTACCTGGAATCCTCTACCTTGTCCAAACCCAGGTCCCCAGGCCCAGGAGGATCAAAGGGATTCAGGAGCCTCTGTAGAGAGGGAAGAAAAGGGACCCAGGGTGCACCTCATGACCTACCAGCCAGCCGCTGCAGCTACTATTGTCCTCAAGACACCACCTTCAAAGGGACAACCATTAGCAAGATGCATGGGGGGAAACACATAATAGCCCAACCACTCAAATTTTTCCTTTACGAGAAGTCCCAAACCCCCAAGGAGGGCGCATGCAGGTTTACCAACCCTGGACTAGAACTGAATTACATGCCATGGCTAAAGACTTTCCCCCAGCAGAAGACGACCCAGTGAAGTTTCAATCAGGACTAGTGCTAGTGATCCGCTCTTATGACCCAAATTGGCAGGACCTCGATCAGCTTTTAAGGGTGATCTTGCCTGATAAGCATAAAAAGCTCATAAGGAAAGCAGAGGGGCCAGCTGAGCCCATCCAAGGAGTGCCAGGGGCAGGAACTCATGATACTGAGCTTACACAAGCTAGAAACAGGCTGCTTGACAGTGTCCTTACAGTTTTTCCCAAGCGACCAGATTGGGTTAAAATTAATCTCTGCGAGCAGGAAGATAAGGGAACACCAGGTGCCTATTTGGAAAGGCTGACAAAGGTATCTGAGAGTCACTCTGGCAATGACAATCCGGCTGCGACTGCTCAACAGGCGCTGGGTGCCGCCTTTGTGAATGGATTAAACCCAGCTGTACAGAGACAGCTGAAAGGAATGACTGGGGGCTGGGAAACTAAACCTTTAGCAGACCTCTTAACAGTGGCAAACCATTGCAGCCAGCGCTTAAAGGCTAAACAGGTTAAAGAACCTAAATGTACGGTCTTACAACCAATGCCCTCTGAATTAGGCAGGGGTCGGGGCCGCTCTACAGAGCGACATCTGCGGGACACCTATGGGACAGCAAGATCGACCCCACCTTGGTTTGCAGCTACAGCTGGCAGAGGCAGCCCAGTTACACCAGTGGGTGCAACTGTTTGCCACTATTGCAAACAGCCTGGACACTGGGAAAGTCAGCGCCCACGTCGCCCCAGGCCGACAGTCCCTGCAGTTCACAGAGCTGCACAGGCTCAGTTTAACTTAGTGGACTTTGAGAGCGAATAGGGGAGCCTGGAGGAGGATTGCAGCTTCTCTCTGTCATCTCCCCGTATTCCCCTGAACCCAGCTGGCGCTCTGACCTGCCAGGCTGCTGGACAAAACACCCAGGTTTTAGTAGACACGGGGGCCCGCAGGTCCAGCCTCCAAGTGTCGTCTTTCCCTGTTCCCCTTTCTGGCCAGGCGGTTAACGCCGTCGGCATTTCTGATCAAGTCGTACCTCACCCTGTCTCTGAACCCGTCTCCCCTGTACTGGGCCCGTTTCAGAGCAGGGCTCTTTCCTTCTCCGTCCTGCTCCCCCGGAAATCTATTCGGAAGGGATCTCCGGTGCGGGTCGCGCTGCACCATTTTCTGTGCTCCAGATGGGGTTTATCACGAAGTTCCTGCACAGCCAGGAGAGGAGGTGGAAGACCCCCTGCGGGATCCCACCGCCTCCCTCGTGCCTTCTATTCCCCAGCCAGATGCTGATCTTTTGGCCCAGGCACCCAACTGCTTGTGGGCCACCGCCCCAAACGAGGTGGGCAGAATATCAGCAGATCCCCTGTACATTTCGGTTAACCCTACCGAGCCCTTGCCCCGTTCCTCAGTACCCGCTGAATCCTGCGGCTGGGGCAGGGATTCAACCTGTCATTTCTGACCTCCTGGCCCAGGGGATTCTCACCCCCTGCTCAAGTCCTTGCAACACCCCCATACTGCCCTTAAAGAAACCGGGGAGGGACACCTGCCTTTGAGCGATCAGCTCCCTTGTTATCTCTCAATTGCCTATTACTCCCGACCCAGCCACAATTCTTTCCCCTAGTCCACCAGATTCCACCCACTTTACTGTGTTGCCCTCTCCTCTGCCTTCTCCAGTGTTCCGCTCCATCCCGACTGCCAATGCCTGGCAGCTTTTACTTATAAAGGGCAGCGATACTGCTGGACTCTTCTGCCACAAGGGTTGAGCGATTCTCCCACCTATTTTTCACAGATCCTGCAGAGGGACCTTGCTGAGATCACTTTCCCCTCTGGCTCTGCTCTCATTCAGTGTGGAGATGATTTGCTTCTGTGCAGCCCGTCCCTCGAGGCAGGCAGAGCAGACTCGCTTCCACTTCTCGTTGCCCCAGCCAAAAAATGGCACAAGGTGTCCAAACGAAAACTTCAACTGTGTCAGCCAAAAGTCAGGTATTTGGGGCAGGATCTCTCAGCAGGCAGCCGTCAGCTCTCTGATAACAGAATCCAGACGACCCTTTCTGCCCCTAGACCTACTACCCCTTTGCAAATCCCTTCTTTCTTAGGCATGGCTGCTATTGTAGGCAATGGATGCCTCACTTTTCTCAACTCACCAAACCGCTCAAGGAGCTTACTCGAAATGCCACCCCACTCCCATTCCTTGGGGCCCCCAGCAAGGCACTGCTTTCGCCTCCTTGAAACAAGCATTAGCGTCTGCTCCTGCTTTGGGTTTACCTGACTATTCCCGGCCTTTCACTTTGTTCTGTCATGCAAAGGAAGGATGTGCTGTGGGTGTGCTGGTTCAGAGCCATGGTGAGAAATGCCGCCCTCTTGCCGATCACGGTACCTATCTTGATTCTGTGGCTGCTTCTTTCTCTCCTTGCCTTTGTGCAGTTGCAGCTGCAGCACGAATTTTAGAGCCAGCAGAGCCTTTGGTTTTACAATGTCCCTTAACGTTGGCTGTTCCTCACTCAGTGTCTGCGTTGCTCCTGAAAGGAAAAACTCAGCACCGTTCCAATGCTCGTCCTGTTAAATATGAACGGCTCCTTTTTGCCTCTCCTAACGTTTCAGAGGTTCATTGTGCTTCTTTAAATCCCCCTACATGGCTCCCCGCACCCCTCGAGGGGGAGCCACGTGATTGCTTGAAAGTTGTTCAGGCTGTCACTGCTCCTCCACCTGATCTCTCTGGAACCCCCTGGGACAATCCTGACTTTATACTGTATACAGATGGTTCTTGCGTTTATAATCCTTCTGGTACCTCAGTAGCAGGCTCTGCACTTTGTACTGTTTATGATGTTGTGGACTCTGCTCCTCTGCCTTCTGTCTCGTCTGCACAGGTGGCAGAGCTCGTAGCTCTCCCTCGCGCCTGTCGTATCGCAGCAGGGGTTTCTGCCGCTGTCTGTACTGACTCCCGGTGCGCTTTTGGTGGAGTTCATGATTTGGGCAGGCGATGGAAACAGCGAGGTTTTCTCACCTCCTCTGGACACGCTATAAAGAAAGGCCCTTATGTAGCTGCTCTCCTAGATGCTGTACTTTTACCGTCTGCTCTGGCTGTTGTTAAGTGCACAGCTCATTCTGCTTCCTCTGATGAAGCTGCAATAGGGAATGATACGGCCGCTCGGGCTGCCAGGGCAGCTGCCCTATGTCCTCCTCGGGCTGAAGCATTGTACCCCTCCCTTCCGATGCCATCTCCCCGCGCCCTCCCTTGCGGAACCGGCCCTCCTGCACGACCAAGCCCCTGAATCGGGAAATCGGGAGTGGAGATTGGCAGGGTGCACCTTGCACCCAGACCACTTGTGGTGCAGCTTTGACGGCCGCATTGTTGCCCCAGTGGTCCTGTTACCTCACCTGGCTTCCGTGCTCCATGGGTTGTCGCACGTTAGCAAAGGGGGGATGGTAGCAACTCTAACACAAAACTGGTTTGCTCACAAATTCTCCCAAGTAGCCCAAGAGTACGGTCTGGCTTTCCCTGTCGGCCAAGCCTTCAACATGGGCAAACCTGTACAGACAGTTCCGGCACCCAGACCCCCGCCTTTGGGGCCGTTCCTGAATTTGCACATGGACTTCGTTCAATTGCCTCAACGTAAATCGTTTGAATATGTGCTGGTTATTGTTTGTTTGTTCTCAGGGTGGGTAGAAGCCGATCCACGCAGGAAAGTTGATGCCATCACAGTAGCTAAAAATCTTCTAAATCACCTCATCCCATCCTGGCGAATACCCCTTGTGATCTCCCGTGATGGCGGTACTCACTTGACTGGGCAAGTCATTCAGAACGTGGCAAAGTACCGCTCCATCCGACAGGCGCTACCCTGTCTGCCACACCCGGAGAGCGCGGGAGCAGTGGAAAGACGAAATGGGATTGTAAAGAATCAACTCACCAAAATACGTGAGGACTCTGGTTTAACTTCGGTAGAAGCTTCTCCCGATTGCCCTAATGAATATGAGAGCCGCTCCTAACCGAAAACCTGGGCTGAGTCCAAATGAGATGGTGTGTGGTCGGCCTATGAGACAGCTGAGCAGCCCAGAGATTGACCAGGCTGACATCACACTTGTCAAAGGAAGCACAGTTAGGTAGTGTCAGGAACTGATGAGGTGTGTGCAGTCCTGTCATTCACAGGTCAAGGACGCTTTCCTGGAGGCCCCGACTGAGCCGTGCCATAAACTGCAACCAGGAGATTGGGTCTGTGTCAAGGTCCACCAGCGTAAGACGGCCCTGGAACCCAGGTGGAAGGGCCCCTACCAAGTCCTTTTGACCACCCATACCGCTGTGAAGTGCAAGGTACTGCCCACCTGGATCCACACCTCCCACTGCAAACCAGTTCCAGCTCCTGCAGAGGTTAGTCCTGAAGCGGAGCCCCACAGACCTGGTACCAGCCATCCAGGTCCAGAAGCAGACGAGGATCAGCGCAGGCCTGGTACCAGCAATCCAGGCCCAGAAGCAGACGAACCTGAGGGACCAAGACTACGGTATCAAGGACGACCCAGGAAACCTGCCACAGACAGGTGAAGAAAGCTACCAAGTCCTGAAGAACGCTACCAAGTCCTGAAGAACAGCCAGATGGGGCTGGCCAAACAAATCCTGCTGAACTTATGTTTAGTTTTGTTTTTAATACCTAGTAGCTATAGTCGATGTGGCTTAAATATGGTTCATTAAAAGCATAAACCAAGTTTCCCTAGAATTTAATACGTCAGATTGTTGAATATGTTCTCATAGTTCTGTACATTCAGAAGGAGGGGTCCCAATGATTCCAGCCCTACTAAATAACACTCAGATGAATGGCACATGGTTTGATGAATTGGGTCAGAATGGCACACGGTATGATAAAGAGTTTAACGGCCTAGGGCATGTCTACCTAGCCATAACCTCAGTTGGAGAATACTGCTGGACATGCAGTGGCACAGGAGCCCACAGAATCATGGAGCTGGAAGGGACCTCAGGAGGTGATCTAGTCCAGCCCCCTCTTTCAAGCAAGATCAACCCCCACTAAGTCATCCCAGCCAGGACCTTGTCCAGCCAGGACTTAAAAACCTCAAGGGATGGGGAATCCACCACCTCTCTAGGCAACGCATTCCAGTGCTTCACCACCCGCCTGGTGAAGTAGTTTTTCCTAATATCTAACCTACACCTCTCCCTCTTCACCTTCAGACCATTACTCCTTGTTCTGCCATCTGACACCACTGAGAACAGTTTCTCACCCTCCTCTTTAGAGCTCCTCTTCAGGAAGCTGAAGGCTGCTTTTAAATCACTTCTAAGTCTTCCCTTCTGTAAACTGAACAAGCCCAAATCCCTCAGCCTCTCCTCATAGGTCTTGTGCTTCAGCCCCTCAATCATTTTTGTTGCCCTTCGCTGAACCTGCTCCAGCAAATCCACATCCTTTTTATACTGGGGGACACAAAACTGGACACAATATTCCAGATGTGGCCTCACCAGTGCCAAATAAAGAGGCTTAGATTACTTAGAGATTTAGATTACTTCTCTAAATCTCAGAGTGGGGAAAAGCAAGTGTGAGATAAGCACTGTCCAAAATGGGGTTTGGTATAAAATTAACACCTGGGAAAAAAATAAAGGCATCTTTGGGTACTACATGCAGTGGATGATGAAACACCAATGTGATAAAGCCTTAACAGCTAAGGTCAGCCATTATTTCAAATGTGGCTGAAGAGCATATAAACTCTGTCTATACACTGGAGTGGAACCTGCTACACTGGGGCAGCCTTCCCAGCCATTTGGGTAGTAGACCATCTTCACGGTGGACGGGTCTGAAACTACCGAGAGAGAACAAGTGAAACGTATTGGGGAGTCACGACCCCAGGTTTGGGTGTGGCCTTTGTGCTGAAGGAAATCTGGAGGAAGCTTTCGAGAAAGTAGCCAATGCTACAACCAAAGCCCTCCCAGCCATCGATAAGCAATTAGGAGAAGTTAGGCAAATGTTCCTCCAAAACCGAATGGCCCAAGATTACATCCTAGGGAGTAAGGGCGGGGTTTGTGCCGTGGTGGGAAAGGAATGCTGTGTGTATATTACAGACACTGGCAATAAAGTAGAGGAAGATGCCTCAGAAATTGAAAAGGCTGTGATGAGCCTGAAGCAGGAGGAAAGTTGGACCCTCGGGTTGATTGGGAAGTTGGACTGGACATGTGGGAACTTAATTTTGCAAGGAATAGCATTAGTATTAGCAATAATCCTTTGTGCTTATTTTTGTTTCTTGCAAATCAAATGTTGTATTTCCTGTGCTCTAAAAGGAGCCGAACAGGCTCTTACCAGCAGGAAAGTGGAGCTAATGATTTTAAGGCATGATGAGCAAAGGAAAGAACAAGAGGTGTATGTAAATACTTTAAGGAACATGTATCTATGAAATGGTTTCTGAGTTAGCCTTTTTAAGGCTAAAAGAGGGGAGTTGTGGAAACCATCTTGTACAGAAGCCATTTCACATCCCTTACTTCTGCATGCACAGAAGAGCCTGTACTTTCCTTGACCTGTTTGGGAATGGCGGGAGGCTCTATGGAATGCGTTAACGGACTGTTTGGAGTCAAGATTCCAGTTCCCCAGTACCTGTGTCTCTTTGCTGATAACACTTTCTCTTGGAGAAGTGATTTAAATTGCCTTTGACACTGGGCTTTCGTGTGAGGGTATAAAATACAAGCATGAGCTGCATCAAGCAGCCTTGCTGGACTTGGTTTGACTAGTATCCAGTTTGGCTCATCTGTTGCCTTATTGAATTCAATAAAGCTGAATGTGAGCCACCTAAACACAGAGAAGTCTTGTACTTCAACAGGCTCCTCAAGGAAGTCATTTTGAGGCACTTGGAGGAGGGAAGAGTGATCAGAAATAGTCAGCATGGATTCATAAAGGGCAAGTCATGCCTGACCAACCTGATTAGTTTCTACGATGAGAAAACTGGCTCTGTGGATAAGGGAAAATCAATGGATGTGATTTATCTTGATTTTAGCAAAGCTTTTGATATGGGCTTCCGCAATATTCTTGTCATCAAATTAAGGAATGTGGATTGGATAAATGGACGGTAAGATGGATAGAAAGCGGGCCAGAAGGTCGGGTCCAGTGGGTAGTGATCAACGGCTTGATGTCAGGATGGCGGTCGGTTTCAAGTGGAGTTCCCCAAGGTTCGGTTCTGGGTCTGTTCTGTTCAACAAATTTATCAATAACCTGGATGAGGGGCTGGACTGCACCCTCAGCAAATTTGCGGATGACACTAAGTGAGGGGGAGAGGTAGATAGGCTGCAGGGTAGGGACAGGGTCCACAGTGACTTAGATAAACTGGAAGACTGGGCCACAAGAAATCTGATGAGGTTCAATAAGGACAAGTCAGAGTCCTGCACTTGGGCCGGAAGAATCCCAAGCATTGTTACAGGCTGGGGTCAGACTGGCTAAGTAGTAGCTCTGCAGAGAAGGACCTGGGAGTTGTTGTGGAAGAGAAGCTGGACATGAGTCAACACTGTGCTCCTGTAGCCAAGAAGGCGAATGGCATCAAGACGAGCCTTGCCAGTAGATCCAGAGAAGTGATTATTCCTCTTTATTTGGCTTTGGTGAGGCCACATCTGGAGTACTGTGTCCTGTTCTGGGCCCCAAAATAAAGGAAGGACATGGACACACTGGAGAGGGTCCAGCAAAGGTTGACCAAAATAATTAGGGGGCTGGAGCATATGACCTATGAAGAAAGGTTGAGGCAGTTGGGTCTGTTTAGTCTGCAGAAGAGAAGACTGAGGGGGGACTTGATAACAGCCTTCAACTTACTGAAGGGAGGTTGCAAAGAGGCTGGAGAAAGGCTGTTCCCCATGGTCACCTATGGCAGAACACGGATCAATGGTCTTAAGTTGCGGTTGGGAAGGTCCAGGTTGAACATTAGGAAAAACTTTTTCACTAGGAGGGTGCTGAAGCATTGGAATCGTCTACGCAGGGAAGTAGTGGAGTCTCCATCCCTGGAGGTGTTTGAGTCTCGGCTCAACAGAGCCCTGGCTGGGCTGATCTGATGGGTTTGGTCCTGCCTTGGACAGGGGGCTGGACTTGATATCTTTTTAGGTCTCTTCCAGCACTATTGTTCTATGATTCTATGACCACACAGAAAACAGACAACCACCACACAAGAAAGGGGTTGGCTGGGGATGCACCCTCAGCCCCACCGAGGACTGTCCCAGCCGTGAGCATCCCACCTCCAGATGCCCTTGGGGACAGCTGCAGCTCCCTCCCCTCTAAGTTTGTACAGGGACATGGTTGGCTGTTCCCCTCCACCAGGGAGTGAGGAGAAAGTGCACATTTGCTGCATTCCTCTCTGGCTGGGCAGTACAGCGGACCGGTGACGCTGGCACTGCCCCAGGTGGGGGACATACACCGGTCCCCTGGGTGTACCTGCTGGAGCTGCAGCAGCCAAGTAGAGATGGATCTCATTTGGGCCCAAAGCTGCTGCGGTGACAGTGGGCTAGGACAATGGTCTCTCTCCAGAGTCCCCATGCACTGACCCCTCCTCTCCAGACACACCTAGAGCAACAACTCAAGTGAAGCATTTTCAATTTATTTAATTAAAAAAAAAGACAACAAAAATTCATCAAGTTGAGGTTCTGAACAAACTCCAGCGTGTCCAGTTCTTTTATAAAGGAGCAGAGGTTAATGTAGGAAGGAGTAGACTTTATTTTAGTTCCTTGAATGGCTCCATAACACCACACCCTTGAGGAATGAGAAGCAGTATGTTAGTTAATGTGGTTCTCACTGACTTTTTTTGCCCAGTGGCCCAGCTTCAAAAATAGTGACAAAGAGAGTTACCGGATTTCTCTCCTGTGTGAATTCTCTGATGATCAATAATGTCCAAGCAGCCACTGAAGGTTACCCATGTGAGTGCAGTCATTGGGTTTCTCTCTTCTGTGAGCTCTCTGATGATTGACAAGGCGCGAGTGTTCCCGAAACTTGTCCCACACACAGAACAGCTGAAAGGTTCCTCTCTGCTCTGGGTTCTCTGATCTGTAAGATGTGAGAGCTGACAAAAGCTTTTCCCACAGTCAGATCAGCTGAAAGGTTTCTCTCCAGTGTGGGTTCTCTGATGACGAATAAGATTTGAGAGCTGACAAAAGCTTTTCCCACAGTTGGAGCAGGTGAAGGATTTCTGTCCTGTGTGGGTTCTCCTATGTTTAACAAGGTTTGACCTCTGTGTGAACCTTTTCCCACAGTCACAGCAGCTATAAGGTCTCTCTCCTGTGTGGATTCTGCAATGACTTTTTAGACTTGAGGAGCATGAGAAGCTTCTCCCACAGTCAGAGCAGTGGAAGGGTTTCTCTCCAGTGTGGGTTCTCTGATGATATATAAGATCTGAGCGCCGACAAAAGCTTTTCCCACAAACAGAACAGTTGAAGGGTTTCTCTCCTGTGTGGATTCTGTGATGAGCAACAAGGTTTGACTTCTCACCAAAGCTTTCCCCACACTCAGAGCAGATGAAGGGTTTCTCTCCTGTGTGGCTTCTCCTATGATTAACAAGGTTTGACCTATTTCTGAACCTTTTGCCACAGTCAGGGCAGTTATAAGGTCTCTCCTCTGTGTGGATTCTGCAGTGACTTTTAAGGCTTGAGTGCCACAAGAAGCTTTTCCCACAGTCAGAGCAGCGGAAGGGTTTGTCCCCGGTGTGGGTTTTCTGATGCTGAACAAGATATGAGTGTTGACTGAAACTTTTCCCGCAATCAGAGCAGAGAAAGGGTTTTCCCCGGGTGTGGATTCTCAGATGTTGATCAAGGCCAGAAACATCACTGAAGCATCTCCCGCACTCAGAGCAGTTGAAGGGTTTCTCCTCTCTGTGGATACTCTGATGTCTGACCAGGTTTGCACTCCTGCAGAAGCTTTTCCCACAGGCAGTGCAGTGATAGGGTTTCTCTCGTCTGTGAATCATCTGATGAGTGAGAAGGTGTGAGTGTTGCCGAAAGCTTTTCCCACAGTCAGAGCAGTGGAAGGGTTTCTCTCCTGTGTGGGTCCTCTGATGAGCAATAAGAGCTGAGCGCCAACAAAAGCTTTTCCCACAGTCAGAGCAGCTGAAGGGTCTCTCTCCTGTGTGGATTCTCTGATGAGCAACAAGGCTTGGCCTCCGACGAAAGCTTTTCCCACACTCAGAGCAGTTGAAGGGTTTCTCTCCTGTGTGAATTCTCCTATGATTAACAAGGTGTGACCTGTGTCTGAACCTTTTCCCACAGTCAGAGCAGTTATAAGGTCTCTCTCCTGTGTGGGTGATGCAATGACTTTTAAGACTTGAGGACCATGAGAAGCTTTTCCCACACTCAGAGCAGTGGAAGGGTTTCTCTCCAGTGTGGGTTCTCTGGTGATCAATAAGACCTGAGCGCAGCTGGAAGCTTCTCCCACAGTCAGGGCAGATATTGGGCTTCTCTCCTGTGCGGATGCTACAATGACTGTTAAGACTGAAGCTTTTCCCACAGGTTTTCTGTTGTTCGCTCTCTTTAGTGTTTTTCACGCTTCTGCTTCCATGGCTGGAGTTATCCTGCCCCTCCCCTGCATGGTTTCCCTGCTGCCTTTCTGGGCTACGCTGACTCTCACAGGTCTCTCTGTGCTCAGGACTCTGACAAACACGACCTTCAGAGCTTCCCAGGAACATCCCACAGGAGGCCACTTGCTCTGGTTCTTCCAGCTGAAGATTCTCCTCATCATTCTTGAGCAGCATCACCTCACCTGCTGGGACACAGAGAGAACCAGACAGTGTCACTCTGTGCACTGAGCTGAAAGAAAAACTCAGAAAGGGAACAGAAAAGGGGGAACGCAGCCAACAGCTGATGGAAAGATTGAAATAACATGAACTGAGCTCCTCCTCCGTCTTCACAACCCTTCCCCAGAGGAGGGACTCCAGCCCTGCTCCCACCCTCTGGCTGGAGCTGATGACAGGCTGAAGGGTCAGACAGTCTGGATGAAAAGGCCCAAGTGACATCTCGGAGAACACGGAAATCGGTTTCTGAGTCACTTTAGCTCACTGCTCACCTGTGTGTGAGGCGCTGATGATCTCCCCTTTCTCAGCGCCCTGGAGATCTGGGACCCACAGCGCCACCCCTCGCTCCACCCAGGAGATCACATCAGCTTTGGGAAATCCTGCTGCACTCACAAGGGTACAACTCAGCCTCCCTTCTTGACCTGCTCCATCCCCCACATCCCAGGGCAGGACAGGACCACTCAACTCAAACAAGACACTCGATTTGGATTTGTTTTTGTGGATAAAACTAACACAGCTATGCCCAATGCCTGGCACCAGGCAGGCCCCGAATTTAGCCACGTGGAGCGGGAATCCATCAAACCCATAAGAAAATCTGCACAGATACAGACACCATCTTCCTCGCCAAGTGCAAATGGATGGACGTCCCACCCAACGGACTGAAGGTGAAACACTCACTGCAACCGATACACTGCAGGGACTGTGTCGAGAGATTGGTCACACACTCCTACAGACCTGAGGAACCACCTGTTCAGCTTCCTGTGCAGCAAACAGGGAAACATCACAAGGAGCTCTCAAGTCTGGAGACTCTCCTAAAAAAACAACCTTCCACACAAACGCCCAGGTGGCTGGACTTTACTGAAAGGAGACAGGAGAGATACAACACACATTCCTCTTCTCTACAGGACTGTAAACTCTCTAACTTCCTACTTGCCGCATGGGGCCACAGTAGTGGTACCCGTAACTCACCCAGCAACATTGTCAATCTATCCAACCACACACTCAGCCCGGCAGAGGAGTCTGTCCTACCTCAGGGACTCTCTTTGTGCCCCACCAGCCCCACAACATGACACAGTTCTGTGGGGATCTGGAACCCTGCCCCAGTTTTGCCAGGAATACTTTCAACAAGACTCTGAATAGCCCTACAGGCACCATCACACCTCGAGTACAAGAAGAAGAATTCTGCATGGAATCCTTCCTGGCAATCAAAACAACAGACTGGACGTATACATAGAGCGCTTCCGCTTCTGTGCGCAGGCAGAAATTGTGGCAAAGCGACATTGCTTATCCCAGGACCTCAGCTGTGTGGAATGCAATGTCACCCACAGCCTCAGAAACAGCTCTGGCGTTGTCATCCAAGAGGCTGACAAAGGAGCTGCTGTTGTCATCATGAATAGGTCAGACCATGAAAAGGAGACTCCCAGGCAGCTCTCCAATACCACCTTCTACAGGCTACTGTCCTCTGATCCCCCTGAGCAGCACACACAGAAACTGCACCGTCTGCTCAAGACATTCCTGACAAAAGCGCAGGAACAGATCTGCACAGACACACCCCTAGAGCCCCAAGATCCATAAATCTAGAGATTCTGGAGGCACCATCAGCTCAGGCATTGGCACTCTCATTGCAGCCTTGTCCAGCTATGGGGACTCTCGACTCAGACCTTATGGTACCAGCACTCCGAGCTATCTTTGAAACACCACCGACTTCCTCAGGAAACTGCTGTGCACTGGTGATCTTCCTGAAACCACCATCCTGGTCACCATGGATGTCGAGATCCCTTAAACAAAAATACCCACGTGAAGATGGACTTCAAGCTGTTGGGAACAGTATCCCTGATGATGCCACAGCACAAGTGGTGGCGGAGCTTTGTGACTTTATCCTCACCCACAAGTACTTCAGATTTGAGGACAATTTATACCTTCAAATTAGTGGCACTGCAATGGGCACCTGTGTGGCCCCACACTGTGCCAACATGTTTATGGCTGACCTGGAACAATTTCCTCAGCTCTCCACCCCTGGCGCCCTCCTCTACTTGAGTTACACTGATGACATCATCACCATCATCATCTGGACCCATGAGAAAGAGGCTCTTGAAGAGTTCTCAGTGATTTCGACAGTTTCCACACCACCATCAACCTCAGCCTGGAACGGTCCACACAAGAGATCCACTTCTTGGACACTACTGTGCACATAAGCGATGGTCAGATCAACACAACCCTCTACCAGAAACCCCAGGACCGCTATGCTACCTCCATGCCTCCAGCTTCCAGCCAGGGCACACCACACGATCCACTGTTTACAGCCAAGCACTAAAGGTACAACACGTTTGCTCCAATCCCTCAGACAGAGACAAACACCTTCAAGACCTTTACCAGGCTCTCCTGAAACTACAATACCCACCTAAGGAAGTGAAGATACAGATTGACAGAGCCAGATGTGTACCCAGAAGTCACCTGCTACAAGACAGGCCCAGCAAAGAAAACAACAGAACACCAGTGGCCATGAGCTTCAGCCCCCAACTAAAGCCTCTCCAGTGCAACATCCATGACCTACAACCCATCCTGGACAATGATCCCTCACTCTCAAAGACCTTTGGGAGGCAGGGCTGTTCTTGCCTGTGGCCAGCCCGCCAACCTTAAACAAATTCTCACCAGCAAGTATAGACCACAACACTGTAAAACACAAACCAAACCTTTCGACAAACCTCAGCGCCAACTCTACCCACCAATGACACCACCACACCTGCTCAACCAGGGTTGTAGTTCAATCCTTGACGAGGCTATTTAGCAATTGGGGAAATAGATGCCACAGACAGTGCTTGGTCCTGCCAAGAGGGCAGGGGACTGGACTTAGATAACCTCTCGAGGTCCCTTCCAGTTCTAGATGTGTATCTCCACTTATATTTTCATTTTATTTGAACTAGCGGGGCTTATTCACCTGCACATCTAAACTCGACAGTCTCGACGTAAAAGAATAAATGGATGCAAATAAGATATCAGGAATGGTAACATACAAAACCTCCCGGGATGCTCAGGAGCAGATTTAAAAGTAGCCATCCTGCAACACACAAATGTCAAGAGCAGACCTCAAACAGCAACTGCAGAGCTGCAGTTCACTTGCAAATGTGACACCATCCATTTAGGATTGAACAAAGACCAGAACCAGTTGGCCAAGTTCAAAAGCAGTTTCTCTGCTCCGGTTGTTCACACCGCCACATCAGCTGCTGGAAGTGGGCCACATCCTCCATGACTGAATTGCTTTCATTAACTCCGGCCTTCTTCTTGAGTCGGACTCCCTCCTTTTCTTGTGCCTGTATATTTTTACTGGACTCTGGAATTTCCACGTGGTGCATGTGGTGAACTGGGCCTTTGCCCACAAAAGCTGATGCTCCAGAAAATCAGTTTATCTGTAAGGTGCCACAGGACTTCTCTGTGTTTTTGCTCGACTCAAAAGGTGAGCTCTGTGAGGGCTGGCAGGGCCGAAACCGAGGCCCCAGGCAGGGCTCAGACTGCAGCTGCCACATGGCAGGTCACTCGAACTTGGAGAGAAAGGCTCTGGCAGAGCTCTGGCTCCACAAGGGCTCTGTCCACAAAGCTGCTGGCTGGGGCCTGGTTCCTCCGGCTCTTTGGCTCTGATGCGCTGCTTGAATCAGCAAGAGGCAGAGGAAGTTGTCTGAGCAGGGAGGCGAGTCCCGGGCTGGCTGCTTCAGATCCTGCCCAGGCTCCTGCTCTGCGACCCCTGCCGGCCTGTGGCTGGGTAGGCCCTACCAGCAACTCACAAGAGCTGCTGCTCCTGCAGCCGGCCATGGCGGTGTTTGGTTGTGCTGCTCTCTGTGGGAAGTGGTTTTTGGTGCAGCTGGGCTCCCACTCAGTTCTACTCTGCCAGCAGCAGCTTCTCTGCATGATTTAACACTTTCCTCCTGCAGCACAGGCTTGCTGCTGACTCACGTTCCAGCCACACCAGGCGCTGCTTCCCTTGGTGCAGGAAGACGACTGGCAGAAGTGTGGCTGAAGGGTGTTAGTTACAGCCCCCGTCTCTGCCTCTCCTGCAACCTCCTGCTGAGATTCTAGCTGTGCTTTTGCTTTCACAGTTTTACTCCTCACTGCCCAGGTTTGGCCCCACTCGGTGTCACATGACCTAACTGGGCACCTCCCAACCTTCTTCAAAACTCCCCAATATCGATGAAGGCCGAGGACGCTGGACGAGGTGTGTTATGAGACCTACGGGGAGTGACACTGAATCCCAACTCAGGCACATGTTACTCATAACTGGTTGTCCTGTGTCTGGTTCCCACCAGTGACTCCTGAGAAAGCAATCTACTGTACATGGGAGAGCTGGTGCGTCCGTCTGGGAGTTTGTGTTTCATTATTCAAGAACTCGCCCTAAATGGTAAGAGCCAGCAGGGGTGCAGCAAACTGGCCCCAGGGGTACCCTGCAGGGACTCAGAGCAGCCGGAACCAGCCCTACAGCTCTGGTACCCGCCGCTCCTGCCAGCGCCCCTCCACTCACACCTCCACACAAGGCAGATGGTGGGAAGCACATGGAGACCTGGGCTGTGGGAAGAGCAGCATCACTGCCATGTTCCTGAACCTGCTTCCCCTGGGAGGGGCTGTGGAGGGGACAGTCTCTCACAGGGGACCCAGTGATTCCTGGGGCTCACACTCCTGACACTGGGAACAGGGAGTGACCCTGAACCAAAGCCAGCCCAGCTGCTGCGAAGCCCACACAGCCTGTGACACCCCCAGGGACAGGACTCCTCACCCAGCCAGCGCACGGTCTGGTAATTCTCCTGCATCACCTCCCTGTAGAGGGCTCTCTGCCCCGGGGCCAGCAGCCCCCATTCCTTCTGCGAGAAACACACAGCCACCTCCTCCAAGGTCACCTCCTCCGCCACCGCCATGTCCTCGCTCTGTCTCTGCAGGTCCGGGGCTGCTCTGGAGCCAGACATGGGTGCTCTGCACCTGGCAGGGGAAAAGGGCAATGGAGACACTTCAGACGGGGGTGGAAGCCGCTCCGCTCCCCCAGCTCCCCACACTCGCTCCCTGGGGCACACGTGCTGCACACGCACATTTGGGGAAACGCTCGAGTCTCTCAGAACCACCTCGCACAAGTCAGATCCCAAATCCGTCCTCGTTTCTCTCCGGACGCGGCCTGAGCCCCAGCACTGCTGCGCACTGGAGTGTGTCCCACGGACACGTCACGTGGTTAGTGACACCCCACGGGGACAAGCCCGGAGGAAGGGAGCAGCTGAAGGGACAATGAGGGTCACTGAACTGCACCGCGGGGGAGCACCGGCACCGTGCGACGAGCGCCCGGCCCCACTGGGGAACCGGGAGGGGGGGGACACAAGCCACCGCACAGGCTGTGCGGGTAAAACTCTCCGCAGCAGGCGGCTGCCCCCGGCCTGGCTCTGCGCCTGCGCAGCGGGAGACGGATCAGTGGCTGCTCGTAGCTCCAGCCACATCCACCCCCACCCCCACCGCGGGCTGCGTCAGGGGCGAGCAACACCCGGGAAGGGGGAGGGGTCCCTGCATCGAACCTCCCAAGGGCTCGTCCTGTGTGTCCCGCCTCTTCCCGCCCCCCGCTCCCATTGGCCGAGCTGCCTGTCAGCCCTGCCCACCCCCGCTCCCATTGGCCGAGCTGCCTGTCAGCCCTGGCCCCCCTCTCCCATTGGCCGAGCTGCCCGGCCCGAGCTCTGCGCCCGGCTCCGCACTGGCCTCCCGCCGCGCATCGCTGTTGCTCTGAGTCACCCCCGCCCTTCACCCCGCCCCGCCCCAGCGCTGCGCGCAGCCCCCGCTGTGCTCCCCACAGCCCCAGAGGGGAGCGAGTCTGTGCTGGCCCCGCCCCTCGCCCCGGCCCGGCCCCGCCCCCTCGCCCCGTCTGTCCGGCCCCAGCAGCTCGTCCCGGCTCGTGTCTGTGGTTTCCCCGCGGGAGTTTGTTCTGTGCCCCACGTGGTCCCCAGGCGGGCAGATTTCCTGGGCTGGGGTCAGTTCCCCTCCGGGCCCCTCCCGCCCGCCCGCCCCCAGCCTGGATTGCCCGTGTCAGGGGCGGCTCTTCTCTCCGTCCGCCCGCAGCCGGGGGCGCTGTCACCGGGCCCCGCTTGGGGGCGTCTTGTGCCCCGACCCTCGCAGCGGCCCCGCTTTGTACCTGTCCCAGTGCGGAGACCCCCGTGTGTGAAACCCCCTTTTCAGTTCCCAGCCCCTGTCCGTCCCTGACACACACCCGCGTCCTGCAGCACTGGGAAGAGTCACACGTGTGGGGAGTGCGGCGGCGGGAACGCAACGCTGCTGCAGGCTGGGAGGGGTGTGTCTGCCAGAGCTCATCTGCATGGGAATGCAAAGGGCGCGTGTGTGACACCTGCCAGGCAAAGCCTCGTGGGGAGCGAGTCAGCCCTGAGATCTGCTCCCTTGTAAACACCTCGTTGTGAAACCACAATTTATGCTGACACCCAGTGTGGGAGCTGTGGGACCTCACCAAGGCTCTGGGTTGTTGTGAGGGACAGGGCAGTCGCCATGGCTGCATCAGACATTGATTACACAGGGCTCCCTGGTTTAAAAACTTGTAAGAAAAAAAGTGGAGGGACAGTGGTTAAGCCAGCTTGGTGAGTGCTTTGGCCTTATAGCTCTACGTCTGGCTTGCTTAGTTTTTCCCCTCTGTTGAAAGATAGAGTTGGATAATAGAATGTTTGTAAAGCTCTGTATGAACAATACTAGGAGTTCTAACGCAAAAGTGACAGCTGAGGCCATGTTGAGCTAAAATCAGAGGGTTCTGCCTTTGGGGAGGCCTAAGCAGTGGGGTCGGGAACTGTGGTGCTGGATGATAGGGGGAGGCTGGTAGGAAGCCCCTCAGACGAGGGTGGGTGGCTTGTGGTAGCAAGGGGAGGCAGCAGATAAGTGGACAGCTGGTACTGCCCTGGTAATGAATGTATCTGCGGGCTTTGGGTTCGGGACTGCACTGCAGAAGGTTCACCCTGTAACTGTGTGTATGGGGTAAAGGGCCAAGAGCCCCAGCAAGAGACTGGGGTCTACCGCATATGGGGATGGTAGCTGGGTAAAGGGGGTTTGTCTCTTCTTTGCTTAAATATACTGCATCTGTCACTGTAACCTTGGGGTAGGTAATGGTCCTTAAACAAGCCATTTCTATCTCAGACTCTGTGCTTGCGAGGGGGTAGAACCGCCTTCCAGGCACCCAGCATGGGGGTGAAATTGTCCCAGGCCACTGGGTGGGGGCTCGAGCTGGTTGGTTGTATCCTTGACAGGACAACCCCACAAGAGTTGAACCCGGCCCTTCTGGCAGGCATGTGGCATGAACAGAAGGTTTCCAAATTCTTTTGCTAGTCTTTAAAGTGCTACTTGACTGCTTTTTGTTTTGGTTCTGCAGTCCATCCAGGGTTAACAGCTCGATGGCGTCAGCATGCTGCAGCGAGGGGACAGGCTTCATGCAGATTAGGTGATCGCTTAGGGAGCGAAACAGCCACCACAAAGGCAGCTCGCAGGTCTGGTGGAATAAGTCATTTTAAAGCTGAATTCTCTGGTGGGAGAGGTTTTGCTTTGACCAGCTAGAAAGGAGCTGCAGGATGAAGAGAGCAGGAGTACTTGCCGATCTGTAAAGATCTTGTTGTAATGCTCACATGTGTTGCATTCGGGTGAGTCGTCATGCCATCGAAAAGTGTCCAGATGGGTGGGCTGTGTAAAATTGTTTGAAAATGGTATTGCTTCTCGGCCTTTTGTGGGCTAAGATCAAGTGTAGTATGGTTGTCACTTGGAAGGGAACTGCAAAGGTGAGAATCTGTAAGAGCACATCTGCAAGAACAAGAAGATTCTGCGGTCCGGTATCCAGTAACACCAGCATGAGAACTTCAATGATCAACGCCAGCAGGATTGGGAGCTGTGGTTGTGATTCTCTGGCTTCAGCGTTACTGTTTGATGGAGATCTTCAAGGGACAGAACCTGGAAACTCGGAAACTACTGTCTCTGCAAAGTCGACTCTTGTGGAACACATTTTGCAGGACCAGGGCTGTTCTGCTTCCCTGATGAAGATCCCAGTTGTTGCTCCAGACAGGATGGCAGCCAGAGGATCCCCTTGGGATGCAGATGCTGCCTGTTCTGCTGCTGCTCCTTTGGCATCTCATCCGGACCCAAGAGCTGCCCTGTGCCTCGCTGTCCCCAGAGGAGCGATCCCCGAGAAATCTCCTGGGCTGGACTTGCCTTCTCTCTGTTCCACGTCGCCTCTGGACCGAGAAACTGCTCCGAGCTCTGTTACCCCAGGAGGACGGGCCACGGCAGTACCTCCTCCATCGGCTGGGTCTCCTGCTTGCCGTCCTATTGCCCGCTTGGCTGCACTCCTGGATCCGGAGGCTGTTCTGCGCCCTGCTACCTCAGGAGCATCAGTTGTGAAGGGACTCCTCCCATCGGACCTACCTCCTGTCTGTTGCCCTGTCACCACACCAACAACAACGACCCTGGACCTGGGAGCTGCTCTGTGCCCTGCTGACCTGGGAGGAGCAATTGCTTCGCAATCTTCATAGCCAGACCTGGCGCCAGCGCCCACTGGCCCTTGCAGCGCCGCCCCAGTAGCACAGCAGGTCGCTGGTCCGGAGCCTCTGTATCTCGACTTCCCTATTCCGGATCACACCCTCCTCTGCCCGGACTGCTTCCCCTTCCGTGGAGTGCGGACACTGGGGGCCCTCAGCAAGCACGTGCGAGCGGCGCACAAGAAGAGGATCGCCTTCCGTTGCGGCTCCTGCCACGAGCTATTTGATACACAGAAGCAGTGTAAGCGGCACCTGCTCACCACCTGCCGAGGCCAAAGTGCTTGTGTGCCCCCCAAGGTTCCGATTCGTCTGGTGCCGACAACAGCTCTTCCAAAGGAGCACCTGCGGCAAGCTGGAGCCGTCCTCCAGCCAGACCTGAGCTCCTCCGCTGTGCAACCCGTCGCTTCCATCCCGCTATCCGGTTCCTCCACCAACATCCCAGAGGTACGGGCTGCCCCGGTGTGCTCCAGCCAGGCGGTGGGATCTAGTTCCTCGCTCCCTGCTGCTACACTGGGAACCAGCCCGCCCTCGGGGATTCCCATCCTCGCCTCCGCTGGCCAGCGTGCACCTCCATCGCTGATTGTCCAGAACCTCTCCGACCGCTTGGACCAGCTCCTTTCCCGTGTCCGGAAGACAACTGGTTCATGCAGGATCAGTGCTTCTTCGCGGGTGACCGAGCCTCAACCGTCCACTGGCAGACCCAGCCTCCCTCCGCAGACCGCTGGTCAGAGGTTGTTGGCTGCCCCGCACGACTCTTCCCCGTGCCCCTCCTCAGCCTCCACTGGGATATCCGCAAGATCTCGCAACGCTGCTAAGAACTGCTCCTCTCGGGTCCTTTCCCGGCCGGACCCCTCCCAGAGGAAGTCCAATAACCACCCCAGGACTCTTGGTGTATCTGAGGGTCTGAGTTCTGGCCTTAGATCCCCTGATGCTGCAGCCTCACCACTGGAGCCCGCCGCTGCAGCGCCCAGCCAAGCTGCCTGCACCTCTGCGAGTCCCCCGCCTGCCGTGCCTGAACCCGAGCCCACGTCTCATCCAGAGCGTACGCGCACCCGCAAGCGGTCTGCCACGGCGTGGCAACTTCTTTGGCTACAGGAGTTGGCAGCTGTCCGTACCTATGAGGACCTAGTAATTATCACAGAGCGCCTGACACAAGACCTCTCCGCAGGCATAGCGGACGGCCGCAAGCGCCACCAGGAGGTTGCCCGTCATCCACACCAGCCCATGACCCCTAGACTGGCCCCTGGCGGCAGGGCTGGCAGACGAGGAGACGCCGGCCGCCAGGACGACCCGGTCACTGCCACTCGCCTGCAAGGCCTCTATCGCTCTGACCGTCGGAGGGCTATGAGGGAGATCCTGGAGGGAGCCCCGATGCACTGCTCCGTCCCTGCAGAGGAGCTCCACTCCTACTTCTCGGCCGTCTTCGAAGGGGGGGCCTCCCCGTGACCAGCCAAGGCCAGACTGCCTCCCCCAGCTGCCGAGGATCCACGCCGATAACGCCCTGGAAGTGGATTTCACGCCCCATGAGGTGCTGGCTAGACTGCAACGGACTGCAAATACGGCCCCGGGAAAGGATGGCATCCGCTATTCCCGCCTTAAACAACGTGATCCCGGATGCCTGGTCCTTGCTGCCCTTTTTACCGCCTGCAAGAAGTTGCGGCGTATCCCGGAGGCCTGGAAGCGGTCAATGACCGTCCTCCTTTACAAGAGGGGCGACCGCGATGACCCTGGCAATTGGAGGCCCATCACGCTAAGCAGCGCCCTTTACAAACTATATGCCAGCTGCTTAGCCGCCAGGGTTACGGATTGGGCAGTTGGTGGCGGTGCTCTCAGCTCCGCGCAGAAGGGCTTCCTTTCTTGTGAGGGCTGTTACGAGCATAACTTTTTGCTCCAGGCGGCCATTGCGGAGACGAGGAGATCCCGGGGCCAGTGTGCCGTGGCCTGGCTGCACTTGGCTAATGCCTTTGGCTCCGTTCCTCATCAGCACATTTTCGATGTTCTCGCAGAGTTTGGGATCCCAGACAGCTTCCTGATCATCCTCCGTGATCTTTATAAGGACTGTGTTACAACCATCCTCGCGGCTACCGGAGAGGCCGCCCCCATCCACATCTATCGGGGCGTCAAGCAGGGTTGTCCTCTCAGCCCGATTATTTTTAACTTGGCCATGGAGCCGCTTTTGCGGGCCATCTCCAGCGGTGGGGATGGGCTGGACCTTTTCGGCGTCCGGGTCGACGTGCTGGCGTACGCCGAGGACCTGGTCCTGATTGCTGACAGCGATGAGGCTCTCCAGCGAATGCTCCACGTCGCCGGTCTGGCTGCCAAGTGGATGGGTTTGCGCTTCAATGCAAAAAAAAATGCGCCTCCCTCCATGTCGACGGCAGCCTGAAGACACTCGCTAGGCCCACCGTGTTCTCTGTACAGGGCCAGCCCATGATCCCCCTGGAGGAGGGCCAGTTTTACCAACACCTGGGCACGCCGACGGGGGTCCGGATCCAGGGCACGCCTGAGGGCATCATCTGCGGGATTTTGAAGGACGCCGAACGCCTCGATGATTCCCTCCTCACACCAGGGCAGAAGATCGATGCACTCAATACATTCCTCATCCCACGCATCTGCTTTACCCTCCATGGCTCTGCGGTCGCCAAGGTCCCCTTGAATAAAGCAGACAAGACCATCCGTCACCTGGCCCGGAAGTGGATGTATCTCCCTGTAACACGTCCCACGACGCCCAGCCCCTTGGTCTAGGGCGGGCGGCAACAAACAAAAAGGGGGTTAGGGCACCAGCCCGTACTCAGTTCAGGCAGTTAGCTGCTCACCGCTACCACCATACGGGCCCCCAGCCCTCCGTCTAGGGCGGGGCAGCAGTTCAGAAGAGTTGTATAGTTCTGGGCCCAGCCCTCAGTCCAGGGCAGGGCAGCAGTCCCACGTAATAATACAGTTCTGGGCCCGGCCCTCAGTCCAGGGCAGGGCAGCAGTTCACAAGAGTTAAGCACCAGCCCAGCCCTCAGTTTGGGGCGGGGCAGCAACACAAGGGTTACAGACAGGCTCAGCAGGGGCTGAGCCTGTCAGGGAGGGGGTAGGGGGTCGCAGGCCCTCCCACTCCACTGCGACCCGGCCCAGGGGGTCGCTCACATGCAACCCCGGCAGTGGGGATCCAGACCGCAACACACTGCCATTGGTTCGTGAGCGACGTTCCCCGGGCCACTTCCTACCTCACCCTCTGTTGGCGGCAGGTCCCAGTCCATCTGGTCAAGGGGTCCTCCTAGGTCGGTCTCCTCCTGGTCATCCACCTTTGGGGGCTCCGGCCAATCGTCCATAACAACGTCGTTAGGGTAGTCAGGCGGCGGCAATACAGGAGGCACAGAGCAGTCCTGGGTCTGAGCGCTGTAAGGGTCTGCCAGGACTCCAGGGCAGCGGCTCCCAGGGCCTCTTCCAAGGCAGGGGGTCTCCGGCGGCAGGAAGGTCCTGGTAGGTCCGGGTAGTCTCCTTGGGGCATACGGACCCGGGATTGGGTGGAGCCTCTGGGGGCCTGTTCCTCCGGCCGGGCCAGGCAGCCACAGGCCCTTTCCCTTCAGCCCCGAGGAGCTCCTGCAGGCCCGTCCTCCCTGCCCGGAGGCCCAGCCCCGAATGGTTCCTGGGTCCCGCCTTTGGCTCTTCTAGCCCTTGGCCTCACCCTCTGAGGGGCGGGCCTCTAGTCTCCTGACTCTGGCCCCACCCACCAGGGCCTCTGCAGAGCTTCCCCGGCCTCCGGGTCTGCAGGAGGCCAGCTGCAGGTGCTCCTGCAGGGCTGCTGCTGCTGCCACCGCCGCCGCCGTGGGACCCTCTCCCACGGCTGGAAGGCGAGCATCTGGGGGCTGGCGGGCCTTGGCTGGCTGAAGCCCCCACAGGGCTGCCTTCCCCCCCCCCCCCCCCTTTCTGGGGTCAGCCTCCCTCCTGCCTCGGGCAGGCAGGGTCTATCTTCTCCCCCCAACCCTCACCCAGTCCTTTTAGGAACTGCTGAGTGGGTGGAGGGTGGGGGCCTCTTGCCCCCTGCCCTACAGCAGGGGGCCCCCCCCCCCTTCTTCCATCTTTTGGGGGAGACACTGCTGGCCCCCATTTGGGCCCACCTTCCATCCAGCAGCTGCTGCATCCTCACCACCTGGAGAAGGTAGGGGGCTCTCTCAAAGCGGCGGTTGGGCTCCCTCCACACAGCCTCCTGTGGAGTGGCTTGGGGAGGGGTGAGCTTGGGCAGGGCCCCTCTCCACCGGGGCTCCGGGGGGAGCTGCATAGCCAGGGGTGGGGTGTTAGGGCGTGGCCCCTGCCCCACCCCTGCAGCCACCCCCCCCTCCTACTGCCCCCCCCACACCCAGCTGCCGCTGGGGCCCCCTCCACCTGGGCCCCTCCAATCAGCTGCCCCTGCCTTCTCCCCTGCCATCTCGAGGCTCTGCAGCAGCAGCTGCTACGGGCCCACCCCTCAGGCGCACGTGGGCACACCCCTCCCCCCATTAACCCCGCCATCCCCCTTAAGTGGGCTGTGCCTCCTCCCTGCCCCCCCACGTGCCCACGCCCCTTCCCCCCCCCTTTTTTCTGTTTACTTAAGCGCCTGAGGCCCCCCCACAACCCACACACACACACACAAACTTTGACTCCCTCCACACCCCAGTGCAGAAACAGGAGCCATCTTACCCTCTTGTGCTGGGAGTTGTGGTCTCTCTTCTGTGTCTCCTTTTCCCTGCCCTCACTCCCCTTGCCCTGCCCTTCCCCCATCTGACTGGGTCCTCAGCCCAGCCGGTGGGGGAGGGGCAGCCACGCCTCACTCCTTCCTTCCCTTCCACTCTCCTCCCCCTCCCCCGCTTTCTCTTAAAGGCCCCCACCCCCAATAAACCTTATCCCTCTCCAGACCCACCAATATGGCCCCCACGCCCGCTGGAGGGTCATCTGGTGACCCCTCCCTCCCTCTCCCCTCCACTGTCACCCCTCCTATCCCCGAAATGGCGGCCCACTCGTCCAGGGCTGCCCAGAACATCACAACCACGTCGGCTGAGGGCGCGGGCGCGGGCTCCGGGGCTCCTACTGCCTCCGCCGCGGCGCCCCCTGGCGACCCAGCCCCAAACCCCCCCCCCCAAAAGGGCAGGAGGGGCCAGGGGAAAAGAAAGGGCAAGAGCCCCGCCCGGAAGGCCAAACCTCCCGTGGCGGGGACTCTCCCCCAGGCTGCCCAAACATCCAGTGCAGCCTCCCCTTCTCCCCTTCCCCCTGTTCCCTCCACCGCTCCTGGGGGCCCCGACCTCTCGGCCCCCAGGTCGTACGCCCAGGCGGCGGCCGCCGCCTCGCACCCTACTCCTGCCGCCTCCGCCGGGACTACCATCCCCAACGGTCGCGGCCCCTTCCCCGCGCTCACCAGGAGGCACGGAGTCCGCTGCCTCCTGGTGGCTGCCTCGCCCCACGTGGAGACCTACGTGCGGGCGTTGGCACGGGTGGTGGGGCCCGCGGCCGTGGTGGCGGCCTCCCGGATGTTCGGGAGGATCGTGTTCTTCCTGGCTTCGGAGGCCGCCGCCCAGGAGGCGGTGGAGAGGGGCCTGGCGGTTGGGGGCGTGCACGTGCCCCTGGAGCCGCTGGAGGACCTGGGCGTGCGGGTGGTTTTTTCTTCTGTCCCACCCTTCCTTCCCAACTCTGCCCTTCTGCCTTTCCTCACTGCCCTGGGCCGGCCTTTGACGGTCCTGAGTCCCCTCCCCCTAGGCTGTAAAGACCCCGCCCTCCGGCACGTGCTCTCCTTCCGCCGGCAGGCCCGGGTCCAACTGCCGCCGGCGGCAGCACGGGGCGGGGTGGCCCAGGAGGGGACTATACTGGTGCCCCATCAAGGGGCCCAGTACCGGGTCTTTTACACCCTGGGGGAGGCCCGGTGCTTTATGTGCCGGGCGGCGGGGCACGTCCGGAGGGATTGCCCCCTGGCCCGGCACGAAGGGGAGCCCGGGACCTCCTCCGACCCGGGGGGCGTCAGCCACGAGATCGGCGGCGCCCCGACCGCGACAGGCCCCGGGACCGACCCTCCTCCTCTCGTCCCGGACGGATCCATCGCCGCTCGGGCGTCGGAGGATGCCCAGCCGCATGGTGCCGGGCAAGAAGAAGCAGGCGCTGGCGCCCGAGCGGGCACAAGAGCCGGGCCTGCGGAGGAGAGGGAGGAGGGGCCGGCGGCAGGACCAGAAGAGGGCCCGTCCCGGGGCGGGTCGTCCCCCCCCCTTGCCGCCCCGCCCCCTTCTTACCTCCCTTCCTCCTCGTCGGCCCTGTCCCCTGGCCCCTCCTCCTCTACTGCCCAGCCCGCCTCCTCGGAGGGCTGGGTGCTGGTGGGGGGGAAACGAAAGAAAAGAAGTGCGCGCACCCGGCACCCCGCCCTGTCGGAGGACGGGGTGGAGGCGCCGCGCAAAGCGCTAAAAAGAGCCGCCAGCCCAGACCCACCTGCCGAACCCCCGGCTGCCGATCCTCTGCCGGGGGCGACGGGGGCTGCCGCGGTGGCGGCTGAGAACGGCAACACCCCCTCCGCCCCGGAGCCAGAGCCTCAGGAAGCTGAGAGGGTTTTTTGCACACCCGCGCCCTCCCCTGACACCCCTCCGGCCGCGACCCAGACTACTGCTGTGGAGCGTCCGGAGGAGGTGAGCCCCGGCCTCGCCCTCCTCTCGCAGGAGGTCGAGGCCCTAGGCCTCACCCCGGTGGCCCTGGACGTGGACAGCCTCCTACTGGAGGCCTGTGGGCCGTCCATCCACTCACCCCCACCCCCTCCATTCTCCCCCTCACCGTCTACCAGTGATCCCTCAACCACCGCCTCCCTCTGCCTTGGGACGTCGCAGGAGGCGACCCCCCCCTTAATCAGAGATGACCTCCCCACGGGAGTTGGCCAGCCCCTGGGCACCCTGGGGGAAGCAGAGTTCCCCATGCCCCCCACCTTTGGCCCCGAACCCGAGGACCCCAACACCCACCCCCTCGACCAGTTGGCACTTCCTGCCGAGTATGTCGGCACCTCGCCCCTATCCCCCTCCCCCGCCCCACCATCCGAGGAAGCCCCTCCTCCCGAGGCACCTTCTCTCCATATCCCCGCTCCTGCTCCCATCTTAGCCCCACCACCCGCCATTATCCCCGCACCTTCTCCCAGCCAACACCCCGCCCCAGAACCTGCAATCCTACCCCCCCCAGGCCCTCCTCCCCCTCCACTTCCTCCTCCCCCTCCCCCGCTGCCCCCCCTCCCTCCCCCTCATGAACCTTCCCCTCCCTTGATGAGTCCCATCCCCCCTGCCCTCCCCCCCACCCCCCCTCCTCCTACCCCTCCCCTCGACCCCTGCCCACTCATACCTGCCCCCGAAACCGTAATCCTTCGGGAGGCCCCCCCTACATCGCCCTCTCCCAGCACTTCCGGGGCTGCTCTCCCTCCGCCGCCCTCATCCCCCCCAAAACCAGGCCCCAGTCCCCACCCCAATCCTTTCTCTGGCCGTGGGGCCCAAGGGTACACGAGGCCGACGGGTACTGGAGACCCCGAGGCCTCGGCACCCCATGCGCTGGTGGGAGAGATGCGCCGGTTCTTGGAGGACATTCGCGGCTCCAAGAACAAGGTTGCTCTCGCCCTCCAGCGCTGGGGGGACTTCCACACCATCCTGAAATCCGTGAGGGCCCTTCTTAAGGAGGGCAAGGGGACCGGGAGGAGGGATGCCTCGGCTTACCAACGGGCCCGCAGCTTCCGTGACGCCCTCGTCGCCTTCGGGGTTGGTCACGGTTTGCTGCGTGGCCCCACCGGAGCCGTCGGTACTCCCTCCGGCGAGGATCCTCCCCAGCCCTCCAAATGGCGCCGATCATCTTTGCCACTTTAAATGCCAGGGGCTGCGGGTCGGGTCTCCGTAGGTGCCGAGTGCTCTCCTTCCTTCGGGAGGGGGGGTACTCGGTCACCTTCCTACAGGAGACCTACACTACCCCAGCCGCCGAAGCGAAGTGGCGGCTGGAGTGGGGAGACGGGGTCCACTTTAGTCACCTTTCGGCCCACCGGGCCGGGGTGGCGACCCTGTTCTCCCCAGACCTGCGGCCCGAGGTGCTGGGGAGCGTCGAGGTTGTGCCCGGCCGCCTGCTGTATCTCCGGGTGCGGGTGGAGGGGCTGCCTCTCCATCTCGTCAATGTCTATGCCCCGACACGCCACCCGGAGAGAACTCCCTTCTTCCGGCAGGCGGCAGCCTTCCTCGACACCATCGATCCTCGCGAGTGCCTGGTCCTCGGCGGGGATTTCAACTGCACCCTCGAGGAGCGGGACCGCACGGGGACCGAGCATGGCCAGGCCGCCGCGGGCGTCCTCAGGGAGCTTCTCATCCATCGCTCCCTGGTGGACGTCTGGCGCAGCCACCACTCGGACGACGACGCTGGTTTCACCTGCGTCCGAGTGGTGGGCCATACATCTGTACACTCCCGGTTGGACCGCATTTACATCTCCCGGCACCATCTCTTCCGGGCCCACGCCTCCAGCGTGCGGCCGGCCCCCTTCTCGGACCACCACCTGGTGGCCGTGAAGGCTTCCCTCTCGCTGGGGAAGCGGGGGTCGGCCTACTGGCACTTCAATAACAGCCTGCTGGAGGACGTGGGCTTCGTGGCGTCCTTCCGGGAGTTCTGGCTGGCCTGGCGCGAGCACCGGCGTGCCTTTCCCTCGGCGCGGCGGTGGTGGGATCTGGGAAAGGTGCGCGCGCGGCTCTTCTGCCGCGACTATACTCGGGGGGCCAGCCGGCGGCGGGATGCGTTGATAGGGCAGCTGGAACGGGAGGTTCTTGAGCTGGAGAGGCGTCTAGCCGCCAGCCCCAACGATCCATCCCTCTGTGGCACGTACCAGGAGAAGAGGGACGAGCTCAGGGCCCTCGACGCCCTCCGGGCACAGGGGGCCTTGGTGAGGTCGCGGATCCAACTCCTCCGGGAGATGGACCGCGGCTCCCGCTTCTTCTACGCCTTGGAGAAAAAGAGGGGTGCCGAAAAATACATCCTCTGCCTTCTTGCGGAGGACGGCACCCCTCTCACGGATCCGGTGGAGATGCGCGAGAGGGCCCGCGCCTTCTACGCCACCCTTTTCTCCCCGGATCCGACCGACGCCGACGCCTGCAGGGTGCTCTGGGACCAACTGCCGTCGGTCAGCACGGGCGACCGGGACCGGCTAGAGCTTCCTCTCACTCTGGCCGAGCTCTCGGAAGCCCTCCGCCTCATGCCCACCAACAAATCCCCGGGCATGGACGGGCTGACCGTGGAGTTTTACCGCGTGTTTTGGGACGTCCTCGGCCCAGACCTGCTCAGCGTCTGGGCCGAGGCCTTGCAAAGCGGGGTCCTCCCCCTGTCATGCAGGCGTGCCGTCCTCGCCCTGCTGCCCAAGAAGGGGGACCCCCGCGACCTCAGGAACTGGCGTCCCATCTCGCTCCTCAGCACGGACTACAAGATCATCGCTAAAGCCATCTCCCGTCGCTTGGGGTCCGTGCTGCAGGACGTGGTCCACCCCGACCAGACCTACACCGTCCCGGGCCGTACCATCCTCCATAATCTGTCCTTGGTCCGGGATCTCTTAGAGCTTGGGTGTAGGGACGGCCTGTCGTTCGCCCTCCTGTCCTTGGATCAGGAGAAGGCGTTCGACAGGGTGGACCACGGGTATCTCCTGGGCACCCTGCAGGCCTTCGGCTTCGGACCCCGCTTCGTCGGGTTTCTCCGGGTGCTGTACGCTGCCTCGGAGTGCATGGTCAAGCTCAACTGGACCCTGACCGCTCCGGTCAGCTTCGGACGGGGAGTACGACAAGGCTGCCCGCTCTCAGGACAGCTGTACGCTCTGGCCATCGAGCCCTTCCTCTGTCTCCTTCGTCGACGGTTGATGGGGATGGTGCTTCCAGAGGCAGGGCTGCGGCTAGTCCTGTCGGCGTACGCCGACGACGTGCTCCTCGTGGTTCAGGACCCGGGAGACCTGGCGCGTCTGGAGGCTTGCCAAGCTATCTACTCGGCGGCCTCCTCCGCCCGGGTCAACTGGGTCAAGAGCTCTGGCCTGGTGGTCGGGACTGGATGGCAGACGAGCCGCCTCCCGCCCGCGCTTCAGGCCATCCGGTGGAGCGCGGGTCCGCTGCTCTATCTAGGCGTCTTTCTATCCGCCACGCATCCCTCTCCGCCGGAAAACTGGCAGGGTTTAGAGGGCAGGGTCGCTGAGCGGTTACGGAGGTGGACAGGGCTGCTCCAGTGCCTCTCCCTGCGGGGGAGAGCACTGGTGCTGAACCAACTCGTCCTGTCCATGCTCTGGTACCGCCTCAGCACCCTGGTCCCACCCCCGAAGTTCCTGGACCAGCTCCAGAAGTTAATCCTGGAGTTTTTCTGGCCAGGACTGCACTGGGTCTCTGCAGGGGTACTCCACCTCCCCCCGGAGGAGGGAGGACAGGGCCTGACTTGCATGCGCACTCAGGTCCATGTCCTCCGCCTCCGGGCCCTGCAGGGACTTCTCAACGCCAACACCAACAGTGCAGATAGTCCGGCTTGGAGTACGCTGGCGCATGCTTTCCTCCGCCGTCACCGAGGGCTCCGATACGACCGGCAGCTCCTTTATTTATCTTGGAGAGACCGTCCGCGAGGCCTCTCGGAGCTGCCGGCCTTCTACCAGGACCTCCTCCGCACTTGGCGGCTGCTCGCAGCCTCCAGGTCTTTAGGGGCCACCACGGGGGAAGACCTCCTCGCGGAGCCCCTGCTACACAACCCCCACCTTCGTGTGCAGGCGGCGGAGTCTCCCGTGGTGCGCCGGAGGTTGGTCCTAGGTGGAATCACCAGGGTCGGAGACCTCCTGGACTACGACCGGGGAGACTGGATGGAGGCCCCGGCGCTCGCCCAGCGCATGGGGCTCTCCTGCCTACGCTCTCCCCGTCGCGTACTCGAGGAGGTGAAGGCCGCCCTGCCGCCCACTGCTCACGTCTACCTCGGCCGGGTCCTGCGAGAGGGTGCGCCCCGCCCCCCTCTCACTCCTAGCCCTCCGGACCTCTCCGTGGGCCCCCGGCTTCGCGATCCTGCCCGCCCCCCTCCCCTCCACCACCCCAGCCGGCTGCATACCTTGCAGCCGGTCCCCTTCCGAACCGCGCCTAGACACCTTCTGTACGCGCTCGTGCTTCACACGCTCCACTTCCCCACCCTCGTGTCCCGCCCCGACCACAAGTGGCGGGACCTCTTGCCGTCATCGGAGGGTGGGGAGCCCCGGTGGGCCAGCCTCTATTCCACCCTGGTCCCGCGGCCCACCGGGGACATCAGCTGGAGAATCCTCCATGGAGCGGTGAGCACGGGCGTGTACCTGGCACGGTTCACCCCCATCCCAGACACCTGCACCTTCTGCGGCATGAGGGAGAACCTGGCGCACATCTACGTTGAGTGCGCCAGGCTGCAGCCCCTCTTCCGGCTCCTCCAGAACCTCCTCTTGAGGTTCTGGCTGCACTTCTCCCCGCACCTCCTTATCCTGTCACACCCTGTCCGCGGCCCCACAAAGTCGCGGGACCTCCTCGTCTGCCTCCTCCTGGCCACGGCCAAAATGGCCATCTACAAAACCAGGGAGAGGAGGCTGGCAGAGGGGGCGACCTGCGACTGTGGGGCCTACTTCCGTTCCTCCCTTCGCTCACGAATCCGAGCGGAGTTCCTCTGGGCGGCGTCCACCAACTCCCTGGACACCTTCGAGGAGCGGTGGGCGCTGTCCGGGGCCCTCTGCTCGGTATCCCCTTCCGGCTCCCTCGTTCTAAACCTTTGACCCTCACTCCCATCCCTGTTTTTTTCCTTTGTTGTCCCCCGTATTTATTTGGTGACTGGGTTTTTAGTGGGCCCCCCCTCACTGTGAGAGGGGCCTTTTAGCCGTGGGCAGGACATGCCTGCCCACACCTCTCCCCCAGGAACACCAATAGGTGCAGGAGGCCAGACTGACTCACTACAGGAACCAACATCATTACAACCGGAATGTTTTACACGAGGGAGCCCCGTGTAATCAATGTCTGATGCAGCGATGGCGACTGCCCGGTCCCCCACAGCAACCCAGAGCCTTGGGGAGGTCTCACAGCTCCCACACTGAGGGTCACCATAAATTGTGGTTTCACAACGAGGTGTTTACAAGGGAGCAGATCTCAGGGCTGACTCGCTCCCCACGAGGCTTTGCCTGGCAGGTGTCACACACGCGCCCTTTGCATCCCCATGCAGATGAGCTCTGGCGGACACGCCCCTCCCAGCCTGCAGCAGCGTTGCGTTCCCGCCGCCGCACCCCCTACCTATGGGCTGTTGTTACTATTAAACACCAATGAAAAGTCCGTTCCGAAGGAGCAGTCGGGGCCTTTGCACAATCTGCGCATTTAAAACAATCCCCAGGGCTTTGCAGTGTCACAGCACAAGCCCAGGGGAAAGTGCAGCTGTGAGCACGAGGCAGCTCCGCCCCCCAGGGACCGCCCAGCGCTCCGCCCAGTCCCTCCTCCCCGGCTCAGCAGCTGGTCCTGCCCCTGCACATGCTCCGCCCTAGGGCTCAGCGGGAGGCACAGGCGTCCCCGGGAGCATCGCCGCAGCCGATTCCGGTTTGTGCTCGAGCCCTTGCTGAGCGGTGGAGCCGCAGCCCGTCTGTGCGCCTCAGCCCCCACCCCTGGGTCCGGCCGCGGCCCTCACGCGCACATGGGGGAGCAGAACAGAACGTGCAGCTGGAATCTGAACCCCCTTTTGTGTGCAGCTCCCGGCACTGCCCACAGACCGTCCCGCCTGCCTTGGGAATGGGCCATCGCTCTCCCCCCGGCCGCTCTGCGCCCACAGAGGCCAGAGCTAAAGCATCCCGGCTCTGCAATGGCCAGTGACGGGCGTCGCTCCCGGGGAGCCGAGGGGAAGCCGCTCTCCCAGGGTACCCGGCCGGCGCGAGCTCCACACCGGTAACGTCTGGAGTGATGCTGAGGGTGAAGCGTCGTCCTCGCTGTCGGACACACACAGCTGAGTTCTACGAGCTCTGGGCCCGGCGATCCCCCCGCACTTATGGGTGTAAAGCCGCCGCGATGGGCCCCAAGGCCTTGGAGCTCCGCGGAGAACCAGCCTGTTGTCTGGGTGACTGCTGGGTGCTGGCGTGTGCGCTGGGAGGGGAACAGCCACACGGCTCCCAGCACTGGGCCCAGTCCAGTCTGGGCCCCTCACCTGCTCAGGCTCCCCAGCCTTGTACTGCAGCCCAGCGGGGGCTTTTCCTCGGCTTCACACACCTGCCTGACAGCCGCGCACAGGTGCTCGCGCTGGGCGATCGCTTTGCTCCAGGCGAGCAGCCGAGGTGACTGGTGAGAGGGGCCTGGGGGCCCAACGACCATGTGATCCCCCCACAGCCTGGGGAAGGGCCGGGACAAACCCCTCCTGCCTCACTCCCGGGGGGGTTTGGCGCCCGGCACCTCTGGAAATCCCACTGGGCCCCATCTGCAGCTTTAGACTTTAAACCCCCCTGGAAGCTCTGGGCCTGAGTGAGCTGCTGCCCGGGCGCCGGTTTTGAGCTGGAGCCTCTGGTTGAAAAGGAAACTGGCGGTGTCCAGTCAGCGCCCAAAGTCCAGGCACCAGCAGCGACCGGCCCCGACATGGGCTGGGGCGAGGGAGCGGCAGTGCTGGGAGGGGTCAGTCTGTGCCGCGGGGTCACTGCCATGGACAGAGATTCCCTGCGGCTGCGCTGGGAGGGGGCAGATTGTCAGGGGAGCCGCGTTTGTCCCCCCGGGGGTGGTACCAGGGCAGAAATAAGGGTGGGGGGGGGGGGCCCGGAGAAGGTGCGGGTGAAAGTGCAGAGATGGGACCTGTCAGTCACATTGTAAAATGAGACCTCGCCCGCCTCGTAGTCCAGGAAAACCCCCACCTGGCCGGGCCTGGCGCTCGCGTGGAGGTGGAGAGGCAGCTGGTGGCGTGGGAGTTCCTGGCTGAACAAGAGCGCCTCCTGCTGGCCCGGCTGGGAGAGGTGGCCCCGGAGATCGGGCGGTGGGGGGAGGAAAATGCCACCCAGCTGGGGGAGAAGATTTCCAGGCCCGGCGCCCTCAACACACAGCTGGAGGGGACGTGTCAGCAGCCGGCGCTGGAGCTGCTGCAGGGGAGAGGGCGCTGGATGTGCCCAGGGCCCTATTAAGGAGAGGACTGAAGTTCCGAGCCCAGAACCATTCAAGTAGAATTTCTTTTAGAGACACGTAAAGTACCTGCTCCAAAATCTCTGTTACTCTGTGAGGGGGCAGAGAACTTGTAGCTGATTTTGAAGGACGCACATCTTAGGGGCACAGCGGGGCCATTGCTCTGCGGCGCAGCACTTGATTCTTCAGGCACCATTTTTGTACGAGACATTCCTAGTGCTCCCTCAGAGTCCAGCTAATGAGCATCACCGCTAGTTCGGACCAGTGGGAATCGGGCCTGGATCGCTTACGGCGGGTCAATGCCCTGACAGGACAACCAGCAGCGAATTTGCGCTTCACACTTATAAACCAAGTTGCGATGTACTTCGGGCGGCCGCCCCTGCTCTACTAGTCGGACAATGGCCATTTATTCCCATGTTTCCACAAGGAGGTGGAATTGGCATGATTAACCGCTCCTTTGCCCATAACCTGGTGCATGATGGGATACAAGGGCTGGTCATTAACAGTCCGCTCCATCATGGCATTCCTTGTACTCCGCCCCACTGCGGCTCCCTTCGCTAGTGGGTGTGTTGAGGGCAGCAGATGTACAGGGAATCACCAGCTCCCGGGGTTGCCAAATGACACCTTCAGTTTAAAATAGTGAACAATTGGCGGTAGATGGTGTTTCCAGAGAGCCCAAGTCATGTTAAAGACGCGGCCGTTTACTGCCCCTTCACCGCAATAGATGGCACCAGGGCAGTGGTGGGCAGTAGGGGGATTTTCAACTCCTACTAAGAGAATCTTTGACTCTACCCACAACCCCCACAACCAAGTTCAGTCTGCACAGCACGTTTATAAGATTCGTGCATTTTTCTGCAGCCACCTGATTCAATAATTAGGTTAACTTTAATATTCCATCTACAACAGGTTGCAAAAATAGTTGCTAGCTCAGCCCTGTAAATTACTGCAGATTCGTGTAGCATTTACAATTCTGAACAAATTGCCTTCAATTGTCTGTCGCGTAAATGTCAGTAGGAAGGCTGTGATTGTGTATTAAAACTTGTACCAAGATAAGCTATGGAGATAAGTTGGTGTTTAACAGAAAGATCACATTCCAAACAAGCACTGGATCTGTCATCTGTTTTACAGTCTTACGAATGATAAGATTTTCTAGAGTGTCCATCATTACCACTTCGATCAATCGTCCTTTGTAAAATTAAACTATATATAAGAGAACAATATGAATATTCATTTGTCATCATTTTAGCTATAAATTGTCATCAATTATCTTATTCTAACCTACAAAAGTCTCATTTAAATAGAAAAATCTGATTGATTTTTTTCAAAGTTTTAACAAAGTAGCTAGTAATATAATATCTCGTAGTCTGGTAGTATCATTTCATATAGAACATGGATGGAGACTCATAAATCTATTTGCCCTATGCAGGGTAAAATGAAGAAACCAAAATGTAGGTGGGAGAAGGTGAAAGCGAAGAAAGAGGAAGAGAATCAAGGGAAGACATTGCTAGCTACGACAAAGAGACGTACGGACTTTTGTTCTTGGCAAACAAGAAGTGAAGGCAGGGGCACTGCAAAGGATACGGATACATTAGTGACTGTGACCCCGGCTTCAGAGGCAAGTGACACCTGAGAATTAGTAGGCAGCAGTGACATTGCCAGTGGGGAACCTAAGCAGAAACCTGCGTTGAACAATCTGGGAAGCTGAAGTTTCCCGCTGATCTAGGACAGTGGAATGTGTGGGTAGGTTTGTGTGAATACTTTTGCATGAAAGGGGTAAATCAAAGTCAGCACATGGATGGTAACTTTGATGCTTCTGAGAGACCATTCCCTGGTGAAAAGGTCAAGCGCCGGTCTGCACAAGCATTGGTTTCTCCAGAACAGCACAATGGTGAGCCAGTGCAGTGCGAATCATTCTGTGCGCCTTGTAAGTCATTTGCAAATGTGTACGAAAGAGCACGCCCAGCTGGGAAAGGAAATGACTAGAAATCACAGGAGTCCCGGAGCTCCCACCCGCCAAACCTGTCCTGAGCCCGGCCCCGCCCACAGCCTGTGTCCCCACCCAGACTCTCACAGCCCCGCCCCCAAACCTGTCCTGAGCCCGGCCCCTCCCACAGCCTGTGTCCACACCCAGACTCTCATAGCCCCGCCCCCAAACCTGTCCTGAGCCCGGCCCCGCCCACAGCCTGTGTCCTCACCCAGAGCTCTCACAGCCCCGCCCCCCCACCTGTCCTGAGCCCGGCCCCGCCCACAGCCTGTGTCCTCACCCAGAGCTCTCACAGCCCCGCCCCCCCACCTGTCCTGAGCCCGGCCCCGCCCACAGCCTGTATCCCCACCCAGAGCTCTCACAGCCCCGCCCCCAAACCTGTCCTGAGCCCGGCCCCGCCCACAGCCTGTGTCCTCACCCAGAGCTCTCACAGCCCCGCCCCCCCACCTGTCCTGAGCCCGGGCGACCGACGCCAGCAGAAGGGTCCCTCCAGGGATTGAGCAGGAGCTGAGGGGAAGGCGGACTCTTGTGGCTAACGGCCAATAGCGAGACAGGTTAGGATTTTTTGGCCACTGAGGAAACGAGATTGGCTCGGTCTAGCCAATGGTCGTGAGGATTGCCTGGATTGACATTCTTGTCCACAGGGCGGGATCAGAACGGGCGACCAATGGCAGGGAGGGCCGAGCCAACTGCTCAAAATCGGACGGGGATTGGTTATTCTAACGACCAATGGCGGATCGGGGAGGCAGGATGACAGCCAATGGGGGAGCGGGGTGGGGCAATTCAAAGGCGCGCGGGACTGCAGCAGAGGACGCTGGTTGCGGTGAGGCGCTGCCGCAGGGGTGGGGGTGTCGGTTGGCCCCCGGGCCGGGCCCGCGCTGGGCGAGGGATGAGCTGGGCGGGGCCATTGACCGCACGAGGCGCTGCCGCGGGAATGCCCGGGGGGGGGGGGGGGGCTGAGCTGCGGGGGACAAACGCCCCGCCCCCCACCGTGGCGCTGGAGCCCGAGGCTGGGGGCGGAGCTCAGTGTCTGGTTCCCGCCTCTCCCGGGGGACGGGGCCGGAGCCGGAGGGTTTTTCCTCTCCCCGCCCCAGAACGTTCTCGGCGGCGCTGGAGCGGCCCCGCCCGCGGGGGTGGGTGTGAGCAGAGCCCGGCGCTGCCCCTCCCCCACGGGCCGGTCCCACCCGCAGCGACCCCCCCCACCCCCCGGGCCGGGCGCGGAAGGGGCGTTACTGCAGCTCCGGTCCCGACCCCGGCCGCGAGCCGGGGGGTTTCTCCCCCCTCCGGCCTATCTGCCGATTACGTCACTTCCTCTCCACCGGCCCTGGCCCCGCCCCCGCGCTCAGCCTGGCCGGCGCAGCTCCTACTGGAGGCGGGCGGGGTCCGGGGGAGCCGCGCTGGGACTCGCCGGCCGCGTGTGCGGCTCCGGCAGCGGAGGGGTTAACCGGGGTCCGGCGGGAACGTCCTGCGGCTGCCCGGAGCCCCCCGAGCCGCCGCCAGGTGAGGGGGGGCCCGGCCGGGCCGGGCCGGGAAGTGACTCCACCCCACCCCCCGTTTGTGTCTCGGACCCTCCGTGCGGGGCCCCCGCGCCAGCGCCTTCCCCTGGTCCCGGCCGGGCCGCCCCGTTCTCCGGCCGCTCCGCCTCGTCCTGCCGCCCGCGCGGCCCCGCCCCGCCCCGCCCCCCCCCCCTCGCAGCGGCGCCTGGTTCGCCTCGTGCTGCGGGCGGCTCGCGGCGCTGGGCCCCGCGGGGAGCAAAGAGGCGCCGCCCCAGCGCCCCGCACTCGCCCCCGCCCGGCTCCGGGGCGTCGGGAGAGGAGAGGGGGGCGGGGGCTGTGACGCGGGGCTGCTCCCTTCCTCCGGGCTTGTCCCCGTGGTGTGTCACTAACCACGTGACGTGTCCGTGGGACACACTCCAGTGCGCAGCAGTGCTGGGGCTCAGGCCGTGTCCGGAGAGAAACGAGGACGGATTTGGGATCTGACTTGTGCAAGGTGGTTCTGAGAGACTCGAGCGTTTCCCCAAATGTGCGTGTGCAGCACGTGTGCCCCAGGGAGCGAGTGTGGGGAGCCGGGGGATGCGGAGCGGCTTCTATCCCTGTCTGAAATGTCTCCATTGCCCTTCTCCCCTGCCAGGCGCAGAGCACCCACGTCCGGCTCCAGAGCAGCCCCGGACCTGCAGAGACAGAGCGAGGACATGGCGGTGGCGGCGGAGCTGGTGACCTTGGAGGATGTGTCTGTGTGTTTCTCCCAGGAGGAATGGGGGCTGCTGGCCCCGGGGCAGAGAGCCCTCTACAGGGAGGTGATGCAGGAGAATTACCAGACCGTGCGCTGGCTGGGTGAGGAGTCCTGTCCCTGGGGGTGTCACAGGCTGTGTGGGCTCCGCAGCAGCTGGGTTGGCTTTGGTTCAGGGTCCCTCCCTGCCCCTGTCCCCAGTGTCAGGGGTGTGAGCCCCAGGAATCACTGGCTCCCCTGTGAGAGACTGTCCCCTCCACGGTCCCTGCCAGGGGAAGCAGGTTCAGGGACATGGCAGTGGTGCTGCTCTTCCCACAGCCCAGGTCTCCGTGTGCTTCCCACCATCTGCCTTGTCTGGATGTGTGAGTGGAGGGGCCCAGGCAGGAACGGCAGGTACCAGAGCTGTGGGGCTGGGGCCGGCTGCTCTTCATGCCTGTAGGGCACCCCTGGGGACAGCGTACTGCACCCCTGCTAGCACCTACCATTTAGGGGGAGTTCTTGAACAATCAAGCACAAATTCCCAAACAGACACACCAGCTCTCCCATGTACAGTAGTTTGCTTTCTCAGAAGTCACTGGTGGGTACCAGACGCAGGACAAACCGGTTATGAGTAACGTGTGCCCCAGTTTGGATGCAATGTTGCTCCCCGTAGGTCTCATAACACACCTCATCCAGTGTCCTCGGCCTGCATTGATATTGGGGGTTTTGAAGATAGTTGGGAGGTGCCAGCTAGGTCATGTGACAGCTGGTGGGGCCAAACCTGGGCAGTGGGTAGTAAAACTGTGAAGGCAAAAGCGCAGCTAGAATCTCAGCAGGAGGTTGTGGGGGAGGCAGAGATGGGAGATGTAACTAACCCCCTCCAGCTGCACTTCTGCCATTCTCCTTCCCGCACCGAGGGAAACGCACTGGGTGCGGCTGGAAAGTGAGTCAGCAACAAGGCCGTGATGCAGGAGGAAAGTGGTAAACTACGCAGAGAAGCTGCTGCTGGCAGAGTAGAACTGAGGCAGTGGAGAGGGAGCCCAGCTGCAACAACAGCCACATCCCCCAGAGAGCAGCACAGCCAAACACCACCATGGCCGGCTGCAGGAACAGCAGCTCTTGTGGGTCGCTGGCAGGGCCCACCCAGCCACAGGCAAGCAGGGGTCGCAGAACAGGAGCCTCGGCAGTGTCTGAAGCAGCCAGCCCGGGACTCGGACAACTTCCTCTGCCTCCTGCTGGTTCAAGTAGTTCATCAGAGCCGAAGAGCTGGAGGAACCAGGTCCCAGCCAGGAGCTTTGTGGACAGAGCCCTTGGGGAGCCAGAGCTCTGCCAGAGCCTCTCTCTCCAAGTTCCAGTGATCTGCCCTGTGGCAGCTGCAGTCTGAGCCGTGTCTGCGGGCCTCGGTTTCGGCCCTGCCAGCCCTCACTGAGCTCACGTTTTGAGTCCAGCAGAAACACAGAGAAGTCCTGTGGCATCTTACAGACTAACTGATGTTCTGGAGCATCAGCTTTTGTGGGAAAGGCCAAATTCACCAGATGCACCAAGTGGAAATTCCAGAGGCCAGTAGAAGTAAACAGGCACAAGAAGAGGAGGGAGTCCCACCAAAGAAGAAGGCCAGAGTCAATGAGAGCAAGTCTGTCATGGAGGATGTAGCCCATTTCCAGCAGCTGATGTGGCGGTGTGAAAGCCAGAGCAGAGAAACTGCTTTTGCACTTGGCCAGCCATTCCTGGTCTGTGTTCAATCCTAAATAGATGGGGTCACACTTGCAAATGAATTGCAGCTCTGCAGTTGCTCTTTGAGGTTTGCTTTCGACATTTTCACATTGCAGGATGGCTACTTTTAAATCTGCTCCTGAGCGTCCCAGGAGGTTTTGTATGTTACTGTTCCTGGTATCTGATTTGCATCCATTTATTCTTTGACATGGAGACTGTCCAGTTTAGATGTGCAGGCGAATAAGCTCCGCTGGTTAAAATAAAATTAGAATATAAGTGGAGATACACATGTAGATCTGGAAGGGACCTCAGGAGGTCATCTAGTCCAGTCCCCTGCCCTCTTCGCAGGACCAAGCACCGTCTCTGACATCTATTTGCCCCAATTGCTCAATGGCCTCGTCAAGGATTGAACTCACAACCCTGGGTTAACCCTGGGTTAAGCAGGTGTGGTAGTGTCATTGGTGGGTAGAGATGGCACGGAGGTATGTGGAAGGGTGTGGTTTGTGATTTACAGTGTTGTGGTCTATAGTTGCTGGTGAGGATTTGTTTCAGGTTGGTGGGCTGGCTGTAGGCGAGGACACGCCTGCCTCCCAAGGTCTGTGAGAGCAAAGGATCGTTGTCCAGGATGGGTTGTAGGTCCCTGATGGTGCATTGGAGAGGCTTTAGTTGGGGGCTGTAGCTGATGGCCAGTGGTGTTCTGTTGTTTTCTTTGCTTGGCCTGTCTTGTAGCAGGTGACTTCTGGGTACACGTCTGGCTCTGTCAATCTGTTTCTTCACTTCCTAAGGTGGGTATTGTAGTTTCAGGAAAGCCTGGTAAAGGTCTTGAAGGTGTTTGCCTCTGTCTGAGGGATTGGAGCAAACGTGGTTGTACCTTTAGTGCTTGGCTGTAAACAGTGGATCGTGTGGTGTGCCCTGGCTGGAAGCTGGAGGCATGGAGGTAGCATAGCGGTCCTGGGGTTTCTGGTATAGGGTTGTGTTAATCTGACCATCACTTATGTGCTCAGTAGTGTCCAGGAAGTGGATCTCTTGTGTGGACCATTCCAGGCTGACGTTCTTGGTGTGGAGACTGTTGATAACACAGTGAACTCTTCAAGAGCCTCTTTCTCGTGGGTCCAGATGATGATGATGTCATCAATGTAGCTCAAGTAGAGGAGGGGCACCAGGGGTCAAGAGCTGAGGAAGTTGTTCCGGGTCAGCCATAAAATTGTTGGCACAGTGTGGGGCCAGGCGGGTGCCCATTGCAGTGCCACTGATTTGAAGGTATAAACTGTCCTCAAATCTGAAATACTTGTGGGTGAGGACAAAATCTCAAAGTTCTGCCACCACTTGGGCCGTGGCATCATCAGGGAAACTGTTCCCAACAGCTTGAAGTCCATCTTCACGTGGGTTTTTTTGTGTAAGGGACCTCTACATCCATGGAGGCCAGCATGGTGTTTTCAGGAAGATCACCAGTGCACAGCAATTTCCTGAGGAAGTCGGTGGTGTTTCAGAGAGAGCTCGGAGTGCTGGTAACATAAGGTCTGAGTCGAGAGTCCCCACAGCTGGACAAGGCTGCAATGAGAGCGCCAATGCCTGAGCTGATGGTGCCTCCAGAATGTCTAGATTTATGGATCTTGGGGCTCTGGGGGTGTGTCTGTGCAGATCTGTTCCTGCGCTTTTGTCAGGAGTGTCTTGAGCAGACGGTGCAGTTTCTGTGTGTGCTGCTCAGTGGGATCAGAGGACAGTAGCCTGTAGAAGGTGGTATTGGAGAGCTGCCTGGGAGTCTCCTTTTCATGGTCTGACCTATTCATGATGAGAACAGCAGCTCCTTTGCCAGCCTCTTGGATGACAACGCCAGAGCTGTTTCTGAGGCTGTGGGTGACATTGCATTCCGCACGGCTCAGGTCCTGGGACAAGCGATGTCGCTTTCCCACAATTTCTGCCTGCGCACAGAAGCGGAAGCGCTCTAGGTATACGTCCAGTCTGTTGTTTTGATTGCCAGGAAGGATTCCATGCAGAATTCTTCTTGTACTCGAGGTGTGATGGTGCCTGCAGGGCTGTTCTGAGTCTTGTTGAAAGTATTCCTGGCAAAACTGGGGCAGGGTTCCAGATCCCCACAGAACTGTGTCATGTTTGTGGGGGTGGTGTGGCACAAAGAGAGTCCCTGAGATAGCACAGACTCCTCTGCTGGGCTGTGTGTGTAGTTGGATAGATTGACAATGTTGCCGGGTGAGTTACGGGTACCACTACTGTGGCCCCAAATGGCAAGTAGGAGGTGAGAGAGTTTACAGTCCTGTAGAGAAGAGCAGCGGGCGTTGTAACTCTCCTGTCTCCTTTCAGTAAAGTCCAGCCACATGGGTGTTTGTGTGGGAGGCTGGTTTTAAGGAGAAGCTCCAGACTTGAGAGCTCCTTGTGATGTTTCCCTGTTTGCTGCACAGGATGCTGAACAGGTGGTTCCTCAGGTCTGTGGGAGTGTGCGACCAATCTCTCGACACAGTCCCTGCAGTGTGTCGGTTGCAGTGAGTGTTTCACCTTCAGCCCGTTGGGTGGGACGTCCATCCATTTGCACTTGGCGAGGAAGATGGTGTCTGTATCTGTGCAGGTTTTTTCATGTGTATGATGGCTTCCCGCTCCACGTGGCTAAGTTCAGTGCCTGCCTGGTGCCAGGCATTGGGCGTAGCTGTGTTAGTTTTATCCACAAAAACAACACCAAATCGAGTGACTTGTTTGAGCTGAGTGGTCCTGTCCTGCCCTGGGATGCGGGGGGTGGAACAGGTCAAGGGGGAGGCTGAGTTCTACCCTAGAGAGTGCAGCAGAGCACTCGGCTCCCCCAGGAATGAGCTGGGCCATTCCCGAGGCAGGGGTGAGGCACCTGTACCCCAGGTGAGTGTGACATGGGATCTTGTACCATCCAGAGCCCGGCCTGTGCCTGGTGGGGAAGGAGCCTCTCTGGGTGGGCGGCTCAGATTCAGGGACTGGAAGAAGTAATGGCCTGGACCTTCCTGAACAAGATCAGCACTTGGTTAATTGCTCCCCAAGCAGGATTGCCAGCTCCCAAAGCTGATGTGATCTCCTGGGTGGAGCGAGGGGAGGCGCTGGGCGTCCCAGATCTCCAGGGCGCTGAGAAAGGGGAGATCATCAGTGACCCCCACACAGGTGAGCAGTGAGCTAAAGAGACTCAGAAACCGATTTCCGTGTCCTCCTAGATGTCACTTGGGCCTTTTAATCCAGACTGACTGAGCCTTCAGCCTGTCTTCAGTTCCAGCCAGAGGGTGGGAGCAGGGCTGGGGTCCCTCTTCTGGGGAAGGGTTGTGAGGAAGGAGGAGCAGCTCAGTTCATGTTATTTCAGTCTTTCCATCAGCCGTTGGCTGCATTTCCCCTTCAGAGTTTTCCTTTGAGCTGTTTGGTTCTCTCTGTGTCCCAGCAGGTGAGGTGATGCTGCTCAAGAACAAGGAGGAGAATCTTCAGCTGGAAGAACCAGAGCAAGTGGCCTCCTGTGGGATATTCCTGGGAAGCTCTGAAGGTCGTGTTTCTCCGAGTCCTGAGCACAGAGAGACCTGTGAGAGTCAGCGTAGCTCAGAAAGGCAGCAGGGAAACCATGCAGGGGAGGGGCAGGATAGCTCCAGCCATGGGAGCAGAGGTGTGAGAAACACTAAAGAGAGCGAACAACAGAAAACCTGTGGGGGAAGCTTCAGTCTTAACAGTCTTTGTACCATCCACACAGGAGAGAAGCCCAATATCTGCCCTGACTGCGGGAGAAGCTTCCAGCTGCGCTCAGGTCTTATTAATCATCAGAGAACCCACACTGGAGAGAAACCCTTCCACTGCTCTGAGTGTGGGAAAAGCTTCTCACGCTCCTCAAGTCTTAAAAGTCATTGCAGAATCCACACAGGAGAGAGACCTTATAGCTGCCCTGACTGTGGGAAAAGGTTCAGACAGAGGTCATGCCTTGTTTTACATAGGAGAATCCACACAGGAGAGAGACCCTTCCACTGCTCTGAGTGTGGGAAAAGCTTTCGGCGACACTCGCACCTTCTCACTCATCAGGTAATTCACAGCGGAGAGAAACCCTATCACTGCACTGCCTGCGGGAAAAGCTTCAGCAGGAGTGCAAACCTGGTCAGACATCAGAGTATTCACAGAGAAGATAAACCCTTCAACTGCTCTGAGTGCGGGAGATGGTTCAGTGACGTTTCCGGCCTTGATAAACATATGAGAATCCACACCCGGGGAAAACCCTTTCTCTGCTCTGACTGCGGGAAAAGCTTCAGTCAACGCTCATATCTGGTTGACCATCAGAAAACCCACACCGGGGACAAACCCTTCCGCTGCTCTGACTGTGGCAAAAGCTTCGTGCGGCTTTCAAAACTTACAAGTCATTGCAGAATCCACACAGGAGAGACACCCTATAACTGCCCTGACTGTGGGAAAAGGTTCAGACATAGGTCATGCCTTTTTATGCATAGGAGAATCCACACAGGAGAGAAACCCTTCAACTGCTCTGAGTGTGGGAAAAGCTTCTCATTCTCCTCAAGTCTTAGAAGTCATTGCAGAATCCACACAGGAGAGAGACCTTATAGCTGCCCTGACTGCGGGAGAAGTTTCCAGCTGCGCTCAGGTCTTATTGATCATCAGAGAACCCACACTGGAGAGAAACCCTTCCACTGCTCTGACTGTGGGAAAATATACCTAGATTTCCAGAAAGCCTTTGACACGGTCCCACACCAAAGGCTTTTATGTAAATTAGGTGGTCATGGGATAGGAGGAAAGGTCCTTTCATGGATCGGGAATTGGTTAAAAGACAGAAAACAAAGGGTGGGAATAAATGGTAAATTTTCACAATGGAGGGGGGTAACTAGTGGTGTTCCCCAGGGCTCAGTCCTGGGACCGATCCTGTTCAACTTGTTCATCAATGATCTAGAAAATGAGGTAAGCAGTGAGGTGGCAAAGTTTGCAGATGACACCAAGTTGTTCAGGACAGTCAAAAGCAAAAGGGATTGTGAAGAACTACAAAAAGATCTCAGCAAACTGAGTGATTGGGCAGCAAAATGGCAAATGAAATTTAATGTGGGTAAGTGTAAGGTAATGCATGTTGGAAAAAATAACCCAAATTACACGTACTACATGATGGGGTCAAATTTAGCTACGACAGATCAGGAAAGGGATCTTGGAGTTATAGTGGATAGTTCTCTGAAGACATCCACGCAGTGTGCAGCGGCAGTTAGTAAGGCAAATAGGATGTTAGGAATTATTAAAAAAGGGATCGATAATAAGACAAAAGATATCATACTTCCCCTATATAAAACTATGGTACGCCCACATCTCGAGTACTGCGTGCAGATGTGGTCTCCTCACCTCAAAAAAGATATATTGGCATTAGAAAAGGTTCAGAAAAGGGCGACTAAGATGATTAGGGGCTTGGAAAGGGTCCCATATGGGGAGAGGCTAGAGAGACTGGGACTTTTCAGTTTGGAAAAGAGGCGATTGAGGGGCGATATGATAGAGGTATATAAAATCATGAATGGTGTGGAGAAAGTGAATATAGAAAAATTATTTACCTTTTCCCATAATACAAGAACTAGGGGACACCAAATGAAATTGATGGGTAGTAGGTTCAAAACTAATAAAAGGAAATTTTTCTTCACACAGCGCACAGTCAACCTGTGGAACTCCTTGCCCGAGGAGGCTGTGAAGGCCAGGACTCTATTAGGGTTTAAAAAAGAGCTTGATAAATTTTTGCAGGTCAGGTCCATAAATGGCTATTAGCCAGGGATAAAGTATGGTGCCCTAGCCTTCATAACAAGGGCAGGAGATGGATGGCAGGAGATAAATCACTTGTCTTCTGTTCTCCTTCTCTGGGGCACCTGGCATTGGCCACCGTCGGCAGATGGGATGCTGGGCTTGATGGACCTTTGGTCTGACCCAGTATGGCCATTCTTATGTTCTTATGTTAAAAGCTTTCGTCAGCGCTCAAGTCTTACTTATCATCAGAGAACCCACACTGGAGAGAAACCCTTCCACTGCCCTGACTGTGGGAAAAGGTTCAGACAGAGGTCATGCCTTGTTTTACACAGGAGAAGCCACACAGGAGAGAAACCCTTTGACTGCTCTTACTGCCAGAAAAGCTTCAGTCGGAGTTCCCTCCTTGCTGTACATCAGAGAACCCACACAGGAGAGAAACCCTTCACCTGCTCCACCTGTGGGAAAAGCTTTACTCAGCGCTCCAGTCTTAGTCGTCATCAGAGAACCCACACTGGAGAGAAACCTTTCAGCTGATCTGCCTGTGGGAAAAGCTTTAGTCAGCACTAAAATCTAACTGATCAGAGGAACCTTTCAGCTATTTTGTCTGTCCGGGAACACTCGCACATTGTCAATCATCAGAGAGTTCACACAAGAGAATAACCCACTGACTGCACTCACGTGGGTAACCTTCAGTGGCTGCTCGGACATTATTGATCATCAGAGAATTCACACAGGAGGGAAATCCCATAACTCTCTCTTTGTTGCTATTTTTGAAGCTGGGCCACCGGGCAAAAAGTCAGTGAGAACCCCATGAACTACCACACTGCTTCTCATTCCTCAAGGGTGTGGTGTTACGGAGCCAGTCAAGTAACTAAAATAAAGTCCACTTGTTCCCTACATTAACCCTTGCTCCTTTATAAAAGAACTAGACACACTGGAGTTTAAGGACCTGAACTTGATTAATTTTTGTTGTCTTTTTTTAATTAAATAAACTGAAAATGCTTCACTTGAGTTGTTGCTCTCGGGTGTGTCTGGAGAGGAGGGGTCAGTGCATGGGGACTCTGGGGAGAGACCATTGTCCTAGCCCACTGTCACCGCAGCAGCTTTGGGCCCAGGTGAGAAGCACCTCTGCTTGGCTGCTGCAGCTCCAGCAGGTCCACCCAGGGGAGCGGCGTATGTCCCTCGCCTGCGGTAGGGCCAGGGTCATCGGTCCTCTGCACTGCCCAGCCAGAGAGGAATGCAGCAAATGTGCACTTTCTCCTCACTCCCTGATGGAGGGGAACAGCCAACCATGTCCCTGTATGAACTTAGGGGGGAGGGCGCTGCAGCTGTCCCCAAGGGCACCTGGGTGTGGGATGCTCATGGCTGGGATAGTCCTGGGTGGGGGAGAGGGGGTATCCCCAGCCAACCCCTTTCTCATGTTGTGGTCATCTCTTTTCTGTGTGGCCATCCCGGTGCAGCCCATCCATTCCCTGGCACACCCACACCCCAGCCTGGCTCTAAGTTACAAGAAGAGAAAGCTGCAGACCAGAGTGGGTGGTCCTGGTTCTTACCATTTAGGAGTTCTCAGACCAATGGACAAGCCCAGACCCAGACAGACAGACAGACATTCCCTCTCAGAGACTCTAGAGCGGATCCCCATGGGAACAGATGGAATTAAAAAGGCACCTGGGCAAGTAAAACGATGCAAAACTTCCTGTACAAATGAGATGAGCAAACGTTGCTGGTTCCTCTGCCTCTGTCTGTGCAGTGTTGGTCGTCGCCTTTGCGCACGGCAGCGGCAGTGATCATTGCTCTGTTCCTTCCTCTCTTTGCTTTGGCAACACTCACTGTTGTCAATGTCGGCTGACGTGCAGATGTGCTGACGTGGTAGGTGTGTGGGGGAGTCCCCTGAACCGAGCAATACAGCGTAGGAGCCCTGCCCTGAGCAGTCAGCAAGGCCCAGCTGCCTTTTAGCAGGGCTGAGCAGAACAGCCAGTGCACCGGTGGTTTGCCCTGGCACAGGCGCGGTAACAGACACACAACCAAAGCAGTGTGGGCTGGGAGAGGGGAGGGGCTACTTCTCTCAGGGTGGGGGAGGGGGACGCAGGCCCACCCACTCCACTGCTCCCCAGCCCGGGGCCCGAACAGTAGCTCCTGCCAGGAACCAGTGAGTTTTCGCCCAAGCAATCAGCTCCAGCCCCGGGCTGTGGGGCTCCCCAGCCCCAGCCAGGGACTTTGCAGCCGGCTCAGCTCCAACTGCAGGGCTGTGGGTCTCCCCACACCCCAGCCAGGTGTCAGTGCGGGCAGAATCGCGGGCAATGGACCCCCCGCTGACCCCGCACCAGCGTCCTGTTCGGATCCCCACGGGGCCTCAGACGAGGGCAAAGAAGAGACGGCAGAAGCCCGCCGACAGACAAAGGCCGCTCCGCTCCTCAGCAGGCCAATCCCACCCACCTCCGGCAGGGGGCCTAGAGACCAGTGTTGTACGAGAGGGGAGAGGCTGGGGAGAAGCTAATTCCCGGTAGGTCAGGAGCTGGCTCGCTCGTTAAAGGCAAGGGTGAGACAAGGAGAGGAAAAATAAACTATGTAATGTCTGTATTTATTAACCAAAACACAGCAACATATAAACGAACAAACACTGCAGATGAACTAAACTTGTATAACTATTCATGAACAACTAACGTATAAAAATATATGATCTAAACACTTACGCTAAATATTAACAAGAATTCCATGGAAGGAGTTTATGAGAGACTTCCCTTGTCAAACAAAACGGTAAAGAGACTTAATGAGGTTTGAAGTGAGTTTTTCTCCGAGCTAGGGAAGCTAAAGTAGTTTTTTTTTTTACCCCTATTTGCTCTGGACGGCTCGATGAGCCACCCTATTGGAAACCTTGAGGTCCAGCCTATCAAGGTTTCCTCCCAACTGAGATAATATATGACGGATTTCCCAGTGGGGATTGGAGAGAGAAAGAGGGAAGGTTAGGAGGAAAAAAAGAAATCTTAACAATAGCAGTTAACTAACAAAGCCTTAACTATGGGCTTATTTACCAATTGCTCAGCTTGGAGCAAATTAATTCAGCTCCGGGTTATGGCTCTTAATTAATCCAGTAGAACTGCAACCTAAGCCACAGCCTGTTAAGTTCCCCTACACAGCCCGAATTACTTGATGGAGTATTAGGGTTTAGAGTTAGTGTCTCGGGGCGTAGAGGGGGTTTTACGTGTGCAATCAGGTGTAAGGGTCCAGTCCCGTAGTCTAGTCGAGCGCGTTGGTCACGTCCGGTGAAGAAGAATCAAAGCGAGGAGCAGCGAGAGCGTAGGTGCTGCGAAGGTGGCAGGCTCCAGGCTTCAATTGATGTGTGCGCAGTTCTCCACCCTCAGGGAGAAGCCAGTTCGACACACACCAAATCCGCCTTTGAGCCGCTTGTCGGCGGCGAGGTCGGGGGGTGCCGCAGCGATGACAGGCTCTGGGTGCTAAGGGGCGAGAGCGCAGTACCGCACCCTCAGGGAGAGGCCAGTTCGACACACACCGAATCCGCCTTTGAGCCGCTTGTCGGCGGCGGGGTCGGGGGTGCCGCAGCGATGACAGGCTCTGGGTGCTAAGGGGCGAGAGCGCAATACCGCACCCTAAGGGAGAAGCCAGTTCGACACACACCAAATCCGCCTTTGAGCCGCTTGTCGGCGGCGGGGTCGGGGGTGCCGCAGTGATGACAGGCTCTGGGTGCTAAGGGGCGAGAGCGCAGTACCGCACCCTCAGGGAGAGGCCAGTTCGACACACACCGAATCCGCCTTTGAGCCGCTTGTCGGCGGCGGGGTCGGGGGTGCCGCAGCGATGACAGGCTCTGGGTGCTAAGGGGCGAGAGCGCAGTACCGCATCCTAAGGGTGAGGCCAGTTCGACACACACCAAATCCGCCTTTGAGCCGCTTGTTGGCAGCGGGGTCGGGGGTGCCGCAGCGATGACAGGCTCTGGGTGCTAAGGGGCGAGAGCGCAGTACCGCACCCTAAGGGTGAGGCCAGTTCGACACACACCAAATCCGCCTTTGAGCCGCTTGTCGGCGGCGAGGTCGGGGGTGCCGCAGCGATGACAGGCTCTGGGTGCTAAGGGGCGAGAGCGCAGTACCGCACCCTAAGGGTGAGGCCAGTTCGACACACACCAAATCCGCCTTTGAGCCGCTTGTCGGCGGCGGGGTCGGGGGTGCCGCAGTGATGACAGGCTCTGGGTGCTAAGGGGCGAGAGCGCAGTACCGCACCCTAAGGGTGAGGCCAGTTCGACACACACCAAATCCGCCTTTGAGCCGCTTGTCGGCGGCGGGGTCGGGGGTGCCGCAGCGATGACAGGCTCTGGGTGCTGAGGGGCGAGAGCGCAGTACCGCACCCTAAGGGTGAGGCCAGTTCGACACGCACCAAATCCGCCTTTGAGCCGCTTGTCGGCGGCGGGGTCGGGGGTGCCGCAGCGATGACAGGCTCTGGGTGCTAAGGGGCGAGAGCGCAGTACCGCACCCTAAGGGTGAGGCCAGTTCGACACACACCAAATCCGCCTTTGAGCCGCTTGTCGGCGGCGGGGTCGGGGGTGCCGCAGCGATGACAGGCTCTGGGTGCTGAGGGGCGAGAGCGCAGTACCTCACCCTAAGGGTGAGGCCAGTTCGACACGCACCAAATCCGCCTTTGAGCCGCTTGTCGGCGGCGGGGTCGGGGGTGCCGCAGCGATGACAGGCTCTGGGTGCTGAGGGGCGAGAGCGCAGTACCGCACCCTAAGGGTGAGGCCAGTTCGACACACACCAAATCCGCCTTTGAGCCGCTTGTCGGCGGCGGGGTCGGGGGTGCTGCAGCGATGACAAGCTCTGGGTGCTAAGGGGCGAGAGCGCAGTACCGCACCCTAAGGGTGAGGCCAGTTCGACACACACCAAATCCGCCTTTGAGCCGCTTGTCGGCGGCGGGGTCGGGGGTGCCGCAGCGATGACAGGCTCTGGGTGCTAAGGGGCGAGAGCGCAGTACCGCACCCTAAGGGTGAGGCCAGTTCGACACACACCAAATCCGCCTTTGAGCCGCTTGTCGGCGGCGGGGTCGGGGGTGCCGCAGCGATGACAGGCTCTGGGTGCTAAGGGGCGAGAGCGCAGTACCGCACCCTCAGGGTGAGGCCAGTTCGTCTCCCGCCCAATTTACCTCAGAGCTGCTGCCTTTGCTCTCTCAGAGTGAGTGATTCAGCGAGTGCCTCAGCAGGGCGGACCCTGCTGGGCGGATGTGGAATTGCTTCAGGGGATCTTCAAAAAGTCTTCGCCTCAGAGGCAGCTCTGCCCCAAGGGCCCCGAACGCTGTGCGGCGCTGCCTTATATTCCCTGATCTCATACATTATTCATGAGTCTATTTACATACAGACGTTCTGAAGGTCCTGCTTTCAAACAGGTCCTCCTCTCGAAGCTGCCTCACCTGTACCCAATGAGGAGCCTGGATTTCAAATCTATGATTTTTGAAACGTTTGTGAGTTCAGGTTACCGGTAAAACCAACTGACACAGAGTGACCGTTACAGAGGGCTGCTAACTGGCAGCCTATGTACCTTTTAGAGTCTACCTGCCCCGTAATGATATTAAAGGCCCAAGGCTCGTTTCCCCTGGACCACGGGGACGATGATGCCTGAGGGATGAAAAATCCCTGACACCAGGGACCCGGGGGCTGGCTCGTATGGGTGGGGAAGTCGACTCGCACAGTGAACAGTGGTAAGTGTGTCCCCCTCGTGTTAGTGAGTACTGGTAAGTGAAGCCCTTGTTAAACGAGGGGTGAGTGTTAGTGCCACTTGCTGGGTGTGTCTGACAATCAGATGCAGATATTCTCGCGCTGTGAATTTGAGCACTAGGGTGACCGGATGCGGAGCTCCAGCTGTGCCCTGGCTGGTGCGGAATGAAGAAATAATCCCTTCCCTGGCTCCGCTGGCAGTGCCCCGCCCAGCGTCATCCCACACGCCCTGAGCCTTCTTGCTGCACATGCAGCTCTCAGCCGCTGTGATCCCCAGGGCCTTTTCTGCAGCCCTCTCCCTTCGCCAGGCGGTCCCCAGCCAGTGGTGCTGGGCTGGACGAACCCCAGGGAAGTGCGGGATTCTGCACTCGCCCTTGTTCAGCCGCTTCATATTGAAAGAAGCTGAAGAGCAGCACAGAGTGAAGTGAGAGCGGTGCCACGGTCACACAGGAAGCCTGGTGCTGCGCCAGAAACTGACCTCAGCTCTCATTCAAACAGCCACCCGGGGTCACAGGGAATGAAGAGAACAGGGCAACTTCCTGCTACCCGTTCCCTGCAGTCCAAGCTTCTGGCTGGTGGGGGTTTAGGGACAGCCAGAGCAAGAGGTTGTGTCCTGGCCAGCTTGGCTCATAGCCATTGCTGCTCCTATCCTCAATGAGCTACTGAGCCCTTCTTTGAAGCCAGTTACACCTGTGGCTCTCACGCCATCCTGTGGCAGCAGACACCTAGATTGGGTGAGAGAGTATTTCACTGTTGGTTTTTGTAAGTGCTCCGGGTGTCGCAGTGCAACGACCTCCCCACTTGAGTTTCTTTGTTTCTACTCCATGCAGCTGACACACTGGTTTTCATCCACGAACGCTTCTGCAGAAAGAGATGTTAGTTTTTAAGGTCCTAGACTACAGTCTCTGGAGCTGCACATCTCAGAGAGCTAGAAGGGACCTCAGGATGTCACTGTCCAGTCCCTGCCCTCAGGGCCAAACACAATCCCTGACAGACTTTTTTTTTTTTTTTTTTTAATTATTTGCCCCAGATCCCCAAATGGCCCCTCAAGAACTGGGCTCACAACTCTGGTAAAGGAGAATGCGAGATAAAGGCAGTTGGAGCAGACACTCGTATCCTTTCACTAGACCATTTCATCAGAGTAGTGTAGAAGCCAGAATAGTTCTCCTTAATAGTGGGACCATCCCCACTGCTTACAACAAGCAACGGCTGAAAAAACTTGGCACAGCACTCACCATATTAAGGAACACAATTCAGTCTGCAGTGACCAGAGATCTAATGGCAAGATGATGAGTTTTTATGTTCTGCAATCTGTGATCAGGCCCAAGGAGTATTAGTGTTTCTTCAAAGACAAAAGAAAAGATTGCTCCCTCCCCTACTATAATGTAAGCTGCCACCACCAAAATGCTGGGCCCTGGGGCACCTGCTTCCTTTGCCACCCCTTCCCATGGGGCTGCTCCCCAGCAAAACCAGGAGAGGGATTAAAGGTGCCCTGGTCCTGGCTTGTTCTGAAAAATCACCTTTCAGCTGCTGAGCTTTTATGTCCAACGTGGGGCATTTTTGCTCTTTTCACTAAAATTCTACTTGCTAGCTGGGGGCTCCAGTGGAGGCGGTACCAGTACCCAGGGGGTGGTAGGGACTAGGAGTTTTGGGGAGCCAGGTGGGGTGGGTGTTGGGAGCAGGCTGGGCTGGAGGGTGCAGGGGGTGAGCTGTGGTCCAAGGAAATGTTGGGAGTGGGCCAGAGGGCGCAGGGGAAGCTGCAGAGTGTGACGGGATGTGCCTGGCTGCAGGGCTGTGGGCGTCCCACCACGCGGCCGGAGCTGCTTTGCAGCAGACAGCCATGGCTGCCCTGACGCACGGCAGGAGCTGCTTTGCTGTGCGCAGTTGAGGTACGCGTAGCTCTGGTGGAGGAGGTGGCAGCTCTTCCAGGCTGCAGCAGCAGTAAGTCCTTAACTTACTCGGGGGAGAGGGAGTTAGGGGTCTGTGGGCGGGGGGGGTGCTGCAGGTGGGGGGGGGGAAGCTCAGCGACAGGGGAGCGAGTGGTGGTGTGGATGATCAAGCCAGACTGACCCTCCCTGCTATTTGCTGTGTGTTATCTCTTCTTGCCCACATGGTCGTCCGTGAGCCCACAGCAGCGGCAGCGCCAGCAGCCCACAGGCACCAGGCGGGCAGTGTGGACCACCCGAATGTGATGGTGGATGTATTGACTAGGCAGCTTCTGCCCCCTTGTTCTGCAGGAGATGAGGGTCTGGGATACTTGGGTCCCTCCATTGGGCTAATCCAAATGGTGTCTGAACCACCATTTGGTCACTGGCGTCCAAGGGGCCCTGACTCCTTACGCCCCCCCCGGGGCAGACACCCCTGTGAGAACCTTCCCCACTGCCTTGTGGGCAGGATCGGGAGAGGCAAAGGCTACGGGAGCAAACTCAGCCAGCAAGTGCGGAGTGGAGCCCCTAAGGCGGGTAGCAGGGAGGATTCGTCAAACCTGATTTCCACATCTCCTTGCAGTCACCTCAGTTCCAAACGTACTGACGTCTCTTTCCTTTGCATCCGACTGGGGCGACCCAGAGGGGGACGGCGCCCTTGGGCAGCGCACTTGCTCCAAACACTAGCCCAGGCCATGCGGCGTGTTGGAGGGTGCCAGCTGGAGAGGACTCTCCATCCTTGCTGGTAGCCTGGGGGCGGGGAGTGGGGGTAGACCAAAGAGTAGCTGTAACTGATTGCGGAAGCCATCTTGTATAGACGCCATTTCACAGCCCTTACTCCCACGCGCACACAGGAGCTGGTCCTTTCCTTGACCTGTTTGGGAACGGCGGGAGGAGGAGCTCTATGGAATGCGATTATGGGCTGTTTGGAGTTGGGGCTCCAGCTCCCCGGTACCTGTTTCTCTTTGCTGATACCAGTTTCTCTTTGGAAAGTGATTTACGCTGCTCTAACTAACTGCCTCTGACACTGGGCGTTGTTTGCGTGAGGGGATAAAATACCAGAGTTCGCTGCACCAAGCAGCCTTGCTGGGCCTGGTTTTACTCGTGTCCAGTTTGGCTCATCTGTTGCCTGATTGAGTTCAGTAAAGCTGAACGTTTGCCGCCTACACAGAGACGTCTTGTGCTTCAGCAATCTGGAGGTTCCACCGAGATCCCAACGCACCACTTGCGCAGACGGGGGGGCCAGCACCCGACTTCCAAGCCTCTCAAGAGCGCTCAATAGAAGGTAAGGGGGATACCTGTTACAGAATCTCCCCGCAGGGGCTTGGGACTGGAGTGCCGGCGGCCGCCAGGGTAAGGGGGAGCTACGGGTTCCACCTTTGTGGAGCAGCTAACGTTCTGTGTCTGTCTGTCTGTGTCTATTAGGCCTGTCTTGTATGTTTCAGTTCCCAAAGGGCACACCGGTGTCTCTAGTGAGGCAGCCATGCGCTGGGCCCTCTGTGTTCGGACACTAAAAGCTGGTGTGGTGCCACGACTCTTTTTCGGCACACGGAACTGTGGGAAGTTTTGTTGCCTCCCTCTGTTTCTGGTCTGAAGTAAGACTAAGCGTTAAAGATATCCCTAAGCACGGGCAGACTTAACTCCCGCCAGGCATCCTGCTGGGCTGGAGCGGGTGCCAGGAACAACCCCCCCACCTCCCCACGAGCCAGGGGGGCTTTGGTCCAGTGCCTCACACTCTGTAACCAGGTGAGCTTCGGTTCGGTGCCTTGCAGGGAGAGATCTTGTGAGCCAGGTGAAATTCGGTTCACTGCCTTGCACCCTATGAGCCAGGAGAACTTCCATTCGGTGCCTCACAGGGAGAAAATCAATGCTGGGGATAGGTCAGACTCCAGGAATGCCGGTACCCTCTAAAGGCCGTCCAGCTGTTTTTATGTACACTCACTATGGGGAAATTACTTGCAAGTTTCTAGAAAAAAGGAATTTTTATACCCGGGACAATCCCAAACTGCAGTTCCCTCTATTAGGTACCACTGATAGGGATAAAATTCCCCATTTAGGAGGCGCTCTTGAGGGTGATGGAGTGAAAACTCCCGATCAACAATGTTATCTGCCTCATCATCATGGTATGAAGAAACTTGTAAAAAGCAGAACGAGTCTCGTTTAAGAAGTTTAAAAGATTCCCGGGAGAAACTTCAGTCAAAAATCAGACAGCTTGAAGGTACAGATGTACAACACAAAACAGCACACACACATCCGAGTGCGCCATTTATGGGGCAATTGTATCCTTGCCTTCCAAGCCCTAACTCCCAGGACAATATGATGACATCCTGTGTTCTGCCTGGAATCCTCTACCTTGTCCAAACCCAGGTCCCCAGGCCCAGGAGGATCAAAGGGATTCAGGAGCCTCTGTAGAGAGGGAAGAAAAGGGACCCAGGGTGCACCTCATGACCTACCAGCCAGCCGCTGCAGCTACTATTGTCCTCAAGACACCACCTTCAAAGGGACAACCATTAGCAAGATGCATGGGGGGAAACACATAATAGCCCAACCACTCAAATTTTTCCTTTACGAGAAGTCCCAAACCCCCAAGGAGGGCGCATGCAGGTTTACCAACCCTGGACTAGAACTGAATTACGTGCTATGGCTAAAGACTTTCCCCCAGCAGAAGACGACCCAGTGAAGTTTCAATCAGGACTAGTGCTAGTGATCCGCTCTTATGACCCAAATTGGCAGGACCTCGATCAGCTTTTAAGGGTGATCTTGCCTGATAAGCATAAAAAGCTCATAAGGAAAGCAGAGGGGCCAGCTGAGCCCATCCAAGGAGTGCCAGGGGCAGGAACTCATGATACTGAGCTTACACAAGCTGGAAACAGGCTGCTTGACAGTGTCCTTACAGTTTTTCCCAAGCGACCAGATTGGGTTAAAATTAATCTCTGCGAGCAGGAAGATAAGGGAACACCAGGTGCCTATTTGGAAAGGCTGACAAAGGTATCTGAGAGTCACTCTGGCAATGACAATCCGGCTGCGACTGCTCAACAGGCGCTGGGTGCCGCCTTTGTGAATGGATTAAACCCAGCTGTACAGAGACAGCTGAAAGGAATGACTGGGGGCTGGGAAACTAAACCTTTAGCAGACCTCTTAACAGTGGCAAACCATTGCAGCCAGCGCTTAAAGGCTAAACAGGTTAAAGAACCTCAATGTACGGGATTACAACCAATGCCCTCTGAATTAGGCAGGGGTCGGGGCCGCTCGACAGAGCGACCTCCACAGGGCACCTATGGGACAGCAAGATTGACCCCACCTTGGTTTGCAGCTACAGCTGGCCGAGGCAGCCCAGTTACACCAGTGGGTACAACTGTTTGCCACTATTGCAAACAGCCTGGACACTGGGAAAGTCAGCGCCCACGTCACCCCAGGCCGACAGTCCCTGCAGTTCACAGCGCTGCACAGGCTCAGTTTAACTTAGTGGACTTTGAGAGCGAATAGGGGAGCCTGGAGGAGGATTGCAGCTTCTCTCTCTCATCTCCCCGTATTCCCCTGAACCCAGCTGGCGCTCTGACCTGCCAGGCTGCTGGACAAAACACCCAGGTTTTAGTAGACACGGGGGCCCGCAGGTCCAGCCTCCAAGTGTCGTCTTTCCCTGTTCCCCTTTCTGGCCAGGCGGTTAACGCCGTCGGCATTTCTGATCAAGTCGTACCTCACCCTGTCTCTGAACCCGTCTCCCCTGTACTGGGCCCGTTTCAGAGCAGGGCTCTTTCCTTCTCCGTCCTGCTCCCCCGGAAATCTATTCGGAAGGGATCTCCGGTGCGGGTCGCGCTGCACCATTTTCTGTGCTCCAGATGGGGTTTATCACGAAGTTCCTGCACAGCCAGGAGAGGAGGTGGAAGACCCCCTGCGGGATCCCACCGCCTCCCTCGTGCCTTCTATTCCCCAGCCAGATGCTGATCTTTTGGCCCAGGCACCCAACTGCTTGTGGGCCACCGCCCCAAACGAGGTGGGCAGAATATCAGCAGATCCCCTGTACATTTCGGTTAACCCTACCGAGCCCTTGCCCCCTGTTCCTCAGTACCCGCTGAATCCTGCGGCTGGGGCAGGGATTCAACCTGTCATTTCTGACCTCCTGGCCCAGGGGATTCTCACCCCCTGCTCAAGTCCTTGCAACACCCCCATACTGCCCTTAAAGAAACCGGGGAGGGACACCTGCCTTTGAGCGATCAGCTCCCTTGTTATCTCTCAATTGCCTATTACTCCCGACCCAGCCACAATTCTTTCCCCTAGTCCACCAGATTCCACCCACCTGACTGTGTTGCCCTCTCCTCTGCCTTCTCCAGTGTTCCGCTCCATCCCGACTGCCAATGCCTGGCAGCTTTTACTTATAAAGGGCAGCGATACTGCTGGACTCTTCTGCCACAAGGGTTGAGCGATTCTCCCACCTATTTTTCACAGATCCTGCAGAGGGACCTTGCTGAGATCACTTTCCCCTCTGGCTCTACTCTCATTCAGTGTGGAGATGATTTGCTTCTGTGCAGCCCGTCCCTCGAGGCAGGCAGAGCAGACTCGCTTCCACTTCTCGTTGCCCCAGCCAAAAAATGGCACAAGGTGTCCAAACGAAAACTTCAACTGTGTCAGCCAAAAGTCAGGTATTTGGGGCAGGATCTCTCAGCAGGCAGCCGTCAGCTCTCTGATGACAGAATCCAGGCGACCCTTTCTGCCCCTAGACCTACTACCCCTTTGCAAATCCCTTCTTTCTTAGGCATGGCTGCTATTGTAGGCAATGGATGCCTCACTTTTCTCAACTCACCAAACCGCTCAAGGAGCTTACTCGAAATGCCACCCCACTCCCATTCCTTGGGGCCCCCAGCAAGGCACTGCTTTCGCCTCCTTGAAACAAGCATTAGCGTCTGCTCCTGCTTTGGGTTTACCTGACTATTCCCGGCCTTTCACTTTGTTCTGTCATGCAAAGGAAGGATGTGCTGTGGGTGTGCTGGTTCAGAGCCATGGTGAGAAATGCCGCCCTCTTGCTGATCACGGTACCTATCTTGATTCTGTGGCTGCTTCTTTTTCTCCTCGCCTTTGTGCAGTTGCAGCTGCAGCACGAAGTTTAGAGCCAGCAGAGCCTTTGGTTTTACAATGTCCCTTAACGTTGGCTGTTCCTCACTCAGTGTCTGCGTTGCTCCTGAAAGGAAAAACTCAGCACCGTTCCAATGCTCGTCCTGTTAAATATGAACGGCTCCTTTTTGCCTCTCCTAACGTTTCAGAGGTTCATTGTGCTTCTTTAAATCCCCCTACATGGCTCCCCGCACCCCTCGAGGGGGAGCCGCGTGATTGCTTGAAAGTTGTTCAGGCTGTCACGTCTCCTCCACCTGATCTCTCTGGAACCCCCTGGGACAATCCTGACTTTATACTGTATACAGATGGTTCTTGCGTTTATAATCCTTCTGGTACCTCAGTAGCAGGCTCTGCACTTTGTACTGTTTATGATGTTGTGGACTCTGCTCCTCTGCCTTCTGTCTCCTCTGCACAGGTGGCAGAGCTCGTAGCTCTCCCTCGCGCCTGTCGTATCGCAGCAGGGGTTTCTGCCGCTGTCTGTACTGACTCCCGGTGCGCTTTTGGCGGACTTCATGATTTGGGCAGGCGATGGAAACAGCGAGGTTTTCTCACCTCCTCTGGACACGCTGTAAAGAAAGGCCCTTATGTTGCTGCTCTCCTAGATGCTGTACTTTTACTGTCTGCTCTGGCTGTTGTTAAGTGCACAGCTCATTCTGCTTCCTCTGATGAAGCTGCAATAGGGAATGATACGGCCACTCGGGCTGCCAAGGCAGCTGCCCTATGTCCTCCTCGGGCTGAAGCATTGTACCCCTCCCTTCCGATGCCATCTCCCGCGCCCTCCCTGTCGGAACCGGCCCTCCTGCAAGACCAAGCCCCTGAATCGGGAAAGCGGGAGTGGAGATTGCCAGGGTGCACCTTGCACCCAGACCACTTGTGGCGCAGCTTTGACGGCCGCATTGTTGCCCCAGTGGTCCTGTTACCTCACCTGGCTTCCGTGCTCCATGGGCTCTTGCACCTTAACAAAGGGGGGATGGTAGCAACTCTAACACAAAACTGGTTTGCTCCCAAATTCTCCCAAGTAGCCCAAGAGTACGGTCTGGCTTTCCCTGTCGGCCAAGCCCTCAACGTGGGCAAACCTGTACAGACAGTTCCAGCAACCAGACCCCTGCCTTTGGGGCCGTTCCTGAATTTGCAGATGGACTTCGTTCAATTGCCTCAACGTAAATCCTTTGAATATGTGCTGGTTATTGTTTGTTTGTTCTCAGGGTGGGTAGAAGCCGATCCACGCAGGAAAGCTGATGCCATCACAGTGGCTAAAAATCTTCTAAATCACCTCATCCCATTCTGGCGAATACCCCTTGTGATCTCCCGTGATGGCGGTACTCACTTCACTGGGCAAGTCATTCAGAACGTGGCAAAGTACCGCTCCATCCGACAGGCGCTACCCTGTCTGCCACACCCAGAGAGCGCGGGAGCAGTGGAAAGACGAAATGGGATTGTAAAGAATCAACTCACCAAAATACGTGAGGACTCTGGTTTAACTTGGGTAGAAGCTTCTCCCGATTGCCCTAATGAATACGAGAGCCGCTCCTAACCGAAAACCTGGGCTGAGTCCAAATGAGATGGTGTGTGGTCGGCCTATGAGACAGCTGAGCAGCCCAGAGATTGACCAGGCTGACATTACACTTGTCAAAGGAAGCACAGTTAGGTAGTGTCAGGAACTGATGAGGTGTGTGCAGTCCTGTCATTCACAGGTCAAGGACGCTTTCCTGGAGGCCCCGACTGAGCCGTGCCATAAACTGCAACCAGGAGATTGGGTCTGTGTCAAGGTCCACCAGCGTAAGACGGCCCTGGAACCCAGGTGGAAGGGCCCCTACCAAGTCCTTTTGACCACCCATACCGCTGTGAAGTGCAAGGTACTGCCCACCTGGATCCACACCTCCCACTGCAAACCAGTTCCAGCTCCTGCAGAGGTTAGTCCTGAAGAGGAGCCCCACAGACCTGGTACCAGCCATCCAGGTCCAGAAGCAGACGAGGATCAGCGCAGGCCTGGTACCAGCAATCCAGGCCCAGAAGCAGACAAACCTGAGGGACCAAGACTACGGTATCAAGGACGACCCAGGAAACCTGCCACAGACAGGTGAAGAAAGCTACCAAGTCCTGAAGAACAGCCAGATGGGGCTGGCCAAACAAATCCTGCTGAACTTATGTTTAGTTTTGTTTTTAATACCTAGTAGCTATAGCCGATGTGGCTTAAATATGGTTCATTAAAAGCATAAACCAAGTTTCCCTAGAATTTAATACGTCAGATTGTTGAATATGTTCTCATAGTTCTGTACATTCAGAAGGAGGGGTCCCAATGATTCCAGCCCTACTAAATAACACTCAGATGAATGGCACATGGTTTGATGAATTGGGTCAGAATGGCACACGGTATGATAAAGAGTTTAATGGCCTAGGGCATGTCTACCTGGCCATAACCTCAGTTGGAGAATACTGCTGGACATGCAGTGGCACAGGAGCCCACAGAATCATGGAGCTGGAAGGGACCTCAGGAGGTGATCTAGTCCAGCCCCCTCTTTCAAGCAAGATCAACCCCCACTAAGTCATCCCAGCCAGGACCTTGTCCAGCCAGGACTTAAAAACCTCAAGGGATGGGGAATCCACCACCTCTCTAGGCAACGCATTCCAGTGCTTCACCACCCGCCTGGTGAAGTAGTTTTTCCTAATATCTAACCTACACCTCTCCCTCTTCAACTTCAGACCATTACTCCTTGTTCTGCCATCTGACACCACTGAGAACAGTTTCTCACCCTCCTCTTTAGAGCTCCCCTTCAGGAAGTTGAAGGCTGCTATTAAATCACTTCTAAGTCTTCTCTACTGTAAACTGAACAAGCCCAAATCCCTCAGTCTCTCCTCATAGGTCTTGTGCTCCAGCCTCTTAATCATTTTTGTTGCCCTTCGCTGAACCTGCTCCAGCAAATCCACATCCTTTTTATACTGGGGGGCCCAAAACTGGACACAATATTCCAGATGTGGCCTCACCAGTGCCGAATAAAGAGGAATAATTCTCTAAATCTGAGAGTGGGGAAAAGCAAGTGTGAGATAAGCATTGTCCAAAATGGGGTTTGGTGTTAAATTAACACCTGGGAAAAAAATAAAGGCATCTTTGGGTACTACAAGCAGTGGATGATGAAACCCCAATGCGATAAAGCCTTAACAGCTCAGGTCAGCCATTATTTCAAATGTGGCTGAAGAGCATATAAACTCTGTCTATACACTGGAGTGGAACCTGCTATACTGGGGCAGCCTTCCCAGCCATTTGGGTAGCAGACCATCTTCCCGGTGGAAGGGTCTGAAACTACCGAGAGATAACAAGGGAAACGTACTGCGGAATCACGACCCCAGGTTTGGGTGTGGCCTTTGTGCTGAAGGAAATCTGGAGGAAGCTTTCGAGAAAGTAGCCAATGCTACAATCAAAGCCCTCCCAGCCATCGATAAGCAATGAGGAGAAGTTAGGCAAATGTTCCTCCAAAACCGAATGGCCCAAGATTACATCCTAAGGAGTAAGGGCGGGGTTTGTGCCGTGGTGGGAAAGGAATGCTGTGTGTATATTACAGACACTGGCAATAAAGTAGAGGAAGATGCCTCAGAAATTGAAAAGGCTGTGATGAGCCTGAAGCAGGAGGAAAGTTGGACCCTCGGGTTGATTGGGAAGTTGGACTGGACATCTGGGAACTTAATTTTGCAAGGAATAGCATGAGTATTAGCAATAATCCTTTGTGCTTATTTTTGTTTCTTGCAAATCAAATGCTGTATTTCCTGTGCTCTAAAAGGAGCCAAACAGGCTCTTACCAGCAGGGAAGTGGAGCTAATGATTTTAAGGCATGATGAGCAAAGGAAAGAACAAGAGGTGTATGTAAATACTTTAATGAACATGTATCTATGAAATGGTTTCTGAGTTAGCCTTTTTAAGGCTAAAAGAGGGGAGTTGTGGAAACCATCTTGTACAGAAGCCATTTCACATCCCTTACTTCTGCATGCACAGAAGAGCCTGTACTTTCCTTGACCTGTTTGGGAATGGCGGGAGGCTCTATGGAATGCGTTAACGGACTGTTTAGAGTCAAGACTCCAGCTCCCTGGTACCTGTTTCTCTTTGCTGATAACACTTTCTCTTGGAGAAGTGATTTAAATTGCCTCTGACACTGGGCTTTCGTGTGAGGGTATAAAATACAAGCGTGAGCTGCATCAAGCAGCCTTGCTGGACTTGGTTTTACTAGTATCCAGTTTGGCTCATCTGTTGCCTTACTGAATTCAATAAAGCTGAATGTGAGCCACCTAAACACAGAAAAGTCTTGTACTTCAACAGGCTCCTCAAGGAAGTCATTTTGAGGCACTTGGAGGAGGGGAGAGTGATCAGAAATAGTCAGCATGGATTCATAAAGGGCAAGTCATGCCTGACCAACCTGATTAGTTTCTAAGATGAGAAAACTGGCTCTGTGGATAGGGGAAAATCAATGGATGTGATTTATCTTGATTTTAGCAAAGCTTTTGATATGGGCTTCCGCAATATTCTTGTCATCAAATTAAGGAATGTGGATTGGATAAATGGATGGTAAGATGGATAGAAAGCTGACCAGAAGGTCGGGTCCAGTGGGTAGTGATCAACAGCTTGATGTCAGGATGGCGGTCGGTTTCAAGTGGAGTTCCCCAAGGTTCGGTTCTGGGTCTGTTCTGTTCAACATATTTATCAATAACCTGGATGAGGGGCTGGACTGCACCCTCAGCAAATTTGCGGATGACACTAAGCGAGGGGGAGAGGTAGATAGGCTGGAGGGTAGGGACAGGGTCCACAGTGACTTAGATAAACTGGAAGACTGGGCCACAAGAAATCTGATGAGGTTCAATAAGGACAAGTGCAGAGTCCTTCACTTGGACTGGAAGAATCCCAAGCATTATTACAGGCTGGGGTCAGACTGGCTTAGTAGTAGCTCTGCAGAAAAGGACCTGGGAGCTGTCGTGGATGAGAAGCTGGACATGAGTCAACACTGTGCTGCTGTAGCCAAGAAGGCGAATGGCATCAAGAGGAGCGTTGCCAGTAGATCCAGAGAAGTGATTATTCCTCTTTATTTGGCTTTGGTGAGGCCACATCTGGAGTACTGTGTCCTGTTCTGGGCCCCAAAATAAAGGAAGGACATGGACACACTGGAGAGGGTCCAGCAAAGGTTGACCAAAATAATTCGGGGGCTGGAGCATATGACCTATGAAGAAAGGTTGAGGCAGTTGGGTCTGTTTAGTCTGCAGAAGAGAAGACTGAGGGGGGACTTGATAACAGCCTTCAACTTACTGAAGGGAGGTTGCAAAGAGGCTGGAGAAAGGCTGTTCCCCATGGTCACCGATGGCAGAACACGGATCAATGGTCTTAAGTTGCGGTTGGGAAGGTCCAGGTTGAACATTAGGAAAAACTTTTTCACTAGGAGGGTGGTGAAGCATTGGAATCGTCTACGCAGGGAAGTAGTGGAGTCTCCATCCCGGAGGTGTTTGAGTCTCGCCTCAACAGAGCACTGGCAGGGCTGATCTGATGGGTTTGGTCCTGCCTTGGGCAGGGGGTGGACTTGATGTCTTTTTAGGTCTCTTCCAGCTCTATTGTTCTATGATTCTATGATCACATAGAAAACAGACAACCACCACACAAGAAAGGGGTTGGCTGGGGATGCACCCTCAGCCCCACCGAGGACTGTCCCAGCCGTGAGCATCCCACCTCCAGATGCCCTTGGGGACAGCTGCAGCTCCCTCCCCTCTAAGTTTGTACAGGGACATGGTTGGCTGTTCCCCTCCACCAGGGAGTGAGGAGAAAGTGCACATTTGCTGCATTCCTCTCTGGCTGGGCAGTACAGCGGACCGGTGACGCTGGCACTGCCCCAGGTGGGGGACATACACCGGTCCCCTGGGTGTACCTGCTGGAGCTGCAGCAGCCAAGTAGATATGGATCTCATTTGGGCCCAAAGCTGCTGCGGTGACAGTGGGCTAGGACAATGGTCTCTCTCCAGAGTCCCCATGCACTGACCCCCTCCTCTCCAGACACACCTAGAGCAACAACTCAAGTGAAGCATTTTCAATTTATTTAATTAAAAAAAAGACAACAAAAATTCATCAAGTTGAGGTTCTGAACAAACTCCAGCGTGTCCAGTTTTTATAAAGGAGCAGAGGTTAATGTAGGAAGGAGTAGACTTTATTTTAGTTCCTTGAATGGCTCCATAACACCACACCCTTGAGGAATGAGAAGCAGTATGTTAGTTAATGTGGTTCTCACTGACTTTTTTTGCCCAGTGGCCCAGCTTCAAAAATAGTGACAAAGAGAGTTACCGGATTTCTCTCCTGTGTGAATTCTCTGATGATCAATAATGTCCAAGCAGCCACTGAAGGTTACCCATGTGAGTGCAGTCATTGGGTTTCTCTCTTCTGTGAGCTCTCTGATGATTGACAAGGCGCGAGTGTTCCCGAAACTTGTCCCACACACAGAACAGCTGAAAGGTTCCTCTCTGCTCTGGGTTCTCTGATCTGTAAGATTTGAGAGCTGACAAAAGCTTTTCCCACAGTCAGATCAGCTGAAAGGTTTCCCTCCAGTGTGGGTTCTCTGATGACGAATAAGATTTGAGAGCTGACAAAAGCTTTTCCCACAGTTGGAGCAGGTGAAGGATTTCTGTCCTGTGTGGGTTCTCCTATGTTTAACAAGGTTTGACCTCTGTGTGAACCTTTTCCCACAGTCACAGCAGCTATAAGGTCTCTCTCCTGTGTGGATTCTGCAATGACTTTTTAGACTTGAGGAGCATGAGAAGCTTCTCCCACAGTCAGAGCAGTGGAAGGGTTTCTCTCCAGTGTGGGTTCTCTGATGATATATAAGATCTGAGCGCCGACGAAAGCTTTTCCCACAAACAGAGCAGTTGAAGGGTTTCTCTCCTGTGTGGATTCTGTGATGAGCAACAAGGTTTGACTTCTCACCAAAGCTTTCCCCACACTCAGAGCAGATGAAGGGTTTCTCTCCTGTGTGGCTTCTCCTATGATTAACAAGGTTTGACCTATTTCTGAACCTTTTGCCACAGTCAGGGCAGTTATAAGGTCTCTCCTCTGTGTGGATTCTGCAGTGACTTTTAAGGCTTGAGTGCCACAAGAAGCTTTTGCCACAGTCAGAGCAGCAGAAGGGTTTGTCCCCCGTGTGGGTTTTCTGATGCTGAACAAGATATGAGTGTTGACTGAAACTTTTCCCGCAATCAGAGCAGAGAAAGGGTTTTCCCCGGGTGTGGATTCTCAGATGTTGATCAAGGCCAGAAACATCACTGAAGCATCTTCCGCACTCAGAGCAGTTGAAGGGTTTCTCCTCTCTGTGGATACTCTGATGTCTGACCAGGTTTGCACTCCTGTTGAAGCTTTTCCCACAGGCAGTGCAGTGATAGGGTTTCTCTCGTCTGTGAATCATCTGATGAGTGTGAAGGTTTGAGTGTTGCCGAAAGCTTTTCCCACAGTCAGAGCAGTGGAAGGGTTTCTCTCCTGTGTGGGTCCTCTGATGAGCAATAAGAGCTGAGCGCCAACAAAAGCTTTTCCCACAGTCAGAGCAGCTGAAGGGTCTCTCTCCTGTGTGGATTCTCTGATGAGCAACAAGGCTTGGCCTCCGACGAAAGCTTTTCCCACACTCAGAGCAGTTGAAGGGTTTCTCTCCTGTGTGAATTCTCCTATGATTAACAAGGTGTGACCTGTGTCTGAACCTTTTCCCACAGTCAGAGCAGTTATAAGGTCTCTCTCCTGTGTGGGTGATGCAATGACTTTTAAGACTTGAGGACCATGAGAAGCTTTTCCCACAGTCAGAGCAGTGGAAGGGTTTCTCTCCAGTGTGGGTTCTCTGATGATTAATAAGACCTGAGTGCAGCTGGAAGCTTCTCCCACAGTCAGGGCAGATATTGGGCTTCTCTCCTGTGTGGATGTTACAATCACTGTTAAGACTGAAGCTTTTCCCACAGGTTTTCTGTTGTTCGCTCTCTTTAGTGTTTCTCACACCTCTGCTTCCATGGCTGGAGTTATCCTGCCCCTCCCCTGCATGGTTTCCCTGCTGCCTTTCTGGGCTACGCTGACTCTCACAGGTCTCTCTGTGCTCAGGACTCTGAGAAACACGACCTTCAGAGCTTCCCAGGAACATCCCACAGGAGGCCACTTGCTCTGGTTCTTCCAGCTGAAGATTCTCCTCGTCATTCTTGAGCAGCATCACCTCACCTGCTGGGACACAGAGAGAACCAGACAGTGTCACTCTGTGCACTGAGCTGAAAGAAAAACTCAGAAAGGGAACAGAAAAGGGGGAACGCAGCCAACAGCTGATGGAAAGATTGAAATAACGTGAACTGAGCTGCTCCTCCGTCCTCACAACCCTTCCCCAGAGGAGGGACCCCAGCCCTGCTCCCACCCTCTGGCTGGAGCTGATGACAGGCTGAAGGGTCAGACAGTCTGGATGAAAAAGCCCAAGTGACATCTCGGAGAACATGGAAATCGGTTTCTGAGTCACTTTAGCTCACTGCTCACCTGTGTGTGGGGCACTGATGATCTCCCCTTTCTCAGCGCCCTGGAGATCTGGGACCCACAGCGCCTCCCCTCGCTCCACCCAGGAGATCACATCAGCTTTGGGAAATCCTGCTGCACTCACAAGGGTACAACTCAGCCTCCCTTCTTGACCTGCTCCATCTCCCACATCCCAGGGCAGGACAGGGCCACTCAACTCAAACAAGACACTCGATTTGGGTTTGTTTTTGTGGATAAAACTAACACAGCTATGCCCAATGCCTGGCACCAGGCAGGCCCCGAATTTAGCCACGTGGAGCGGGAATCCATCAAACCCATGAGAGAACCTGCACAGATACAGACACCATCTTCCTCGCCAAGTGCAAATGGATGGACGTCCCACCGAACGGACTGAAGGTGAAACACTCACTGCAACCGACACACTGCAGGGACTGTGTCGAGAGATTGGTCACACACTCCTACAGACCTGAGGAACCACCTGTTCAGCTTCCTGTGCAGCGAACAGGGAAACATCACAAGGAGCTCTCAACTCTGGAGACTCTCCTAAAAAAACAACCTTCCACAAAAACGCGCAGGTGGCTGGACTTTACTGAAAGGAGACAGGAGAGTTACAGCCCACACTGCTCTTCTCTGCAGGACTGTAAACTCTCTAACCTCCTACTTGCCGCATGGGGCCACAGTAGTGGTGCCTTTAACTCACCCAGCAACATTGTCAATCTATCCAACCACACACTCAGCCTGGCAGAGGAGTCTGTGCTATCTAAGAGATTCTCTTTGTGCCCCACCAGCCCCACAACATGACACAGTTCTGTGGGGATCTGGAACCCTGCCCCAGTTTTGCCAGGAATACTTTCAACAAGACTCTGAACAGCCCTACAGGCACCATCACACCTCGAGTACAAGAAGAATTCTGCATGGAATCCTTCCTGGCAATCAAAACGACAGACTGGACGTATACATAGAGCGCTTCCGCTTCTGTGCACAGGCAGAAATTGTGGCAAAGTGACATCGCTTGTCCCATGACCTCAGCCGTGCGGAATGCAATGTCACCCACAGCCTCAGAAACAGCTCTGGCGTTGTCATCCAAGAGGCTGACAAAGGAGCTGCTGTTGTCATCATGAATAGGTCAGACCATGAAAAGGAGACTCCCAGGCAGCTCTCCAATACCACCTTCTACAGGCTACTGTCCTCTGCTCCCCCTGAGCAGCACACACAGAAACTGCACCGTCTGCTCAAGACACTCCTGACAAAAGCGCAGGAACAGATCTGCACAGACACACCCCAGAGCCCCAAGATCCATAAAATCTCGACATTCTGGAGGCACCATCAGCTCAGGCATTGGCACTCTCATTGCAGCCTTGTCCAGCTGTGGGGACTCTACTCAGACCTTATTGTACCAGCACTCCTAGCTATCTTTGAAACACCACCGACTTCCTCAGGAAACTGCTGTGCACTGGTGATCTTCCTGAAAACACCATCCTGGCCACCATGGATGTCGAGGTCCCTTTCACAAAAATACCCACGTGAAGATGGACTTCAAGCCGTTTGGAACAGTATCCCTGATGATGCCACGGCACAAGTGGTGGTGGAGCTTTGTGACTTTGTCCTCACCCACAAGTACTTCAGATTTGAGGACAATTTATACCTTCAAAATAGTGGCACTGCAATGGGCACCTGCCTGGCCCCACACTGTGCCAACATGTTTATGGCTGACCTGGAACAACGTCCTCAGCTCTCGACCCCTGGCGCCCCTCCTCTACTTGAGCCACATTCATGACATCATCATCGTCTGGACCCATAAGAAAGAGGCTCTTGAAGAGTTCACTGTGATTTTGACAGTTTCCAAACCACCCAGAACCTCAGCCTGGAACCGTCCACACAAGAGATCCACTTCCTGGACACTACTGTGAACATAAGTGATGGTCAGATTAACACAACCCTACACCAGAAACCCCAGGACCGCTATGCTACCTCCATGCCTCCAGCTTCCATCCAGGGCACACCACACGATCCACTGTTTACAGCCAAGCACTAAAGGTACAACCACGTTTGCTCCAATACCTCAGACAGAGACAAACACCTTCAAGACCTTTACCAAGCTCTCCTGAAACTACAATACCCCCCTTAGGGAGTGAAGAAACAGACGGACCGAGCCAGACGTGTACCCAGAAGCCACCTGCTACAAGACAGGCCCAGCAAAGAAAACAACAGAACACCAGTGTCCATGAGCTGCAGCCCCCAACTAAAGCCACTCCAGTGCAACATCCATGACCTACAACCCATCCTGGACAATGATCCCTCACTCTCAAAGACCTTGGGAGGCAGGGCTGTTCTTGTCTGCAGCCACCCTGCCAACCTTAAACAAATTCTCACCAGCAAGTATAGACCACAACACTGTAAATCACAAACCAAACCTTTCGACAAACCTCAGCGCCAACTCTACCCACCAATGACACCACCACACCTGCTAAACCGGGGTTGTGAGTTCAATCCTTGACGAGGCTATTTAGCAATTGGGGAAGTAGATGCCACAGACAGTGCTTGGTCCTGCCAAGAGGGCAGGGGACTGGACTTAGATAACCTCTCGAGGTCCCTTCCAGTTCTAGGAGACGCGTAACTCCACTTATATTTTAATTTTATTTGAACCAGCGGGGCTTATTCACCTGCACATCTAAACTGGACAGTCTCTACGTAAACGAATAAATGGATGCAAATAAGATATCAGGAATGGTAATATACAAAACCTCCCGGGACGCTCAGGAGCAGATTTAAAAGTAGCCATCCTGCAACGCAAAAATGTCAAAAGCAGACCTCAAAGAGCAACTGCAGAGCTGCAGTTCACTTGCAAATGTGACACCATCCATTTAAGACTGAACAAAGACCAGGACCAGCTGGCCAAGTTGAAAAGGAGTTTCTCTACTCTGGCTGTTCACATCGCCACAACCTCCATGACTGAATTGCTCTCACTGACTCCGGCCTTCTTCTTGAGTGGGACTCCCTCCTTTTCTTGTGCCTGTATATTTTTACTGACCTCTGGAATTTCCATGTGGTGCATGTGGTGAATTGGGCCTTTGCCCACAAAAGCTGATGCCCCAGAAAATCCGTTAGTCTATAAGGTGACACAGGACTTCTCTGTGTTTTTGCTCGACTCAAAACGCGAGCTCTGTGAGGGCTGGTAGGGCCGAAACCGAGGCCCCAGGCAGGGCTCAGACTGCAGCTGCCACATGGCAGGTCACTAGAACTTGGAGAGAAAGGCTCTGGCAGAGCTCTGGCTCCACAAGGGCTCTGTCCTCAAAGCTCCTGGCTGGGGCCTGGTTCCTCTGGCTCTTTGGCTCTGATGCGCTACTTGAATCAGCAGGAGGCAGAGGAAGTTGTCTGAGCAGTGAGGTGAGTCCTGGGCTGGCTGCTTCAGATCCTGCCCAGGCTCCTGCTCTGCGACCCCTGCCTGCCTGTTGCTGGGTGGGCCCTACCAGCGACCCACAAGAGCTGCTGCTCCTGCAGCCGGCCATGGCGGTGTTTGGCTGTGCTGCTCTCTGTGGGATGTGGCTGTTGTTGCAGCTGAGCCCCCGCTCAACTGCCTCAGTTCTACTCTGCCAGCAGCAGCTTCTCTGCGTGATTTGACACTTTCCTCCTGCAGCACAGGCTTGCTGCTGACTCACTTTCCAGCTGCACATGGTGCTGTTTCCCTTGGTGCAGGAAGGCAACTGGCAGAAGTGCGGCTGGAGGGGTTAGTTACAGCCCCTGTCTCTGCCTCTCCTGCAAACTCCTGCTGAGATTCGAGCTGAGCTTTTGCCTTCACAACGTGACTACTCACGGCCTAGGTTTAGCCCCACTCGGTGTCACATGACCTAACTGGGCACCTCCCAACCATCTTCAAAACCCCCCCAATATCGATGAAGGCCGAGGACGCTGGATGAGGTGTGTTATGAGACCTACGGGGAGTGACACTGAATCCCAACTCAGGCACATGTTACTCATAACTGGTTTGTCCTGTGTCTGGTTCCCACCAGTGACTCCCAAGAAAGCAATCTACTGTGCATGGGAGAGCTGGTGCGCCCGTCTGGGAGTTTGTGTTTCATTATTCAAGAACTCGCCCTAAATGGTAAAAGCCAGCAGGGGTGCAGCAAACTGGCCCCAGGGGTACCCTGCAGGGACTCAGAGCAGCCGGAACCAGCCCTACAGCTCTGGTACCCGCCGCTCCTGCCAGCGCCCCTCCACTCACACCTCCAGACAAGGCAGATGCTGGGAAGCACATGGAGACCTGGGCTGTGGGAAGAGCAGCATCACTGCCATGTCCCTGAACCTGCTTCCCCTGGGAGGGGCTGTGGAGGGAACAGTCTCTCACAGGGGACCCAGTGATTCCTGGGGCTCACACTCCTGACATTGGGAACAGGGAGGGACCCTGAACCAAAGCCAACCCAGCTGCTGCGAAGCCCACACAGCCTGTGACACCCCCAGGGACAGGACTCCTCACCCAGCCAGCGCACGGTCTGGTAATTCTCCTGCATCACCTCCCTGTAGAGGGCTCTCTGCCCCGGGGCCAGCAGCCCCCATTCCTCCTCCGAGAAACACACAGCCACCTCCTCCAAGGTCACCTTCTCCGCCACCACCATGTCCTCGCTCTGTCTCTGCAGGGCCGGGGCTGCTCTGGAGCCAGACATGGGGGCTCTGCACCTGGTAGGGGAAAAGCGCAATGGAGACACTTCAGACGGGGCTGGAAGCCGCTCCGCATCCCCCAGCTCCCCACACTCGCTCCCTGGGGCACACGTGCTGCACACGCACATTTGGGGAAACACTCGAGTCTCACAGAACCACCTCACACAAGTCAGATCCCAAATCCGTCCTCGTTTCTCTCCGGACCTGGCCTGAGCCCCAGCACTGCTGCGCACTGGAGTGTGTCCCACGGACACGTCACGTGGTTAGTGACACACCAGGGGGACAAGCCCGGAGGAAGGGAGCAGCTGAAGGGACAATGAGGATCACTGAACTGCACCGCGGGGGAGCACCGGCACCGTGCGACGAGCGCCCGGCCCCACTGGGGAACCGGGAGGGGGGGGGACACAACCCCACCCAGAGCTCTCGGATCCCCTGCGGGGGGGGGGTGCAATGGACTCAGGACCCCAAATCACTGAGGGGGACAAGGGAGAAGGAAACCAGGGGGGTGCAGAGGCCCTGGGGCGAAAACAAGGGAGCTGGGGGAGAACCGAGCACAGAGCCCCCAGCACCCACTGGTCCCTGCGGGGTGCAGAGCCCGCGGGCGCCGCCCAGAGACTCCGCCTGGAGGGGCGAGTGGAGCCAAGAGCGAAAACCGGCCCCGAGTCACAGCCCCCCCGGCCGCCCCCGCCCCCATCCCCTCCCCGGGCGCCCCGGAGCCGGGCGGGGGCGAGTGCGGGGCGCTGGGGCGGCGCCTCTTTGCTCCCCGCGGGGCCCAGCGCCGCGAGCCGCCGCAGCAGGAGGCGAACCAGGCGCCGCTGCCGGAGAACGGGGCGGCCCGGCCGGGACCAGGGGAGGGGCTGGAGCGGGGGGGCCCCGCACGGAGCGTCCGAGAGACAAACGGGGGGGGGCGGAGTCACTTCCCGGCCCGGCCCGGCCCCCCCTCACCTGGCGGCGGCGGCGGGGGGGGGCCTCCGGGCGGCGGCAGGAAACTGGCTCCAAGGAAGTGACGTCCTGGAAGGAGAAGCTGAAGGGCGCAGAGGAAGTGACGCAAGAGGGAGGGGGTGAGAGGGGAAGTGACGCAAGGGTGAGACGGGGGCGGGCTGCGGTGGGGGCAGATGTGTGGGGGTTTGTCCCACTCACAGGCTGTGCGGGTAAAACTGTCCGGAGCAGGCGGCTGCCCCCGGCCTGGCTCTGCGCCTGCGGGAGACGGATCAGTGGCCGCTCGTAGCTCCAGCGACATCCACCCCCCCCACCGCGGGCTGCGTCAGGGGCGAGCAGCAGCTGGGGAGGGGTCCCTGCATCGAACCTGCCAAGGGCTCGTCCTGTGTGTCCCGCCTCTTCCCGCCCCCCGCTCCCATTGGCCGAGCTGCCTGTCAGCCCTGCCCCCCACTCCCATTGGCCGAGCTGCCTGTCAGCCCTGCCCCCCCCACTCCCATTGGCCGAGCTGCCCAGCTCGAGCTCTTCGCCCGGCTCCGCACTGGTCTCCCGCCGCGCATCGCTGTTGCTCTGAGTCATCCCGGCCCTTCACCCCGCCCCGCCCCAGCGCTGCGCGCAGCCTCCCCACAGCCCCAGAGGGGAGCGAGTCTGTGCTGGCCCCGCCCCTCGCCCCGGCCCGGCCCCGCCCCCTCGCCCCGTCAGTCCGGCCCCCAGCAGCTCGTCCCGGCCCGTGTCTGTGGTTTCCCCGCGGGAGTTTGTTCTGTGCCCCACGTGGTCCCCAGGCGGGCAGATTTCCTGGGCTGGGGTCAGTTCCCCTCCGGGCCCCTCCCTCCCTCCCGCCCCCAGCCTGGATTGCCCGTGTCAGGGGCGGCTCTTCTCTCCGCCCGCCCGCAGCCGGGGGCGCTGTCACCGGGCACCGCTTGGGGGCGTCTTGTGCCCCGACCCTCGCAGCGGCCCCGCTTTGTACCTGTCCCAGTGCGGAGACCCCCGTGTGTGAAACCCCCTTTTCAGTTCCCAGCCCCTGTCCGTCCCTGACACACACCCGCGTCCTGCAGCGCTGGGAAGAGTCACACGTGTGGGGGGTGCGGGGGCAGGAACGCAACGCTGCTGCAGGCTGGGAGGGGTGTGTCTGCCAGAGCTCATCTGCATGGGAATGCAAAGGGCGCGTGTGTGACACGTGTCAGGCAAAGCCTCGTGGGGAGCGAGTCAGCCCTGAGATCTGCTCCCTTGTAAACACCTCGTTGTGAAACCACAATTTATGCTGACACTCAGTGTGGGAGCTGTGAGACCTCACCAAGGCTCTGGGTTGTTGTGGGGGACAGGGCAGTCGCCTTCGCTGCATCAGACATTGATTACACGGGGCTCCCTGGTTTAAAGACTTGTAGAAAAAAAGGGGAGGGGCAGTGGTTAAGCCAGCTTGCTGAGTGCTTTGGCCTTGTAGCTCTAAGTCTGGCTTGCTTACTCCTTCTCCGCTGTTGAAAGATAGAGCTGGCTAATAGGGTGTTTGTAAGACCCTATATGAAAAACACTAAGAGCTCGAATGCGAAAGTGGCAGCTGAGGCCATGCTGACCTACAATCGGAGGGTTCTGCCTTGGGGGAGCCCAAGCAGTGGGGTTGGGAACTGTGGTGGTGTATGACAGGGGGAGGCTGGTCAGAAGCCCATCAGACGAGGGTGGGTGGCTTGTGGCAGCAAGGGGAGGCTGCAGACAAGTGGACAGCTGATACTGCCCTGGTAATGAATGTATCTGCGGGCTTTGGGTTCGGGACTGCACTGCAGAAGGTACACCCTGTAACTGTGTGTATGGGGTAAAGGGCCAAGAGCCCCAGCAAGAGACTGGGTTCTACTGCATATGGGGATGGTAGCTGGGTAAAGGGGGTTTGTCTCTTCTTTGCTTAGATATACTGCATCTGTCACTGTAACCTTGGGGTAGGTAATGGTCCTTAAAGAAGCCATTTCTATCTCAGACTCTGTGCTTGCGAGGGGGGAGAACCGCCTTCCAGGCACCCCGCATGGGGGTGAAATTGTGCCAGGCCACTGGGTTGGGGCTCGAGCTGGTTGGTTGTATCCTTGACAGGAAAACCCCACAAGAGTTGAAGCCGGCCCTTCTGGCAGGCATGTGGCATGAACAGAAGGTTTCCAAATTCTTTTGCTAGTCTTTAAAGTGCTACTTGACTGCTTTTTGCTTTGGTTCTGCAGTCCATCCAGGGTTAACAGCTCGATGGCGTCAGCATGCTGCAGCGAGGGGACAGGCTTCATGCAGATTAGGTGATCGCTTAGGGAGCGAAACAGCCACCACAAAGGCAGCTCGCAGGTCTGGTGGAATAAGTCATTTTAAAGCTGAATTCTCTGGTGGGAGAGGTTTTGCTTTGACCAGCTAGAAAGGAGCTGCAGGATGAAGAGAGCAGGTGTACTTGCCGATCTGTAAATATCTTGTTGCAATGCTCACATGTGTTGCATTCGGGTGAGTCGTCATGCCATAGAAAAGTGTCCAGATGGGTGGGCTGTGTAGAATTGTTTGAAAATGGTATCGCTTCTCCGCTTTTTGTGGGATAAGATCAAATGTAGTATGCCCCGATATTGTTTATTGTCTAATATGTATAAAATACTCTTCTTTTTGATTTTCCTCGAGGGATGGGGATGGATCCAAAAGCCAATATCTTATATTGTCTGTGACTTTAAAGTATTTTTTTCTTCTCAGGGTAGGGATTGGTTAAAAGGCCGATATTTTATATTATCTCTTGTTTGTAACTGTGTTTTGTTGTCTATCTGAGACGAGTTGGGTTTCTTATGTAAATACTAAGATACTGTTTACTGTATATTACGCTCCATAACCTGTTCTAGTTTCTCAGATAATATATCCCTGTGTATGTGAATTTGTTAAGCTCCTTGCTGTATTTGAAACATTCCCTCAATAAAACTCATTTAATCTGTTCTTATCAGTTTAATATCTGATATGTTCTCTATCTGAGAACTGTATATTAAATGGATTTTTGGAAGAGGGAGGTGGAATAGGGGCTTGCTCCATCCCCTCCATGCATCGACCTGGTATTGCAGTGCTTCTAGGAGCGGGGCACTTCCCTTTTCGAGGGAAATGCGTTTGGTGAAAAATTAGATTTTGAATGTGAAGGTCTCGTTTTTCTGAACCGAAAACAAGGCTTTTAATATGCAGACTTATTCAAAGAATCATTTACGGGTTTGCTTACAGGTTGTGTTTTTATTTGCTGTGATCTTCGAAGTTACTATATAAATGGCTGTTTTAAAAATTACTCAGGAAGCGGTGAAATACGTGTTTAACATTTGGAATAATGACAGAAGCTCCTGGGTGACATGCCTGTTTGTTGTTTCAGACAATCTCCCAACTTTACGAGGTTTCTCACTAACGGCCACAGTCTATAAGCCCAGGAATAGCAGTCCTGGAACCTTTCCCTGCAACAAAGCCCGCTGCTCGCTTTCTCCACATCTCTTCTCTGGAAATACCCTCACTGGACCTAATCAGGTTACTCACAGAATCACGGGCACTTTCTCATGCTCCTCTACTAACATCATATATCCCAACAGTGCCCAGGTGCTTCGCATATTGGGCGGACTTCTAACTCCCTTCGACAAAGGGTCAATGGGCACAAAACAGACATCAAAACGCTCCAGATCCACAAACCAGTTAGTCAACGTTTTCATGGCATGGGGCATTCTGTCGATGACCTCAAGGGATGTGTGTTGCAGAAAAGCAATTCTTGCTCCGCTTTGGAAAGAGAAACATCTGAACTGGCTTTTCTATTCAAATTCGGCACATTAACACATGGTTTCAATCATGATGGGAACTTTCTGAGTCACTATAGCGGCTTGTCTGCATACTTGGCTCAATCTAATTCTAGACCTTCCCCCCCCCCACCCCTCCGCTCTCTGATTTGCTCCCCTTGATTATCTTTTTCCGATTTGTCCTCCTTGCTTACTGTTTTGGTTCTCTGTGCCTTAAATCTTGAGTCTGTTCTGGTCTGGCTCTGGTCTGAAGAAGTGGGTCTGTCCCAGGAAAGCTCACCTAATAAACCATTTTGCTAGTCTTTAAAGTGCTACTTGACTGCTTTTTGTTTTGCTATTTATCATCTGTAAAAGCAGTTAAATGCATATTTAGCACCTCATTAGCAAGTGCGTGGCTGGGGCACTTTGGAATTGCAGCGCTGGTCTAGATGGGGGTCCTTTTCAACAGAACCCCGGCAACTTCGAAATCCCCTTATTCCTATCAGCAAATTAAAATAAGGGGATTTCCACATCTGGACCAGCTGCGCAGCGCGAGCCGCTGCAATTTCCAAGTGCTGCCCCCCACCCCACCCCCCGCATTCTAAAGAGGGTCTCATTCGTAATCTTCAAAATGGCGATTTGCATGGACATTTTGAAGTTTTGGGCTAGTGTAGACATAGCCACGTTGTTTGATGTGACTCTTGATTTCTCCCCTTCGTACCGCTCTTCTGATGTGCCCACTTTGATTCTGATTTGTCAACCTTGATGACTAGTTTTGGTTGTCTGTGCCTTAAATATTGAGTCTTATGGTCTGAAGACGTGGGTCTGTTCCAGAAAAGCTCACCCCTTCATCAATTATTTTGTTAGCCTTTAAAATGCTCATAGACTGCTCTTTTTTTTGCAGAGAAAAGAATCCAAGTGTTTGTAAGAGGCAGGTCTGCTCTAGGTCAGCAGGCCTCCAGGGCTGGTGAAAGCAGAGGGCTGCAACTCCCCTTCATCAGCACTCCCATGATAAAAATTGTTCCAGCCCCCCTGGCCAGACCTGGTTTGGTTAACCATTAAGAACAGATTGAAACTTTTTGATTGTGCAGGTTTAAGACAAAGAGGAGACGCAACTGAAGACAGTTGGCAGTTTTTCCATGGGGCCTAAAAGGTCCTAAATGCAAGCAAGCTGCACCCCTGTAGTCTAAAACTCTTTCAGTTCTGTGTAATGTTCACCTGTATCTGACATTGAATTCAGTGTGATGGTTTTGAAATTAACTTGCTGTTCAGTCTCAGTGCTGATTGTATCTGTGCTAATGAAAGCTCCTTGTTGTGTGAGTGAGAATGGATGCTGTACCTATGCGAGACTGTCACCAGACGTTCCAGGAAGCGATCAGGACAGACCCTTAGCGCTGCAGATCATTACAAGGTGAGCAGTGGGCAAGTCTAGAGAAGGAGAGAGGCGGTGAGAAACAGTCCTCAGTCAGCAGTAGCAGGCTGGGCCAATAGAAGACGAGCCTGTAGAGTGAGAGGGAAAAGGTGAGCGGTGGGCGCATTGCCACCTAGAAAGGCTGGCGCACTCTGGGATGAAGCGGGGCTTTGCCCACGAGAGCTTATGCTCCAGAATGTTAGTCTCTGAGGTGCCCCAGGACTTGTTGTTCTTACAGGGCACGGCAGGGCAGTCCCAAGGGGGTATTAACCCTGAGCGAAATGCAAGTCCCCTCTCTCATGCGCTCTGCTCCCGCTTGTCCCCCTCCCCGCCCCCGCTCCCCCCAGCTGTTGGTCACCCCTTGGGAACAAGGCTGGGATGTTGGCCCAGCTGGGTTGGTGCTTCCTCTGTAAAACCCGGGCTCAGACTCAGCCTTCCCGTTAACTTTTCCCAGGCACCTGTGGAATGAATTTGTTCCGTGCACCCCTCATGGGAAATGTGACACGTCCCCTCCATATCAGTAGTCTGACAAAGCGCGGGGGGGGGGTGAGGTCAAGGGGTTCGGCGTGTGGGAGGGGGGCTCAGGGCTGGTGCAGAGGGTTGGGGGTGAGGGTGCTGCCTGGGCGTGCGGGCTCTGGGGTGGAGCCAGGTCTGAAGGGCTTCGGGTGCCGGCTGGCTCCGGGCTACAGCAGAGAGGACCCCACCCCAGCTCTCCCCGCAACACAGCCCCCAGGCTGAGGCAGGGGGAGGCGCCACGTGGGGCTGGGCTGGGAGATCGGCATCCCTCCCCTGCCCTCAGTGGGTCTGGGGCTGGCGGGGGCTCCCCTGGGCCGGGGGGCTCCCCAGCTGCAGCAGGTCCCTGCCAGGCTGGGGCGCCTTTCCTCTGACCGCGACAGGCTCGGGCCAGTTGGGTCCCGCAGCGCCCTGCTTGCAGGGGACGTCGCCCCAGGTGACCTCCGAGAGCAGCGTTCACCCCCAGCGGGGCGAAGCGGCGCCACGTGTCCCCCACCCCCGGGAGCAGCCCCAGCTCCTCGCCCCCGCCAGGAGGCCCGGCCCCGGCACAGCCCAGCGCCGAGCTCCCCGCACAGCGGCCAACGCCCCGTGAGCTCAGCGCCCCGGGAGGGGCTGGCCGGGGAGCCCCGTTACTCCCGGAGCAGCAGCCGGGCGGGGCGGGGCGGGGCGGGGCACGTCCCCTTCGCGTCCCGCTCCCCCAGGCGCGCGGGAGCTGCAGGGGCGGCCCCAGCGCAGCAGCGGCGGAGGGCGCCGGGTCGAAACTCGGCTCGGGAGAGCCCGCGGGCGCGGGCGGCTTTAGCGCGCCCCTTGGCGGCCGCAGGTGGTCACTGCCGGCAGGGAGCTGAAGCCACCGAAGCAGCCGCCCGGGCTGACCAGACCCTCCCAGCACCTGGTGTGACCCAGACATTTCCCGCCCCCCGCCCCCCGCCCCAGCGTGATCTGACCCAGAGCCCCTCCACCGCCTTCCAGCCTTGCCTGATCCAGACCCCCGCCCACAATGCATCCACCCCCCGGCACCCCCCAGTCTGGTGTGAGCCAGGTGCCCTGCTGCAAAGCCCTGAGTAGTTTCCGGGGTCTGCCATCAATCCAACTTTAGCCACGCCCTCTTTCCCTTGAGCCACGCCCCTTTCCCCAGCTGTTCCGTCCCAGCTCTGCCCACCTGTTCTTGGCAGTCGCGCCCTGGTGCGTCACTTCCGGGGGTGTGGCCTACCAAAAGCAAACCTTCGCCACAACGCCTTTTCCCTTCAGCCACGCCTCAGCCCTTTTAGCTCCGCCCACCCCTTTCACCAGAAGTCCCACCCCCTTAACCCTTTCGACCCTCCCTCCTGTCACCAGAAGTTCCACCCCAACCTTTTTAGGCCCGCCCCCTGTCACCGGCAGACGTGCCCTTGGGGGGCAGGAGTACATCGGGGTCAAGTGAGACACGTGCCTGGAAGGAAAGGGTGTCATGCGACCCCTCGAAGGACTCGCCCCGCCACCCTCTACCAACCGGAGCGCAGCGCTACCCCCACAAAGAGGCCATCTGGCTCCAAGGGCGCGTGGTTCAGAACTGTGCAAACGCTGAGCGGGAAGAGGGACACTTTCAGCACCCCTGCCAGGAGTTCGGACGTTGTTCATGTGCCGACGGGTCTCCGCCGCACGTGGAGAAAGCGCCGCATCCGCGACAGCTCCGAGGGGAGCCCTTTGGCCCAACCCTTGTTGACAGATACACCGGAACCCGACCCCAAAACCCAACCGCTCTAGAGGCAGCCTGACAAGGTAGACGGCCTCTCTCTGTCCACCCCTACGGAGGAAGGCGGCCGCAGCTTGCAGGAGTCGGACAAGGAGAACGGAAAAGAAGCCAACAAGGTAAGAGACGAATGAGCGAGGTTGGGGGGCGGTGTAATGGGATTTTGTAAAAACCTAAAAAGACCACAGGATCTTGCATTATTTTCTTTCTGGGAACCTCTCCAGAGCTCGACAGGGCCTTTCTTGAGGACCCAGAGCCCCAGGACGACGTTGTGTCAGAGAACGAAGATGAAATGGGCCCACCTTGGTTTTGCTCAGCACCGATACAAACCACTGAAGATAATGCCAAGGACGACGGCGATGAGGAATTTAGGAAGAGGCTTGGTATGGAAGCGGCTGAGCCAGTCCCCCATCGTCAGTGTAAAAAAGGTCTGCGTTCGATTGTACGCGTTGCTGTTTATGCTGTCCTTAAGCACTGCCTCAGGGAAAAGCTTTTTGAAGATTGTGAGGCCTGTGTCATAGGTGCACCAGGCCAAAGGCACCAGGACTTGGTGGCCCCTTAGAGACTAACAGAGATTTTGGAGCATATGCTTCAAAACGTCTCTCAAAAAATTCTGTCTGAATTGTTCTGGGCTTGGAGCTTCAGGCACCTCAGTCCCCTCCTTAATAGGGCCCTGGGCACATCCAGCGCCCTCTCACCTGCAGCAGCTCCAGCGCCGGCTGCTGACACGTCCCCTCCAGCTGTGTGTTGTTGTGGGGGACAGGGCAGTCGCCATAGCTGCATAAGACATTGATTACACAGGGCTCCCTGGTTTAAAGACTTGTAAGAAAAAAGGTGGCGGTGCAGTGGTTAAGTCACTTTTCTCAGTGCCTTGGCTGTGTGGCTCTAAGTCTGGCTTGGCTAGTCCTTCCCTGCTGTTGAAAGGTAAAGGTGGTGACGAGGATGTTTGTAAAACCCTCTCTGAGAAATACCAGGAGCTCTAATGCCAAAGTGGCAGCTGAGGCCATGCTGAGGTAAAATCAGAGGGTTCTGCCTTTGGGGGAGCCCAAACAGTGGGGTTGGGAACCATGGTGGGTGGCTGGTAGGAGTGGTGGTGGGTGACAGTGGGAGGCTGGTCAGAAGCCCATCAGATGAGGGTGGGTGGCTTGTGGCAGCAAGGGGAGGCTGCAGACAAGTGGACAGCTGGTACTGCCCTGGTAATGAATGTATCTGCGGGCTTTGGGTTCGGGACTGCACTGCAGAAGGTACACCCTGGAACTGTGTGTATGGGGTAAAGGGCCAAGAGCCCCAGCAAGAGACTGGGTTCTACTGCATATGGGGATGGTAGCTGGGTAAAGGGGGTTTGTCTCTTCTTTGCTTAGATATACTGCATCTGTCACTGTAACCTTGGGGTAGGTAATGGTCCTTAAAGAAGCCATTTCTATCTCAGACTCTGTGCTTGCGAGGGGGGAGAACCGCCTTCCAGGCACCCCGCATGGGGGTGAAATTGTCCCAGGCCACTGGGTGGGGGCTCGAGCTGGTTGGTTGTATCCTTGACAGGAAAACCCCACAAGAGCTGAAGCCGGCCCTTCTGGCAGGCATGTGGCATGAACAGAAGGTTTCCAAATTCTTTTGCTAGTCTTTACAGTGCTACTTGACTGCTTTTTGTTTTGGTTCTGCAGTCCATCCAGGGTTAACAGCTCGATGGCGTCAGCATGCTGCAGCGAGGGGACAGGCTTCATGCAGATTAGGTGATCGCTTAGGGAGCGAAACAGCCACCACAAAGGCAGCTCGCAGGTCTGGTGGAATAAGTCATTTTAAAGCTGAATTCTCTGGTGGGAGAGGTTTTGCTTTGACCAGCTAGAAAGGAGCTGCAGGATGAAGAGAGCAGGTGTACTTGCCGATCTGTAAAGATCTTGTTGCAATGCTCACGTGTGTTGCATTCGGGTGAGTCGTCATGCCATCGAAAAGTGTCCAGATGGGTGGGCTGTGTAAAATTGTTTGAAAACGGTATTGCTTCTCGGCCTTTTTGTGGGCTCAGATCAAGTGTAGTATCTGTTCTTATCAGTTTAATATCTGATATGTTCTCTATCTGAGAACTCTATATTATATGGATTTTTGGAAGAGGGACATGGAATAGGGGCTTGCTCCATTCTCTCCATGCATCGACCTGGTATTGCAGTGCTTTTAGGAGCGGTGCACTTTCCTTTTGAGGGAAATGCATTTGGTGAAAAAATAGATTTTGAGTGTGAAGATCTCGTTTTTCTGAACCAAAAACAGGGTTCTTAATATGCAAACTTATTCAAAGAATCATTTACGGTTTTGCTTCTAGGTTGTGTTTTTATTTGCTGTGATCTTTCAGATTACTATATAAATGGTTACTTTAAGCACTACTCAGGAAGCACTGAAATACGTGTTTAACATTTGGAATAATGACAGAAGCTTCTGGGTGACATGCCTGTTTGTTCTTTCAGACAATCTCCCAACCTTACGAGGTTTCTCACTAACAGCCACAGTCTATAAGCCCAGGAATAGCGGTCCTGGAACCTTTCCCTGCAACAAAGCCCGCTGCTCGCTTTCTCCACATCTCTTCTCTGGAAATACCCTCACTGGACCTAATCAGGTTACTCACAGAATCACGGGCACTTTCTCATGCTCCTCTACTAACATCATATATGCCAACAGTGCCCAGGTGCTTCGTATATTGGGCGGACTTCTAACTCCCTTAGACAAAGGGTCAATGGGCACAAAACAGACATCAAAACGCTCCAGATCCACAAACCAGTTAGTCAACCTTTTCATGGAACGGGGCATTCTGTCGATGACCTCAAGGGATGTGTGTTGCAGAAAAGCAATTCTTGCTCCGCTTTGGAAAGAGAAACATCTGAACTGGCTTTTCTATTCAAATTCGGCACATTAACACATGGTTTCAATCATGATGGGAACTTTCTGAGTCACTATAGGGGCTTGTCTGCATACTTGGCTCAATCTAATTCTTGGCCTTCCCCCCCGCCACCCCTCCGCTCTCTGATTTGCTCACCTTGATTATCTTTTTCCGATTTGTCCTCCTTGCTTACCGTTTTGGTTCTCTGTGCCTTAAATCTTGAGTCTGTTCTGGTCTGGCTATGGTCTGAAGAAGTGGGTCTGTCCCAGGAAAGCTCACCTAATAAACCATTTTGCTAGTCTTTAAAGTGCTACTTGACTGCTTTTTGTTTTGCTATTTATCATCTGTAAAAGCAGTTAAATGCATATTTAGCACCTCATTAGCAAGTGCGCGGCTGGGGCACTTTGGAATTGCAGCGCTGGTCTAGATGGGGGTCCTTTTCAAAAGAACCCCGGCAACTTCGAAATCCCCTTATTCCTATCAGCAAATTAAAATAAGGGGATTTCCACATCTGGACCAGCTGCGCAGCGCGAGCCGCTGCAATTTCCAAGTGCTGCCCCCCACCCCGCCCCCCGCATTCTAAAGAGAGTCTCATTAGTAATCTTCAAAATGGCGATTTGCATGGACACTTTGAAGTTTTGGGCTAGTGTAGACATAGCCACTTTGTTTGATGTGACTCTGGATTTCTCCCCTTCTTACCGCTCTTCTGATGTGCCCACTTTGATTCCGATTTGTCAACCTTGATGACTACTTTTGGTTGTCTGTGCCTTAAATATTGAGTCTTATGGTCTGAAGATGTAGGTCTATTCCAGAAAAGCTCACCGCTTAATAAATTATTTTGTTAGCCTTTAAAATGCTCATAGACTGCTCTTTTTTTTGCAGAGAAAAGAATCCAAGTGTTTGTAAGAGGCAGGTCTGCTCTAGGTCAGCAGGCCTCCAGGGCTGGTGAAAGCAGAGGGCTGCAAGTCCCCTTCATCAGCACTCCCATGATAAAAATTGTTCCAGCCCCCCTGGCCAGACCTGGTTTGGTTAACCATTAAGAACAGATTGAAACTTTTTGATTGTGCAGGTTTAAGACAAAGAGGAGACGCAACTGAAGACAGTTGGCAGTTTTTCCATGGGGCCTAAAAGGGCCTAAAAGCAAGCAAGCTGCACCCCTGTAGTATAAAACTCTTTCAGTTCTGTGTAATGTTCACCTGTATCTGACATTGAATTCAGTGTGATGGTTTTGAAATTAACTTGCTGTTCAGTCTCAGTACTGATTGTATCTGTGCTAATGAAAGCTCCTTGTTGTGTGAGTGAGAATGGATGCTGTACGTATGCGAGACTGTCACCAGACGTTCCAGGAAGCGATCAGGACAGACCCTTCGTGCTGCAGATCATTACAAGGTGAGCAGTGGGCAACTCTAGAGAAGGAGAGAGGCAGTGAGAAACAGTCCTCAGTCAGCAGTAGCAGGCTGGGCCAATAGAAGACGAGCCTGTAGAGTGAGAGGGAAAAGGTGAGCAGTGGGCGCATTGCCACCTAGAAAGGCTGGCGCACTCTGGGATGAAGCGGGGCTTTGCCCACGAGAGCTTACGCTCCAGAATGTTAGTCTCTGAGGTGCCCCAGGACTTGTTTTTCTTACAGGGCACTGCAGGGCAGTCCCAAGGGGGTATTAACCCTGAGCGAAATGCAAGTCCCCTCTCTCATGCACTCTGCTCCTGCTTGTCCCCCTCCCCGCCCCCGCTCCCCCCAGCTGTTGGTCACCTCTTGGGAACAAGGCTGGGATGTTGGCCCAGCTGAGTTGGTGTTTCCTCTGTAAAACCCGGGCTCAGACTCAGCCTTCCCGTTAACTTTTCCCAGGCACCTGTGGAATGAATTTGTTCCGTGCACCCCTCATGGGAAATGTGACACGTCCCCTCCATATCAGTAGTCTGACAAAGCGCGGGGGGGGGTGAGGTCAAGGGGTTTGGCATGTGGGAGGGGGGCTCAGGGCTGGTGCAGAGGGTTGGGGGTGAGGGTGCTGCCTGGGCGTGCGGGCTCTGGGGTGGAGCCAGGTCTGAAGGGCTTCGGGTGCCGGCTGGCTCCGGGCTACAGCAGAGAGGACCCCACCCCAGCTCTCCCCCCAACACAGCCCCCAGGCTGAGGCAGGGGGAGGCGCCACGTGGGGCTGGGCTGGGAGATCGGCATCCCTCCCCTGCCCTCAGTGGGTCTGGGTCTGGCGGGGGCTCCCCTGGGCCGGGGGGTTCCCCAGCTGCAGCAGGTCCCTGCCAGGCTGGGGCGCCTTTCCCCTGACCGCGGCAGGCTCGGGCCAGTTGGGTCCCGCAGCGCCCTGCTTGCAGGGGACGTCGCCCCAGGTGACCTCCGAGAGCAGCGTTCACCCCCAGCGGGGCTAAGCGGCGCCACGTGTCCCCCACCCCCGGGAGCAGCCCCAGCTCCTCGCCCCCGCCAGGAGGCCCGGCCCCGGCACAGCCCAGCGCCGAGCTCCCCGCAAGGCGGCCAACGCCCCGTGAGCTCAGCGCCCCGGGAGGGGCTGGCCGGGGAGCCCCGTTACTCCCGGAGCAGCAGCCGGGCGGGGCGGGGCGGGGCACGTCCCCTTCGCGTCCCGCTCCCCCAGGCGCGCGGGAGCTGCAGGGGCGGCCCCAGCGCGGCAGCGGCGGAGGGCGCCGGGCTCGAATCTCGGCTCGGGGGAGCCCGCGGGCGCGGGCGGCTTTAGCGCGCCCCCTGGCGGCCGCACGTGGTCACTGCCGGCAGGGAGCTGAAGCCACCGAAGCAGCCGCCCGGGCTGACCAGACCCTCCCAGCCCCTGGTGTGACCCGGACATTTCCCGCCCCCCGCCCCCCGCCCCAGCGTGATCTGACCCAGAGCCCCTCCACCGCCTTCCAGCCTTGCCTGATCCAGACCCCCGCCCACAATGCATCCACCGCCCGCCCCCGGCACCCCCCAGTCTGGTGTGAGCCAGGTGCCCTGCTGCAAAGCCCTGAGTAGTTTCCGGGGTCTGCCATCAATCCAACTTTAGCCACGCCCTCTTTCCCTTGAGCCACGCCCCTTTCCCCAGCTGCTCCGTCCCAGCTCTGCCCACCTGTCCTTGGCAGTCGTGCCCTGGTGCGTCACTTCCGGGGGTGTGGCCTACCAAAAGCAAACCTTCGCCACAACGCCTTTTCCCTTCAGCCACGCCTCAGCCCTTTTAGCTCCGCCCACCCCTTTCACCAGAAGTCCCACCCCCTTAACCCTTTCGACCCTCCCTCCTGTCACCAGAAGTTCCACCCCAACCTTTTTAGGCCCGCCCCCTGTCACCGGCAGACGTGCCCTTGGGGGGCAGGAGTACATCGGGGTCAAGTGAGACACGTGCCTGGAAGGAAAGGGTGTCATGCGACCCCTCGAAGGACTCGCCCCGCCACCCTCTACCAACCGGAGCGCAGCGCTACCCCCACAAAGAGGCCATCTGGCTCCAAGGGCGCGTGGTTCAGAACTGTGCAAACGCTGAGCGGGAAGAGGGACACTTTCACCACCCCTGCCAGGAGTTCGGACGTCGTTCATGTGCCGACGGGTCTCCGCCGCACGTGGAGAAAGCGCCGCATCCGCGACAGCTCCGAGGGGAGCCCTTTGGCCCAACCCTTGTTGACGGATACACCGGAACCCGACCCCGAAACCCAGCCGCTCTCGAGGCGGCCCGACAAGGTAGACGGCCTCTCTCTGTCCTCCCCTACGGAGGAAGGCGGCCGCAGCTTGCAGGAGTCGGACAAGGAGAACGGAAAAGAAGCCAAAGAGGGAAGAAACGAATGAGCGAGGTGGGGGGGGCGGTGTCATGGGATTTTGTGAAAACCTAAAACGACCCCAGGATCTTGCATTATTTTCTTTCTGGGAATCTCTCCAGAGCTCGACAGGGCCTTCCTTGAGGCCCCAGAGCCCCAGGACGACGTGTCAGAGAACGAAGATGAAATGGGCCCACCTTGGTTTTGCTCAGCACCGAACCACTGAAGATAATGCCAAGGACGACGGCGATGAGGAATTTAGGAAGAGGCTTGGTATGGAAGCGGCTGAGCCAGTCCCACGTCGTCAGTGTAAAAAAGGTCTGCGTTTGATTGTACGCGATGCTGTTTATGCTGTCCTCAAGCACTGCCTCAGGGAAAAGCTTTTTGAAGATTGTGAGGCCTGTGTCATAGGTGCACCAGGCCAAAGGCACCAGGACTTGGTGGCCCCTTAGAGACTCACAGAGATTTTGGAGCATATGCTTCAAAATGTCTCTCAAAAAATTCTGTCTCAATTGTTCTGGGCCTGGAGCTTCAGGCACCTCAGTCCCCTCCTTAATAGGGCCCTGGGCACATCCAGCGCCCTCTCACCTGCAGCAGCTCCAGCACCGGCTGCTGACACGTCCCCTCCAGCTGTGTGTTGAGGGCGCCAGCCCGGGAAATCTTCTCCCCCATCCGGGTGGCATTTTCCTCCCCGCTCGGCCCAATCTCCTGGGCCAGCTCTCCCAGCCGTGCCAGCAGGAGGCGCTGTTGTTCAGCCAGGAACTCCCACGCCACCAGCTGCCTCTCCACGGCCGTCTGCCGCTGGGGTGCGCAGAGGGGCCGGGCTGGCCACGGGGAGAGGGACGCAGGACGTGGGCTGTTCCGCGCTGCCCGGGGCTTTTCATTCATAACTCAGCCGGGCCTAGCCAGCTCGCAGCCCCGAAAGAAGGCGGCCCCAGCGACTCCTGTGAGGAGCAGCGAACAGGAGCAGCTCGCAGGCAGCTCGCCTTTGGGAGGAGCCACACACCTGTTCTCACCTTTCTCGTACGGGGTTTCTCTTGTGCCCTCCAAGGCGGCACTAGAAACAAATAAGGGATCTCTGTCAAGGGAGCAATGGGGAGTGACGTGGCTGGGGAGAGCTCTGGTGCTGTGACCTGCGGGGCATGTGCCGTGTTTGTCTTCCTCCCGAATGAGAGAGAGGATTTTCTCTGGCCCAGGGGTGAGCTGGGAGCCATTTTAGAAGAGAAGGTGAAAGGACTCGAGGCACAAATCCCAACCCTCAGGTCCCTCAGAGAAGGTGAAGTGCGACTTGGCGGCTTTTTGTTCTGACAGTGTAGAGACGAGCGGGGCTTCCTCTCTGTTACTGGGCTCCCCGCGCGCTGCGGACACACCCGCTGGGGGGTTGTGTTGAACACGTGTCCGTGGCCTCATCTGTGGTTGTGGTCACTGGGTTGTCGCACTCCCAATGGAGTCGGAGCACCCGACTGGGACCCCCCTGGGCGCAGCTGTGCGGGGGGGGGGGGTCGGGCGCTGGCGGCTGGAACCGGAACTAACCGGTTTTTCCCGCCCTTTTCCCTCAGCGTTCCATCCCCTCAGAGCTGTTTGCCCCCCAGGGCGCCAGGGGCAGGTCCCCCCCCTCCGGCGTCTGTCAGAGCCGGGGACGGACGGACGGAGGGATGGACGGACGTCCCAGGGCGGCTGCCCGGCACTGCCCCCACCCCCGCAGCAGCAGCGCTGTCTGGCCCAGGGCAGAGCCAGCGCGGGCGTCACGCTGCCCAGCGCCGGCCGGCTGCTGCCTGCCAAGGGAGGGGAAGGAGGAGATCGTCCTCCCACCCGCCCGTCTGTCCCCTCACGCCCCATCCGCACCCCTGCCCCCGCCGCCCAGCCGCTGCCTCCCTCCGCTCCCACCGCCCAGGGACTCCTCAGCGCCCCCCGAGGGCTCCCCGCAGGCCAACGGCCGCAGGTCCTGAGCACCCGCCGCCCTGACGGACGCCACCCGGCGCTCCCCGAGGGCAGAGCTCTCCGGCCGGGGGCTGAGCGTGTGGGGTGTGCAGGGCGCTGGGCTGGGGCTGGGCTTCCTGCCCACTGCGACGTCCCTGGTCCCAGCACCGGGTGTTTTATTCCATTGACTGTTGGTTCCTGATTCTCTTCCCCTCCCCCACAGCGTAAATTAACCCCTCAGACACCGAATTCTGGTGTGAATCCCACTCGCCACTCCTCACTGTGGGATGCAGAGACAGAGCTGGATACAGGTATGTGTGAGACAGAGACCTGCAGAAGTGGGTCCGTCCCAGGGAAGCTCATCACCTAACACATCAGTTTTTCAGTCTTTAAAGCGCTCCCTGATGGCAGGCTTGTGTTGCTGGAATACAGACTAACACGGCGACCTCCCTGGTACTGTCCCTCGTTAGGGGATCAGGCAGAGGGAGGGGGCCATTCGGGGTCAGCCACAGGGGACACACTCAATTGGAGGAACGGTTTTGCTTCCCCTAGGAGAAGGGTGTTTAACACACTCACCCGCATCCACATCAAACTCCTGAGCCTTCCCGCTAACACCCCCACATACTGCCCAGTGTGCCCCTGACCGCCCCACCCCTCACTGCCCAGATCTCCCCACAGCCCCTCTGAGACCCCGTCTCCCACACGCCGCCCCCAGCAGCACTCCCCAGCCCTGCCGGACTGGGAATGTGTCCCCCGCTGGGCTGAGCGAGGCCGTAGGGCTGCATGGGGCTGTCTCCCCCTCACCAGCAGGACCCAGCAGCAAGAACATTTGAAGTTTTAAGTGTCCCTTGAAGGCTGGTCCCCCTGGGAGATTTGGCTCTGGTGGGAGCAGTCCCAGGGATGCAGAGTGGGGATGTCCTGAGCAGTGGGGATAGGTCAGTGGCCACCATGATTGGACAAGTACCAGAGAGGCAGCCGTGTTAGTCTGTGTCTTCGAGAACAACAAGTCCTGGGGCCCCTTGTAGACTCACAGAGATTTTGGAGCCTGAGCTTTCGTGGGCAAAGACCCACTTCCCCGGATGCCTCCACGAACGCTCATGCTCCAAAGCCTCTGTGAGTCTCTAAGGGGCCCCAGGACGACTTGTTCCTGACTGGACGGGCTGTCTGGATGAGAGCAGCTGAGGTTGGCTGAAATGAGGGGCTCTTTCAATGGCAATGTACCCACTGTCGCAGGCCCAGGTGACGGACCCGGAAGCAGTGGGCCCCGGCGCTGTCCAAAGGCTGCCTGGTGGGACTAAGGGAATCACTTTGGCCTGTCCCTGCCCACGTACACACTAGCACAGCTCAGCCTTGCACGGGGCAGCTCCCGCCTGGGGTTAGCTTTGCTATGCTCCACGCTGATCCCAGTGGTACCTGGCAGGGACCTGCGCTGTCTGGAGCCCCGTTGTGGGGGGCCACAAAGCATTAGCGTCCACACAGTGTTCAGCTCCGTGACCTCCTCTAGTGCCGGCCGCAGCATCGATGTCTAACCCCTCGCGGAGCTGCCCAGGAGTTCTGCATCCCAGTGGGACCTCCTCTCCCTGCTGGACATGGGGCCTTTATCACAGCACTTCCCCCCAGCGGACACACTCTTTCATGGGGGCAGTGGTGCTGCTGCTTAGCAGGCAGCATGATCTAGAGGGTAGGGCCCTGACAGGACAAGGCGTATTTGGCTTCTATGATGACCTCAGCCACTGACATGCTGGGTGACCCTCAGTAACTCACTGCCTTGCTTTGTGCCTCAGTTTCCCTTCTTACCCTTTGCCTTCTCCATTTTAACCAAACTCCTCAGGGCCAGGATGTCCCTCAGTGTGTGTTGTGTGGAGCCCAGATCTGAGCTGGAGTTTCTCAGGGCTACTCTGCTGCAAACACAGGTAATGGGGTAACAACTTTCTAACCAGTAAAAATCATTGCGTTGTGCTGTTCTTAAAACAGGGGTTACACAAAGTACCGTTGGATGTTATTTACTATTTGTACATATCTATTAAGGACTGTCTTGTATTCACGTGCGTTGCAGCTTTTGAAGTTTGGCTTTTGGAGCTGAATTTGAAAACAACGGCTCTTGTTGCTATTTCGGTTGCAGACTCCTGCACAAAGGGATACGTCACAGCTTCAGGGGCAAATTCTAAGAATGAGCACCAGGGAGATGCCACCTGGTGACCTTTGCCACTACTTTTCGGTAAACAAGAGAACGGATGTACCTGGGCCATGATATTGTTTGGCACCTGCTGAGGCTTCACAAGATAAGGGCCACCAATTTACCTCAGTGTGCGGTTACAATAGCAAAGCTGGAACATCAGCTACAGATATTTTTATACTCACCTAACAGGCTATTTATACACTTATTTAAATCCATATTCGTAAGTGTCTGCCTACAATAGTAACACCTACCCAATATGGACACAAAGTGTGAGCTCTGCAGGCCATTTGCATTACTGCTAAAATAGACCAAAACAGCCTAAAATGGGGTAACTGGGGAAAACAGGCCAACTCCTCTTGCAAGCCAGAAATCCAACAACTGTACCCTGATTAATAAATGTGTGAGCTATTACGCTTCAGGGTCATGGTGTTCTTGTGATTATCCAGGCACCTACATATTTGACCAGGTGAGGCTCTGCATTGCAACATCTCTGCTCCTCCATGAATCCCACCCAGTCATTGAAATTAGAAGCTCAGAGAAAGGGTCCCAGCCCTGGCTGAGGGTGGGGTTGCTCCTTCCTCCCCATTTTGGGCCTAGGCTCATGTCCAGCCGAGGAGAAAGGTTTGTTCGTTTTTCCAATGCAGTAGTGAATATGAGGCCGCAATCTCATTGTACCGGCCTAGTGGGGCTCAGGCGAGTAATGGTTTCACCTCAGTGACGGCTAACCCGCCCCAGCACCTTCCCGCCCCCAGAACTTTCCAGCCACTGACACTGAGGTGAAAGCAACCACTTGCCTTGTTTACACACAGACTGCAAAATGAGGGGCAGAAACCTGCATCCTGGTGTAGACACACCCAGAGACTGTCTCTGGGAGCAGGTCCCATCCCACAAACACCTCCTTGGGCACCACTGTGAATCCTGATGTGCAGAAGGAATGTGAGCAACATATTTCACACACCTTCAGCCTCCCTTTCACAAATTCAGCACCTCAGAAATCACAGGGGAGAGACAGCCCCACATGTGCAGCCCCCTCGCACACAGCCAGCTGGGGAACACTCATTTCCACAGCTGCAGAGAGCACAAGAGACAGGGCACAGGCTGGGTATCAACACACCACAATCAAACCCAGCCCTCAGCACAGGGACATGTCCGTCTGTTCCCTATTGACGTTGGGGGGGATCCAGCTGAGCAGGGAACCAAACCCACCACTCTGCCCCGAACAAGTGATGCCGGGAAAAGAGAAAGGAATATGTTCTTTATTTACCATAAATACCTGTCTCTCTCCCACTCCCTGTGATCTCTGTCACAGAACATCCCCCTCCTGTTCTCCAGTCTTCCCCCTGGATTCATCCCTTCCCCTCTCCCTGCCTCTGGCTGCTTCTCCTCTGCAGGGGGTTTTCCTGGCACTGTTTTCCATTGATTTTCACCCTTTCTCCAGGACACTCTGGTTAGTTGGTTTTACTTTCTCCTTCCCTTTTCCCTCCATTTCCCCACCAGCCCCTCTGACTCTCGCAGTGTCGCTAACCTGAGAGGTTACACACCAGGCGTCTGAACTGACACTGGCTGCCCTGAAAACGGAGTTTCAAAGCAACACACTACGGCCATTCGACTCGGGCAGCTTCTGTTGATAAAACTCCAGCGCATCCATGCAGCTAAAGCGCTCCCTCGCCAGTGTGTCGACAGAAGGCAGCTGTTCTGCCAGCAGCTTCAGACCTCTCCCAGTTCAGGTATAACATCATTGCCAACAGTGTTTTGTCGGCAGAGGGCCGTGCAGCGCTCTGTTTGCAGGGCTGCCATTGCCTTGTTCTGTCCCCCCAGGGCAGCGCAGTCTGGCTGTTCGGTTCATAGAGCAAGTTGTGGGAAGCAGCAATCTGCCCACAGATACTCTGCCGAGATTTCTCTGTCAACAGTGACTTTTGTTGACAGAAGCTGCCCGTGTAGACATGGCCATTATATGTCCTGCTTTATCCGGTGATGTTAGAACTCCCCCTGCCCAGCCCCAGGGGTGCGACAATCACAGCGTTACCAGCTCCCCAGCAGTTACAGGGGAGGGGGACTTTGACCCCTGTGGCAGGAGCTCTGGCTGGGAGACCCCAATGAGATCTAAGGACACAGATCAGTACAAAACATTTCCGCTGCTGCGGAGCTTCCAGGTTCTCACCCTCTGCCCCCCGTTAATTGATATGCCTGTTCCCAGCCCAGCTGTTAATTCTGCCCCACCCAGCCCCACATCTGCCGCTCACAACCCCTCCTGCAGCGCCAGGGGTTTATCCCCCTCCCCCTCTTATCTCTGGGGATGCCGGGAGGGAGGAGAAGAGATGAGGAGCCAGGGGCTGGGTACATGGGAGTCCTCCAAGTTCACAGGGACTGATGTATGTGAGGCTGGAGAGGCTGATTTCAGGAGCACAGTCGGAGCTGGGACTGCCACAGCCCCAGCCAGGGCCGGATTCTCTCCCCAGGGATGGAGCCCGGCAGGAAAGTGAAGATCAGGGCCTGAGTAGCAGCATCGATAAGTGTCACCTGCCCCCGGTCACAGTCCAGACACACCCGGATCCTGCAGGGGGCCCGGCTCAGGGGCAGGGGGGGTCACAGGGGAGGTGAGAGCCTGGAACTGATCCCCCAACCACCGCACAGCCCAGACTCCCCCCCCCCACAGGGCTGAGGCTGATCCGTCTCTTCCTGCTCACAGACTCTCTGGCCACCCCCACAGCCCAGCATTGCCCACCCCCGACCTCCACCTCCCAGCAATGTCTCCCTGCGGTGAACCCCTCACAGCCCAGCACACAGGGCCACGTGTCGAATCTCTCCCGGTTGTTGGGCAGTTGCTGCCGTGTGTCTGCCCGTCTCACACTTTTCCCACCCTCAGACAGGACGAGGTGGGGATGAGCCGTGTCTGGATGCAGAGTCACATGGGCTGCAGGGGAGAGAGAATCAGAGCGTGAGGGGCAGAGCTCAGCCCTGGGGGAGGGTTTGATGGGTCAGTGACAGAATCGGGCCCAGCTGGAGAGTGACTCAGGGAATCTCCTCTCCCCAGGGCAGGAGGCTGCTACTTGTGGCTCCAGAGCCACGTGGTTGGTGCTCCTTAAGGACTTCTTTGTGGCTGCCGATGTTGTAATTGCCAAGTGAGAAAAACAGTAAACCGCCTGATTATTTGTGAAAAACGGTGAACATCTAAAAGCCCCCAACTAAAGCCCCCGCACTACCTAGAAAAGGACACGTGCTCTTGAAATGTTGGATCAAATGGAGAGAGAAACTTTCTGCGTCTCCGCGTCACTGAACGACAATTCCCTGATGCCCGATTGTCTGAGCCCCCAGGTATTTCCCACAACTGTGAAAGGGAGGGAAAAAATCTTTAAAAACCACTTAGGGCCCTTTATTCTGTGCAGCTGAGAACATTTCACCCCGAAATAATGAGAAATGCTGACAAAGAAACACCCGTGTCCCCCTCCAAGCAGAGCCGTGAATTCTGCCAGACTGGCGGCCCCCTTAGACACACACGGCCCCGGCCCCTGCCCTGCGCCACAGGGGGAGGCTGACGTCCGGGGGAGCCTCTGTGAGCACAGGTGCGGGGAGGGAGCACTCCAGAGACGCGCTGCCCCCACCACAACTGTAACTGCCAAGTGGGTGTCCCCGGCCCCTCCCGGCCCCTCTGGGTGGCCTCCCTGCGCCCTCCCCCGCAGGCACCAGCACCCCTGGCAGTGACTCCCCACACCTGAAACTGGCCCGAGTGGCCCCTTTCCCGCAACACCCTCCAGGGCTCTGACTTCAGCTGGGGCCTGTTAGTCTGTTTCAGCCACAACAAGCAGGAGCCTGCGGCACCTGGAAGACTGTAACAGATTTATTCCGGCTGCCCATGAGCGCTTAGGCCAGTCAATGAGCTCGTGGGAGTCCCAGGGCCCCGCTGTTACCGGTGAGCTCCTCCCAGCCCAGCAAACAGCCTGAGTCAGATCCAGGAAGGGAAACACCCACTTGCCGCAGCTCTTGAGCTCAGGAAAGTGAAACTCACCCTGTTCCCAGCCCAGAGGGAGCCATGGCTGCAGGGAGCCCCCTGCAAAGTCTCCAGGAAGAAGCCACATGTCCCGTCTGTCTGGAGTATTTCACAGCCCCGGTCGCTCTGGAGTGTGGGCACAACTTCTGCCGAGCCTGCATCAGCCGGTGCTGGGAGGGACCCAACCCAGCCGCCTCCTGCCCTCAGTGCAGAGAGACTGTGCAGCAGAGAAGCCTCCGGCCCAACAGGCAGCTGGCCAATGTTACAGAAATAGCCAAACGGCTGAGTTTGCAGGCAGCGAAGGCAGCAGGCGGGGACGGGGTGTGTGGGGAGCACCAGGAGGCTCTGAAGCTGTTCTGTGAAGAGGATCAAACCCTCATCTGTCTGATCTGCAGAGAGTCCCGTGCTCACCGCGCTCACACTGTGGTTCCCATCCAGGAAGCTGCCCAGGAGTACAAGGTACAGAGCTGCTGTCCAGGCTGATGGATAATAACTTTGCATTTTACTGACAAGTCAATGGCACCATTCCGGTGTGTGCAGCCTTCAGGGCCTGAAAGTTGCTGTACAAATTAGTGATGCTCCAGCCTGGCAAAAAGGCAACAAATGCAGTTCTTAAGTTTGTCTAAACAAAAAGCAGTCGAGTAGCACTTTAAAGACTAGCACTATTGAAACTATTTAAACTATTTTGCTAGTCTTTAAAGTGCTACTTGACTGCTTTTTGTTTTGATGGTGTATAGACTAGCACGGCTTCCTCTCTGTTATTAAGTTTGTCTTGTGAGGGACACCCCCCCCCCCGTGCTGTATGGAAAATGGGCTGTGACTATAAATATGCATAACTTAGAGATGCTTTGAACAAAAGATGGTTTGTAACCGATTACGTTTAATGTTCTAACCTGCTGAGTGTGTAATTGTCGTGAGTAGTTGGAAATAATGTGCTTGTTTAGAGTTAGAGGTGCTAATAGCAGCCATTGCTGGAGATTCTGGGGTTTGTTTTCCTCATTACTGAGCAGTTACCCTGAGGGCTTGTAAATGACCTTTTGTTCTGTAGGTTTGGGGGGGCTGGTGTAAAGCAGTGGTTCCCAAACTTTTCGACATCACACCCCGCTTTAGATTTGAGAGACTCCTTCACAAGCCACCTCTTCTTTACCATCATCCAACCCCCCTTTTACAAAATAATGAAATACATCATTTAAAATAAACACAACAACTTGAGATAAAAATGTTGTTTGAAATTAAAAATGAGCACAAATAGTTTTTCCTGGCCCCTTGCAGGTGCCTGGTGCAGCCCCAGCTGCATGAGCCCCGTGCCAGCCACCAGAGCTGCCAATGCCAGACACCTGCCAGCCCAAGACCTGCACTGCCAGAGCCGCCCACCCGAGCCTCGCACTGCTAGGGCCAGCCACTCACCCACCAGCCAACTGCCCCAGCTGCAGGCCAGCCGCCTGCCCAAGTGCCACGCTGGCAGAGTCAGTCGCCTGCCCACCATCCCGAGCCGCCCAAGCCCCAAGGTGCTTGGGCCAGATGTCTGGGCCTCGTGCTGTTGGGGCCAGCCACCCACCTGCCAGCCCCAGCCATATGAGCCCTGTGCTGCTGGGGACAACTGCCCACCTGCCAGCCCAACACGCCCAAGCCCCACGCTGCTGGGGCCAGCTGCCTGAGCTCCACAAGCCCCACGAGCCAACTGCCAGAGGCCCTCCCCTCCCACAAAGCCAGGAACCTCCAGCCCCCTGCTCTTACCCCATCCCCATCCGCCTCACTCAAGACAGGCATCTCCAGTCCCCCATCTCACCCCATCCACCTCATCCCCCAGCCCTCACTCACTCACCTTTGCAGAAGGCAGCTGGCTTCACGTGGGTCTTTACTGGCTGCCTGCCTTTTATAGCGGCTGTGCTGGGCGGCCCACGTAAAATGGGAGTGGGATCCCTTTCAACCCCTGCTCCCCAGGGACCCATGGGCACTCTGCACAGACCGGGAGCTGTTCGATGGTCTGTGAGGTTTGACTCACAGGAGCCACAGGCTGCTCTAGGTGAGAGAGCTGCCTTCAGGCTCTTCTTGCCAATTCTATCACAGGGTTTATTGTTGAAATTGGCACCTCAGCAGCTTCTACAGACCCCAGATGAGATCTGCCTGTATTGTGCAGGGCCCTGCACAGAACCTGGTGAGGGACAATCCCTGCCCTGAGCCATTTACACTCTAACTGGTCAAGACAGACAAAGGGTGGGAGGAGAAACTGAGGCACCCTGAGGGGAAGTGACTTGTCCAAGCCCACTCAGCAGGTCAGTGGCCGAGCTGGGTATAAACACCCAATTTTCCAAGGCCAATTTCAGTGTCATAACCACTAGGCTGTGATGCCCTCTCACCAGCACTGAGCAGTGAAGAGGAGCAGTTGTTGGGAGGGAAAGATGCGCTGCTGAAGGCCCCAGCCCTAGCAGGGAGAGGAGGTTCCCACTGGGATGCTCAATTCCTGTGCAGCTCCACGAGGGGTTAAACTCAGATGCTGCGGCCGGCGCTAGAGGAGGTCACTGGGCTGAACACTGTGTGGGCCTCAGGTGCCCTCAGCCCACCCATAACGGGGCTCAGATGGAGCAGCTGATTCACCCCCATGTGACTCCAGTGCCCTGGAATGTGCTGCACCACTCAGCAGTTTGCAAGTACCCACAAAGCTTGGGCATAACCCAGATCTCTCACAAATTACTAAAAAGCCCTAACGTGAATTTGTAACATGTCTGGCTGTGACCAGCCCTCGGTCTGCACTAATAACGTGTCCTCTCCCGGGGAGTCCGGATGTCACCAAGCAAATAAAACTAAAAGTTATCTTGAATCCTGGGGGAAACACCCAGCTCCAACCCCCTCTCAACCAAAGTAAAACCTCCCAAATCCTTTCTGTTTCCTCAGGGAAAAATCCAGGCCCGTTTGAAGACTCTGAGAGAAGAGAGAGAAAAGCTGCTGGGACTGAAAGTGACAAGAGAGGGGAAAATCCGGGAGTATCTGGTAAGTGCCGATTGTTATGAACCATGAGGAGCTGGCAGAGGGAGGTCTGTTTGGAGGCAGACTCCTGTGTGGCTTTGGTGAAGGTGGGATCATGAGTGTCTCTGTGATTGGGGCTTGCTGGGTTAGAGCCGTGTGTCGACAAGCCCTAAATTTCAATTGCAGGGGATGAGTTAATGTCTATCACTTCCGGCTTTTCCACAAATCCTCCCCAAGGGAACTGACTGTCCCAGGAAGTGGTGCCTGCTGTGTCTGCTCATTTTCTTCAAACGCGTTCGTTTCTTTTTTATCCACTAGCATCTCTGTCAGTGCAGTGCTGAGCCCGGCCTCCTGCTGCTCAGGGTCTGAACTCCCAGAGCCAATGAATGACAGAATACGCTAAGACGACTCGCTTGGCAACCTCCCTTTCAGAGAGAATCCTCTGCCTTGTGTGCACAGAACAGAGTCAAAAGTCAGATATTAAGATTTTCAAAGACGTTCTCCCTCCTGTGCACTCAGCTCCCCATGACAGGGCCCAGGCTCCACCCGTGTCCCTGACCAGCCCTTCCCCTGTCTTCCTACAGAAACAGACACAAACCAAGAGGCAGAAAATCGTGTGGGAATTCCAGCAGCTGCGGCAGTTCCTGGAGGAACAAGAGCGACTCCTGCTGGCCCGGCTGGAGAAGCTGGAGGAGGAGATTGTGAGGATCCAGAATGACAGTGTCAGTGAACTCTCTGCGCAGATTTCCCGTCTCAGTGAGCTGATGGGTGAGCTGGAGGGGAAGTGTCAGAAGCCAGCGAGTGAATTCCTGCAGGTGAGACTGAGGGAGACACAGAGACTCTGTGTGAGCCCCAGGGCTGGAGATCCCAGAGAAAAAAATAGCTGTTGCTTTGCACCCACCAGCCACAGCTCCTCCACTTCTCCCTGCATGTCCTGCCTGCCACAGTCAGCTGGGGGGAGGAAAGGATCAGTCCAGGGTGTGCTGGGGGAGGGGGATGGGCACAGGTGGGGAAGAGGAAGTGTGGGGGCAGGAAGAGGTGGGGCAAAGTGTGGCACTGAAAGAGGGGGTGGAGTGGGAGTGAGGTTCTGCATCCCCTGGGAGAAGTGGAAGCTGGTGCCGATGGTTACAAACATCCCAGCTCCCCTCACAGGGAAGGGAGGTGCCTGAATCATAAGCTCTGGGGTCCAGCAGTCAGAAGTCTCGAGTTATAGACACAGAGATGTTAGAGATGGCAAAGCCCCAGTAGCTCAGGGAATCCATGGCCCTGGGGCCCCTCTTCCCCAAATTTACAAAATCCCTTCCCAGGATCCCCTGTGTGTGTTGTGTGGGACTGAGACTCTTTTCTCTTCTTCCCCTGTAGGACGTCAGAAGCACCTTGAGCAGGTACGAGGATCTCACTCCCCTCCCACCTCCCAGTGTTGGGAAAGAGCTGAGAGATGATGATAGCACCGAATCTCCCCAGGGCTCTACAGTGAGATGTTAGGGGCAGGTCACATCCAAGCTGCAAATATCCCTGATTACCTCCAGCCTGAGGGTCTCACCCCTGCACAGACTTTCCAATTATCCCCTCAATGGCAAAGTCTGACCTCAAGTGTTTCCTAAAGGTGTCACCTCCCTGGGGGACCGGCTGCCCCAGGACTATGAGGCTGGAACATCGGCTTGTCACTGCTGGGCACTGGGTGAATTGGTGTCTGAGTCTAGTTCCTAGTGGGCAGATTTGTACAGCACTTCCACTGGCAGCATCCTGTCCCTCAGAGCCTGGAGGCCAAGGCGTGAATGGGCCATGGAGACGCAATTCCCCTTTTGTCCCCAGAGCTGGTCTCTCCAGGCCGTAGTTCTAGAATCTGAATGGGGCCTGCGAGGGGAATGTTGCAGGGCCCTGGGCTGTGCTGCACCTGCTCTCAGGCTGGGAGAGGCCGAGGGATTCTAACTCCCAGCCCCTCAGAGCAGAGACTCACTGGCAAGAACTGAAGAACTGAGTCACTAAATGCCGTAGCACCATCTGACGTTGTTTCTGTCCAGGTGTGAGAAGGGGAAGTTCCAGCCGCCAGAGATTTCCCCTGAACTGGAAGGACAAGTCAGTGGTTTCTCCATGAAAACTATTGCTCTCTCTCAGACTCTGAGCAAGTTCAAAGGTACCTACAAGGGTTCTAGGAGGGGAAAGTGAGTTAAGCATCTGGGACAATGGAATGCAAAGGGCTCTGCTCAATTGGTTCACAATTAGGTTGTGCTTCTAATTAATTACTGGGTGAGAATGGCACAAAATCAGGGTCCACCACACTCAGGTTGATTAATCACTAATCTTATTTGTTCCAAAAGCATCTTGTGCCATTACAGTTACCATTAGAGACAGAGCGGTAGCCGTCTTAGTCTGTACTCTGTAAAAACAAAACAGCTGTCATGTAGCACTTTACATATGAACAAAATAACTTATTAGGTGACGAGCTCTTATGGGACAAACCCACTTCTTCAGATCACAGCCATACCAGAGCAGAGTCAATGTATAAAGCACAGAGGTCCAAAAATTGTTATCAAGGTTGACAAATCAGAAAAATTGTTATCCAGGTTGGCAAATCAGAAGAGCAGAGGGACGGGGTGTGTGTGTGTGTGTGTGTGTGTGTAAGGTGGGGAAGTTAAGAGTTAGATAAAACATCAAAGTAGGTAAAAGAGTCCTTATAATGGGTCAGGTAATTGCTGTCCCTCTTCAAACCACGTGTTAACGTGTTGAATTTGAATATGAATGTTAGTTCTGAGTATTCCCTCTATAGACACTTGTTAAAGTCCCTTTTCAATAGAACACAAATTTTCAGGTCTTAAACAGGATGGCCCACTCCATTAAAGTGCTGTCTGACAGGTTTGTGTATTTGGAGTTGTTTGATGTCTGTTCTATGTCTATTCATTCTTTGTGGAAGAGTGTTTGCCGTCTGTCCTATATTCAGGGTGTGTGGGCATTGTTGGCAGACGATGGCATATATGATGTTAGTTGAGGAACAGGAGAATGTGCCCATGATTCTGTAATTAACGTGGTTATGTCCAGTGATGGTGTCTCCAGAATAGATCTGTGGACAAAGTTGGCAATGGGGCTTGTTGCAAGGAAAAGTTCCAGGATTAGTATTATTGTGGTATAGCCTGTGGCTTCTAGTGAGAATCCTCCTAAGGTTGGGAAGTTGTTTATAGGAAAGAACAGGCCTGTCACCTAGACCCTTCTAGAGCGTGGCATCATGATTTAGTAGAGATTGTAGGTCTTTAATGATGCGTTGCAGGGGTTTGAGTTGGGGGCTGTAGGTAATGACAACTGGGCTGTGTTTACACTACAAAAATAACTTTGAAGTAGAGCATCTACACACACCCTACTTCTAAGTTAAACTTTGAAGTAGGACACTGCTCTATTCCTCAGGAATGGAGTAAGGGCTTGGAAGGAAGGGAAAAAAATGTGTGTAGACTCTCTGCAGGCTACTTTGATGTAGTGCCTAACATCAAAGTTAACTTCAAAGTTAGTGCCTAGTGTAGGCGCACGCGTGGTGTTCTGTTCTTGGCTGTTTTGGGCCTGTCTTGGAGAAGTCGGTTTCTGGGAATTTGTCCTGCCCTGACAATTTGTTTTTTATTTCTCCTGGTGGGTAACTCAGGTTTCTGAATGTTTGGTAGAGATCTTGGAGTTTTCGATCTCTGTCAGTAGGATCAGAGCAGATGTGACTGTATTTCAGGGCTTGACTGTAAACAATGGATCATGTCGTGTTACCATTAGAGTAAGAAATGACAAACACATAGAAAGAGGTACTGCCCGGTTCCCTTCTCCTGGGGCACAGGCAGGTCATGCTGCATTTCCCCTCTGATGCTCTAATTAACCTTATGAGAGCTGAAATGTTCTGTGCATCTCAATTACATATTGACTAGCAGATTTATCCAGCATTGCTCAGGCCCTTAACTCAATTAGGGGTTGTTTGAAAATAAGCGGAAAAGGTTCACACTTTATTGAAATGATTGTGTTTTTCAAAATTACAATGATGTTTTGTGGAAGTTAAATTTGATTATGGATTTTTTTTTTTAAAAAAAGGGATTGTTAACATATTTCCATTGAATTTCTCAGCACATTTTAGAGAGGGGAATTTCATGAAGTGTATATTTATTTTTTGTTGCTTTAAATTCTCTTTTCATTCAGTGTTTTAACAAAAAAGGGCAGCAGTTATTGTGGTTTCCAATAACATTTTCTTTTAGTTTTCAAGCCTTAAGCATTGATTTAGTTGTGCTGAAGCAGAACATTCCTCCAAATTTCTGAAAGGCTTATTGAAAAAAATTAAAAACTATTCCAGGTTCATCCTAAATTTTTCTGGCTCATCTTGGTTCAGTCTCTTTCAACATTTACTCATTTATGTTAATTTTGAGGACTGTCCTTAATTCGGTGATCCTGTTTGGTTTTATGAGACTAAATCCCATTCCAGGGACGTCTAATTTTCCTGGCACAACCAAACCCTTATATTGCTTTAAGTTCTGATAAGAGGAATCCATATGCTCAATTTGGAGGTCCTACCTCTTCCCATTTAGGAGGAGTTCTTGGTTGAACAGACAGAGACAAATTCTCTAAAATATACAGTAGAATCCCAGAACTGGAAGGGACCTCGAGAGGTCATTAAGTCCAATTCCCTGCCCTCTCGGCAGGACCAAGATGTGGGGAAGCACCACTTTCGATCAATTTTGTAGCAAAAGCTAATTTGAAAAACTGGTAGAGCAATAGAATCACAGAGCTTAAGACCAGAAGGGAGCACTGAATGGTTTTGTCTGGGATGTTGAGTTCTCTGTCGTCTTTGTTTTGTTGATGACAAAGAGAAATCACACATGAGAAAAGGGAAATGCCTGACAGACACATGCATCTATATTATATATAACATTTATTTCTCTTCCATTTCAGACAAACTGAATGCAGAAATAAGTAAGTGTCATTCTCCTTCCTCTGAGAAGTTTTTGAAAGAAAATCATCTCCTCCTGTGGGGGGTTTGTTTAACTGTGTGGAGCTGTTTGCATTAAGTTTATCTTGTTGCAAGCAAATCCCTTTTCTGTTTGTTTGCAGACGTGCTCTTTTATTATTCCCACTCTGTTTGGAGGTGTGGGTTGTTTTGAGGGTAACTTTGTAAAATGTGGGGATCGACTACACCAGATGGATTTCCCACCAAAAGCTAATCTGAAAAACTGATGGGCAGTTCAGTAACAGAGACACAGAGCGTAAGGCCAGAAGGGTCGACGAGATCCTTTCGTCAAGTGACCCCCAAACAGTGGGACCCACCCTCCAAGGGGTACATGGAGCAATGTTTGGGAGGCCCAGACCAGCCCACGTGGGGGTGGGGAGGGAGCACCTCCTACTCCCAGTCAACCACCAGCCCAGCTCCTATCCCAGACACAGCTCCAGTCTGCCCCCAGTGCAGCTCCGTTCCCAGATGTAACTCTGCTCCTTCCCCGGCTCCGCTTTCAGCCCAAGGTCTTCTGCGGAGCCAGTTGTTCAGCAGTGGGGGGAAGGGGCACAGACCGGTTCCATTACTGGAAAGGGGAGGGCAGGGGTTGGACAGGAAAACCCTAAACGCAACCTGTCCAGTCTGAGCTCCTTCAGGGGAGAGTGTGTGGAAATAATTCCTCAGTCGGAACTGCTGTGGTGGTGATAAAGGGAAATAAAAACGTTACAAGTGGGAAACCCCTAACGTGTGTGTGTCACTTTCATCTTTAGGCAAACCGCATATGGGAATCGGTAAGTGTCATTCTCCTTCCACTGACAAGAAATGTTTGTCCCAAATCAGATCCTCCTGCGGGAGCTTCTTTCATTTGTGTGGAAGTTTTCCATTTTCAGTGTCACTTTTACAGTTCTGTTGCGATATGAGACATTGGCTGTTCATTTACCTGCTTTGCGTTTTGGAGGGGTTTGCGTAACTTGTAAAAATGGGGGAAATGCTCAGCTGGAATAGGGTTGGGGGCAGTTGTTTGATCACCCTGTGCAGATGTGACCTATCCCCTCTCCGTTCTCTCCTTCCCCTTCTCCCCTCTGAAGAAAGCCATGAGCTCTGCAGTGGCCCCACCCTGACGGGGTGACAGGGACTGTGTGTGTGGGTGATCCCTGCTGCAGACACAAGCAGAGGGACGGAGCCGGGATCAGAGGCAGGGGCTCTCCTGGGGCCATTACACACCCCTGGGGAGCGCCTGTGAGCAGAGCTGGGAGCTTCTTTCTTTTTGCCTCTCCGCATCCACCATGATCCCAGCCTGCGCCTGTCTCTGGTACACAGGGCATCACTTTCCTCCCATCGCTAGCATGGCCCTCTCCCTCTTTCCACCAGCCGCTGTTCTACACTCCCCCTCCCTCTGCAATGGGTAATTAGCTACTGGGAGAACAGGGACAGGCCCCAGGGCTGATTGTGGGGCCCAGGAAAAATGGGCATCTATGAGCCTGGGCCAGCTCTGCCTGTTGCCCCCCAGCACTGCTGCCAGAGAGCGGGTCAGGGACTGGGGGCTTGCTGGGCTTGTCCTGCTCCACCCACCCAGCACTCCAGCCAGGGAGCGCAGTCAGGGGGAGGGAGTTGCCCAGTCTTCAGCTGGAGCACTGGGTAGGTGTAGAGGGACCTGCCCTGTGCCCTGACCCTATTCCTGTGACAGAAGCATGAGGAGTTGGGCACTGCAGGCAGGAGGGGGGAGGGGCTCCCACATATTCTGGCCCAGGGGCCCACAGAAACCTCATCCCCCTTTTTCCCCCACACTCGTAGCTTTTGTCCATTCCACCATCAAACCCCCTCCTGTGTGTTAACTCCTCCCGCCCTGCCCCAGGCTAATGGACTCCTCTGCTGCTGAGCTGTGATATTCAGGGCAGGTTCAACACGGGTATAGGGGGTCTGTTGCTGTCTGAGCTGTGACATTTCCCAGCAGGCCGGGTGCAGTGGGGAGGCCCCAGAGCAAAGTCCAGCCCAGGGGCAGCTGGGCACAGGGAGATTTAAGGTGTGTTGGGGGGAGGGGAGCTCTGCCAGTGGTCACTGAGTTGAACCGTCTACCGGGGCTCCCAGTCTCTAGTCCCTCCCCAGGGAGAGGTGGGGGCAGGAGGGGAAAGATCCTGAGCCCCAGACCTGGCCTAGCCGATCCTTTCACCCTGTCCCTGACCCGTCCCTGCCTCTGAGTGACTCTCCCCAGCCCTGGGCTGAGATCTCCGAGCTGTCGGGCACAGCCTGGGGGAAGGAGATTCCCCGAGTCACTCTCCAGCTGGGCCCGATTCTGTCACTGACCATCAAACCCTCCCCCAGGGCTGAGCTCTGCCCCTCACGCTCTGATTCTCTCTCCCCTGCAGCCAATGTGACTCTGGATCCAGACACGGCTCATCCCCACCTCGTCCTGTCTGAGGGTGGGAAAAGTGTGAGATGGGAACGTACACGGCAGCGACTGCCCGACAACCCGGAGAGATTCGACACTGAGCCCTGTGTGCTGGGCTGTGAGGGGTTCACCTCGGGGAGACATTGCTGGGAGGTGGAGGTGGGAGATAGGTGGTCCTGGGCTCTGGGGGTGGCCAGAGAGTCTGTGAGCAGGAAGGGAGAGATCAGCCTCAGCCCTGAGGGGGGGATCTGGGCTGTGGGGTGGTGGGGTGAGTTCCAGGTTCTCACCTCCCCTATGACCCCCCTGCCTCTGGGCCGGGCCCCCCGCAGGATCCGGGTGTGTCTGGACTGTGATCGGGGGCAGGTGACATTTATCGATGCTGGTGCCAAGGCCCCGATCTTCACTTTCCCGCCAGGCTCCGTCCCTGGGGGGAGAATCCGGCCCTGGCTCTGGGTGTGTCCAGGATCCCAGCTCCGACTGTGTCCCTGAAATCAGCCTCTCTAGCCTCAGTTTCTGTGAGCTTGGAGGACTCACATCTACCAGCCCCTGGCTCAGCTCTATGACCCCTGGATGCTCCTTCTCCTCCCTCCCTGCAGCCCCAGGGACAGGAGGGGGAGAGCGATGAGCCCCTGGGGCTGCAGGAGGGGCCCTGAGGGGCAGATGTGGGGCTGGGCAGGGGCAGAACTAACAGAGAGGCTGCTGCGGGGGCAGGACACAATTAATTAATGAGGGTCGCCGGAGAGTGGGGGGCGTGGGAAGAGCTGGATGCAATTTGTACCAATCTGTGTCCTAAGATCTCACTGGGGTCTGTCAGGTATTTACAGTAAATAAAGCAGGAAAGACAATTCTGATGTGTTTGGTCCTTTTTCACTTCCCGGCATCAGTTGCTGGGGGCAGAGTGGAGAGTTTGGTTCCTGCTCAGTGGGGTCCCCCCAGCCCCAACAGGGAACAGACCGGCACGGCCCTCTGCTGAAGTGAGACATTACTGGAGTATAAAATGAACATGCATAATATGATGGCCACCGCTCTTCTCTGCTTGTACCAAATCTTCTGCCAACTAGGCCAAGGGAGGTGTCTGGTGATTTGCTGAATCTCTTTATTCAGCTCAGATATTTGTATTGTTGTTACCCGTCTGCCGGAAGGAAATGGCAGCAGCCAGGGCCGGGTTCAACATCGAGGGGTTCCTTTCATCCATCTCACACAGAACCGGGTCAAGCCCCCAGCCAGTAGCCTGGGAAGGTCACACACCCCTGGGGGCCTCGGAGAGGCAACGCTTCCCCCCTCGCAAGCACACAGTCTGAGTGGAGAAAGGGACTTTCAATAAAAGAGGCAGAAAAGTCAATTAGCATAAGCTTGGGAAAATCCCACACCCAGAGTTCATAACCAGTTCTCAAGTAACTATCCCAGCTCAGATGCATTGAGCAGTGTCCTTGGCCTCTCAGGCTCTCCAGTCCAGTACTGTGACCAGCCAATCCACACACCCAACTTTCTCCGTACCCCCACTTCAAATGCCCCACTTACAACTTGGTCCAGTCCCTGTGGGCACTGACACCTCACGCTGATGCTTTCCCTCACGGAACCTGAGACAAGGCCACGTTTGCGCCTGTCCGGCGTTCTGCTTGCTCCTACCAGCCGTCCATGGGTCGTGCCTTCTGTCCATCCGCTGCTCCTCCTCCCGGCCACCCGCCAGTCCTGCCATCCACTGCTCCTCCTACCAGCTGCCCACCTGTCACACCATTCAGCGCCATGGATGATTTCAGCTCTTGGTGGCCTCAACTGCCCCCCTGTAATTTCAACACTTGGTAGCCACCAAAGTGGAGTCTCCTAAAAACATCAGTATCCAGCACTTTTAACACAGGAGAGGGCTACTCAAAGCAAACTTACAGCTATAGGGCCAAGACATGGGCAGGGCCAAGGCACTCACCAACCTGGGTCAAACCATACCCCCCACCCCCTGCACATTTACTTTATAATGCTTCCAACCAGGGAGCTCTGTTTAATCCATGTCTTTTGCAGTTATATCGACTGCCCTGTCCCCGACAATGACTTGGAGCATTGGTGAGATTTCACAATTCTCATACTGAGTGTTCGCATAAATCGTGATTCTACAGCAATGTGTTTACAATAGACAAAATCTCACTGCTTCCTTGCTACCCATCACTCTTTGTTTGTCAGGTATCAGAAATGCACCCCTTTGCATTCTCATGCAAATGATCTCTGGGAGACACATTCCTCCCACCCTTCAGCAGCATTGAGTTCCTGCTGGCATATTCCTTACAAAAACATTTCAGAATAACACATCCACGCCTCACGGAAAATAAGCAAAACTTATTCCCAAATAGTGTCTCCACACACAGTACAGCCTATAGTGGATTAGAGTCCCTGAAAGCACGGCTTCCAGAGGCTCTAGTCTGAAATACCACATCTACACAGCAAAGTTATTTCAGAATAAATGTTCCATAGTAGCTCATTTTGAAATAGGCCGTCCTCCTGTTTACACAGCCCCTAGTTTGGAATGGGCCCTGTTCTTCATGGAAAGAGTTTGACCAAATTTGAAATAAGCCCTTCGCTATTTTGAAATAATTTTGCAATTGTGGTTTTGCTGTGCAGACACTCGCAAAGTTACTTGGGAATAGTGGCCGTTATTCCGCAGTAAATTTGCTGCGTAGACACACCCCCACTGACTGCAAACCTGGCCACCATGTTAAAGGGACACTGCCAATTTGAATGACAACGGGCTGGATTCTCATTCTCACCCAGGTCCCTTTATTTACACCACTCTGGCATTGCCATCCCCAGTGGTTCAAAAGCCACGAATCAGGCCCAAAAACAACCATGAGAGATTTAGAAAAATAATGCTGTGAGGATTTTTTATTATTCGTGTTCCGATTTTGAGGCATGGAGCTGGCACTACAGTCACAAAGGTATTTGAATAGTATTTAGATTGTAGGTACATTATTATTTATAACACATTCATAATAGTACAGTCATTATCTGACTGGTGCTGAAAGAGAGATGCAGAAACACTCCTCCCATTAAATAATGCTGTGAGGATTTTTTGTTATTCGTGTTCTGATTTTGAGGCTTAGAACTGGCACTACAGTCACAAAGGTATTTGAATACTATTTAGATTGCAGGTACATTATTATTTATAACACAGTCATAATAGTATAGTCATCTGACTGGTGCTGAAAGAGAGATGCAGAAACACTCCTCCCATTAAAAAAACCTGTCAGGTGGCACTTGTTTTCTTTTTCCAGTGGTTGTCTGTAAAAATAACAAGATTATAAAACTACAACATTTAAACATATTTCTTCAGACCTAATTTGTTTTGCGTTTCTTTTTCACAAATCTGTCTTTTAAGCTTGAAGGAAGGACAGGCCTTTTTTAAACACTTGTTTTTTCTATTTTTGTACAAAAGAACGACACTAAGCGTCCTTCTTTTGGCTGCCATAATGATGTTTATTCTGGGTTTGCACTTAATATTTAATTTTTATGCTTAATGATACGATTGCTAAACATCCTCCTATCAGAAGGACATCAGTTGTTCATTCAGATAATTTTCTCTTGTTAGTTTTTGTTCTTTGTAAAATAAAAGGCATCTAAAACCTGGAACTTTTTAAAATCAGCTTTGGAGAATTACAGGCAGCAATTTTTGGGTATGAATCTCCCTCTCCGCTGGCCCAGCCTGTCTGTGGTCCATCAATATATTCCAAGCCCAAAAGTGCTCTGTGGCCAAATTAGTTCAGGAAACACTGACCTACCGGAATCGTTCCCCCCCACCCCACTGAAATGCAGCTGCCTCTGAAGGGAAATACACCGGCTGGTCAGCAGCGCACCACACGGCTGCAGGATGTCTGAAGGGAAGGGTGGAAGATGAACCCCACACCGCCTGGCCCTGCAGGAGGCAACCTGCAGTCACCCAGGCTGGACTCTGGGCACACTCAGAGCCCCTGTTCAAGCAGCGCTGTGAGATTTTTAAGGATGCCAAACAGCCCTGGCTGTCAGTTCTCCTCAACCACTGGCACTAGCGAGGTCAGAGCGCCCCCTACTGCCAGTCTGCAGCACTGAGCTCTGATCAGCCCTGTGTGTGGTCCCCACTTCCCAGGCTCGGTCTACACTGGGAGTTAAGTCAATGGCAGATACACAATTCTAGTTTCTGCAGTTGCGGAGCTAGACTCGACCTCTCTGCAGTTGACTTACCTGGCCGGCTACACAGAGGGAAGTGGATGGAAGAAACTCTCCGTCGATCTCCCTTACTCCTCGCGATATGGAGGAGTTCAGGGGTCGACTGTCAGCTCCAGAGAGTTTGATTTCGTGCGTCTTTACCGGGTGCGCAGAATCGAACCCAGAAAATCAGCCCCGAACAGGTGACTCTTTCCCTGGTATTAGGGTGACCGTATCTCCCTATCCCAAACACAGGACAGGGAGATATGGGGGTGGGGGCGGCTCTTCCCGGCTCCACTGAGGTGTGGGGAGCTGGGAACCTGGCAGCAGCCGTGGGTGAGCTCCCAGTCAGCCAGCGGGGGTGTGTGGGAATACAGGGCAATTAGCCCCTTTTAAACGATAAGCTGGGATGCCTTTCTGGCCCCCAAAATACGGGGCTGTTCCACCCGATATGGGACAGATGGGCGCCTGACATAGTATAGACAAGGCTCCGTCACCAATCAGTGACAAATCTTCCAATCTGCTTTCCTAGTACCGACCCCCTTGTCCCACTCACCTGGCCCTCCCTCCCCTCCCCCACCCCACTGCACTTCCTCCCTCACCCCCACTCCACTACCACTCCCTCTCCTCCCCCGCTCCCCTGGCAATCCTTCCCTGCCCCGTCCTTTACCCCTCACCCCACCCCCCGGGCACTCCCTCCCCTCCCCCACTCCTCTTGCACTTCCTGCCCTCCCTCCCAAACACCCCCCACACCCCAGCAGTCCTGCAGTTGCTGCTGTACTTCAAGGAGAGCTTTTACTGCGGAGAAGCCACATGTGTCAGAGACTCCCGGAGAGACCTGGGGGGCCTGGCGATTGACATGGAAAATGCCCACACCCCAGCTGGAAGCACCCAGCCCAGAGCACTGAACGGGCAGGTGTCCTTCGGGGGAGGGGAAGGGAGACAAAGGGAAATAGCCGGATTTACGCAGAGACTCTCTCAGAGACAGGGATGTAAAATCACCTTTCATTAGCTCCCCAGTGAAACACAAGCTCACTGCTCAATGGGTGCAGAGGCAGCTGGGGGGCCCCTCCAACCTCGCCCGGCTGGAGCAGCCCCACTGCCATGGACAGGAGCTGCTGCAGCCCAGCTGGAGCTTCCTTGCCCGTGGCACTGCTGCAAGTGGGGGGCACCCCAGAGCAGACAGAGGAGCCCCCATCAGCAGCGGCCTCGCTCAGGCGCTCCACAGCGCAGGGATGCTCCCGCTGGGCTGCAGCAGCCCCAGTCTGCCAGAGAGAAACCTTTCCAGCCACGTTCCCCCTCCCCCCCACTCCCAGGGCCACCACAGATGGGAGCTACTCTGGCCTGGCTGGAGCGCCCGGGCCTGCGGCAGGCAGGAGGCTGCTCCACCCCTACCTGTTACTCATAACCCTTTCAGGTGAGGCTTAGCAGGGTGTGATGGGGATCTGGGGTCCCCCAAGCTCTGCACCCCGTCCGCAGGCAGGAGAGTTTCTCACTTAGCAGGAAAACAGCAGGTTTATTAGCCGACAGGACACAGCATCGTACAGAGGAGTCAGTACAGCCGGCAGAGACAGCCAGTCCCATCCATGTTGGGGAGAGGAGGCCCCGAGGGGCCCCCAGAGCTGGGGCCTTGCCCCCTCCTTTGTTTCTCTCTCCCTCAGCCCAGACTAACTGCTTCCAACTCCCAGTTCCAATTCAAACCCCTCAGGCTCCACCTCCTCCTTTGTCTGCAGTACAAAGGTGTTACCTGGTCGTCAGGGTTACCCTCAGCAGGAGCCCCACACCCTCTGTGAGTCACTCACACACACACAGGTATCCCCCACTCCATCACACAGGGCCACATGAACATCCCCACTCAGAGACCGCCTCACACAACACGCTGAGACAGACCCACATGTGACCGATGCGAATCGCTCCACTGAGAGGGCAGCACTCAGGTGCCAGGAGGACACTGTGGGATAAACCTGAATAACCGCGGATGAAATCAGAACTGGATGCTGCGAAGAGTTCTTGGTAACAAAACCGCCACAACCATCCAAAGCAGCACGGAACTGGGCATCAGAACAACCCAAACAGCCGCAAATGGCCAAAGCCTGGTTCTCTAGGGGGCCCTCACCTGGCCTGGCATCCGGCGGACCCGTTCCTCAGCTTCCCCTCAGCGGCTGCACAGTCAATTCTGTTAAGCTTTGCGCAGGCCCCGCGCCAGCAGGGGTCCTCCCTCTGCCAGGGTAGGAAAGGACCCCAGGGAAACACAAGCTCTTCACCCTTCCTGGGCCACTTCTCCTCCCAGCTCCTCCCCTGCGTTGCAGGGTTCACGGAAGTCACTCCAGGGCCGTTGGGTCACCTGCTTCCCAAGAGGCAGGGGGTGCAGATGGCAAAGAGCTGACGTCTTTTCTTGAGTGGGAAGTGCAGGAGCTGTGCCCACTGCGCTCTTCCCTTCCTGCCACACGCGGGGGCCTTTCCTGGAGCTCTCCATGGGAGGCCTCCGGAACAACAGGCCGTGGGCTCAACCCTCCATTGCGATGCGCAGGGCAGCTCCCCCGGCTCACAATCATTCCCTGAGGATCTGCAGATCCAGGCAGATGTTTCTGCGTCGCTTCTTCTGAGATCACAATTCCAGTCTGCTCTTCCCACGGACGCAAACCTGAAAAGAAATGAAAACACAAAACAAAACAGTCGGAGGTGGGGGTCTGCACCCTGCGGCTCTTTAACGACGTTCTTTGTGGCTCCCACGCGATAATTGCAATGTTAAAAAAATAAAAAAAACCCCTCTTGATTATTTCCAGTAAATGCTGAACATCTAAAAGCCTGAAAACGAGCAACTCATCTCTAAACAGCAAACAGTGTGTGAGCTCCAAACACTGGGTAACTCCCCCCAGCACCTGATCAATCCCACCTCAGAACAGAGACTTGCTCATTATCCACAATGGCTCCAAGCACTCTCTCTAGAGTGGCAGCAGCTGATTTACACCCCCCCACCCCAACAGGTCTGGTGGGATGATGTTTTCCTCTGTGCATCACTTTACATTGATCAACACTGAATTTCATTTGCCATTTGTGCCCCAGTCACCCAGTTTTGTGAGACGCTTTTGAAGCTTCAAACACCACATTGCAGGCTGCAAAGGGCTGCATGGACCAATCACTTACCCCGTCTCATTTTCTCGCTAATATTCCCAACCCAAAGTCCCACCACAGAGACCAAACTGCTGCAGGAGCCGTTATTCTGGGCAGGGCTTTTCGAGGAGGTTCCTCGTCCCTTTCTCCACCCACCCACCCCTGCATCCCACCCTCTGCCCCAGCCCGCAGCCCCTCCCGCACACTGAACCCCTCAACTTTGCTGCTACCAGCCAGGCGACTGCTAGCCAAGACTGCTGAGGAACAGCTGTAGAAGCCACTGCCCTGACTCCACTGCCCTTGGGGGGTGCGCTGCACAGGGGTCACCCTCTGCTCCCTGGTGGACGTGAGGCGTCAAGGGAGCAAATCTTAATCCAAACCTCGGTTTGTAGTAAATAAAAACATTCAAAGGACAAATTGTGCACAACTCTGGGCACCACATTAAACAGGAAACACCACCTAGTTCACAGGCACTGCCAGGCCCTTCAGCCTGCGTGGGTGGGTGGGTCTGTGGGTAAAAATAAGCCCAGCGCTGCCCTAAGGCTGGGATCGCCGGAACACCCTCCCCGCACTGCAGACCAGAGGGCGGGACTCAGTTTCCCAGGACACTGCGGTGTAGGAAGATCACAGCCCACCTCATCCAGGCACTCCCGGGCCGCAGCGCCCCTTGCAAGTCAGGTCCCAGCTCCACCTCCCCGTGTCTGTCCCGTAGCCGAAGGGGGACCCCGAACGCCCCATTCACACGCTCCTCTTTTCCCATTGCCAGGGCAAGAAAACGCGCGAAAAAGCCAGGCGGCAGCTGACTCCCTGCAGGGGCGTGGCCGTATTAGCATAGTGCTCCCGGATTGGACGAGACCCCGATAGCTCTCCTGCAGCCGCTGTTGAAATGAATGAACTTCCCCGCGGGCGGGAGGTTGGCGATGACCCTGTGATATTAGCATACAGCGCGCCAAATCCCTTAAAGGGGCAGAGCCCGTAGCTCTGCCGGGCGCGGCAGGCTAACAGCGCAGTAAAGGACTCAGCCTGCACCAGTGTCCGGCCCCGCCCCGGCCCCGCTGCCGACCGCAGGGCTGTGCCCGGTGTCGCTGTAGCCGGGGCGGTGCCACGGGCGGCAGCTGAGAGACAAGGGGGACGGACGGAGGGACGCGTCGTTTATTGGCCCGGCTTCTGCCGGGGGGAGACTTGCCGGGAGCGCCGCGTCCTGCGGCAAAGCGCCGGGACCTGCCCCGCTTGGCCCTGCCGCCCACAGCGGGTCCAGCGAAAGCCCCCCCCCCCGCTTTGGGCTGGACACGGACGTGCGTGACCCGCAGTGACCGGGGAGCGGAGTCTCCGCTCTGCAGCCGGGCCGAGGGCGGGGGCGCCAGCGGCCTGTGGCTCCTGGAACAGCCCCGGGCTTTAGCCCCCGGGTGCCGGGTTCGTTCCCTCCTGCGGCTCCCAGCGGTCGGCGCACGCCTGCTGCCCCCCGGGCTGTGAGCTCCGACCCTGCGGGCCTGGGGCCCAGAGATCACACACAGATCTGCCCGGGCTGGGGCTGCGCCCCGCCGAGAGGGCCGGGCCGGGACCCTGGGACCTCCCGAGTCTCGTCCGGCTCTGTGAGCTGCGACGGGAGGCCGCGGGCAGCGGCTCTCCCCCGCCCCGAGGAGCCGAGACCGGGGCTGCACACACCCGGGAAGGGGGGGCAGGGTCTGCCGCTGGGTCTCGGTCCCGTTCCAAAGGCTGGACTCTGGGGCTGGGCCAGGCTGGGCGCTCACAGGGCTGGACTGACCTGCAGTGTTTGTACTGGGGGTCCCTGTTCCCTGCACCGGCCCCACGGGCTTCACCCCCCCACGGGCAGAAACTCCCAGCGGTTGGGGACATGAGACGGGTGGGGGAGGGGCGGCTCATGGGTGGGACAGAACGTGGGGCCGAGGTGAAGGGTTTGCTCACCTCTGAGACAGGCTCTGGGGGAGGCAGGAAACAGCTCCCGCCTCCCCAGCCAGCCAGTGTCCCCTCCGCCCACCGTGGGCAGCACCAGGTGTCCCAGAGGGAGTGAACCCAACAGGGAACCACCAAGTGAGCAGTGGGAGTGCTGGGAATGCAGCTGGGCAATATCGACCTCCTGTGGTCCTGCAAATTCTTTCGTCTGGCACCGGTCAGGGCCCGAGGGTGCCGGACTGGGGAGGTTCATTTGCACATTGCGCAAATTACATACATTATTTCTAGCTTCAGCTGCAGCCTGAACGTCGCCTGAGCCGCATCTGGGGGGCTGCACTGCCCCCTTCATCGTCCTGCTGCAATGCTGGTGGCGGCCAGTAGGTGTCAGCATTACACAACAGACACCCCCCCCCGCCCCGCCAGCCCTTCGGCATTTAATACCCCCCCTCCCAGGGGCTTGGGGGGAGCCCGCGCACACCCCCTCAGAGCGGAGGAATTCACCCCCCGGCAATAACCAACACCCCCCGCCAGTGCTGGACTCGGTCACGCGTTAAGCGTTGGATAGTAACAGGGAGGAAGCCCCGCCAGTCTCTACACTATCAAAACAAAACGCGGTCAAGTGGCACTTTCAAGACTCGCAAAATGGTTTATGAGGTGACGAGCTTTCGTGGGACAGACCCACTTCTCCCGCCCAGAGCCGGACCGGAGCAGACTCAAGATTTAAGGCCCAGAGAACCGGACACAGAAATCAAGGCGCACAAATCAGAAACAAACGATCGAGGGGAGCAAATCAGAGAGCGGAGGGGCGGGGGGGGAGGTCAAGAGTTGGACTGAGCCAAGTTCGCAGACGAGCCCCGAGAGTGACGCGGAAAGTTCCCATCACGATTTAACCCCTGTGTTAAGGTGCCGGATTTTAATACAAAACCCAGCTCGGCTGCGTCCCTCTCCAGAACGGGGCGATAATGTCTCTCCAGTAACACACGTACCGCGGGGGAGGGGGGGCTGGCGGGGTCCAGAAGCTCGGGCTGTGCCCCGCCCCCCCCGTACAGCGCATGCGCAGTGAGCGCGGCGAGAGCCGCTGCCCGGACTGACCCTGCCGGGGCTGTGGCGGCCGCTGTCCGCTCGGCGCGCACGTGACAAAGCGCTGCAGGGGGGAGGGGGCGGGTCAGTGCCCCCGAGAGCCCCACGGAGGGACAGTCCCCAGGGGGTGAGCCCCGCCCCCCCGCGCGCTCAGAGGGCGGGACAAGGCTGTTGTCACCCGCGCCCGGCCCGGCCCTGCAGCGGGTGTGTGCGGTGTCCTGCCCCTCCCCCCGCCCCGCCCGTCGGTGTGACACTGTCACACCCGCTACACACCCGCCACGTGCACGTCACGTGTTCCCCGTGCAGCCCCGGGGCGCCCAGCGCCGCCTCCCCCGGGCCGCACCGCACAGCACCAGGGCCGGGGGGCGCGGCCACAACGGCGCTGCCCGTCCCGCTGCCACCGCCGCCCTGCGCTGCACCTGGGCCGGGCTGGGCTGGGACCCAGCCGCTGCCTGCGGGGAGCGCTCCGGCACTGCCACGTGTCCTGTGCCCATGAGTGAGTGACCAGGGGGCGGGGCTGCGCAGGAAGGGCCGTGCAGGGCTCAGTGTGTGGGGCTGTGAAATGGGTGCCTGGTTCAGAGGCTGGCTTTAGGATGGGGGGGGGCGAGGGGCACTGCAGCGGGGTTGGGAGGGGCGGGGTTCTATTTCCATCTCTCAAAGGAGGGTGACATCTAATGGGTACATTATTGTAGGAGCAGAGGGAGATCTAGCAGTTGAAGCAGGGTCAGGGCTGGGCACCAGGACACCTGGGTTCTCTTCTCAGCTCTGGGAGGTGTAGCCAGACATGAACCCCCTATTTGGCCTTTTCTTCCTCTTCTCCCCCCCCCCTCCACTGGGAGAGACAGAGAGAGAAATAAGCAGGGGAGGCAGGCGGCCTTTGATGTCCTGGGAACACAGGTGTGCTGTCTCGCCCAGCCTCTCTGCTATACACAAAAACGAGACAGTGGATGGGCTAGCTAATGGCCGCCCTTCTGGCTGATCTCAGTAATTGACGCGCCTTGATCACTTCCCCAGCCTTGATCACTTCAGGAGGAAGATTGGGGAACCCCGCCCATCACCTCCAAAGGTGCCCAATTGTCCACAATTCACAGGTGCAAATTGAGCCTTGCATCTTCCCTGGGAAACCTGGGGTTCAAACACTCTCCTCCCAATTGGCCACTTGACACCAGGAAGAAGCCTACGTGCCAGAAGGGGTATAAAGGGGCTTAGCAAACCACCCCCCCTTTGAGTTTCAATCACCTACAGCTGCTGGCCAGGTCTGGAACTAACTCCCGAGACTGGGGATGCCTGGTTCGTAGCTACTTCGTCCCGAGGGATTGAGAGAATGTGGGTCACACTGGATCTAGGAGGCAGGGGTAAGAATTACACCTGTATTGCACTTCTTTCCTATAGGAATTGAGGGAAAGACTCTGGTTCCACCAGGTCTAAGAGGCAGGGGTGAAAATCACACCTCCAACTTGCCTTTCTTGGGTACACATTACTTGTATTAGTTTAAGCTAGCGAATTTGTCTAAAACTTTTCTTAAGTTAAATTGTGTTGTTTCCCCTTTAAAAACCGCGAGTACGAGCTGTTTTTGGGCTATAAACTCCTAACACCATAAGCCTGTCACTCAGCCCGCGGGAAGCCCTGACCTTATCTTTAAAACGCGTTTACCCCTTTGATCTTTACCCCTGCGATCCTCCGCTATCTTTTACGTAGAACTGTAGAAAATTTATCTTGCCTACCAAACCCCAGGGGGTCCTCGCCTTACCTGAACTGGCGACCTGCGGTCAGCAACGACCTTCTGCAAATATGAGTAACCACGAGAAAAATCATTCTCCTGTCACTCACTCGGCGGCCATCTTGGTTTCATTCATAAAGTGAGCGGTTAGTTTAAAACCCCCTTTAACACGGGGCAGCCGCTTCTGTTGTAAAATCGCTGCCAGCGGTTTCCTATTAACTGTTAGAAAAGTTATAAACAAAAATTCACAATTGTGGTACTTCGATCACTTGTCTGAGTTATATTGTTTCCATCTGTGTATAAATACAAAGTAACTGTTAAGGCCTCTAATAATTGTAATTTTCCTCTTGCTGCTGTGCCCGAACTAAGCGCAAACCAAAGAACCCCGCCTGCCCTGGCTGCTCAGCGCAGCTGCTGGGGCGGCATCGCCCCCCCCCTTTGCCCCCCCAGACCTTTAGCTGGCACCTGGGCACCGGCTCACAGAGCCGCGAGAGACCCCGCTGTGTGCGAACCCCCCGCCCCGCGGGACCGTCTCTCCCCGCGCCCCGCCCCCCCGGCACGTGCCCGCAGCCGGTGCGTCCCAGCTCGGGCCCCCGGGGAGGAGAAGCGCCGCTTCCCGCCGCCGCGGCTCAGGAGCAGCTGGAGCACGTGACACCCCCCCCCCCCCGCCACCAAGGCAGGAGCGTTTCGCGCCCAGGAGACGGGACAGAACCGCCCCCCCCCGCAGAGGGCGCCCGCGGCCGGACCACACCCCCCTCCCCCCGCTGGGCCCGACCTGAGCCCCGGGGGAACCGAGCGCCCCCCCATTACCCCGGCTCCGTGTCCCCCCCCACGGGGTGAGCGACCCCCCCATAACTTGTCCCGTCCCCCCCCCCCCGGCTCTATGCGGGGCTCCCCCTCCCCCGGCCCGGGACCCCGACACTCACCGCCGGGCGGGGCTGTACGAAACACCCCCGCGCAGCTCGGGCTGTGCCCCGCCCCCCGTACCGCGCATGCGCAGTGAGCGCCGCGGGAGCTGCTGCGCGGACTGACCCTGCCGGGGCTGTGGCGTCCGCTGCCTGCTCGGCGCGCACGTGACAAAGCGCTGCGGGGGGGTCAGTGCCCCCGACAGCCCCACGGGGGGGGACAGTCCCCAGGGGGTGAGCCCCGCCCCCCCGCGTGCGCGGCCCCGTGCGGGAGCCCCGCCCCCCCCCGCGCGCTCAGAGGGCGGGACAGGGCTGTTGTCACCCGCGCCCGGCCCGGCCCTGCAGCGGGTGTGTGCGGTGTCCTGCCCCTCCCCCCGCAGCGCCCCGCCCCGTCCCGCCCGTCGGTGTGACACTGTCACACCCGCTACACACCCGCTCAGTGTGTGGGGCTGTGAAATGGGTGCCTGGTTCAGAGGCTGGCTTTAGGATGGGGGTGGGGCGAGGGGCAGTGCAGCGGGGTTGGGAGGGGCGGGGTGTCTATTTCCATCTCCCAAAGGAGGGTGACATCTAATGGGTACATTATTGCAGGAGCAGAGGGAGATCTCGCAGTTGAAGCAGGGGCAGGGCTGGGCACCAGGACTCCTGGGTTCTCTTCTCAGCTCTGGGAGGGCAGTGGGGTCGAGTGGTTTGAGCTCTGGCCTGCTCTCCCTCACTTCCCTGTCACTCTGCGCCTCGGTTTCCCTTGGTGAGTGAGGACACGTTCCCAGCAACCCGGGGAGCGGGGCAGTCCGGATAATTCACCGAGAGGGGCTTCATGCCACTATCGTGAGCGTACTCGAGATACACCAAGGAGCATGGGGGTTACTGCAGCCCATTGGGCTGCCCCACAGCTCCGACAAGCTGCCTCAGAGCAAGTGAGGGGGAGACTTCCCCTTGACCGGCCAACGTGTGTCAAAATGTCGCCTGCCTCAGCTCCCCGAGGCCTGTGACAGACGACAAGAGCTGCCTTCCCCAGCACAGGCACCCCATGGGCCGGGTTTGCCTCTACGGAACCCCTCAGGGTAAACTGAGGCACAGGGAGGGAGTGGTGAGTAGCTTGAGCTGAGCTGGGGAAGCAGCGCTGTCTCCCACCTGCCCCTGCCTGCTCTCCAGCCCTGGCAGGCCCCTCACGCCCCGGCCGCCCCTTGCAAGGGAAGGGACACGACCCAACTGGATTTCTGGCCATGGAGCTCTGTGCTCCCACTGGAGATCCACCCAGTGGGACTCAGGCACTGATGTCCCTTTGAACACCCAGACCTGCTTCTTTGCCCTCTGGGGAAGGAGGGGGATGAAGGGGCTGGAGCACATGACCTATGAGGAGAAGCTGAGGGATTTGGGTTTATTTAGTTTCCTGAAGAGAAGACTGGGGAGCGATTTGGTAGCAGCCTTCAACTACCCAAAGGGGACGCTCTGGGGGGGTTGATCCTGCTTTAGGCAGGGGGCTGGACTAGACGACCTCCTGAGGTCCCCTCCGGCCCTCGGATTCTGTGATTGTGATTCTGATCTGTCTGCCTGTTCCAGATGGATTAGATCCTTTTCCAGTCGATTGATTCTCATCTGATTTTACCCGTTTTATCTTCTTCAGCCCTCTCCTCCTGAGTAGAACACAGAGAATCCCTATTTATCGACCCTCCCGTAAGAGATGCCTGTGTCCAATCCACACGCTCCTCTGCACCCGTCGGCTCCCCCCAGCCCTTCGCTTAAAAACTGCTCTGCGACATCTCAGTGTTCAGTGCCAGCAGCCTGGTTCCGTTTTGGGGTAGGTGGGGCCCATCCCCCCCGTACAGCCTCCCGCTTCTCCAAAAGTGTCCCCAGTTCCTAATGAATGTGAACCTCTCTGCCCGGCACCATCCTCTCACCCCTGCGCTGAGACTCTGCAGTCCTCCCTGCTCACCTGGCCCTGCACGTGGAAGTGGGAGCGTTTCAGAGAGCGCTGCCATAGAGGGCCTGGATTACAATCGCTCCAGGATCTCTCCAGGTCTCTTCCAGTTCTATGACCACCCCGGAGCGCTTGGGCGGCTGCCCAGGAAAGATTCAGGGCCACTCAGCTGGTTTGCAGAGCACCCAGCGCTGGCCGCCTGTGTTTCTATTGCAGGCGCACAGCCACACAGGCTTGGGTGCACATAGACATTTTATTCTGCCGCTGGAGGGGAACAGTGGTGAGGAGGGAGAGGTCAGTGGTTAGAGCGTTGGCCTGGTAAACCCAGGGCTCTGGGATTAACCCTTCAGAAGGGCCTTCAAGGGTCTGGGGCAGGATAGATTGAAAAAACTCCAAAACTATCAGGCCTGGTGATGGGTCCTAGTAGTATAAGGGATCTACCATCAATCTTTAGCCACGCCCCTTTTCCTTTTAGCCACGCCCCTTTCACCAGAAGCCCCAGCCCAGCCCTTTTAGCTCCGCCCATCCCTTTCACCAGAAGTCCCACCCCCTTAACCCTTTTGCCCCTCCTTCCTGTCACCAGAAGTTCCTTCCCAACTCCTTTAGGCCCGCCCCCTGTCACCGGAAGACGTTCCCTTCGGGGGTAGGAGTACATCTGGGTCAAGTGAGACCGGAAGGAAAGGGTGTCATGCGACCCCTCGAAGGACTCGCCCCTCCACCAATCGGAGCACAGCGCTACCCCCAGAAAGAGGCCATCTTCTTCCAAGAGCGCGTGTTTCAGAAATGTGCAAATGCTGAGCGGGAAGATGGACACTTTCACCACCCCTGCCAGAGTTCGGACGTTGTTCATGTGCCGACGGGTCTCCGCCGCACGTGGAGAAAGCGCTGCATCCGCGACAGCTGCGAGGGGGAGGCGGTAGCCGAGGGGAGCCCTTTGGCCCAACCCTTGTTGACGGATACACCGGAACCCGACCCCGAAACCCAACCGCTCTCGAGGCAGCCCGACAAGGTAGACGGCCTCTCTTTGTCCACCCCTACGGAGGAAGGCGGCCGCAGGTTGAAGGAGTCAGACGAAGAGAACGGAAAAGAAGCCAAAGAGGTAAGAAACGAATGAGCGAGGTTGGGGGGTCGTGTAATGGGATTTTGTAAAAACCTAAAAAGACCACAGGATCGTACATTATTTTCTTTCTGGGAATCTCTCCAGAGCTCGACAAGGCCTTCCTTGAGGACCCTAAACCCCAGGACGACGTTGTGTCAGAACGAAGATGAAATGGATCCACCTTGGTTTTGCTCAACACCGATACAAACCACTGAAGATGATGCGAAGGACGATGGCTACGAGGAATTTAGAAGGAGGCTTGGTATGGAACTGGCTGAGCCAGTCCCATGTCATCAGCGTAAAAAAGGTCTGCGTTCGATTGTACGCGTTGTTGTTTATGCCACACCCGCTCACGACACTGTCCTCAAGCACTGCCTCCGGGAAAAGCTTTTTGAAGACTGTGAGGACTGTGTCATAGGTGCACCAGGCCAAAGGCACCAGGACTTGGTGGCCCCTTACAGACTAACACAGATTTTGGAGCATATGCTTCAAAACGTCTCTCGAAAAAATTCTGTCTGAATTGTTATGGGCCTGGAGCTTCAGGCACCTCAGTCCCCTCCTTAATAGGGCCCTGGGCACGTCCAGCGCCCTCTCACCTGCAGCAGCTCCAGCACCGGCTGCTGACACGTCCCCTCCAGCTGTGTGTTGAGGGCGCCAGCCCGGGAAATCTTCTCCCCCAGCCGGGTGGCATTTTCCTTCCCCCTCGGCCCGATCTCCTGGGCCAGCTCTCCCAGCCGTGCCAGCAGGAGGCGCTCTTGTTCAGCCAGGAACCCCCACGCCACCAGCTGCCTCTCCACGGCCGTCTGCCGCTGGGGTGCGCAGAGGGGCCGGGCTGGCCACGGGGAGAGGGACACAGGACGTGGGCTGTTCCGCGCTGCCCGGGGCTTTTCATTCACAACTCAGCCGGGCCTAGCCAGCTAGCAGCCCCGAAAGAAGGCAGCCCCAGCGACTCCTGTGAGGAGCAGCGAACAGGAGCAGCTCACAGGCAGCTCGCCTTTGGGAGGAGCCACATACCTGTTTTCACCTTTCTTGTACGGGGTTTCTCTTGTGCCCTCCAAGGCGGCACTAGAAACAAATAAGGGATCTCTGTCAAGGGAGAAATGGAGAGTGACGTGGCTGGGGAGAGCTCTGGTGTTGTGACCTGCGTGGCATGTGCCGTGTTTGTCTTCCTCCCGAATGATAGAAAGGATTTTCTCTGGCCCAAGTGTAAGCTGGGAGCCATTTTAGAAGAGAAGGTGAAAGGACTTGAGGCACAAATCCCAACCCTCAGGTCCATCAGAGAAGGTGAAGGCTTTCTGGACAGAAGGCAACAGATAATACTGCAGGTACAGCAGGCTGCCCAAAACAAGGAGGAGAACTGGAAGCGTGTTACCTCCAGGAGGAGGAGAAAACCAGTTCAAGTCTCTCCAATTGCCGTGGAGTTAAGTAGCTGCTTTCAGCCTCTCTCTGAAATCACAGAGCAGCAGCTTGGGCCTTGCAGAGCTGAAATCACAGGGTTGTGCCTCAGGGCAATCCCCAGCAGCGTGATTGCTAAGGGAGGGACGATGGCAGTGGATGAGAGCAGGGGGTTGCTGCCGAGGTGTGTGGTTGACACCGGTTCTGCGGTCCGGTGGTCTGATGGTGTGAAGAAGTGGGTCTGTCCCACCAAAGCTCACCTAATAAATTATTTTGCTAGTCTTTAAAGTGCATGATGGGGTCAAATTTAGCTACGACAGATGAGGAAAGGGATCTTGGACTTATAGTGGATAGTTCTCTGAAGACATCCACGCAGTGTGCAGCAGCAGTTAGTAAGGCAAATAGGATGTTAGGAATTATTAAAAAAGGGATCGATAATAAGACAAAAGATATCATACTTCCCCTATATAAAACTATGGTACGCCCACATCTTGAGTACTGCGTGCAGCTGTGGTCTCCTCACCTCAGAAAAGATATATTGGCATTAGAAAAGGTTCAGAAAAGGGCGACTAAGATGATTAGGGGCTTGGAACGGGTCCCATATGGGGAGAGGCTCGAGAGACTGGGACTTTTCAGTTTGGAAAAGAGGCGATTGAGGGGCGATATGATAGAGGTATATAAAATCATGAATGGTGTGGAGAAAGTGAATATAGAAAAATTATTTACCTTTTCCCATAATACAAGAACTAGGGGACACCAAATGAAATTGATGGGTAGTAGGTTCAAAACTAATAAAAGGAAATTTTTCTTCACACAGCGCACAGTCAACCTGTGGAACTCCTTGCCCGAGGAGGCTGTGAAGGCCAGGACTCTATTAGGGTTTAAAAAAGAGCTTGATAAATTTTTGCAGGTTAGGTCCATAAATGGCTATTAGCCAGGGATAAGGTATGGTGCCCTAGGCTTCAGAACAAAGGCAGGAGATGGATGGCAGGAGATAAATCACTTGATCATTGTCTTCTGTTCTCCTTCTCTGGGGCACCTGGCATTGGCCACCGTCGGCAGATGGGGTGCTGGGCTGGATGGACCTTTGGTCTGACCCAGTATGGCCATTCTTATGATCTTATGCTACTTGACTGCTTTTTGTTTTGGTTCTGCAGTCCATACAGGGTTAACAGCTCGATGGCGTCATCACGCTGCAGCGAGGGGACAGGCTTCATGCAGATTATGCGATCGCTTAGGCAGCGAAAGAACCACCACAGAGGCAGCTCGCAGGTCTGGTGGAATAAGTCGTTTTAAAGCTGAATTATCTGGTGGGAGAGGTTTTGCTTTGACCAGCTACAAAGGAGCTGCAGGATGAAGAAAGTAGGTGTACTTGCCGATCTGTAAAAATCTTGTTGCAAGGCTCACATGTGTTGCATTCGGGTGACTCGTCGTGACGTGTAAAAGTGTCCTGATGGGTGGGCTGTGTAAAATTTTCACAAAATTGTATCGCTTCTCGGCCTTTTGGCTAAGATCAAGTGTAGTATCTGTTCTTATCAGTTTAATATCTGATACGTCCTCTATCTGAGGACTATATATTAAATGGATTTTTGGAACAGGGAGATGGAATAGGGGCTTGCTCCATCCACTCCACGCATCGACCTGGTATTGCAGTACTTCCAGGAACGGTGCACCTTCTTTCGGGGAGGAATACTCTTGGTAAAAAAATAGAGTTCAACTCTGAAAGTCTTGTTTTTCTAAACCACAAACCTGATCAGGGGAAGGTGTTTGATGTGACCAGCTGCTGGGATGCCAGTAACCACTTTCTCCGGGCTGGCAACTTTACCCGTTTTGCGGACTGGCGCTTCATCCACTGAGCACGCCTTAATTGTGTCCCGCTCAACGGTGCTGTCGGCCATGGGACCCGCGATAAAAGGTGCAGGCGTTGCGGATATCCGCTGGAGACTCTTCCCCACGTCCTCTGTGGCTGCATGGTGCATTCGGCGGCTTGGCAGCGCTGCCATAACGCCATCCAAGACCAGCTGGTGAAAGCGCTACCTCCGACCCTTGGATCCGTTACCGTGGACTCTTCCATCCCTGGCACTGACAGCCTTCTGTGGCCGGACATCGTCGTGACGGACGAGCGGTCTAAGAAGATTCTCATCGTGGACATTACGGTGCCCTTTGAGAACCGCATGGCGGCCTTCCGCGATGCCCGGGCTAAGAAACTGCAAAAGTATGCCCCGTTGGCGGACACCTTACGGTCCCGGGGCTACTCGGTGGAGGTCCATGCATTGCTCGTGGGGGCATTGGGTGCCTGGGACCCCCTGAACGATGAGGTCCTGGAAGCCTGCGAGGTCAGTCGCTATTATGCTCGAATGATGCGCAGGCTGATGGTGTCCGATGCCATTAGGTGGTCCAGGGACATCTACACAGAGCATATCACGGGCCATCGCCAATATTCTGACAGCTGATTACCAAGCTCCTTTGTGTTTTCCTTTTTTTTTCCTTATTTTATCTATTTTTTTATTCTGTTCTCCTATTGTAACTTTTTTATTTAATTATTTATTTTTATTTTTATTTTATTTTATGCTCCCTGGTACTTCATGGGTCGGGGAGTTTTATGTTCAAAAACTTCTTTTTTCTCAGGGACTGGCTGATAAGCCGATTATTGTTTATTGTCTAGTATCTGTAAAATACTCTCCTTTTTGATTTTCCCCTAGGGATTGGGATTGATCCAAAGGCCAATATCTCATATTGTCTGTTACTTTAAAGTATTTTCCCCTTTTTTCTCCTCAGGGTAGGGATTGGTTAAAAGGCCGATATTTTATATTATCTCTTGTTTGTAACTGTGTTTTTTTTTTTTTTTTTTGTCTATCTGAGACTAGTTGGGTTTCTTGTGTAAATACTAAGATGCTGTTTCCTGTATATTATGCTCCATAACCTGTTCTAGTTTCTCAGATGATATATCCCTGTGTATGTTAATTTGTTATGCTCCTTGCTGTACTTGAAACATTCCCTCAATAAAACTCATTTAATCTGTTCTTATCAGTTTAATATCTGATACGTCCTCTATCTGAGGACTATATATTAAATGGATTTTTGGAACAGGGAGATGGAATAGGGGCTTGCTCCATCCACTCCACGCATCGACCTGGTATTGCAGTACTTCCAGGAACGGTGCACCTCCCTTCGGGGAGGAATACTCTTGGTAAAAAAATAGAATTCAACTCTGAAAGTCTTGTTTTTCTAAACCACAAACAGAGTTCTTTGTACGTAAATTTGTTGTAAGAATCATTTATGGTTTTATGGCCAGGTTGGGTTTTTACTTGCCCAAAACTTTGAAATTACCATAGAAATGACTATTATAAAAGCCTCTAAGCGAACACTGAAATACATATTTAGCATTTCTAAAAGCAGTTAAATGCATATTTAGCACCTCATTAGCAAGGGCATGGTTGGGGCACCTTGCAATTGCGGTGCTGGTTTAGGTGGGGGTCTTTTCCAGGAGAACCCCGGCAACTTCGAAATCCCCTTTATTCCTATCAGCAAATTAAAATAAGGGGATTTCCACATCTGGACCAGCTGCGCAGCGCGAGCCGCTGCAATTTCCAAGTGCTGCCCCCCACCCCGCCCCCCCGCATTCTAAAGAGAGTCTCATTAGTAATCTTCAAAATGGCTATTTGCATGGACATTTTGAAGTTTTGGGCTAGTGTAGACAAAGCCACTTTGTTTTATGTGACTCTGGATTTCTCCCCTTCCTACCGCTCTTCTGATGTGCCCACTTTGATTCCGAGTTTTCTGATTAGTCAACCTTGATGACTAGTTTTGGTTGTCTGTGCCTTAAATATTGAGTCTTATGCTCTGAAGACGTGGGTCTATTCCAGAAAAGCTCACCCCTTCATCAATTATTTTGTTAGCCTTCAAAATGCTAAGAGACTGCCCCTTTTTTTTTTTTTTTGCAGAGAAAAGAATCCGTGTGTTTGTGAGAGGCAGGTCTGCTCTAGGTCAGCAGGCCTCCAGGGCTGGTGAAAGCAGAGGGCTGCAACTCCCCTTCATCAGCACTCCCATGAGAAAAATTGTTCCAGTCCCCCTGGTCAGACCTGGTTTGGTTAACCAATAAGAACAGACTGAAAGTTTTTGATTGTGCAGGTTTAAGACAAAGAGGAGACGCAACTGAAGACAGTTGGCAGTTTTTCCATGGGCCGTTATTAAGGGCCTAAAAGCAAGCAAGCTGCACCCCTGTAGTATAAAACTCTTTCAGTTCTGTGTAGTGTTCACCTGTATCTGACATTGAATTCAGTGTGATGGTTTTGAAATTAACTTGCTGTTCAGTCTCAGTACTGATTGTAGCAGTGCTAATGAAAGCTCCTTGTTGTGTGAGTGAGAATGGATGCTGTATGTATGCGAGACTGTCACCAGCTGTTCCAGGAAGGGATCAGGACAGACCCTTCGTGCTGCGGATCATTACAAGGTGAGCAGTGGGCAACTCTAGAGAAGGAGAGAGGCAGTGAGAAACAGTCCTCAGTCAGCAGTAGCAGGCTGGGCCAATAGAAGACGAGCCTGTAGAGTGAGAGGGAAAAGGCGAGCAGTGGGCGCATTGCCACCTAGAAAGGCTGGCGCACTCTGGGATGAAGCGGGGCTTTGCCCACGAGAGCTTATGCTCCAGAATGTTAGTCTCTGAGGTGCCCCAGGACTTGTTGTTCTTACAGTGCACGGCAGGGCAGTCCCAAGGGTGGATTAACCCTGAGCGAAATGCAAGTCCCCTCTCTCATGCGCTCTGCTGCCGCTTGTCCTCCTCCCCGCCCCCGCTCCCCCCAGCTGTTGGTCACCCCTTGGGAACAAGGCTGGGATGTTGGCCCAGCTGGGTTGATGCTTCCTCTGTAAAACCCGGGCTCAGACTCAGCATTGCCGCTAACTTTTCCCAGGCACCTGTGAAATGAATTTGTTCCCTGCACCCCTCGTGAAATGTGACAAGTCCCCTCCATATCAGTAGTCTGACAAAGCGTGGGGGGGGGGGTGAGGCCAAGGGGTTCAGGGTGTGGGAGGGGGGCTCAGGGCTGGTGCAGAGGGTTGGGGGTGAGGGTGCTGCCTGGGCATTCGGGCTCTGGGGTGGAGCCAGGTCTAAAGGGCTTGGGGTGCTGGCTGGCCCCGGGCTACAGCAGAGAGGACCCCCCCCCAGCCCTCCCCCCAACACAGCCCCCAGGCTGAGGCAGGGGGAGGCGCCACATCGGGCTGGGCTGGGAGATCGGCATCCCTCCCCTGCCCTCAGTGGGTCTGGGACTGATGGGGGCTTCCCTGGGCCGGGGGGTTCCCCAGCTGCAGCAGGTCCCTGCCAGGCTGGGGCGCCTTTCCCCTGACCGCGGCAGGCTCGGGCCAGTTGGGTCCCGCAGCGCCCTGCTTGCAGGGAACGTCGCCCCAGGTGACCTCCGAGAGCAGCGTTCACCCTCAGCGGGGCTAAGCAGCGCCACGTGTCCCCCACCCCCGGGAGCAGCCCCAGCTCCTCGCCCCCACCAGGAGGCCCGGCCCCGGCACAGCTGAGCTCCCTGCACAGCGGCCAACGCCCCCATTAGCTCAGCGCCCCGGAAGGGGCTGGCTGGGGAGCCCCGTTACTCCTGGAGCAGCAGCCGGGTGAGGCAGGGCACATCCCCTTCGCGTCCCTCTTCCTCAGGGGTGTACGGGAGCTATTATTCCCCTCTGCTCATAGGCGTAAAGAGACTTTGAAGTAGGCAGGATCCTTTTGTAAAGGAGCCTCGTCTGGACGAACTGCGTACCCGGTGGGGGGGGCGGGGGCATAACCCATGAGGTGCAGCATGGTCCAAGAATCAGAAGAGTGCATGAGGTAGTGGTTGCGACACTCCCCAACTTGGGGTCCATCTTTTCATTCCATGGTTGGCCAAGATGGAAGGGAAGTGGAACTTCAGCAATAGTTCAAAAGGTGGGTGGAAGCCAATGCTTCCACTTAGCCCAGTCCTGTATCGTGTTCGTCATCTCGTCACGTGTCCTCGTTCCTCATATTCCGTGTTGGCTGGGTCGTGGGCGATGAGTGGAAGGGGAACGAGGGAGGAACGCACTGCGAAGGGAGGCAGAGAGGAAAAGAAAAAAAGAAAAGGGAGGCTAGGGAAGGGGTAAGGAGATGGCTTCTCTCTGTGTAGTAGGGCCCGTTAGATGAGTTCTGGGTAGTTGGGCAGTTATTTGTCCTGATATTGGCGGAGGCCTGTAATATGCTCTGTGTAGACGTCCTGGGACCATCTGATGGCATCTGACACCATTAGCTGTCGCATGAGGCGGGCATAGTGGCGGCTGATGCCGCAGGCCTCGAGGACCATTTTGTTCTGGGGGTCCCAGGCCCCCAGGGCACCCACCAGCAGGGCGTGTACCTCCACTTTGTAGCCCTGTGTCCTTAGTGTATTTGCTAGCGGTGTGTATTTATCTAGCGTCTTTGCCCTTGCTTCCCGGAAGGCCACTGACAGGTTTTCGAAGGGGGTGGAGACATCCACCATGGTGATCTTCTTTGCCCGCTCGTTAGTTATTACGATGTCTGGTCTGAGCAGGCTTTTGGTGTCCAGGATGATGCAGTCCACTGTCACTCCACCCAGGGCTGCCGGGAGGGCCTCGATAAATCAATCTAGGATTGCGTTATGCTGTAGTTGCCAGGTCCTGGAGGCTACGTCTACACGTGCAGCCAACATCGAAATAGTCTATTTCGATGAATAACGTCTACACGTCCTCCAGGGCCGGCAACGTCGATGTTCAACTTCGACGTTGCTCAGCCCAACATCGAAATAGGCGCAGCGAGGGAACGTCTACACGTCAAAGTAGCACACATCGAAATAGGGATGCCAGGCACAGCTGCAGACAGGGTCACAGGGTGGACTCAACAGCCAGCCGCTCCCTTAAAGGGCCCCTCCCAGACACAGTTGCACTAAACAACACAAGATACACAGAGCTGACAACTGGTTGCAGACCCTGTGCCTGCAGCATGGATCCCCAGCTGCCACAGAAGCAGCCAGAAGCCCTGGGCTAAGGGCTGCTGCCCACAGTGACCAGAGAGCCCCGCAGGGGCTGGAGAGAGAGCATCTCTCAACCCCCCAGCTGATGGCCGCCATGGAGGACCCAGCAATTGCGACGTTGCGGGACGCGGATCGTCTACACGGTCCCTACTTCGACGTTGAAGTTTTTGCACAATAGTATTTTATGCAGTGTGTGTGGTTGAACTGCATCCATCTCAACAGAGCCATCCAGCATGGGAACTGTAACAGAGGATGTGGATACTCTAAGGATACTCTGTGCTATGTTCTCTGTGGATGTCTGGTTCTCTCCGGCTGCGTCTACATGTGCACGCTACTTCGAAGTAGCGGCACCAACTTCGAAATAGCGCCCGTCGCGTCTACACGCGTCGGGCGCTATTTCGAAGTTAACTTTGACGTTAGGCGGCGAGACGTTGAAGTCGCTAACCTCATGAGGAGATAGGAATAGCGCCCTACTTCGACGTTCAACGTCGAAGTAGGGACTGTGTAGACGATCCGCGTCCCGCAACGTCGCAATTGCTGGGTCCTCCATGGCGGCCATCAGCTGGGGGGTTGAGAGATGCTCTCTCTCCAGCCCCTGCGGGGCTCTCTGGTCACTGTGGGCAGCAGCCCTTAGCCCAGGGCTTCTGGCTGCTTCTGTGGCAGCTGGGGATCCATGCTGCAGGCACAGGGTCTGCAACCAGTTGTCAGCTCTGTGTATCTTGTGTTGTTTAGTGCAACTGTGTCTGGGAGGGGCCCTTTAAGGGAGCGGCTGGCTGTTGAGTCCACCCTGTGACCCTGTCTGCAGCTGTGCCTGGCATCCCTATTTCGATGTGTGCTACTTTGACGTGTAGACGTTCCCTCGCTGCGCCTATTTCGATGTTGGGCTGAGCAACGTCGAAGTTGAACATCGACGTTGCCGGCCCTGGAGGACGTGTAGACGTTATTCATCGAAATAGACTATTTCGATGTTGGCTGCACGTGTAGACGTAGCCTCCAGGACCTGGCAACTACAGCATAACGCAATCCTAGATTGATTTATCGAGGCCCTCCCGGCAGCCCTGGGTGGAGTGACAGTGGACTGCATCATCCTGGACACCAAAAGCCTGCTCAGACCAGACATCGTAATAACTAACGAGCGGGCAAAGAAGATCACCATGGTGGATGTCTCCACCCCCTTCGAAAACCTGTCAGTGGCCTTCCGGGAAGCAAGGGCAAAGACGCTAGATAAATACACACCGCTAGCAAATACACTAAGGACACAGGGCTACAAAGTGGAGGTACACGCCCTGCTGGTGGGTGCCCTGGGGGCCTGGGACCCCCAGAACAAAATGGTCCTCGAGGCCTGCGGCATCAGCCGCCACTATGCCCGCCTCATGCGACAGCTAATGGTGTCAGATGCCATCAGATGGTCCCAGGACGTCTACACAGAGCATATTACAGGCCTCCGCCAATATCAGGACAAATAACTGCCCAACTACCCAGAACTCATCTAACGGGCCCTACTACACAGAGAGAAGCCATCTCCTTACCCCTTCCCTAGCCTCCCTTTTCTTTTTTTCTTTTCCTCTCTGCCTCCCTTCGCAGTGCGTTCCTCCCTCGTTCCCCTTCCACTCATCGCCCACGACCCAGCCAACACGGAATATGAGGAACGAGGACACGTGACGAGATGACGAACACGATACAGGACTGGGCTAAGTGGAAGCATTGGCTTCCACCCACCTTTTGAACTATTGCTGAAGTTCCACTTCCCTTCCATCTTGGCCAACCATGGAATGAAAAGATGGACCCCAAGTTGGGGAGTGTCGCAACCACTACCTCATGCACTCTTCTGATTCTTGGACCATGCTGCACCTCATGGGTTATGCCCCCGCCCCCCCCACCGGGTACGCAGTTCGTCCAGACGAGGCTCCTTTACAAAAGGATCCTGCCTACTTCAAAGTCTCTTTACGCCTATGAGCAGAGGGGAATAATAGCTCCCGTACACCCCTGAGGAAGAGGGACGCGAAGGGGATGTGCCCTGCCTCACCCGGCTGCTGCTCCAGGAGTAACGGGGCTCCCCAGCCAGCCCCTTCCGGGGCGCTGAGCTAATGGGGGCGTTGGCCGCTGTGCAGGGAGCTCAGCTGTGCCGGGGCCGGGCCTCCTGGTGGGGGCGAGGAGCTGGGGCTGCTCCCGGGGGTGGGGGACACGTGGCGCTGCTTAGCCCCGCTGAGGGTGAACGCTGCTCTCGGAGGTCACCTGGGGCGACGTTCCCTGCAAGCAGGGCGCTGCGGGACCCAACTGGCCCGAGCCTGCCGCGGTCAGGGGAAAGGCGCCCCAGCCTGGCAGGGACCTGCTGCAGCTGGGGAACCCCCCGGCCCAGGGAAGCCCCCATCAGTCCCAGACCCACTGAGGGCAGGGGAGGGATGCCGATCTCCCAGCCCAGCCCGATGTGGCGCCTCCCCCTGCCTCAGCCTGGGGGCTGTGTTGGGGGGAGGGCTGGGGGGGGGTCCTCTCTGCTGTAGCCCGGGGCCAGCCAGCACCCCAAGCCCTTTAGACCTGGCTCCACCCCAGAGCCCGAATGCCCAGGCAGCACCCTCACCCCCAACCCTCTGCACCAGCCCTGAGCCCCCCTCCCACACCCTGAACCCCTTGGCCTCACCCCCCCCCCACGCTTTGTCAGACTACTGATATGGAGGGGACTTGTCACATTTCACGAGGGGTGCAGGGAACAAATTCATTTCACAGGTGCCTGGGAAAAGTTAGCGGCAATGCTGAGTCTGAGCCCGGGTTTTACAGAGGAAGCATCAACCCAGCTGGGCCAACATCCCAGCCTTGTTCCCAAGGGGTGACCAACAGCTGGGGGGAGCGGGGGCGGGGAGGAGGACAAGCGGCAGCAGAGCGCATGAGAGAGGGGACTTGCATTTCGCTCAGGGTTAATCCACCCTTGGGACTGCCCTGCCGTGCACTGTAAGAACAACAAGTCCTGGGGCACCTCAGAGACTAACATTCTGGAGCATAAGCTCTCGTGGGCAAAGCCCCGCTTCATCCCAGAGTGCGCCAGCCTTTCTAGGTGGCAATGCGCCCACTGCTCACCTTTTCCCTCTCACTCTACAGGCTCGTCTTCTATTGGCCCAGCCTGCTACTGCTGACTGAGGACTGTTTCTCACTGCCTCTCTCCTTCTCTAGAGTTGCCCACTGCTCACCTTGTAATGATCCGCAGCACGAAGGGTCTGTCCTGATCCCTTCCTGGAACAGCTGGTGACAGTCTCGCATACATACAGCATCCATTCTCACTCACACAACAAGGAGCTTTCATTAGCACTGCTACAATCAGTACTGAGACTGAACAGCAAGTTAATTTCAAAACCATCACACTGAATTCAATGTCAGATACAGGTGAACACTACACAGAACTGAAAGAGTTTTATACTACAGGGGTGCAGCTTGCTTGCTTTTAGGCCCTTAATAACGGCCCATGGAAAAACTGCCAACTGTCTTCAGTTGCGTCTCCTCTTTGTCTTAAACCTGCACAATCAAAAACTTTCAATCTGTTCTTATTGGTTAACCAAACCAGGTCTGACCAGGGGGACTGGAACAATTTTTCTCATGGGAGTGCTGATGAAGGGGAGTTGCAGCCCTCTGCTTTCACCAGCCCTGGAGGCCTGCTGACCTAGAGCAGACCTGCCTCTCACAAACACACGGATTCTTTTCTCTGCAAAAAAAAAAAAAAGGGGCAGTCTCTTAGCATTTTGAAGGCTAACAAAATAATTGATGAAGGGGTGAGCTTTTCTGGAATAGACCCACGTCTTCAGAGCATAAGACTCAATATTTAAGGCACAGACAACCAAAACTAGTCATCAAGGTTGACTAATCAGAAAACTCGGAATCAAAGTGGGCACATCAGAAGAGCGGTAGGAAGGGGAGAAATCCAGAGTCACATAAAACAAAGTGGCTTTGTCTACACTAGCCCAAAACTTCAAAATGTCCATGCAAATAGCCATTTTGAAGATTACTAATGAGACTCTCTTTAGAATGCGGGGGGGCGGGGTGGGGGGCAGCACTTGGAAATTGCAGCGGCTCGCGCTGCGCAGCTGGTCCAGATGTGGAAATCCCCTTATTTTAATTTGCTGATAGGAATAAAGGGGATTTCGAAGTTGCCGGGGTTCTCCTGGAAAAGACCCCCACCTAAACCAGCACCGCAATTGCAAGGTGCCCCAACCATGCCCTTGCTAATGAGGTGCTAAATATGCATTTAACTGCTTTTAGAAATGCTAAATATGTATTTCAGTGTTCGCTTAGAGGCTTTTATAATAGTCATTTCTATGGTAATTTCAAAGTTTTGGGCAAGTAAAAACCCAACCTGGCCATAAAACCATAAATGATTCTTACAACAAATTTACGTACAAAGAACTCTGTTTGTGGTTTAGAAAAACAAGACTTTCAGAGTTGAATTCTATTTTTTTACCAAGAGTATTCCTCCCCGAAGGGAGGTGCACCGTTCCTGGAAGTACTGCAATACCAGGTCGATGCGTGGAGTGGATGGAGCAAGCCCCTATTCCATCTCCCTGTTCCAAAAATCCATTTAATATATAGTCCTCAGATAGAGGACGTATCAGATATTAAACTGATAAGAACAGATTAAATGAGTTTTATTGAGGGAATGTTTCAAGTACAGCAAGGAGCATAACAAATTAACATACACAGGGATATATCATCTGAGAAACTAGAACAGGTTATGGAGCATAATATACAGGAAACAGCATCTTAGTATTTACACAAGAAACCCAACTAGTCTCAGATAGACAAAAAAAAAAACAAAAAACACAGTTACAAACAAGAGATAATATAAAATATCGGCCTTTTAACCAATCCCTACCCTGAGGAGAAAAAAGGGGAAAATACTTTAAAGTAACAGACAATATGAGATATTGGCCTTTGGATCAATCCCAATCCCTAGGGGAAAATCAAAAAGGAGAGTATTTTACAGATACTAGACAATAAACAATAATCGGCTTATCAGCCAGTCCCTGAGAAAAAAGAAGTTTTTGAACATAAAACTCCCCGACCCATGAAGTACCAGGGAGCATAAAATAAAATAAAAATAAAAATAAATAATTAAATAAAAAAGTTACAATAGGAGAACAGAATAAAAAAATAGATAAAATAAGGAAAAAAAAAGGAAAACACAAAGGAGCTTGGTAATCAGCTGTCAGAATATTGGCGATGGCCCGTGATATGCTCTGTGTAGATGTCCCTGGACCACCTAATGGCATCGGACACCATCAGCCTGCGCATCATTCGAGCATAATAGCGACTGACCTCGCAGGCTTCCAGGACCTCATCGTTCAGGGGGTCCCAGGCACCCAATGCCCCCACGAGCAATGCATGGACCTCCACCGAGTAGCCCCGGGACCGTAAGGTGTCCGCCAACGGGGCATACTTTTGCAGTTTCTTAGCCCGGGCATCGCGGAAGGCCGCCATGCGGTTCTCAAAGGGCACCGTAATGTCCACGATGAGAATCTTCTTAGACCGCTCGTCCGTCACGACGATGTCCGGCCACAGAAGGCTGTCAGTGCCAGGGATGGAAGAGTCCACGGTAACGGATCCAAGGGTCGGAGGTAGCGCTTTCACCAGCTGGTCTTGGATGGCGTTATGGCAGCGCTGCCAAGCCGCCGAATGCACCATGCAGCCACAGAGGACGTGGGGAAGAGTCTCCAGCGGATATCCGCAACGCCTGCACCTTTTATCGCGGGTCCCATGGCCGACAGCACCGTTGAGCGGGACACAATTAAGGCGTGCTCAGTGGATGAAGCGCCAGTCCGCAAAACGGGTAAAGTTGCCAGCCCGGAGAAAGTGGTTACTGGCATCCCAGCAGCTGGTCACATCAAACACCTTCCCCTGATCAGGTTTGTGGTTTAGAAAAACAAGACTTTCAGAGTTGAACTCTATTTTTTTACCAAGAGTATTCCTCCCCGAAAGAAGGTGCACCGTTCCTGGAAGTACTGCAATACCAGGTCGATGCGTGGAGTGGATGGAGCAAGCCCCTATTCCATCTCCCTGTTCCAAAAATCCATTTAATATATAGTCCTCAGATAGAGGACGTATCAGATATTAAACTGATAAGAACAGATACTACACTTGATCTTAGCCAAAAGGCCGAGAAGCGATACAATTTTGTGAAAATTTTACACAGCCCACCCATCAGGACACTTTTACACGTCACGACGAGTCACCCGAATGCAACACATGTGAGCCTTGCAACAAGATTTTTACAGATCGGCAAGTACACCTACTTTCTTCATCCTGCAGCTCCTTTGTAGCTGGTCAAAGCAAAACCTCTCCCACCAGATAATTCAGCTTTAAAACGACTTATTCCACCAGACCTGCGAGCTGCCTCTGTGGTGGTTCTTTCGCTGCCTAAGCGATCGCATAATCTGCATGAAGCCTGTCCCCTCGCTGCAGCGTGATGACGCCATCGAGCTGTTAACCCTGTATGGACTGCAGAACCAAAACAAAAAGCAGTCAAGTAGCATAAGATCATAAGAATGGCCATACTGGGTCAGACCAAAGGTCCATCCAGCCCAGCACCCCATCTGCCGACGGTGGCCAATGCCAGGTGCCCCAGAGAAGGAGAACAGAAGACAATGATCAAGTGATTTATCTCCTGCCATCCATCTCCTGCCTTTGTTCTGAAGCCTAGGGCACCATACCTTATCCCTGGCTAATAGCCATTTATGGACCTAACCTGCAAAAATTTATCAAGCTCTTTTTTAAACCCTAATAGAGTCCTGGCCTTCACAGCCTCCTCGGGCAAGGAGTTCCACAGGTTGACTGTGCGCTGTGTGAAGAAAAATTTCCTTTTATTAGTTTTGAACCTACTACCCATCAATTTCATTTGGTGTCCCCTAGTTCTTGTATTATGGGAAAAGGTAAATAATTTTTCTATATTCACTTTCTCCACACCATTCATGATTTTATATACCTCTATCATATCGCCCCTCAATCGCCTCTTTTCCAAACTGAAAAGTCCCAGTCTCTCGAGCCTCTCCCCATATGGGACCCGTTCCAAGCCCCTAATCATCTTAGTCGCCCTTTTCTGAACCTTTTCTAATGCCAATATATCTTTTCTGAGGTGAGGAGACCACAGCTGCACGCAGTACTCAAGATGTGGGCGTACCATAGTTTTATATAGGGGAAGTATGATATCTTTTGTCTTATTATCGATCCCTTTTTTAATAATTCCTAACATCCTATTTGCCTTACTAACTGCTGCTGCACACTGCGTGGATGTCTTCAGAGAACTATCCACTATAAGTCCAAGATCCCTTTCCTCATCTGTCGTAGCTAAATTTGACCCCATCATGCACTTTAAAGACTAGCAAAATAATTTATTAGGTGAGCTTTGGTGGGACAGACCCACTTCTTCACACCATCAGACCACCGGACCGCAGAACCGGTGTCAACCACACACCTCGGCAGCAACCCCCTGCTCTCATCCACTGCCATCGTCCCTCCCTTAGCAATCACGCTGCTGGGGATTGCCCTGAGGCACAACCCTGTGATTTCAGCTCTGCAAGGCCCAAGCTGCTGCTCTGTGATTTCAGAGAGAGGCTGAAAGCAGCTACTTAACTCCACGGCAATTGGAGAGACTTGAACTGGTTTTCTCCTCCTCCTGGAGGTAACACGCTTCCAGTTCTCCTCCTTGTTTTGGGCAGCCTGCTGTACCTGCAGTATTATCTGTTGCCTTCTGTCCAGAAAGCCTTCACCTTCTCTGATGGACCTGAGGGTTGGGATTTGTGCCTCAAGTCCTTTCACCTTCTCTTCTAAAATGGCTCCCAGCTTACACTTGGGCCAGAGAAAATCCTTTCTATCATTCGGGAGGAAGACAAACACGGCACATGCCACGCAGGTCACAACACCAGAGCTCTCCCCAGCCACGTCACTCTCCATTTCTCCCTTGACAGAGATCCCTTATTTGTTTCTAGTGCCGCCTTGGAGGGCACAAGAGAAACCCCGTACAAGAAAGGTGAAAACAGGTATGTGGCTCCTCCCAAAGGCGAGCTGCCTGTGAGCTGCTCCTGTTCGCTGCTCCTCACAGGAGTCGCTGGGGCTGCCTTCTTTCGGGGCTGCTAGCTGGCTAGGCCCGGCTGAGTTGTGAATGAAAAGCCCCGGGCAGCGCGGAACAGCCCACGTCCTGTGTCCCTCTCCCCGTGGCCAGCCCGGCCCCTCTGCGCCCCTCAGCGGCAGACGGCCGTGGAGAGGCAGCTGGTGGCGTGGGAGTTCCTGGCTGAACAACAGCGCCTCCTGCTGGCACGGCTGGGAGAGCTGGCCCAGGAGATCGGGCCGAGGGGGAAGGAAAATGCCACCCGGCTGGGGGAGAAGATTTCCCGGGCTGGCGCCCTCAACACACAGCTGGAGGGGACGTGTCAGCAGCCGGTGCTGGAGCTGCTGCAGGTGAGAGGGCGCTGGACGTGCCCAGGGCCCTATTAAGGAGGGGACTGAGGTGCCTGAAGCTCCAGGCCCATAACAATTCAGACAGAATTTTTTCGAGAGACGTTTTGAAGCATATGCTCCAAAATCTGTGTTAGTCTGTAAGGGGCCACCAAGTCCTGGTGCCTTTGGCCTGGTGCACCTATGACACAGTCCTCACAGTCTTCAAAAAGCTTTTCCCGGAGGCAGTGCTTGAGGACAGTGTCGTGAGCGGGTGTGGCATAAACAACAACGCGTACAATCGAACGCAGACCTTTTTTACGCTGATGACATGGGACTGGCTCAGCCAGTTCCATACCAAGCCTCCTTCTAAATTCCTCGTAGCCATCGTCCTTCGCATCATCTTCAGTGGTTTGTATCGGTGTTGAGCAAAACCAAGGTGGATCCATTTCATCTTCGTTCTGACACAACGTCGTCCTGGGGTTTAGGGTCCTCAAGGAAGGCCTTGTCGAGCTCTGGAGAGATTCCCAGAAAGAAAATAATGTACGATCCTGTGGTCTTTTTAGGTTTTTACAAAATCCCATTACACGACCCCCCAACCTCGCTCATTCGTTTCTTACCTCTTTGGCTTCTTTTCCGTTCTCTTCGTCTGACTCCTTCAACCTGCGGCCGCCTTCCTCCGTAGGGGTGGACAAAGAGAGGCCGTCTACCTTGTCGGGCTGCCTCGAGAGCGGTTGGGTTTCGGGGTCGGGTTCCGGTGTATCCGTCAACAAGGGTTGGGCCAAAGGGCTCCCCTCGGCTACCGCCTCCCCCTCGCAGCTGTCGCGGATGCAGCGCTTTCTCCACGTGCGGCGGAGACCCGTCAGCACGTGAACAACGTCCGAACTCTGGCAGGGGTGGTGAAAGTGTCCATCTTCCCGCTCAGCATTTGCACATTTCTGAAACACGCGCTCTTGGAAGAAGATGGCCTCTTTCTGGGGGTAGCGCTGTGCTCCGATTGGTGGAGGGGCGAGTCCTTCGAGGGGTCGCATGACACCCTTTCCTTCCGGTCTCACTTGACCCAGATGTACTCCTACCCCCGAAGGGAACGTCTTCCGGTGACAGGGGGCGGGCCTAAAGGAGTTGGGAAGGAACTTCTGGTGACAGGAAGGAGGGGCAAAAGGGTTAAGGGGGTGGGACTTCTGGTGAAAGGGATGGGCGGAGCTAAAAGGGCTGGGCTGGGGCTTCTGGTGAAAGGGGCGTGGCTAAAAGGAAAAGGGGCGTGGCTAAAGATTGATGGTAGATCCCTTATACTACTAGGACCCATCACCAGGCCTGATAGTTTTGGAGTTTTTTCAATCTATCCTGCCCCAGACCCTTGAAGGCCCTTCTGAAGGGTTAATCCCAGAGCCCTGGGTTTACCAGGCCAACGCTCTAACCACTGACCTCTCCCTCCTCACCACTGTTCCCCTCCAGCGGCAGAATAAAATGTCTATGTGCACCCAAGCCTGTGTGGCTGTGTGCCTGCAATAGAAACACAGGCGGCCAGCGCTGGGTGCTCTGCAAACCAGCTGAGTGGCCCTGAATCTTTCCTGGGCAGCCGCCCAAGCGCTCCGGGGTGGTCATAGAACTGGAAGAGACCTGGAGAGATCCTGGAGCGATTGTAATCCAGGCCCTCTATGGCAGCGCTCTCTGAAACGCTCCCACTTCCACGTGCAGGGCCAGGTGAGCAGGGAGGACTGCAGAGTCTCAGCGCAGGGGTGAGAGGATGGTGCCGGGCAGAGAGGTTCACATTCATTAGGAACTGGGGACACTTTTGGAGAAGCGGGAGGCTGTACGGGGGGGATGGGCCCCACCTACCCCAAAACGGAACCAGGCTGCTGTCACTGATCACTGAGATGTCGCAGAGCAGTTTTTAAGCGAAGGGCTGGGGGGAGCCGACGGGTGCAGAGGAGCGTGTGGATTGGACACAGGCATCTCTTACGGGAGGGTCGATAAATAGGGATTCTCTGTGTTCTACTCAGGAGGAGAGGGCTGAAGAAGATAAAACGGGTAAAATCAGATGAGAATCAATCGACTGGAAAAGGATCTAATCCATCTGGAACAGGCAGACAGATCAGAATCACAATCACAGAATCCGAGGGCCGGAGGGGACCTCAGGAGGTCGTCTAGTCCAGCCCCCTGCCTAAAGCAGGATCAACCCCCCCAGAGCGTCCCCTTTGGGTAGTTGAAGGCTGCTACCAAATCGCTCCCCAGTCTTCTCTTCAGGAAACTAAATAAACCCAAATCCCTCAGCTTCTCCTCATAGGTCATGTGCTCCAGCCCCTTCATCCCCCTCCTTCCCCAGAGGGCAAAGAAGCAGGTCTGGGTGTTCAAAGGGACATCAGTGCCTGAGTCCCACTGGGTGGATCTCCAGTGGGAGCACAGAGCTCCATGGCCAGAAATCCAGTTGGGTCGTGTCCCTTCCCTTGCAAGGGGCGGCCGGGGCGTGAGGGGCCTGCCAGGGCTGGAGAGCAGGCAGGGGCAGGTGGGAGACAGCGCTGCTTCCCCAGCTCAGCTCAAGCTACTCACCACTCCCTCCCTGTGCCTCAGTTTACCCTGAGGGGTTCCGTAGAGGCAAACCCGGCCCATGGGGTGCCTGTGCTGGGGAAGGCAGCTCTTGTCGTCTGTCACAGGCCTCGGGGAGCTGAGGCAGGCGACATTTTGACACACGTTGGCCGGTCAAGGGGAAGTCTCCCCCTCACTTGCTCTGAGGCAGCTTGTCGGAGCTGTGGGGCAGCCCAATGGGCTGCAGTAACCCCCATGCTCCTTGGTGTATCTCGAGTACGCTCACGATAGTGGCATGAAGCCCCTCTCGGTGAATTATCCGGACTGCCCCGCTCCCCGGGTTGCTGGGAACGTGTCCTCACTCACCAAGGGAAACCGAGGCGCAGAGTGACAGGGAAGTGAGGGAGAGCAGGCCAGAGCTCAAACCACTCGACCCCACTGCCCTCCCAGAGCTGAGAAGAGAACCCAGGAGTCCTGGTGCCCAGCTCTGCCCCTGCTTCAACTGCGAGATCTCCCTCTGCTCCTGCAATAATGTACCCATTAGATGTCACCCTCCTTTGGGAGATGGAAATAGACACCCCGCCCCTCCCAACCCCGCTGCACTGCCCCTCGCCCCACCCCCATCCGAAAGCCAGCCTCTGAACCAGGCACCCATTTCACAGCCCCACACACTGAGCGGGTGTGTAGCGGGTGTGACAGTGTCACACCGACGGGCGGGACGGGGCGCGGCGCTGCGGGAGGAGGGGCAGGACACCGCACACACCCGCTGCAGGGCCGGGCCGGGCGCGGGTGACAACAGCCCTGTCCCGCCCTCTGAGCGCGCGGGGGGGGGCGGGGCTCCCGCACGGGGCCGCGCACGCGGGGGGGCGGGGCTCACCCCCTGGGGACTGTCCCCCCCCGTGGGGCTGTCGGGGGCACTGACCCCCCCGCAGCGCTTTGTCACGTGCGCGCCGAGCAGGCAGCGGACCGGCAGGGTCAGTCCGCGCAGCAGCTCCCGCGGCGCTCACTGCGCATGCGCGGTACGGGGGGCGGGGCACAGCCCGAGCTGCGCGGGGGTGTTTCGTACAGCCCCGCCCGGCGGTGAGTGTCGGGGTCCCGGGCCGGGGGAGGGGGAGCCCCGCATAGAGCCGGGGGGGGGGACGGGACAAGTTATGGGGGGGTCGCTCACCCCGTGGGGGGGGACACGGAGCCGGGGTAATGGGGGGGCGCTCGGTTCCCCCGGGGCTCAGGTCGGGCCCAGCGGGGGGAGGGGGGTGTGGTCCGGCCGCGGGCGCCCTCTGCGGGGGGGGGCGGTTCTGTCCCGTCTCCTGGGCGCGAAACGCTCCTGCCTTGGTGGCGGGGGGGGGGGGGGGGTGTCACGTGCTCCAGCTGCTCCTGAGCCGCGGCGGCGGGAAGCGGCGCTTCTCCTCCCCGGGGGCCCGAGCTGGGACGCACCGGCTGCGGGCACGTGCCGGGGGGGCGGGGCGCGGGGAGAGACGGTCCCGCGGGGCGGGGGGTTCGCACACAGCGGGGTCTCTCGCGGCTCTGTGAGCCGGTGCCCAGGTGCCAGCTAAAGGTCTGGGGGGGCAAAGGGGGGGGGCGATGCCGCCCCAGCAGCTGCGCTGAGCAGCCAGGGCAGGCGGGGTTCTTTGGTTTGCGCTTAGTTCGGGCACAGCAGCAAGAGGAAAATTACAATTATTAGAGGCCTTAACAGTTACTTTGTATTTATACACAGATGGAAACAATATAACTCAGACAAGTGATCGAAGTACCACAATTGTGAATTTTTGTTTATAACTTTTCTAACAGTTAATAGGAAACCGCTGGCAGCGATTTTACAACAGAAGCGGCTGCCCCGTGTTAAAGGGGGTTTTAAACTAACCGCTCACTTTATGAATGAAACCAAGATGGCCGCCGAGTGAGTGACAGGAGAATGATTTTTCTCGTGGTTACTCATATTTGCAGAAGGTCGTTGCTGACCGCAGGTCGCCAGTTCAGGTAAGGCGAGGACCCCCTGGGGTTTGGTAGGCAAGATAAATTTTCTACAGTTCTACGTAAAAGATAGCGGAGGATCGCAGTGTTGTAATAGATCAAAGGGGTAAACGCGTTTTAAAGATAAGGTCAGGGCTTCCCGCGGGCTGAGTGACAGGCTTATGGTGTTAGGAGTTTATAGCCCAAAAACAGCTCGTACTCGCGGTTTTTAAAGGGGAAACAACACAATTTAACTTAAGAAAAGTTTTAGACAAATTCGCTAGCTTAAACTAATACAAGTAATGTGTACCCAAGAAAGGCAAGTTGGAGGTGTGATTTTCACCCCTGCCTCTTAGACCTGGTGGAACCAGAGTCTTTCCCTCAATTCCTATAGGAAAGAAGTGCAATACAGGTGTAATTCTTACCCCTGCCTCCTAGATCCAGTGTGACCCACATTCTCTCAATCCCTCGGGACGAAGTAGCTACGAACCAGGCATCCCCAGTCTCGGGAGTTAGTTCCAGACCTGGCCAGCAGCTGTAGGTGATTGAAACTCAAAGGGGGGGTGGTTTGCTAAGCCCCTTTATACCCCTTCTGGCACGTAGGCTTCTTCCTGGTGTCAAGTGGCCAATTGGGAGGAGAGTGTTTGAACCCCAGGTTTCCCAGGGAAGATGCAAGGCTCAATTTGCACCTGTGAATTGTGGACAATTGGGCACCTTTGGAGGTGATGGGCGGGGTTCCCCAATCTTCCTCCTGAAGTGATCAAGGCTGGGGAAGTGATCAAGGCGCGTCAATTACTGAGATCAGCCAGAAGGGCGGCCATTAGCTAGCCCATCCACTGTCTCGTTTTTGTGTATAGCAGAGAGGCTGGGTGAGACAGCACACCTGTGTTCCCAGGACATCAAAGGCCGCCTGCCTCCCCTGCTTATTTCTCTCTCTGTCTCTCCCAGTGGAGGGGGGGGGGAGAAGAGGAAGAAAAGGCCAAATAGGGGGTTCATGTCTGGCTACACCTCCCAGAGCTGAGAAGAGAACCCAGGTGTCCTGGTGCCCAGCCCTGACCCTGCTTCAACTGCTAGATCTCCCTCTGCTCCTACAATAATGTACCCATTAGATGTCACCCTCCTTTGAGAGATGGAAATAGAACCCCGCCCCTCCCAACCCCGCTGCAGTGCCCCTCGCCCCCCCCCCATCCTAAAGCCAGCCTCTGAACCAGGCACCCATTTCACAGCCCCACACACTGAGCCCTGCACGGCCCTTCCTGCGCAGCCCCGCCCCCTGGTCACTCACTCATGGGCACAGGACACGTGGCAGTGCCGGAGCGCTCCCCGCAGGCAGCGGCTGGGTCCCAGCCCAGCCCGGCCCAGGTGCAGCGCAGGGCGGCGGTGGCAGCGGGACGGGCAGCGCCGTTGTGGCCGCGCCCCCCGGCCCTGGTGCTGTGCGGTGCGGCCCGGGGGAGGCGGCGCTGGGCGCCCCGGGGCTGCACGGGGAACACGTGACGTGCACGTGGCGGGTGTGTAGCGGGTGTGACAGTGTCACACCGACGGGCGGGGCGGGGGGAGGGGCAGGACACCGCACACACCCGCTGCAGGGCCGGGCCGGGCGCGGGTGACAACAGCCTTGTCCCGCCCTCTGAGCGCGCGGGGGGGCGGGGCTCACCCCCTGGGGACTGTCCCTCCGTGGGGCTCTCGGGGGCACTGACCCGCCCCCCCCCCCCCCCCGCAGCGCTTTGTCACGTGCGCGCCGAGCGGACAGCGGCCGCCACAGCCCCGGCAGGGTCAGTCCGGGCAGCGGCTCTCGCCGCGCTCACTGCGCATGCGCTGTACGGGGGGGGGCGGGGCACAGCCCGAGCTTCTGGCCCCCGCCAGCCCCCCCTCCCCCGCGGTACGTGTGTTACTGGAGAGACATTATCGCCCCGTTCTGGAGAGGGACGCAGCCGAGCTGGGTTTTGTATTAAAATCCGGCACCTTAACACAGGGGTTAAATCGTGATGGGAACTTTCCGCGTCACTCTCGGGGCTCGTCTGCGAACTTGGCTCAGTCCAACTCTTGACCTCCCCCCCCGCCCCTCCGCTCTCTGATTTGCTCCCCTCGATCGTTTGTTTCTGATTTGTGCGCCTTGATTTCTGTGTCCGGTTCTCTGGGCCTTAAATCTTGAGTCTGCTCCGGTCCGGCTCTGGGCGGGAGAAGTGGGTCTGTCCCACGAAAGCTCGTCACCTCATAAACCATTTTGCGAGTCTTGAAAGTGCCACTTGACCGCGTTTTGTTTTGATAGTGTAGAGACTGGCGGGGCTTCCTCCCTGTTACTATCCAACGCTTAACGCGTGACCGAGTCCAGCACTGGCGGGGGGTGTTGGTTATTGCCGGGGGGTGAATTCCTCCGCTCTGAGGGGGTGTGCGCGGGCTCCCCCCAAGCCCCTGGGAGGGGGGGTATTAAATGCCGAAGGGCTGGCGGGGCGGGGGGGGGTGTCTGTTGTGTAATGCTGACACCTACTGGCCGCCACCAGCATTGCAGCAGGACGATGAAGGGGGCAGTGCAGCCCCCCAGATGCGGCTCAGGCGACGTTCAGGCTGCAGCTGAAGCTAGAAATAATGTATGTAATTTGCGCAATGTGCAAATGAACCTCCCCAGTCCGGCACCCTCGGGCCCTGACCGGTGCCAGACGAAAGAATTTGCAGGACCACAGGAGGTCGATATTGCCCAGCTGCATTCCCAGCACTCCCACTGCTCACTTGGTGGTTCCCTGTTGGGTTCACTCCCTCTGGGACACCTGGTGCTGCCCACGGTGGGCGGAGGGGACACTGGCTGGCTGGGGAGGCGGGAGCTGTTTCCTGCCTCCCCCAGAGCCTGTCTCAGAGGTGAGCAAACCCTTCACCTCGGCCCCACGTTCTGTCCCACCCATGAGCCGCCCCTCCCCCACCCGTCTCATGTCCCCAACCGCTGGGAGTTTCTGCCCGTGGGGGGGTGAAGCCCGTGGGGCCGGTGCAGGGAACAGGGACCCCCAGTACAAACACTGCAGGTCAGTCCAGCCCTGTGAGCGCCCAGCCTGGCCCAGCCCCAGAGTCCAGCCTTTGGAACGGGACCGAGACCCAGCGGCAGACCCTGCCCCCCCTTCCCGGGTGTGTGCAGCCCCGGTCTCGGCTCCTCGGGGCGGGGGAGAGCCGCTGCCCGCGGCCTCCCGTCGCAGCTCACAGAGCCGGACGAGACTCGGGAGGTCCCAGGGTCCCGGCCCGGCCCTCTCGGCGGGGCGCAGCCCCAGCCCGGGCAGATCTGTGTGTGATCTCTGGGCCCCAGGCCCGCAGGGTCGGAGCTCACAGCCCGGGGGGCAGCAGGCGTGCGCCGACCGCTGGGAGCCGCAGGAGGGAACGAACCCGGCACCCGGGGGCTAAAGCCCGGGGCTGTTCCAGGAGCCACAGGCCGCTGGCGCCCCCGCCCTCGGCCCGGCTGCAGAGCGGAGACTCCGCTCCCCGGTCACTGCGGGTCACGCACGTCCGTGTCCAGCCCAAAGCGGGGGGGGGGGCTTTCGCTGGACCCGCTGTGGGCGGCAGGGCCAAGCGGGGCAGGTCCCGGCGCTTTGCCGCAGGACGCGGCGCTCCCGGCAAGTCTCCCCCCGGCAGAAGCCGGGCCAATAAACGACGCGTCCCTCCGTCCGTCCCCCTTGTCTCTCAGCTGCCGCCCGTGGCACCGCCCCGGCTACAGCGACACCGGGCACAGCCCTGCGGTCGGCAGCGGGGCCGGGGCGGGGCCGGACACTGGTGCAGGCTGAGTCCTTTACTGCGCTGTTAGCCTGCCGCGCCCGGCAGAGCTACGGGCTCTGCCCCTTTAAGGGATTTGGCGCGCTGTATGCTAATATCACAGGGTCATCGCCAACCTCCCGCCCGCGGGGAAGTTCATTCATTTCAACAGCGGCTGCAGGAGAGCTATCGGGGTCTCGTCCAATCCGGGAGCACTATGCTAATACGGCCACGCCCCTGCAGGGAGTCAGCTGCCGCCTGGCTTTTTCGCGCGTTTTCTTGCACTGGCAATGGGAAAAGAGGAGCGTGTGAATGGGGCGTTCGGGGTCCCTCTTTGGCTACGGGACAGACACGGGGAGGTGGAGCTGGGACCTGACTTGCAAGGGGCGCTGCGGCCCGGGAGTGCCTGGATGAGGTGAGCTGTGATCTTCCTACACCGCAGTGTCCTGGGAAACTGAGTCCCGCCCTCTGGTCTGCAGTGCGGGGAGGGTGTTCCGGCGATCCCAGCCTTAGGGCAGCGCTGGGCTTATTTTTACCCACAGACCCACCCACCCACGCAGGCTGAAGGGCCTGGCAGTGCCTGTGAACTAGGTGGTGTTTCCTGTTTAATGTGGTGCCCAGAGTTGTGCACAATTTGTCCTTTGAATGTTTTTATTTACTACAAACCGAGGTTTGGATTAAGATTTGCTCCCTTGACGCCTCACGTCCACCAGGGAGCAGAGGGTGACCCCTGTGCAGCGCACCCCCCAAGGGCAGTGGAGTCAGGGCAGTGGCTTCTACAGCTGTTCCTCAGCAGTCTTGGCTAGCAGTCGCCTGGCTGGTAGCAGCAAAGTTGAGGGGTTCAGTGTGCGGGAGGGGCTGCGGGCTGGGGCAGAGGGTGGGATGCAGGGGTGGGTGGAGAAAGGGACGAGGAACCTCCTCGAAAAGCTCTGCCCAGAATAACGGCTCCTGCAGCAGTCCTGTGGTGGGACTTTGGGTTGGGAATATTAGCGAGAAAATGAGACGGGGTAAGTGATTTCTCCATGCACCCCTTTGCAGCCTGCAATGTGGTGTTTAGAGCTTCAAAAGCATCTCACAAAACTGGGTGACTGGGGCACAAAATGTCAAATGAAATTCAGTGTTGACCAATGTAAAGTGATGCACAGGGGAAAACATCATCCCACCAGACCTGTTGGGGTGGGGGGTCTAAATCAGCTGCTGCCACTCTAGAGAGAGTGCTTGGAGCCATTGTGGATAATGAGCAAGTCTCTGTTCTGAGGTGGGATTGATCAGGTGCTGGGGGGAGTTACCCAGTGTTTGGAGATCACACACTGTTTGCTGTTTAGAGATGAGTTGCTCGTTTTCAGGCTTTTAGACGTTCACCATTTACTGGAAATAATCAAGAGGGGTTTTTTTTAATTTTTTTAACATTGCAATTATCGCGTGGGAGCCACAAAGAACGTCGTTAAAGAGCCGCAGGGTGCAGACCCCCACCTCCGACTGTTTTGTTTTGTGTTTTCATTTCTTTTCAGGTTTGCGTCCTTGGGAAGAGCAGACTGGAATTGTGATCTCAGAAGAAGCGACGCAGAAACATCTGCCTGGGTCTGCAGATCCTCAGGGAATGATTGTGAGCCCACGGAGCTGCCCTGCGCATCGCAATGGAGGGTTGAGCCCACGGCCTGTTGTTCCGGAGGCCTCCCATGGAGAACTCCAGGAAAGGACCCCGCGTGTGGCATGAAGGGAGGAGCACAGTGGGCACAGCTCCTGCACTTCCCACTCAAGAAAAGATGTCAGCTCTTCGCCATCTGCACCCCCTGCATCTTGGGAAGCAGGTGACCCAACGGCCCTGGAGTGACTTCTGTGAACCCTGCAACGCAGGGGAGGAGCTGGGAGGAGAAGTGGCCCAGGAAGGGTGAAGAGCTTGTGTTTCCTTGGGGTCCTTTCCTACCCTGGCAGAGGGAGGACCCCTGCTGGCGCGGGGCCTGCGCAAAGCTTAACAGAATTGACTGTGCAGCCGCTGAGGGGAAGCTGAGGAACGGGTCCGCCGGATGCCAGGCCAGGTGAGGGCCCCCTAGAGAACCAGGCTTTGGCCATTTGCGGCTGTTTGGGTTGTTCTGATGCCCAGTTCCGTGCTGCTTTGGATGGTTGTGGCGGTTTTGTTACCAAGAACTCTTCGCAGCATCCAGTTCTGATTTCATCTGCGGTTATTCAGGTTTATCCCACAGTGTCCTCCTGGCACCTGAGCGCTGCCCTCTCAGTGGAGCGATTCGCATCGGTCACGTGTGGCTCTGTCTCAGCGTGTTGTGTGAGGTGGTCTCTGAGTGGGGATGTTCATGTGGCCCTGCTAAGCCTCACCTGAAAGGGTTATGGGTAACAGGTAGGGGTGGAGCAGCCTCCTGCCTGCCGCAGGCCCGGGCGCTCCAGCCAGGCCAGAGTAGCCCCCATCTGTGGTGGCCCTGGGAGTGGGGGGGAGGGGGGACGTGGCTGGAAAGGTTTCTCTCTGGCAGACTGGGGCTGCTGCAGCCCAGCGGGAGCATCCCTGCCCTGTGGAGCGCCTGAGCCAGGCCGCTGCTGATGGGGGCTCCTGTGTCTGCTCTGGGGTGCCCCCCTCTTGCAGCAGTGCCACGGGCAAGGAAGCGCCAGCTGGGCTGCAGCAGCTCCTGTCCATGGCAGTGGGGCTGCTCCAGCCGGGCGAGGTTGGAGGGGCCCCCCAGCTGCCTCTGCACCCATTGAGCAGTGAGCTCGTGTTTCACTGGTGAGCTAATGAAAGCTGATTTTACATCCCTGTCTCTGAGAGAGTCTCTGCGTAAATCCGGCTATTTCCCTTTGTCTCCCTTCCTCTCCCCCGAAGGACACCTGCCCGTTCACTGCTCTGGGCTGGGTGCTTCCAGCTGGGGTGTGGGCATTTTCCATGTCAATCGCCAGGCCCCCCCGGGTCTCTCCGGGAGTCTCTTGACACATGTGGCTTCTCCGGGGTAAAAGCTCTTCTTGAAGTACAGCAGCAACTGCAGGACTGCTGGGGTGTGGGGGGTGTTCAGGAGGGAGGGGAGGAAGTGCTAGAGGAGTGGGGGAAGGGAGGGAGTGCCCGGGGGTGGGGTGAGGGGGAAAGGGATGGGGGGAAGGATTGCCAGGGGAGCGGGGGAGGAGAGGGAGTGGTAGTGGAGTGGGGGTGAGGGAGGAAGTGCAGTGGGGTGGGGGAGGGGAGGGAGGGCCAGGCGAGTGGGACAAGGGGGTCGGTACTAGGAAAGCAGATTGGAAGATTTGTCACTGATTGGTGACGGAGCCTTGTCTATACTATGTCAGGCGCCCATCCATCCCATATCGGGTGGAACAGCCCCGTATTTTGGGTGCCAGAAAGGCATCTCGACTTATCGTTTAAAAGGGGCTAATTGCCCTGTATTCCCACACACCCCCGCTGGCTGACTGGGAGCTCACCCCCGGCTGGTGCCAGGTTCCCAGCTCCCCACACCTCAGTGGAGCTGGGAGGAGCCGCCCCCCCCACCATATCTCCCTGTCCTGTGTTTGGGATAGGGAGATACGGTCACCCTAATACCAGCGAAAGAGTCACCTGTTCGGGGCTGATTTTCTGGGTTCGATTCTGCGCACCCGGTAAAGACGCACGAAATCAAACTCTCTGGAGCTGACAGTCGACCCCTGAACTCCTCCATATCGCGAGGAGTAAGGGACATCGACGGAGAGTTTCTTCCATCCACTTCCCTCTGTGTAGCCGGCCAGGTAAGTCAACTGCAGAGAGGTCGAGTCTAGCTCCGCAACTGCAGAAACTAGAACTGTGTATTTGCCATTGACTTAACTCCCAGTGTAGACGGAGCCTGGGAAGTGGGGACCACACACAGGGCTGATCAGAGCTCAGTGCTGCAGACTGGCAGTAGGGGGCGCTCTGACCTCGCTAGTGCCAGTGGTTGAGGGGAACTGACAGCCAGGGCTGTTTGGCATCCTTAAAAATCTCACAGCGCTGCTTGAACAGGGGGCTCTGAGTGTGCCCAGAGTCCAGCCTGGGTGACTGCAGGTTGCCTCCTGCAGGGCCAGGCGGTGTGGGGTTCATCTTCCACCCTTCCCTTCAGACATCCTGCAGCCGTGTGGTGCGCTGCTGACCAGCCGGTGTATTTCCCTCCAGAGGTGGCTGCATTTCAGTGGGGTGGGGGGGGAACGATTCCGGTAGGTCAGCGTTTCCTGAAGTAATTTGGCCACAGAACACTTTTGGGCTTGGAATATATTGACAGCCCAGAGACAGGCTGGGCCGGGGGAGAGGGAGATTCATACCGAAAAATTGCTGCCTGTAATTCTCCAAAGCTGATTTTAAAAAGTTCCAGGTTTTAGATGCCTTTTATTTTACAAAGAACAAAAACTAACAAGAGAAAATTATGTGAATGAACAAGTGACGGGAGGATGTACAGCAATCCTATCATTAATTATAAAAATTAAAAATTTAGTGCAAACCCAGAATAAAGCATCCAGGGGAAGGGGCATCCAGGGGTCATAGAGCTGAGCCAGGGGCTGGGGAAATGGGAGTCCCCCAAGGTCATAGAGACTGAGACTAGAGAGGCTGATTACAGGGACACAGTCGGAGCTGGGATCTATGGTCCCACACCCAGAGCCAGGGCTGGATTCTACCCCCAGGGATGGAGCCCGGCGGGAAAGTGAAGATCGGGGCCTCGGCAGCAGCATTGATAAATGTCACCTGTCCCCGGTCACAGTCCAGACACACCCGGATCCTGCAGGGGGCCTGGCTCAGGGGCAGGGGGGTCACAGGGGAGGTGAGAGCCTGGAACTGATCCCCCAACTGCTGCACAGCCCAGATCCCCGCCTCAGGGCTGAGGCTGATCAGTCCCTTCCTGCTCACAGACTCTCTGGCCACCCCCACAGCCCAGCATCGCCCACCCCCCACCTCCACCTCCCAGCAATGTCTCCCCGAGGTGAACCCCTCACAGCCCAGCACACAGGGCCGAGTGTCGAATCTCTCCGGGTTGTCGGGCAGTCGCTGCCGTGTATGTTCCCGTCTCACACTTTTCCCACCCTCAGACAGGACGAGTTGGGGATGAGCCGTGTCTGGATCCAGAGTCACATTGGCTGCAAGGGAGAGAGAATCAGAGCGTGAGGGGCAGAGCTCAGCCCTGGGGGGATGGTTTGATGGTCAGTGACAGAATCGGGCCCAGCTGGAGAGTGACTCGGGGAATCTCCTTCCCCCAGGCTGTGCCCAACAGCTCTGAGATCTCGGCCCAGGGCTGGGGAGAGCCACTCACAGGCAGGGCCGGGTCAGGGACAGGGTGAAAGGATCGGCTGGGCCAGGCCTGGGGCTCAGGATCTTTCCCCTCCTGCCCCCACCTATCCCTGGGGAGGGACTAGAGACTGGGAGCCCCGGCAGATGGTCCAACTCAGTGACCACTGGCAGAGCTCCCCTCCCCCCAACACACACCTTAAATCTCCCTGTGTCTCAGCTGCCCCTGGGCTGGACTTTGCTCCGGGGCCTCCCCACTGCACCCGGCCTGCTGGGAAATGTCACAGCTCAGGGAATAACAGGCCACACGCGACCAGGATAGAACCTGCCGTGAATATCACAGCTCAGTAGCAGCTGCAGCAGCAGAAGAATCCATTAGCCTGGGGCACAGAGGGAGGGGTTAACACACGGGAAGGGGTTTGATGGTGAAATGGACAAGAACTACAAGTGTCAGGGAAGAAGGGGGATTAGGGTTTTGTGGGCCCCTGGGCGAGAACATGTGAGGGCCCCTCTCCTCCTGCCTGCTGTCCCCCAACTCCTCATGCTTCTGTCATGGGAATGGGGTCAGCGCACAGGGCACCTGGTGCTCCAGCTGGAGACTAGGCAACTCCCTCACCCTGACTACACTCCCTGGCTGGAGTGCTGGGTGGGTGGAGCAGGAGACACACAGCAAGACCCCAAGCCCAGACTCCCAGTCTGGCAGTAGCACTGGGGGGCAGCAGGCAGAGCTGGCTCTGGTGCCTTGATGGATATTTTTCCTGGGCTCCACAACCAGCCAGGGGCTCTGGGCTCCGCTCCTGCTCTCCTCGTGGGGAGGAGGGGGAGAGGAGTATAAAACAGGTGGCTGGTGGAAAGAGGGAGAGGGCCATGCTAGTGATGGGAGGAAAGTGATGTCCTGTGTACCAGAGACAGGCACAGGCTGGGATCATGGTGGGTGCAGAGAGCCAAAAAGAAAGAAGCTCCCAGCTCTGGTCACAGGCGCTCCCCAGGGGTGTGTAATGGCCCCAGGAGAGCCCCCGGCTCTAATCCTGGCTCCGTCCCTCTGCTTGTGTCTGCAGCAGGGATCACCAACAGACACAGTCCCTGCTCATCCCATCAGCGTAGGGTCACTGCAGAGCTCATGGCTTTCTTCAGAGGGGAGAATGAGAAGGGAAAAACAAGTGCCCCTGACTGTATTCCAACTGAGCGTTCCCCCCATTTGAACAAGTTGCACAAACCTCTCCAAAAAGCAAAGCAGGTAAATGAACAGCCAGTGTCTCATATCGCAACAAAATCATAAAAGTGACATTGAAAACGGAAAACTTCCACACAAATGCAAGAAGCTCCCGCAGGAGGATCTGATTTGGGACAAACATTTCTTGTCAGTGGAAGGAGAATGGCACTTACCGATGCCCATATGCGGTTTGCCTAAAGATGAAAGAGACACACACACGTTAGGGGTTTCCCACTTGTAATGTTTTTATGTCCCTTGATCCTCACCACAGCAGTTCCGACTGAGGAATTATTTCCACACACTCTCCCCTGAAGGAGCTCAGACTGGACAGGTTGTGTTTGGGTTTTCCTGTCCAACCTCCGCCCTCCCCTTTCCAGTAATGGAACCGGTCTGTGCCCTTCCCCCCACTGCTGAACAACTGGCTCTGCAGAGGAGCTTGGGCTGAAAGCGGAGCCGGGGGAGGAGCAGAGCTACAGCTGGGGAGGGAGTTGCACTGGGGGCAGAGTGGAGCTGTGACTGGGATGGGAGCTGGGCTGGGGGCAGAGTGGGAGCAGGAAGTGCTCCCTCTGCACCCCCATGTGGGCTGGCCTTGGCATCCTGAATATTCCTGCATGTACCCCTAGGAAGGTGGGTCCCACTGTTTGGGGATCACTTGAGTGGAGGATTCGTCGATCCTTCTGGCCTTACGCTCTGTGTCTCTATTGCTGAACTGACCATCGGTTTTTCTATTTGCTTTTGGTGGGAAATTTATCCGGTCTAGTCAATCCCCACATTTTACAAAGTTACATGAAAAACAACTCACACCTCCAAACAGAAAGGTAATAATAAAAAAGCACGTCCGCAAACAAACAGAAAAGGGATTTGTTTGGAACAAGATAAATTTAATGCAAAGCCTCCCCGCAGGAGGGTCTAATTTTCTTACAAAACCTTCTCAGAAGAAGGAGAATGACACTTACTTATTTCTTCATTCAGTTTGTCTGAAATTGAAGAGAAATAAATGTTATATATAATATAGATGCACGTGTCTGTTAGGCAGTTCCCTTTTCTTATGCCTCATTTCTCTTTATCATTAATAAAAAAAATGAAGACAGAGAACTCAACATCTCCTTCGGGACATTAGACAAAAACATTCATTGGTCCCTTCTGGTCTTGAGCTCTGTGATTCTATTGCTCTACCAGTTTTTCAAATTAGCTTTTGCTACAAAATAGATCAAAAGTGGCGCTTCCCCACATCTTGGTCCTGCTGGAACTGGACTCAATGACCTCTCAAGGTCCCTTCCAGTTCTGTGATTCAACTGTATATTTTAGAGAGTTTGTCTCTTTGTATCCTCCTAAATGGGAAGAGGTAGGACCTCCAAATTCAGTATATGGATTCCTTTTATCAGAATTTAAAGCAATATAAGGGTTTGGTTGTGTCAGGAAAATGAGATGTGCCTGGAATGGGATTTATTCTCATAAAACCAAACAGGATCACTGAATGCAGGACAGTCCTCAAAATTAACAACCGAGTAAATGTTGAAAGAGACTGAACCAAGATGAGCCAGAAAAATTTAGGATGAACCTAGAATTTCTTAATAAACCTTCCAGAAATTTCGAAGCATGTTCTGTTTCAACACACCTAAATCAATGATTAAGGTTTGAAAACAAAAAGAAAATGTTACTGGAAACCACATTAACTGCTGCCTTTTTTTTGTTAACACACTGAAGAAAAAGAGAATTTAAAGCAACAAAAAATAAATACACTTCATGAAATTCCCCTCTATAAAATGTCTGAAAAAATTCAATGGAAATGTGTTAATCTTTTTTTTTTTTTTCAAAAAAAGTCCAGAATAAAAATTAACTTCATCAAAACAACATTGTAATTTTGAAAAACACAACCATTTCAATGAAGGATGGACTTTTCCACTTCTTGTCAAACAACCCCGAATTGAGTTAAGGACCTGAGCAGTGCTGGGTAAATCTGCTCGTGAAGTTATAATCAGGATGTGTATAACATTTCAGCTGTCATAGGGTTAGTTAGAGCATCAGAGTGGAAATGCAGCATGACCTGCCTGTGCCCCAGGAGAAGGGAACTGGGAAGTATTTCTGTCCAAGCGTCTGTCATTTCTCACTCTAGTGGTAACATGACACAATCCATCGTTTACAGTCAAGCTCTGAGATACAGTCACATCTGCTCTGATCCTACTGACAGAAACCGAAAACTCCAAGATCTCTACAAACATTCAGAAACCTGAATTACCCACCAGGAGAAATAAAAAACAAATCGACAAGGCCAGACGAATACCCAGAAACCAGCCCCTCCAAGACAGGCCCAAAAAAGCCAAAAACAGAACACCACAGGTGCGCCTACACTTGGAACTAACTTTGAAGTTAACTTAAAAGTTATGCACTACATCAAAGTAGCCAGTAGAGAGTCTACACACATTTTTCCCTTCCTTCGAAGTCCTTACTCCATTCCTGGGAATGGAGCAGTGCCCATCTTCAAAGTTTAACTTTGAAGCAGGGTGTGGGAAGATGCTCAACTATGAAGTAAGCAACTTCGAAGTTATTTTCATAGTTTAGACACAGCCCACTTGTTTACCTGCAGCCCCCAACTCAAACCCCTGCAACACATCATTAAAGACCTACGACCTATCTTAAATCAGGATGCCGCTCTCCAGAAGACCCTAGGTGACCGGTCTGTTCTTTCCTATAGGCAACCTCCAAACCTAATGAGGATTCCCACCAGCAACCACAGTCGATACCACAATACTACTAATCCTGGAACTTTTCCATGCAACAAGCCCCATTGCCAACTTTCTCCACATATCTATTCTGGAGATACCACCACTGGACCTAACCACGTTAATTACAGAATCACAGGCACATTCTTCTGTTCCTCACCTAACATCGTGTATGCCCTCGTCTGCCAACAATGCCCACGCACCCTGTATATAGGACAGACGGCAAACACTCTTCCACAAAGAATGAATGGACATAGAACAGACAGCAAAAGACTCCAAATTCAGAAACCCGTCAGCCAGCACTTTAATGGAGTGGGTCATCCTGTTAAAGACCTGAAAGTTTGTGTTCTACTGAAAAGGGACTTTAACAACTGCCTGCAGAGGGAATGCTCAGAACTAACATTCATAGAACCATAGAATACTCGGACTGGAAGGGACCTGGGAGGTCATTGAGTCCAGCCTCCTGCCCTCATGGCAGGACCTAGTACTGCCTAGACCATCCCTGATAGACATTTATCTCACCTGTTCTTAAAATCTCTCTAGAGATGGAAATTCCACAACCTGCCTAGGCAATTTATTCCAGTGTTTGACCACCCTGACAGTTAGGAACTTTTTCCTAATGTCCAACCTCAACCTTTCTTACTGCAGTTTAAGCCCATTGCCTCTTGTTCTATCCTCAGAGGCCAAGCAAAACAATTTTTCTCAATCCTCCTTATGACACCCTTTTAGATACATGAAAACTTTTATCACGTCCCGCCTCAATCTTCTCTTTTCCAAACTAAACAAGCCCAATTCTTTCAGCCTTTCTTCATAGGTCGTGTTCTCCAGACTTTTGATCATTCTTGTTGCTCTTTTCTGCACCCTTTCCAATTTCTCCACATCTTTCTTGAAATGCGGTGCCCAGAACTGGACACAATGCTCCATCTGAGGCCTAACCAGCACAGACTAGAGCAGAATGACTTCTTGTGTCTTGCTCGCAACACACCTGTTAATGCATCCCAGAATCATGTCTGCTTTTTTTGTTACAGCATCACACTGTTGACTCATATTTAGCTTGTGGTCCACTGTAATCCCTAGATCCCTTTCTGCCATACTCCTTCCAAGACAGCCGCTTCCAACTCTGTATGTGTGAAACTGATTGTTTCTTCCTAAGTGGAGCACTTTGCATTTGTCTTTATTAAACTTCCTCCTGTTTACCTCAGGGCATTTCTCCAATTTGTCCAGATCATTTTGAATTTTGACCCTATCCTCCAAAGCAGTTGCAACCCCTCCCAGCTTGGTATCTTCTGCGAACTTAATAAGCGTACTTTCTATGCCAATATCTAAATCGTGGATGAAGATATTAAACAGAACCGGTCACAAGATCCCTGCAGAACCCCACTTGTTACACCTTTCCAGCAGGAATGAGAACCATTAATAACTACTCTCTGAGTATGGTTATCCAGCCAGTTTTGCACCCACCTTATTGTAGCCCCTCTAAAGCTGCGTCTACACGTGCACGCTACTTCGAAGTAGCGGCACCAACTTCGAAATAGCGCCCGTCGCGTCTACACGCGTCGGGCGCTATTTCGAAGTTAACTTCGACGTTAGGCGGCGAGACGTCGAAGTCGCTAACCTCATGAGGAGATAGGAATAGCGCCCTACTTCGACGTTGACGTCGAAGTAGGGACCATGTAGACGATCCGCGTCCCGCAACGTCGAAATTGCTGGGTCCTCCATGGCGACCATCAGCTGGGGGGTTGAGAGATGCTCTCTCTCCAGCCCCTGCGGGGCTCTATGGTCACCGTGGGCAGCAGCCCTTAGCCCAGGGATTCTGGCTGCTTCTGCGGCAGCTGGGGATCTATGCTGCAGGCACAGGGTCTGCAACCAGTTGTCAGCTCTGTGTATCTTGTGTTGTTTAGTGCAACTGTGTCTGGGAGGGGCCCTTTAAGGGAGCGGCTTGCTGTTGAGTCCGCCCTGTGACCCTGTCTGCAGCTGTGCCTGGCATCCCTATTTCGATGTGTGCTACTTTGACGTGTAGACGTTCCCTCGCAGCGCCTATTTCGATGTTGGGCTGAGCAACGTCGAAGTTGAACATCGACGTTGCCGGCCCTGGAGGACGTGTAGACGTTATTCATCGAAATAAGCTATTTCGATGTTGGCTGCACGTGTAGACGTAGCCTAAGTTGTATTTGCCTAGTTGATTGATAAGAATATCATTCAAGACCATACCAGAGGCCTTACTAAAGTCTAGGTATACCACATTGTGGCAGGGTGGGGCCAGGAGAGGGGAGACAGGAGTGAAAACAGAGGGGAGACAGAGCTGGCAATCAAAGTGGGAGCAGCTGAGGAGTAGGCGGCCCTAAATCAATTAGGGCCAGCTGATCCTGCTCAGGGCTGCCTTTATAAGCTCTTCTCCACGCAGGGCAAAGGGGAAGGGTGGGGAAGGAGAGTTTGGGTTCATACGGTGGGGACAGTGGACTAAACAGAGCAGCTGCGGCCCAGGAGTGCGACTGACTCCGCCACGCACATCCACTTCTTCTCCCTTAGCCACAAGGCTCGTTATCCTATCAAAGAAAGTTCTCAGATTGGTTTGACATGATTTGTTCTTTACAAATCCATGCCGGCTGTTCCCTATCACCTTCCACTTTCCAAATGTTCACAGATGATTTCCTTAATTACTTGTTCCATTATCTTTCCTGGCACAGAAGTTAAGCTGACTGGCCTGTAGTTTCCTGGGTTGTTCTTATTCCTCTTCTTATAGATGGCCACTAGATTTGCCTTTTTCCAGTCTTCTGGAATTTCTCCTGTCTCCCTTGATTTTCCAAAGATGATAACTAAAGGCTCAGCTACCTCCTCTATCAGCTCCTTGAGTATTCAACGATGCATTTCATCAGGTGCTGGTGACTTGCAGACATCTAACTTTTCTACGTGATTTTTAACTTGTTCTTTTTTATTTTATCTTCTAAAGCTATCCCTTTCCCAGAAGCATTCACTACATTAGGCATTCCTTCCTCAGACTTCCCACTGAAGATTGCAACAAAGAAGTCATTAAACATCTCTGTCATTTCCAAGCTTCCTGTTACTGTTTCTCCCTCCTCACTGTGTAATTCAAACTCACAAAATATGAGGACTAGAAGGGACCTCAGAAGGTCATCGAGTCCAGCTCCCTGCCCTCAAGGCAGCACCAAGTACTACCTAGACCATCCCTGGAAGACATTTATCTAACCTGTTCTTAAATATCTCCAGAGATGGAGATTCCACAACCTCCCTAAGCAATTTATTCCAGTGTTTGACCACCCTGACAGTTAGGAGCTTTTTCCTAATGTCCAACCTAAACCTCCCTAGCTGCAGTTTAAGCTTATTGCTTCTTCTTCTATCAAATTCATATTCAAATTTGACAGATTAACATGTGGTTTGAACAGCAACAGCAATTACCTGACCTGTTATAAGGACTCTTTTACACACTTCAATGTTTTTTCTAACTCTTAACTTCCCCACCTTACATACACCCACATACCCCACTGTCCCTCTGCTCTTCTGATTTACCAACCTGAAGAACAATTATTCTGATTTGTTAACCTTGGTAACAATTTTTGGACCTCATATATCGAGTCTGTTCTGGTATGGCTATGGTCTGAAGAAGAGGGTCTGTCCCACAAAAGCTTGTCACCTAATAAATTATTTTGTTAGTCTTTAAAGCACTACATGACTAGTGTTTTGTTTTGATAGAATACAGACTAACACCACTATCTCTCTCTCTCTAATGGTAACTGTAATGGCACAAGATACTTTTGGAACAAATAAGATTTTTAATTAATCAACCTGTGTGTGGTCGACCCCAAGTTTGTGCCATTTTCACCCAGCAATTAAATAGAAGCACAACCTAATTGTGAATCAATTGAACAGAGCCTTTCACATTCCATTAACTCACTTTCCCCTCCTAGATCCCTTGTAGGTACCTTTGAACTTGCTCAAAGTCTTGGAGAGAGCAGTAGTTTTCATGGAGAAACCACTGACTTGTCCTTCCAGTTCAGGGAAAATCTCCCCTGGCGGCTGGAACTTCCCCTTCTTACACCTGGACAGAAACAACGTCAGATGGTGATACGGCATTTAGTGACTTGGTTCTTCAGTTCTTGTCAGTGAGTCGCTGCTCTAACAGGCTGGGCGTTAGAATCCCTCGGCCTCTCCCAGCCTGAGAGCAGGTGCAGCACAACCCAGGGCCCTGCAACATCCACTCAAAGGCCCTATTAATATTCTTGAAATCCGGCCTGGAGAGACCAGCTCTGGGGACAAAAGGGGAATTGCGTCTCCATGGCCCATTCACGCCTTGGCCTCCAGGCTCTGAGGGACAGGATGCTGCCAGTGGAAGTGCTGTACAAATCTGCCCACTAGGAACTAGACTCAGACACCAATTCACCCAGTGCCCAGCAGTGACAAGCTGATGTTCCAGCCTCATAGTCCTGGGGCAGCCGGTCCCCCAGGAAGGTGACACCTCTAGGGAATACTTGAGGTCAGACTTTGCCATTGAGGGGATAAGTGTAAAGTCTGTGCAGGGGTGAGACCCTCAGGCTGGAGATGATCAGGGATATTTGTAGCTTAGATGTGACCCTCCCCTAACATCTCACTGTAGAGCCCTGGGGAGATTCGGTGCTAACATCATCTCTCAGCTCTTTCCCAACACTGGGAGGTGGGAGGGGAGTGAGAGCCACGTACCTCCTCAAGGTGCTTCTGACGTCCTACAGGGGAAGGAGAGAAAAGAATCTCAGTCCCACACAACACGCACAGGGGATCCCAGGGAAGGGAGTTTGCAAATCTAGGGAAGAGGGGCCCTGCCCTGGCCCCAGGGCCTTGGATTCCCTGAGCTACTGGGGCTTTACCATCTCCAATACCTCTGTGTTTGTAACTCGAGACTTCTGACTGTTGGACCCCAGAGCTTATGATTCAGGAGCCTCCCTTCCCTGTGTGGGGAGCTGGGACGTTTGTTACCACAGGCACCAGCTTCCACTTCTCCCAGGGGGTGCAGAACCCCACTCCCACTCCACCCCTCCAGCAATGCCACACTTTGCCCCACCTCTTCCTGCCCCCGCACTTCCTCTTCCCCTTCCCCATCTCCATCTGTGCCCATCCCCTCCCCCCAGCACACCCTTGACCTGTTTCTTTCCTCCCCATCCCACATCTCCCCCCCCAGCTGACTGCGGCAGGCAGGACGTGCAGGGAGAAGTGGAGGAGCTGTGGCTGGTGGGTGCAAAGCAACAACTTAACTTTTTCAATGGGATCTCCAGCCCTGGGGCTCACACAGAGTCTCTGTGTCTCCCTCAGTCTCACCTGCAGGAATTCACTCGCTGGCTTCTGACACTTCCCCTCCATCTCACCCATCAGCTCACCGAGATGAGAAATCTGCGCAGAGAGTTCACTGACATTGTCATTCTGGAGCCTCACAATCTCCTCCTCCAGCTTCTCCAGCTGGGCCAGCAGGAATCGCTCTTGTTCCTCCAGGAACTGCCGCAGCTGCTGGAATTCCCACACAATTTTCTGCCTCTCGGTTTGTGTCTGTCTCTGTAGGAAGACAGGGGACGGGCTGGTCAGGGACATGGGTGGAGCCTGGGCCCTGTCATGGGGGGCTGAGTGCGCAGGAGGGAGAACGTCTTTGAAAATCCTGATATCTGACGTTTGACTCTATTCTGTGCACACAAGGCAAAGGATTCTCTCACAGTTTCCCCCTTTGTCCCCTGTTATCGCTGTAAGGGAGGTTTCTAGGCCTGTGATGCTCAACATATTATGTTATCCGAGGACTCTGGGAGTTCAGGCAGCAGGAGGCCGGGCTCAGCGCCGCACTGACAGAGACGAAGTGGAGAAAAAAGAAGGAAGTGTGTGTGAACAAAAGGAGCAGACCCAGCAGGCAGCACTGCCTGGGGACAGTCCGTTCCCTTGGGGAGGGTTTGTGGGAAAGGCACAAGGGACAGATACTAACTCATCCCCTGCAGTGGAACCCCTGCCCTGAGCCATTTACACTCTAGCTGCAGTGGAAGCTCAGGGCTTGTCTGCACACGGCTCTAACCCACCAATCCCCGATCACAGAGACACTCACTAGCCCTCCTTCACCAAGGCCACGCAGGAGTCTGCCTCCAAACAGACCTCCCTCTGCCAGCCCTGATGGTTCATAACAACAGGCACCTACCAGGCACTCCCGGCTTTTCTCTTCTCCAGTCGCTTTCAGTCCCAGCAGCTTTTCTCTCTCTTCCCTCAGAGTCTTCAAATGGGCCTGGATTTTTCCCTGAGGAAACAGAAAGGATTTGGGAGGTTTTACTTTGGGTTGAGAGGGGGGTGGCGCTGGGTGTTTCTCCCCAGAACTCAAGATAACTGTTAATCTTTGTGAGGTCAATACTCCCCAGGAGAGGACACGTTATTAATGCAGCCCCAGGGCTGGTCACAGCCAGACATGTTACAAATTCACGTTAGGGCTTTTCAGTAATTTGTGTGAGATCTGGATTCTGCCCAAGCTTTGTGGGTACTTGCGAATTGCTGAGTGGTGCAGCACATTCCAGGACACTGGAGTCACATGGGGGTGAATCAGCTGCTCCATCTGAGCCCTGTTGTGGGTGAGCTGAGGGCATCTGAGACCCACACAGCATTCAGCCCAGTGACCTCCTCTAGTGCCGGCCGCAGCATCTGAGTTTAACCCGTTGTGGAGCTGCACAGGAGTTCAGCCTCCCAGTGGGAGCCTCCTCTCCCTGTTGGGCCTGGGGCCTTCAGCAGCGCGTCTTTCCCTCCCAACGGCTGCTCCTCTTCACTGCTCAGTGCTGGTGAGATGGGCCTCATAGCCTAGTGGTTGGATACGGGACATGGCCTTGGAAAATTGGGGGTTTATACCCAGCTCTGTCACTGACCTGCTGAGTGGGCTTGGACAAGTCACTTCCCCTCCACGTGCCTCAGATTCTCTTCCCACCCTTTGTCTGTCTTGACCAGTTAGAGTGTAAATGGCTCAGGGCAGGGATTGTCCCTCACTAGGTTCTGTGCAGGGCCCCACACACCCAAGGGCAGATCACATCTGGGGTCTGTAGAAGCTGCTGAGGTGCCAATTACAACAATAAACCCTGTGATAGAATTGGCAACAAGAGCCACAACTTGTAACTCGCCCTTCTGCAGCCTGAAGGCAGCTCTCTCACCTAGAACAGCCTGCAGCCCCTGTGAATCAAACTTCACAGACCATTGAGCAACTCCTGGTCTGTGCAGAGTGCCCATGGGTCCCTGGGGAGCAGGGTTTGAAAGGGATCCCACTCCCATTTTACAACAGCCGCTATAAAAGGCAGGCAGCCAGTAAAGACCCACGTGGAGCCAGCTGCCTTCTGCAAAGATGAGTGAGTGAGGGCTGGGGGATGAGGTGGATGAGGTTATATGGGGGACTGGAGATGGCTGTCTTCAGTGATGGGGACGGGGATGAGGATGGGGATGGGGTAAGAGCAGGGGGCTGGAGGTACCTGGCTTTGTGGGAGGGGAGGGCCTCTGGCAGTTGGCTCGTGGGGCTTGCGGTGCTCAGGCGGCTGGCCCTGGCAGATTGGGGATTGGGCAGCTGACCCTGGCAATGGGCAGCTCGGGCATCTTGGGCTGGTGGGTGGGCAGCTGGCCCCAGCAGCACAGGGCTTATATGGCTGGGGCTGGCAGGTGGGTGGCTGGCCCCAACACCATGAGGCCCAGATGGCTGGCCCCAGCAGCGTGGGGCTTGGGCATCTCAGGATGGTGGGCAGGTGGCTGACCCTGCCAGTGTGGTGCTTGGGTGGGCAGCTGGCCTGCAGCTGGGGCAGGTGGCTGGTGGGTGAGTCGCTGGCCCTAGCAGTGCGGGACTCAGGCAGGCGGCTCTGGCAGTGCAGGTCTTGGGCTGGCAGGCATGGGGCTCAGGCAGCTGGCCAGCTGGGGCTGCACCAGGCACCTGCAAGGGGCCAGGAAAAACTATTTGTACTTATTTTTAACTTCAAATGACATTTCTGTATCAAGTTGTTGTGTTTATTTTAAATGATGTATTGCATTTTTTCTTAAAACGGGGTTTGGATGATGGCAAAGAAGAGGTAGGGGGTGAAGGAGTCTCTAAAATATAAATAGGGGCATGATGCCAAAAAGTTTGGGAACCACTGCTTTAAACCAACCACCCCCCAACCTACAGAACTGAAAGCCATTTACAAGCCCTCAGGGTAATTGCTCAGTCATGAGGAAAACTAATCCCTGAACAGTATGAGAGAGAGAGCAAGCCTATAATGACCTAAAAATTCCTATCCCCGTTCAAACCAGGTGCTTTTTAGGTCATTATAGGGGCTCTTTTGCATACTTGGCTTAATCTAAATTCTTGACACCCCCCCCCACCGTCTGCCCCTCTGCTCTCCGATTTGCTCACCTTGATCATTTTTTTTTTCTGATTTCCCAACCTTGATTGCTATTTTTGGTTCTCTGTGCCTTAAATATTGAGTCTGTTCTGGTCTGGCTATGGGCTGAAGAAACGGGTTTGTCCCACAAAAGCTCATCACCTAATAAACTATTTTGTTAGTCTTTAGAGTGCGATTGCACTGCTTTTTTGTTTTAACCTCAATCTCCAGCAATGGCCGTTATTAGCACCTCTAACTCTCAACAAGCACACAGGGCGTATTTCCAACTACACACAACAATTACACACTCAGCAGGTCAGAATGTTAAAAATAATCAATGACAAAATAATCTTTTGTTCAAAGCATCTCTAAGTTATGCATATTGACAGTCACAGCCCATTTTCCATACAGCATTGGGGGGAGGGGTGTCCCTCACAAGACAAACTTAAAAACTTAAAAACTTCCTTTGTTGCCTTTTTGCCAGGCTGGAGCATCACTAATTTGTACAGCAACTTTCAGGCCCTGAAGGCTGCACACACCGGAATGGTGCCATTGACTTGTCAGTAAAATGCAAAGTTATTACCCATCAGCCTGGACAGCAGCTCTGTACCTTGTACTCCTGGGCAGCCTCCTGGATGGGAACCACAGTGTGAGCCCGGTGAGCCTTGGATCTATCACACACCACACAGATGGGGGTTTGATCCTCTTCACAGAACAGCTTCAGAGCCTCCTGGTGCTCCCCACACACCCCGTCCCCGCCTGCTCCCTTCGCTGCCTGCAAACTCAGACGTTTGGTTATTTCTACCATGTTTGCCAGCTGCCTGTTGGTCTGGAGGCTTCTCTGTTGCACAGGTTTTCTGCACTGAGGGCAGGAGGCGGCTGGGTCGGGTCCCTCCCAGCACTGGCTGATGCAGGTTCGGCAGAAGTTGTGCCCACACTCCAGAGTGACCGGGACTGTGAAATACTCCAGACAGACGGGACATGTGGCTTCTTCCTGGAGACTTTGCAGGGGGCTCCCTGCAGCCATGGCTCCCTCTAGGCTGGGAACAGGGTGAGTTTCACTTTCCTGAGCTCAAGAGCTGCGGCACGTGGGTGTTTCCCTTCCTGGATCTGACTCAGGCTGTTTGCTGGGCTGGGAGGAGCTCACCGGTAACACCGGGGCCCTGGGACTCCCACGAGCTCATTGACTGGCCTAAGCGCTCATGGGCAGCTGGAATAAATCTGTTACAGTCTTCCAGGTGCCGCAGGCTCCTGCTTGTTGTGGCTGAAACAGACTAACAGGCCCCCAACTGAAGTCAGAGCCCTGGAGGCTGTTGCGGGAAAGGGGCCACTCGGGCCAGTTTCAGGTGTGGGGAGTCACTGCCAGGGGTGCTGGTGCCTGCGGGGGAGGGCGCAGGGAGGCCACCCAGAGGGGCCGGGAGGGGCAGGGGGCACCCACTTGGCAGTTAAAGTTGTGGTGGGAGCAGCCGGTCTCTGTAGTGCTCCCTCCCCGCACCTGTGCTCACAGAGGCTCCCCCGGACGTCAGCCTCCCCCTGTGGCGCAGGGCAGGGGCCGGGGCCGTGTGTGTCTAAGGGGGCCGCCAGTCTGGCAGAATTCACGGCTCTGCTTGGAGGGGGACACGGGTGTTTCTTTGTCAGCATTTCTCATTATTTCTGGGTGAAATGTTCTCAGCTGCACAGAATAAAGGGCCCTAAGTGGTTTTTAAAGATTTTTTCCCTCCCTTTCACAGTTGTGGGAAATACCTGGGGACTCAGACAATCGGGCATCAGGGAATTGTCATTCAGTGACCGGAGACGCGGAGATGCAGAAAGTTTCTCTCTCCATTTGATCCAACACTTCAAGAGCACGTGTCCTTTTCTAGGTAGTGCGGGGGCTTTAGTTGGGGGCTTTTAGATGTTCACCGTTTTTCAAAAATAATCAGGAGGTTTACTTTTTTTTTTTTTTACTTGGCAATTACAACATTGGCAGCCACAAAGAAGTCCTTAAGGAGCACCAACCACGTGGCTCCGGAGCCACAAGTAGCAGATTCCTGCCCTGGGGAAAGGAGATTCCCTGAGCAACCCCACCCTCAGCCAGGACTGCGACTCTTCTTCTGTGAGCTTCTAATTTCAATGACTGGGTGGGATTCATGGAGGGGCAGAGATGTTGCAATGCAGAGCATCACCTGGTCAAATATGTAGGTGCCTGGATAATCACAAGAACACCACGACCCTGAAGCGTAATAGCTCACACATTTATTAATCAGGGTACAGTTGTTGGATTTCTAGCTTGCAAGAGGAGTTGGCCTGTTTTCCCTACTTACGCCATTTTAGGCTGTTTTGGTCTATTTTAGCAGTAATGCAAATGGCCTGCAGAGCTCACACTCTGTTTCCATGTTAGGTAGGTGTTACTATTGTAGGCAGACACTTACGAATATGGATTTAAATAAGTGTATAAATAGCCTGTTAGGTGAGTATAAAAATATCTGGATCTCATGTTCCAGCTTTGCTATTGTAACCGCACACTGAGGTAAATTGGTGGCCCTTATCTTGTGAAGCCTCAGCAGGTGCCCAACAATATCATGGCCCAGGTACATCCGTTCTCTTGTTTACCAAAAAGTAGTGGCAAAGGTCACCAGGTGGCATCTCCCTGGTGCTCATTCTTAGAATTTGCCCCTGAAGCTGCGACGTAGCCCTTTGTGCAGGAGTCTGCAACCGAAATAGCAACAAGAGCCATTGTTTTCAAATTCAGCTCCAAAAGCCAAACTTCAAAAGCCGCAACGCACGTGAATACAAGACAGTCCTTAACAGATATGTACAAATAGTAAATAACATCCAACGGTACTTTGTGTAACCCCTGTTCTAAGAACAGCACAACGCAATGATTTTTACCGGTTAAAACATTGTTACCCCATTACCTGTGTTTGCAGCAGAGTAGCCCTGAGAAACTCCAGCGCAGATCTGGGCTCCACACAACACACGCTGAGGGACATCCGGGCCCTGAGGAGTTTGGTTAAAATGGAGAAGGCAAAGGGTAAGAAGGGAAACTGAGGCACAAAGCAAGGCAGTGAGTTACTGAGGGTCACCCAGCATGTCAGTGGCTGAGGTCATCGTAGAAGCCAAATACGCCTTGTCCTGTCAGGGCCCTACCCTCTAGATCATGCTGCCTGCTAAGCAGCAGCACCACTGCCCCCATGAAAGAGTGTGTCCGCTGGGGGGAAGTGCTGTGATAAAGGCCCCATGTCCGGCAGGGAGAGGAGGTCCCACTGGGATGCAGAACTCCTGGGCAGCTCTGCGAGGGGTTAGACATCGATGCTGCGGCCGGCACTAGAGGAGGTCACGGAGCTGAACACTGTGTGGATGCTAATGCTTTGTGGCCCCCCACAACGGGGCTCCAAACAGCGCAGGTCCCTGCCAGGTACCCCTGGGATCAGCCTGGAGCGTAGTAAAGCTAACCCCAGGCGGGAGCTGCCCTGTGCAAGGCTGAGCTGTGCTAGTGTGTACGTGGGCAGGGACAGGCCAAAGTGATTCCCTTAGTCCCACCAGGCAGCCTTTGGACAGCGCCGGGGCGCACTGCTTCCGGGTCCGTCACCTGGGCCTGCGACAGTGGGTACATTGCCATTGAAAGAGCCCCTCATTTCAGCCAACCCCAGCTGCTCTCATCCAGACAGCCCATCCAGTCAGGAACAAGAAGTCCTGGGGCCCCTTAGAGACTCACAGAGGCTTTGGAGCATGAGCGTTCATGGAGGCATCTGGGGAAGTGGGTCTTTGCCCACGAAAGCTCAGGCTCCAAAATCTCTGTGAGTCTCTAAGGGGCCCCAGGACTTCTTGTTCTCGAAGACACAGACTAACACGGCTGCCTCTCTGGTACTTGTCCAATCACGGTGGCCACTGACCTATCCCCACCCCTCAGGACATCCCCACTCTGCATCCCTGGGCCTGCTCCCACCAGAGCCAAATCTCCCAGGGGGACCTGCCTTCAAGGGACACTTAAAACTTCAAATGTTGCTGCTGCTGGGTCCTGCTGGTGAGGGGGAGACAGCCCCATGCAGCCCTACGGCCTCGCTCAGCCCAGCGGGGGACACATTCCCAGTCCGGCAGGGCTGGGGAGTGCTGCTGGGGGCAGCGTGTGGGAGACGGGGTCTCAGAGGGGCTGTGGGGAGATCTGGGCAGTGAGGGGTGGGGCGGTCGGGGGCACACTGGGCAGTATGTGGGGGTGTTCGAGGGAAGGCTCAGGAGTTTGATGTGGATGCGGGTGAGTGTGTTAAACACCCTTCTCCTAGGGGAAGCAAAACCGTTCCTCCAATTGAGTCTGTCCCCTGTGGCTGACCCCGAATGGCCCCCTCCCTCTGCCTGATCCCCTAACGAGGGACAGTACCAGGGAGGTCGCCGTGTTAGTCTGTATTCCAGCAACACAAGCCTGCCATCAGGGAGCGCTTTAAAGACTGAAAAACTGATGTGTTAGGTGATGAGCTTCCCTGGGACGGACCCACTTCTGCAGGTCTCTGTCTCACACATAACTGTATCCAGCTCTGTCTCTGCATCCCACAGTGAGGAGTGGTGAGTGGGATTCACACCAGAATTCGGTGTGTTAGGGGTTAATTTACGCTGTGGGGGAGGGGAAGAGAATCAGTAACCAACAGTCAATGGAATAAAACACCCGGTGCTGGGACCGGGGACGTCGCAGTGGGCAGGAAGCCCAGCCCCAGCCCAGCGCCCTGCACACCCCACACGCTCAGCCCCCGGCTGGAGAGCTCTGCCCTCGGGGAGCGCCGGGTGGCGTCCGTCAGGGCGGCGGTTGCTCAGGACCTGCGGCCGTTGGCCTGCGGGGAGCCCTCGGGGGGCGCTGAGGAGTCCCTGGGCGGTGGGAGCGGAGGGAGGCAGCGGCTGGGCGGCGGGGGCAGGGGTGCGGATGGGGCGTGAGGGGACAGACGGGCGGGTGGGAGGACGATCTCCTCCTTCCCCTCCCTTGGCAGGCAGCAGCCGGCCGGCGCTGGGCAGCGTGACGCCCGCGCTGGCTCTGCCCTGGGCCAGACAGCGCTGCTGCTGCGGGGGTGGGGGCAGTGCCGGGCAGCCGCCCTGGGACGTCCGTCTGTCCGTCCCCGGCTCTGACAGACGCCTGGGGGGAACCTGCCCCTGGCGCCCTGGGGGGCAAACAGCTCTGAGGGGATGGAACGCTGAGGGAAAAGGGCGGGAAAAACCGGTTAGTTCCGGCTCCAGCCGCCAGCACCCGACCCCCCCCACCCCGCACAGCTGCGCCCAGGGGGGTCCCAGTCAGGTGCTCCGACTCCATTGGGAGTGCGACAACCCAGTGACCACAACCACAGATGAGGCCACGGCCACGTGTTCAACACAACCCCCCAGCGGGTGTGTCCGCAGCGCGCGGGGAGCCCAGTAACAGAGAGGAAGCCCCGCTCGTCTCTACACTGTCGAAACAAAAAGCCTTGAACTGGTTTTCTCCTCCTCAATGCGCCCACTGCTCGCCTTTTCCCTCTCACTCTACAGGCTCGTCTTCTATTGGCCCAGCCTGCTACTGCTGACTGAGGACTGTTTCTCACTGCCTCTCTCCTTCTCTAGAGTTGCCCACTGCTCACCTTGTAATGATCTGCAGCACGAAGGGTCTGTCCTGATCGCTTCCTGGAACGTCTGGTGACAGTCTCGCACACGTACAGCATCCGTTCTCACTCACACAACAAGGAGCTTTCATTCGCACAGCTACAATCAGCACTGAGACTGAACAGCAAGTTAATTTCAAAACCATCACACTGAATTCAATGTCAGATACAGGTGAACATTACACAGAACTGAAAGAGTTTTAGACTACAGGGGTGCAGCTTGCTTGCTTTTAGGCCCTTTTAGGCCCCATGGAAAAACTGCCAACTGTCTTCAGTTCCGTCTCCTCTTTGTCTTAAACCTGCACAATCAAAAAGTTTCAATCTGTTCTTAATGGTTAACCAAACCAGGTCTGGCCAGGGGGGCTGGAACAATTTTTATCATGGGAGTGCTGATGAAGGGGAGTTGCAGCCCTCTGCTTTCACCAGCCCTGGAGGCCTGCTGACCTAGAGCAGACCTGCCTCTTACAAACACTTGGATTCTTTTCTCTGCCAAAAAAAGAGCAGTCTCTTAGCATTTTAAAGGCTAACAAAATAATTTATTAAGGGGTGAGCTTTTCTGGAATAGACCTACATCTTCAGACCATAAGACTCAATATTTAAGGCACAGACAACCAAAAGTAGTCATCAAGGTTGACAAATCAGAATCAAAGTGGGCACATCAGAAGAGCGGTACGAAGGGGAGAAATCAAGAGTCACATCAAACAACGTGGCTATGTCTACACAAGCCCAAAACTTCAAAATGTCCATGCAAATAGCCATTTTGAAGATTACGAATGAGACCCTCTTTAGAATGCGGGGGGCGGGGTGGGGGGCAGCACTTGGAAATTGCAGCGGCTCGCGCTGCGCAGCTGGTCCAGAAGTGGAAATCCCCTTATTTTAATTTGCTGATAGGAATAAGGGGATTTCGAAGTTGCCGGGGTTCTTTTGAAAAGGACCCCCATCTAGACCGGCGCTGCAATTCCAAAGTGCCCCAGCCACGCACTTGCTAATGAGGTGCTAAATATGCATTTGACTGCTTTTACAGATGATAAATAGCAAAACAAAAAGCAGTCAAGTAGCACTTTAAAGACTAGCAAAATGGTTTATTAGGTGAGCTTTCCTGGGACAGACCCACTTCTTCAGACCAGAGCCAGACCAGAACAGACTCAAGATTTAAGGCACAGAGAACCAAAACAGTAAGCAAGGAGGACAAATCAGAAAAAGATAATCAAGGGGAGCAAATCAGAGAGCGGAGGGGGGGGGGGGGAAGGTCAAGAATTAGATTGAGCCAAGTATGCAGACAAGCCCCTATAGTGACTCAGAAAGTTCCCATCATGATTGAAACCATGTGTTAATGTGCCGAATTTGAATAGAAAAGCCAGTTCAGATGTTTCTCTTTCCAAAGCGGAGCAAGAATTGCTTTTCTGCAACACACATCCCTTGAGGTCATCGACAGAATGCCCCATGCCATGAAAATGTTGACTAACTGGTTTGTGGATCTGGAGCGTTTTGATGTCTGTTTTGTGCCCATTGACCCTTTGTCTAAGGGAGTTAGAAGTCCGCCCAATATGCGAAGCACCTGGGCACTGTTGGCATATATGATGTTAGTAGAGGAGCATGAGAAAGTGCCCGTGATTCTGTGAGTAACCTGATTAGGTCCAGTGAGGGTATTTCCAGAAAAGAGACGTGGAGAAAGCGAGCAGCGGGCTTTGTTGCAGGAAAAGGTTCCAGGACTGCTATTCCTGGGCTTATAGACTGTGGCTGTTAGTGAGAAACCTCGTAAGGTTGGGATATTGTCTGAAACAACAAACAGGCATGTCACCCAGGAGCTTCTGTCATTATTCCAAATGGTAAACACATATTTTACCACTTCCTGAGTAATTTTTAAAGGAGCCACTTATATAGTAACTTGGAAGATCACAGCAAATAGAAACACAACCTGGAAGCAAAACCGTAAATGATTCTTTGAATAAGTCTGCATATTAAAAGCCTTGTTTTTGGTTCAGAAAAACAAGAGCTTCACACTCAAAATCTAATTTTTCACCAAATGCATTTCTCTCAAGAAGAAAGTGTATCGCTCCTGGAAGCACTGCAATACCAGTTCAATGCATGGAGTGGATGGAGCAAGCCCCTATTCCATCTCTTTCTTCCAAAAACCCATTTAATATACAGTTCTCAGATAAAGAACATTTCAGATATTAAACCGATAATAACAGATACTACACTTGATCTTAGCCCACAAAAAGCCGAGAAACCATACCATTTTCAAACAATTTTACACAGCCCACCCATCTGGACACTTTTCTATGGCATGACGACTCACCCGAATGCAACACATGTGAGCATTGCAACAAGATCTTTACAGATCGGCAAGTACACCTGCTCTCTTCATCCTGCAGCTCCTTTCCAGCTGGTCAAAGCAAAACCTCTCCCACCAGAGAATTCAGCTTTAAAATGACACATTCCACCAGACCTGCGAGCTGCCTTTGTGGTGGCTGTTTCGCTCCCTAAGCGATCACCTTATCTGCATGAAGCCTGTCCCCTCGCTGCAGCATGCTGACGCCATCGAGCTGTTAACCCTGGATGGACTGCAGAACCAAAACAAAAAGCAGTCAAGTAGCACTTTAAAGACTAGCAAAAGAATTTGGAAACCTTCTGTTCATGCCACATGCCTGCCAGAAGGGCCGGGTTCAACTCTTGTGGGGTTGTCCTGTCAAGGATACAACCAACCAGCTCGAGCCCCCACCCAGTGGCCTGGGACAATTTCACCCCCATGCTGGGTGCCTGGAAGGCGGCTCTCCCCCCTCGCAAGCACAGAGTCTGAGATAGAAATGGCTTGTTTAAGGACCATTACCTACCCCAAGGTTACAGTGACAGATGCAGTATATCTAAGCAAAGAAGAGACAAACCCCCTTTACCCAGCTACCATCCCCATATGCGGTAGAACCCAGTCTCTTGCTGGGGCTCTTGGCCCTTTACCCCATACACACAGTTACAGGGTGTACCTTCTGCAGTGCAGTCCACAACCCAAAGCCCGCAGATACATTCATTACCAGGGCAGTACCAGCTGTCCACTTGTCTGCAGCCTCCCCTTGCTGCCACAAGCCACCCACCCTCATCTCATGGGCTTCTGACAAGCCTCCCACTGTCACCCACCACCACGGTTCCCAACCCCACTGCTTGGGCTCCCCCAAAGGCAGAACCCTCTGATTTTACCTCAGCATGGCCTCAGCTGCCACTTTGGCGTTAGAGCTCCTGGTATTTCTCAGAGAGGGTTTTACAAACACCCTCGTCACCACCTTTACCTTTCAACAGCAGGGAAGGACTAGCCAAGCCAGACTTAGAGCCGCACAGCCAAGGCACTGAGAAAAGTGACTTAACCACTGCACCGCCACCTTTTTTCTTACGAGTCTTTAAACCAGGGAGCCCTGTGTAATCAATGTCTGATGCAGCTATGGCGACTGCCCTGTCCCCCACAACAACACACAGCTGGAGGGGACGTGTCAGCAGCCGGCGCTGGAGCTGCTGCAGGTGAGAGGGCGCTGGACGTGCCCAGGGCCCTATTAAGGAGGGGACTGAGGTGCCTGAAGCTCCAGGCCCAGAACAATTCAGACAGAATTTTTTGAGAGACGTTTTGAAGCATATGCTCCAAAATCTCTGTTCGTCTCTAAGGCGCCACCAAGTCCTGGTGCCTTTGGCCTGGTGCACCTATGACACAGGCCTCACAATCTTCAAAAAGCTTTTCCCTGAGGCAGTGCTTAAGGACAGCATAAACAGCATCGCGTACAATCGAACGCAGACCTTTTTTACACTGACGATGGGGCACTGGCTCAGCCACTTCCATACCAAGCCTCTTCCTAAATTCCTCATCGCCGTCGTCCTTGGCATTATCTTCAGTGGTTTGTATCGGTGCTGAGCAAAACCAAGGTGGGCCCATTTCATCTTCGTTCTCTGACACAACGTCATCCTGGGGCTCTGGGTCCTCAAGGAAGGCCCTGTCGAGCTCTGGAGAGATTCCCAGAAAGAAAATAATGCAAGATCCTGGGGTCTTTTTAGGTTTTTACAAAATCCCATCACACCCCCCCCACCTCGCTCATTCGTTTCTTACCTCGTTGGCTTCTTTTCCGTTCTCCTTGTCCGACTCCTGCAAGCTGCGGCCGCCTTCCTCCGTAGGGGTGGACAGAGAGAGGCCGTCTACCTTGTCGGGCCGCCTCGAGAGCGGTTGGGTTTCGGGGTCGGGTTCCGGTGTATCCGTCAACAAGGGTTGGGCCAAAGGGCTCCCCTCGGAGCTGTCGCGGATGCGGCGCTTTCTCCACGTGCGGCGGAGACCCGTCGGCACATGAACAACATCCGAACTCCTGGCAGGGGTGGTGAAAGTGTCCCTCTTCCCGCTCAGCGTTTGCACAGTTCTGAACCACGCGCCCTTGGAGCCAGATGGCCTCTTTGTGGGGGTAGCGCTGCACTCCGATTGGTAGAGGGTGGCGGGGCGAGTCCTTCGAGGGGTCGCATGACACCCTTTCCTTCCAGGCACGTGTCTCACTTGACCCGGATGTACTCCTACCCCCCAAGGGCACGTCTGCCGGTGACAGGGGGCGGGCCTAACAAGGTTGGGGTGGAACTTCTGGTGACAGGAGGGAGGGTCGAAATGGTTAAGGGGGTGGGACTTCTGGTGAAAGGGGTGGGCGGAGCTAAAAGGGCTGAGGCGTGGCGGAAGGGAAAAGGCGTTGTGGCGAAGGTTTGCTTTTGGTAGGCCACACCCCCGGAAGTGACGCGCCAGGGCACGACTGCCAAGGACAGGTGGGCAGAGCTGAAAGGGCTGGGACGGCACAGCTGGGGCAAGGGGCGTGGCTCAAGGGAAAGAGGGCGTGGCTAAAGTTGGATTGATGGCAGACCCCGGAAACTACTCAGGGCTTTGCAGCAGGGCACCTGGCTCACACCAGACTGGGGGGTGCCGGGGGGTGGATGCATTGTGGGCGGGGGTCTGGATCGGGCAAGGCTGGAAGGCGGTGGAGGGGCTCTGGGTCAGATCACGCTGGGGCGGGGGGCGGGGCGCGGGGGGCGGGAAATGTCTGGGTCACACCAGGTGCTGGGAGGGTCTGGTCAGCCCGGGCGGCTGCTTCGGTGGCTTCAGCTCCCTGCCGGCAGTGACCACTTGCGGCCGCCAGGGGGCGCGCTAAAGCCGCCCGCGGCCGCGGGATCCCCCGAGCCGAGGTTCGAGCCCGGCGCCCTCCGCCGCTGCCGCGCTGGGGCCGCCCCTGCAGCTCCCGCGCGCCTGGGGGAGCGGGACGCGAAGGGGACGTGCCCCGCCCCGCCCCGCCCCGCCCGGCTGCTGCTCCGGGAGTAACGGGGCTCCCCGGCCAGCCCCTCCCGGGGCGCCGAGCTCACGGGGCGTTGGCCGCTGTGCGGGGAGCTCGGCGCTGGGCTGTGCCGGGGCCGGGCCTCCCGGCGGGGGCGAGGAGCTGGGGCTGCTCCCGGGGGTGGGGGACACGTGGCGCCGCTTCGCCCCGCTGGGGGTGAACTCTGCTCTCGGAGGTCACCTGGGGCGACGTCCCCTGCAAGCAGGGCGCTGCAGAACCCAACTGGCCCGAGCCTGCCGCGGCCAGGGGAAAGGCGCCCCAGCCTGGCAGGGACCTGCTGCAGCTGGGGAACCCCCCGGCCCAGGGGAGCCCCCGCCAGCCCCAGACCCACTGAGGGTAGGGGAGGGATGCCGATCTCCCAGCCCAGCCCCACGTGGCGCCTCCCCCTGCTTCAGCCTGGGGGCTGTGTTGGGGGGAGAGCTGGGGTGGGGTCCTCTCTGCTGTAGCCCGGGGCCAGCCGGCACCCGAAGCCCTTCAGACCTGGCTCCACCCCAGAGCCCGCACGCCCAGGCAGCACCCTCACCCCCAACCCTCTGCACCAGCCCTGAGCCCCCCTCCCACACGCCGAACCCCTTGGCATCACCCCCCCCACGCTTTGTCAGACTGCTAATATGGAGGTGATTTGTCCCATTTCACATGAGGGGTGCACGGAACAAATTCATTCCACAGGTGCCTGGGAAGAGTTAGCAGAGGAAGCACCAACTGTGAGCCGATGCCCATGTGCCAGTTAAAGGTCTGGTGGGGCAAAGGGGGTGATGCCGCACCAGCAGCTGCGCTAAGCAGCCAGGGCAGGCGGGGTTCTTTGGTTTGTGTTTAGTTCGGGTCCAGCAGCAAGAGGAAAATTACACTTATTAGAGGCTTTAACAGTTACTTTTATTTATACAAAGATAGAAACAGTTTAACTAAGACAAACGATTAAAGTACAACTATTTGTGAATTGTGTGTTAATCAGGGAAACCGCTGATAGCGATTTTACAACACAAGGGGCTGCCACGAGTAAAAGGGGCTTTGAAAGTGACCGCCCAATTTATGAATGAAACCAAGATGGCCGCCGAGTGAGTGACAGGACGATGATTTTCTTGGGGTTGCTCATGTTTACAGAAGGTCATTGCTGACCGCAGCTCGCCGGTTAAGGTGAGGACCCCCTGGGGTTTGACAGACAAGATAATGATTTTCTACAGTTCTATGTGAAAGGTAATGGCCGATCCATCGCAGTTTTCCAATAGATCAAAGGGGTAAACGCGTTTTAAAGGTAAGATAAGGGCTTCCCCTGGTTTGAGTGACAGGTTAATGGTTTTTAGCAGTTTATAGCCAAAAACAGCTCGTACCCGCGGTTTTTAAAGGGGAAACAACACAATTTAACTTAAGAAAAGTTCTACACAAACACGCTAGCTTAAACTAATACAAGTAATGTGTACACAAGACAGGCACGTTGCAGGTGTGATTTTCAACCCTGCCTCTTAGACCTGGTGGAAGGAGAGTCTTTCCCTCAATTCCTATAGGAAAGAAGTGTAATACAGGTGTAATTCTTACCCCTGCCTCCTAGATCCGGTGTGACCAGAATCTTTCTCTCAGTCCCACGGGAAGAAGTAGATACGAACCAGGCGTCCCCAGTCTCGGGAGTCAATACCGGACCTGGCCAGCAGGTGTAGGTGATTGGAGCTCAAAGCGGGTGGGCTGCCAAACCTCTCCTTATACCCCTTGGGTCACGTAGGCTTCTTCCTGGTCTCAAGTGGCCAATTGGGGAGGAATGTGTTTGAACCCCAGGTTTCCCAGGGAAGGTGCAAGGCTCAAAGGACCCCAGCTACTTCAAAGTCTCCTTATTGCCCCCTGCTCATAGGAATAAGGGGACTTTTAATTAGCCAGGGTCTTTTGAAAAAGAAGCTCTATCTGGAGTATCCAGCTGTGTCAATTTCAAAGTGCCAAAGCTACCTGCATGCTTATGACACATTCAATATGTACTTCAGCGTTTCATTAGTAAACATCAAAATGACCAATTACATGGCCATTTTGAAGTTTTTGGGTATTGTAGATATAGCTTAAAAGTTAAAATCTATTTTTGTAACGATATTACTGCCCCCAAAAGGAGATGCACCATTCCTGGAAATACTGCAATACCAGGCTGATGCTTGGAATGGATGGAGCAAGCTCCTAGTCCAACTCTCAGTTTCAGAAATACCTTTAATAGATAGTTCTCAGAAAAAGAACATATCAGATATTAAACTGATAAGAACAGATTAAATGAGTTTTATTGAGGGAATGTTTCAAATACAGCAAGGAGCATAACAAATTAACATACACAAGAATATATCATCTGAGAAACCAGAACAGGTTATGGAGCATAATATACAGTAAACAGTATCTTAGTACTTACACAAGAAACCCATCTAGTCTCAGATAGACAAAAAAAACTGTTACAAATAACAGAGAATATAAAATATCGGCCTTTTAACCAATCGCTACCCTGAGAAGAAAAAGGGGAAAATACTTTACAAATAACAGACAATAGCCGTGTCTACACGTCTACACGTGCACGCTACTTCGAAGTAGCGGCACGAACTTCGAAATAGCGCCCGTCACGGCTACACGTGTTGGGCGCTATTTCGATGTTAACATCGACGTTAAGCGGCGAGACGTCGAAGCCACTAACCCCATGAGGGGATGGGAATAGCGCCCTACTTCGATGTTCAACGTCGAAGTAGGGACCGTGTAGTCATTGCGCGTCCCGCAACTTCAAAATAGCGGGGTCTGCCATGGCGGCCATCAGCTGAGGGGTTGAGAGACACTCTCTCTCCAGCCCCTGCGGGGCTCTATGGTCACCGTGTGCAGCAGCCCTTAGCCCAGGGCTTCTGGCTGCTGCTGCTGCAGCTGGGGATCCATGCTGCATGCACAGGGTCTGCAACCAGTTGTCGGCTCTGTGGATCTTGTGTTGCTAAGTGCAACTGTGTCTGGGAGGGGCCCTTTAAGGGAGCGGCTTGCTGTTGAGTCCGCCCTGTGACCCTGTCTGCAGCTGTGCCTGGCACCCTTATTTTGATGTGTGCTACTTTGGCGTGTAGACGTTCCCTCGCAGCACCTATTTCGATGTAGTGCTGGAGGACAGCTACGTGTACACGTGAAGCCTACATCGAAATAGCTTATTCAATGTAGCGTTCGCATGTAGACGTAGCCAATATAAGATATTGACCTTTGGATCAATCCCACTCCCTAGGGGAGAATAAAAAAGCGGAATATTTTACAGATGAACAATATAAGCTTATCAGCCAATCCCTGAGAAAAAAAAAGTCTTTGAACATAAAACTCCCCAACCCATTAAGTGCCAGAAAGAATAAAATAAAAAAAAATTAAATAAAAAAATATGACAACAAAAAAAATAGCTAAAAAAAGAGAAAAAAAACACAAAATATTATACTTGCTTTTTGTCCACAAAAAGCCAAGAAAAAATACGTTGCTGTCACAGTTTTACAAAGCCCACCCATCTGGACAATTTTAAATGTCACAATGACTAAGCCCAATGCATCACATGTGAGCACTGAAACAAAGTTTTCACAGATGGGCAAGTTCACCTACTTTCTTCATCCTGCAGCTCCTTTCTAGCTGGTCAAAGCAAAACCTCTCTCACCTCATAATTCAGCTTTAAAACTAGAAACACCTAATTAAAACACCTAATCTGCATGCAGCCCGCCCCCTCGCTGCAGCGAGCTGACACCGCAGAGCCATTGAAGAGCCAGGGGCCCATGGTTCGGCACTCAGTAAACTCAACACGTCTGCCATAGTCTTTCCTTCCTGTGCCAAGAAGGCCATCATCTTCTCCTCAACCCCGGCACGTGAGGCAGGGCCCCTTGCAAAGGCCTTGCTGATCACAACTTTCAGTGTGCCAATGGGAGTCTTTCTCTCACTTGGGATCTGCAAAGAGTGCACAGCCACTGGCAGTTCACACAGCACCACAGAGGCTTTGTCCTCTACTTGAGGTCTAGGCCCCCGTATGTGACACCTCGTTAGAGAATCAATGGCTTTTGTTAGAAGGGCCTCAATTGGGCCATCTTCCCTACCCTCAGGTATCCCCAATACTAATATACAATTCCGAGGATAGATACTCAACTCCTCACACCAGTCTTCTAGCACACGGCCAGCCACGGCATAAACTCTAACTTATCCTGCAACAACAGAACTGGGCTTCTTACCATGTTATATATATGTGCTTGTGAGGGGTACTACCCAGCAAAAGACATCCCGGACGAGCCCCCACTTATGTAACCCTTCTGTTAATGCCAGGTGCCTGCCAGAAGGGCCGGGTTCAGCTCCTGGGGGGGTTTCCTGTTAAGGATACAACCAACCAGCTCCAGCCCCCACCCAGTGGCCTGGGATAATTTCACCCCACTTGCTGGGTGCCTGTAAGGAGGTTCTTCCCCCCCCACAAGCACAGAGTCTAAGACAGAAACAGCTTATTTAATGACCAAAACCCACCCCACGGTTACAGTGACAGATGCCGGATATCTAAAACAAGATCCCACCCCTGTATGCTATAGAACCAAGTCTCTCGCTGGGGTTCTTGGCCCTTTCCCCACACACAGTTACAGGATGTACCTCCCACGGTGCAGTTCTGGACCCAGAGCCCACAGCTAATTGCTCCTCCTACCAGCCGCCCGCTGCTCCTTCCAGCAGCCCCCCATCATGCACCACCTCTCCTGCCTTTTTTCTGCCAGTCACCATGTTCATCCACTGCCGATCCTACTGGCCACCTGCCAGTCATTGCTCCTTTACCAATCACACTGCTGGAGATTGCCCTGAGGCAGAACTCTGTGATTCTAGCTCTGTGTAGGCTCAGCTGCTATTCTGTAACTTCAGCTATTAATACCTCGAGTGGGGTTTCATGGACATTCTAGCATCCAGCTCCACCTTTCAACATATAGAGAAAACTAGTCCAAACAAACCTATAGCTATAGGACCAAAACACAGACCGGGGGGAGAGCAGGATCCTAAACTAACCCAACTAGTACCACTTCCCTTCCTCTTCGCATTGCTTTGAAGGAGGGAGCCCTGTGCAATCAATGTCTGACGCAGCGATGGCGACTGCCCTGTCCCCCACAGCAACCCAGAGCCTTGGGGAGGTCTCACAGCTCCCACACTGAGTGTCAGCATAAATTGTGGTTTTACAACGAGGTGTTTACAAGGGAGCAGATCTCAGGGCTGACTCGCTCCCCACGAGGCTTTGCCTGGCAGGTGTCACACACGCGCCCTTTGCATTCCCATGCAGATGAGCTCTGGCAGACACACCCCTCCCAGCCTGCAGCAGCGTTGCGTTCCTGCCGCCGCACCCCCCACACGTGTGACTCTTCCCAGCGCTGCAGGACGCGGGTGTGTGTCAGGGACGGACAGGGGCTGGGAACTGAAAAGGGGGTTTCACACACGGGGGTCTCCGCACTGGGAGAGGTACAAGTCGGGGCCGCTGCTAGGGTCGGGGCACAAGACGCCCCCGGCTGCGGGCGGGCGGAGAGAAGAGCCGCCCCTGACACGGGCAATCCAGGCTGGGGGCGGGAGGGAGGGGGGGCCCGGAGGGGAACTGACCCAGCCCAGGAAATCTGCCCGCCTGGGGGCCACGTGGGGCACAGAACAAACTCCCGCGGGGAAACCACAGACACTGGCCGGGACGAGCTGCTGGGGCCGGACAGACGGGGCGAGGGGGCGGGGCCGGGCCGGGGCGAGGGGCGGGGCCAGCACAGACTCGCTCCCCTCTGGGGCTGTGGGGAGCACAGAGGGGGCTGCGCGCAGCGCTGGGGCGGGGCGGGGCGGGGTGAAGGGCGGGGATGACCCATTGCGGAGCCAGGCGCACAGCTCGGGCCGGGCAGCTCGGCCAATGGGAGCGGGGGGGCAGGGCTGACAGGCAGTTCGGCCAATGGGAGCGGGGGGGCAGGGCTGACAGGCAGCTCGGCCAATGGGAGTGGGGGGGCGGGAAGGGGCGGGACACAGGACGAGCCCTTGGCAGGTTCGATGCAGGGACCCCTCCCCCCTGGGCTGCTGCTCGCCCCTGACGCAGCCCGCCCCCGCCTCCCTCTTGCGTCACTTCTCTTCTCAGCCCGCCGCCTCCGCATGCGTCACTTCCTTTGTCCCTTTTAGCTTCTCCTTTCCTGACGTCACTTTCTAGGAGCCAGTTTCCTGTGGCCGCTCCGCCGGGTTGTCGCCGCCCGAAGACCGCGAGCCACAGGGAGCCGCCGCCACGTGAGCGGGGGGCCGGGCCGGGCCGGGCCGGGAAGTGACTCCACCCCACCCCCCCCCGTTTGTGTCTCGGACGCTCCGTGCGCGGCCTCCCCGTCCCAGCCCCTCCCCTGGTCCCGGCCGCTCCGCCTCCTCCTGCCGCCCGCGCGGCCCCGCCCCCCCAGCCCGCCCCGGCAGCGGCGCCTGGTTCGCCTCGTGCTGCGGGCGGCTCGCGGCGCTGGGCCCCGCGGGGACCAAAGAGGCGCCGCCCCAGCGCCCCGCACTCGCCCCCGCCCGGCTCCGGGGCGCCCGGGGAGGGGAGGGGGGCGGGGGCGGCCGGGGGATTGTGACCCGGGGCCGGTTTTCGCTCCTGGCTCCACTCGCACCTCCAGGCGGAGTCTCTGGGCGGCGCCCGCGGGCTCTGCACCCCGCAGGGACCAGTGGGTGCTGGGGGCTCTGTGCTCGGTTCTCCCCCAGCTCCCTTGTTTTGCTCCCAGGGTCTCTGCACCCCCCTGGTTTTCTTCTCCCTTGTCCCCCTCAGTGATTTGGGGCCCTGAGTCCATTGCACCCCCCCCCGCAGGGGATCCGAGAGCTCTGGGTGGGTTTGTGTCCACCCCCTCCCGGTTCCCCAGTGGGGCCGGGCGCTCGTCGCACGGTGCCTGTGCTCCCCCGCGGTGCAGTTCAGTGACCCTCATTGTCCCTTCAGCTGCTCCCTTCCTCCGGGCTTGTCCCCGTGGGGTGTCACTAACCACGTGACGTTTCCGTGGGACACACTCTAGTGCGCAGCAGTGCTGGGGCTCAGGCCTTGTCCGGAGAGAAACGAGGACGGATTTGGGATCTGACTTGTGCAAGGCGGTTCTGAGAGACTCGAGCGTTTCCCCAAATGTGCGTGTGCAGCACGTGTGCCCCAGGGAGCGAGTGTGGGGAGCTGGGGGAGCGGAGCGGCTTCCAGCCCCGTCTGAAATGTCCCCTCATTGCCCTTTTCCCCTGCCAGGTGCAGAGCCCCCATGTCTGGCTCCAGAGCAGCCCCGGACCTGCAGAGACAGAGCGAGGACATGGCGGTGGCGGCGGAGCTGGTGACCTTGGAGGAGGTGGCTGTGTGTTTCTCGCAGGAGGAATGGGGGCTGCTGGCCCCGGGGCAGAGAGCCCTCTACAGGGAGGTGATGCAGGAGAATTACCAGACCGTGCGCTGGCTGGGTGAGGAGTCCTGTCCCTGGGGTTGTCAGAGGCTGGGTTGGATTTGGTTCAGGGTCCCTCCCTGCCCCTGTCCCCAGTGTCAGGAGTGTGAGCTGCAGGAATCATTGGGTCCCCTGTGAGAGACTGTCCCCTCCACAGCCCCTCGCAGGGGAAGCAGGTTCAGGAACATGGCAGTGATGCTGCTCTTCCCACAGCCCTGGTCTCCCCGTGCTTCCCACCATCTGCCTTGTCTGGAGGTGTGAGTGGAGGGGCGCTGGCAGGAACGGCAGGTACCAGAGCTGTGGGGCTGGGGCTGGTTGTTCTTCATGCCTGCAGGGTACCCCTGGGGCCAGTGTGCTGCACCGCTGCTGGCTCTTACCATTTAGGGGGAGTTCTTGAATAATGAAACACAAACTCCCAGACAGTGGCACCAGCTCTCCCATGTACAGTAGATTGCTTTCTTAGGAGTCACTGGTGGGAACCAGACACAGGACAAACTGGTTATGAGTAACATGTGCCCGAGTTGGGATTCAGTGTCACTCCCCGTAGGCCTCGTAACACACCTCATCCAGCGTCCTCGGCCTTCATCGATACTGGGGGGGTTTTGAAGATGGTTGGGAGGTGCCCAGTTAGGTCATGTGACACCTGGTGGGGCCAAACCTGGGCAGTGAGTAGTAAAGTTGTGAAGGCAAAAGTGCAGCTAGAATCTCAGCAGGAGGTTGTGGGGGAGGCGGAGACGGGGGCTGTAACAAACCCCCTCCAGCTGCACTTCTGCCAGTCTCCTTCCCGCACCGAGGGAAACGCACTGGGTGCGGCTGGAACGTGAGTCAGCAACAAGCCCGAGATGCAGGAGGAAAGTGGTAAACCACACAGAGAAGCTGCTGCTGGCAGAGTAGAACTGAGGCAGCTGAGGGGGAGCCCAACTGCAACAACAGCCACATCCCCCAGAGAGCAGCAAAGCCAAACAGCACCATGGCCGGCTGCAGGAGCAACAGCTCTTGTGGGTCGCTGGCAGGGCCCACCCAGTCACAGGTAGGCAGGGGTCGCAGAGCAGGAGCCTGGACAGTGTCTGAAGCAGCCAGCCCAGGACTCACCTCACTGCTCAGACAACTTCTTCTGCCTCCTGCTGATTCAAGCAGCGCATCAGAGCCAAAAAGCTGGAGGAACCAGGCCCCAGCCAGGAGCTTTGTGGACAGAGCCCTTGTGGAGCCAGAGCTCTGCCAGAGCCTTTCTCCACAAGTTACAGTGACCTGCCATGTGGCAGCTGCAGTCTGAGCCCTGCCTGGGGCCTCGGTTTCAGCCCTACCAGCCCTCACAGAGCTCACATTTTGAGTCGAGCAAAAACACAGAGAAGTCCTGTGGCACTTTATAGACTAAGGGATTTTCTGGGGCATCAGCTTTTGTGGGCAAAGGCCCAATTCACCACGTGCACCACGTGGAAATTCCAGAGGTCAGTAAAAATATACAGGCACAAGAAAAGGAGGGAATCCCACTCAAGAAGAAGGCTGGAGTCAGTGAGAGCAATTCAGTCATGGAGGATGTGGCGATGTGAACAGCCAGAGTAGAGAAACTCCTTTTCAACTTGGCCAGCTGGTCCTGGTCTTTGTTCAGTCTTAAATGGATGGTGTCACATTTGCAAGTGAACTGCAGCTCTGCAGTTGCTCTTTGAGGTCTGCTTTTGACATTTTTGCGTTGCAGGATGGCTACTTTTAAATCTGCTCCTGAGCGTCCCGGGAGGTTTTTTATGTTACCGTTCCTGGTGTCTTATTTGCATCCATTTATTCTTTTACGTAGGGACTGTCCAGTTTAGATGTGCAGGCGAATAAGCCCCGCTGGTTCAAATAAAATTAAAATATAAGTGGAGATACACATCTCCTAGAACTGGAAGGGACCTCGAGAGGTTATCTAAGTCCAGTCCCCTGCCCTCTTGGCAGGACCAAGCACTGTCTGTGGCATCTATTTCCCCAATTGCTAAATAGCCTCGTCAAGGATTGAACTCACAACCCCGGTTTAGCAGGTGTGGTGGTGTCATTGGTGGGTAGAGTTGGTGCTGAGGTTCGTCGAAAGGTTTGGTTTGTGATTTACAGTGTTGTGGTCTATACTTGCTGGTGAGAATTTGTTTAAGGTTGGCAGGCTGGCCGCAGGCAAGAACAGGCCTGCTTGAAGTCCATCTTCACGTGAGTTTTTTTGTGTAAGGGATCTCGACATCCATGGTGACCAGGATGGTGTTTTCAGGAAGATCACCAGTGCCTAGCAGTTTCCTGAGGAAGTCAGTGAGGTTTCAAAGATAGCTCGGAGTGCTGGTAACATAAGGTCTGAGTAGAGAGTCCCCACAGCTGGACAAGGCTGCAATGAGAGTGCCAATGCCTGAGCTGATGGTGCCTCCAGAATGTCTAGATTTATGGATCTTGGGGCTCTGGGGGTGTGTCTGTGCAGATCTGTTCCTGCGCTTTTGTCAGGAGTGTCTTGAGCAGACGGTGCAGTTTCTGTGCGTGCTGCTCAGTGGGATCAGAGGACAGTAGCCTGTAGAAGGTGGTATTGGAGAGCTGCCTGGGAGTCTCCTTTTCATGGTCTGACCTATTCATGATGACAACAGCAGCTCCTTTGACAGCCTCTTGGATGACAACGCCAGAGCTGTTTCTGAGGCTGTAGGTGACATTGCATTCCGCACGGCTGAGGTCATGGGATAAGCAATGTCACTTTGCCACAATTTCTGCCTGCGCACAGTCTGTCGTTTTGATTGCCAGGAAGGATTCCATGCAGAATTCTTCTTCTTGTACTCTAGGGGTGATGGTGCCTGTAGGGCTGTTCTGAGTCTTGTTGAAAGTATTCCTGGCAAAACTGGGGCAGGGTTCCAGATCCCCACAGAACTGTGTCATATTTGTGGGGGTGGTGGGGCACAAAGAGAGTCCCCGAGATAGCACAGACTCCTCTGCCAGGCTGTGTGTGTAGTTGGATAGATTGACAATGTTGCCGGGTGAGTTATGGGTACCACTACTGTGGCCCCATGCGGCAAGTAGGAGGTTAGAGAGTTTACAGTCCTGTAGAGAAGAGCAGTGGGCGTTGTAACTCTCCTGTCTCCTTTCAGTAAAGTCCAGCCACATGGACGTTTGTGTGGAAGGTTGTTTTTTAGGAGAGGCTCCAGACTTGAGAGCTCCTTGTGATGTTTCCCTGTTTGCTGCACAGGAAGCTGAACAGGTGGTTCCTCAGGTCTGTGGGAGTGTGTGACCAATCTCTCGACGCAGTCCCTGCAGTGTGTTGGTTGCAGTGAGTGTTTCACATTCAGCCCGTTGGCGAGGAAGATGGTGTCTGTATCTGTGCAGGTTTTTTCATGGGTTTGATGGGTTCCCCCTCCATGTGGCTAAATTCGGGGCCTGCCTGGTGCCAGGCATTGGGCGTAGCTGTGTAAGTTTTATCCACAAAAACAACAACAAATCGAGTGACTTGTTTGAGCTGAGTGGTCCTGTCCTGCCCTGGGATGGGTGGGGGGGTGGAATAGGTCAAGAGGGAGGCTGAGTTGTACCCTAGAGAGTGCAGCAGAGCACTCGGCTCCCCCAGGAATGAGCTGGGCCATTCCCGAGGCAGGGGTGAGGCACCTGTACCCCAGGTGAGTGTGTCATGGGATTTGTACCATCCAGAGCCCGGCCTGTGCCAGGTGGGGAAGGAGCCTCTCTGGGTGGGCGGCTCAGATCCTGGGGCTGGAAGAAGTAATGGCCTGGACCTTCCTGAACAAGATCAGCACTTGGTTAATTGCTCCCCAAGCAGGATTTCTGGTTCCCAAAGCTGATGTGATCTCCTGCGTGGAGCGAGGGGAGGCGCTGGCGGTCCCAGATCTCCAGGGTGCTGAGAAAGGGGAGATCATCAGCGACCCCCACACAGGTGAGCAGTCAGCTCTAGTGACTCCGAAACCGACTTCCGTGTCCTCCTAGATGTCACTTGGGCCTTTTCATCCAGACTGACTGAGCCTTCAGCCTGTCATCAGCCTTAGCCAGAGGGTGGGGGCAGGGCTGGGGTCCCTCCTCTGGGGAAGGGTTGTGAGGAAGGAGGAGCAGCTCAGTTCATGTGATTTCAATCTTTCCATCAGCCGTTGGCTGCGTTTCCCCTTCAGAGTTTTCCTTTCAGCTGTTTGGTTCTCTCTGTGTCCCAGCAGGTGAGGTGATGCTGCTGAAGAGCAACGAGGAGAATCTTCAGCTGGAAGAACCAGAGCAAGTGGCCTCCTGTGGGATGTTCCTGGGAAGCTCCGAAGGTCGTGTGTCTCAGAGTCCTGAGCACAGAGAGACCTGTGAGAGTCAGCGTAGCCCAGAAAAGCAGCAGGGAAACCATGCAGGGGAGGGGCAGGATAACTCCAGCCATGGAAGCAGAGGTGTGAAAAACACTAAAGAGAGCGAACAACAGAAAACCTGTGGGAAAAGCTTCGGTCTTAACAGTCATTGTACCATCCGCACAGGAGAGAAGCCCTATGTCTGCCCTGACTCCGGGAGAAGCTTCCAGCTGCGCTCAGGTCTTATTGATCACCAGGGAACCCACACTCGAGAGAAACCCTTCCGCTGCTCTGAGTGCGGGAAAAGCTTCTCATGGTCCTCAAGTCTTAAACGTCACTGCAGCACCCACACAGGAGAGAGACCTTATAACTGCCCTGACTGTGGGAAAAGGTTCAGACACAGGTCAAACCTTGTTAATCATAGGAGACTCCACACAGGAGAGAAACCCTTCAGCTGCTCTGAGTGTGGGAAGAGCTTCCGTCAGAGGACAAGCCTTGTTGCTCATCAGAGAATCCACACAGGAGAGAGACCCTTCAACTGCTCTGTGTGTGGGAAAAGCTTTCGTCAGCGCTCAGCTCTTATTGATCATCATAGAACCCACACTGGAGATAAACCCTTCCACTGCACTGACTGTGAGAAGAGCTTTCGGCGACACTCGCATCTTCTCACTCATCAGAAAATTTGCATGAGAGAGAAACCCTATCACTACCCTGCCTGTGGGAAAAGCTTCAGTGGGAGTGCAAACCTGGTCAGACATCAGAGTATCCACAGAGGGGAGAAACCCTTCAACTGCTCTGACTGTGGGAAAAGCTTCAGTCGACGCTCAAATCTTGTGAGTCACAAGAAAACCCACACCGGGGACAAACCCTTCCGCTGCTCTGACTGTGGCAAAAGCTTCTTGCGGCACTCAAAGCTTAAAAGTCATTGCAGAATCCACACAGGAGAGACACCTTATACCTGCCCTGATTGTGGAAAAAGGTTCAGACACAGGTCAAACCTTGTTAATCATAGGAGAATCCACACAGGAGAGAAACCCTTCAACTGCTCTGAGTGTGGGAAAAGCTTTTCTCAGCACTCAAGTCTTATTCATCATCGGAGAACCCACACTGGAGAGAAACCCTTCCGCTGTTCTGACTGTGGGAAACGCTTCTCATGCTCCTCAAGTCTTAAAAGTCATTGCAGAATCCACACAGGAGAGAGACCTTATAGCTGCTCTGACTGTGGGAAAATGTTCTTTCAGAGGTCAGACTTGGTTAAACATAGGGCAGTCCATACAGGAGAGAAACCCTTCAGCTGCTCTGAGTGTGGGAAAAGCTTCAGTCGGAGGCCAAACCTTGTTGCTCATCAGAGAATCCACACAGGAGAGAGACCCTTCAGCTGCTTTGACTGTGGGAAAAGCTTTCGTCAGCGCTCAAGTCTTACTTGTCATCAGAGAACCCACACTGGAGAGAAACCTTTCAGCTGATCTGACTGTGGGAAAAGCTTTTGTCAGCACTAAAATCTTACAGATCAGGGAACCCACAGCAGAGAGAAACCTTTCGGCTGTTCTGTCTGTGGGGCAAGTTCCGGGAACGCTCACACCTTGTCAATCATCAGAGAGTTCACAGAAGACAGAACCCCAATGACTGCACTGACGTGGGTAACCTTCAGTGGCTGCTTGGACATTATTGATCATGAGAATTCACACAGGAGGGAAGCCAGATGGTCCTGGCTTGTTTTGAAAATCACCTTTCAGCTGCTGAGCTTTTATGTTCGATGTGGGGAATTTCTGCTCTTTTTCACTAAACTTCTACTAGCTAGCTGGGGGCTCCAGTGGAGGAGGTTCCAGCAGTAGCTGGGGGAGGGTGGGCTGGGGGTTTTGGGGAGCCAGGCGGGGTCGGTGTTGGGAGCAGGCTGGGCTGGAGGGTGCGGGGGGAACTGCGGGCCAAGGAAATGTTGCGAACAGGCCAGAGATGCAGGGGAAGCTGTGGAGCGTGACTGGAGTTGCCTGGCTGCACAGCTGTGGGTGCCCCGCCACGTGGCTGGAGCTGCTTTGCAGCAGACAGGCATGGCTACCCTGACACTGGAATGTGCAGACCATCTGTCCGGGACTTGAATCTGCCCCTGTCCTTTCGAACACAGACTCAATACGCAAAACAGCTGCCACAGATCAACAGTTGCACAAATGAAATGTCGACAGCGCTGCTCTCCAGGAAGCCAGTCTGGCAGATGCTGGGTCAGGCAAAGAAACCATCTGCCCTTTCTTCTGGAAGGGTTGAGTTCAGAGGAACGCTGCCTCGGGGCAGTAGGATTTGCTGTTGGGAACAATCTGCTGAAGTCTGTCAGTACACCCAAAGCTGAATTGGAACGTATTAAATCCTGGAAGCTCTGCACCAAGTCAAGAGATGTCAACATCAGCAGCGCTTGTGCACCCACGTTGGCATCATTTTTGGCCATTTTTACCTCGTGCAGTGTGAGACAGAGCAGAGTCACAGAGGAGGCTGGGAGGGTAACGCTAATTTTCCATTTTCTAAACAATGTAATGACTTGAGTGTGAGGACTTCTTACATCGTGTGCCTCAAAGTTTCAATAGTGTTAAGTGCAAAGCAACTTATATGGGTGAGTGAGATCGAGAACTAACTGTGCACCTAATTCTGTTTGCAGTCACACTTCTGTGTCCTTGCTAAGGGGTTACAGAAGAGCAAGGGACCCGTCTGGCTTAACTCCCAGGTGATAAACCCTGCATGGGAGGAGTGTGTTTGCTTTTTCTTGGCTGGCCCTCTAAGCGGGAAGAGACAGCACACCTGTGCCAGGTTAGCAGGCCCGAGCTGGGCATGAGGGAAAGCGCCAGGGCCTGAGGTCTCCCTCTGGGCCATAGGAGCTGCGTCTACACGTGCACGCTACTTCGAAGTAGCGGCACCAACTTCGAAATAGCGCCCGTCGCGTCTACACGCGTCGGGCGCTATTTCGAAGTTAACTTCGACGTTAGGCGGCGAGACGTTGAAGTCGCTAACCTCATGAGGAGATAGGAATAGCGCCCTACTTCGACGTTCAACGTCGAAGTAGGGACCGTGTAGACGATCCACGTCCCGCATCGTCGAAATTGCTGGGTCCTCCATGGCGGCCATCAGCTGGGGGGTTGAGAGATGCTCTCTCTCCAGCCCCTGCGGGGCTCTATGGTCACCGTGGGCAGCAGCCCTTAGCCCAGGGATTCTGGCTGCTTCTGCGGCAGCTGGGGATCTATGCTGCAGGCACCGGGTCTGCAACCAGTTGTCAGCTCTGTGTATCTTGTGTTGTTTAGTGCAACTGTGTCTGGGAGGGGCCCTTTAAGGGAGCGGCTGGCTGTTGAGTCCGCCCTGTGACCCTGTCTGCAGCTGTGCCTGGCATCCCTATTTCGATGTGTGCTACTTTGACGTGTAGACGTTCCCTCGCTGCGCCTATTTCGATGTTGGGCTGAGCAACGTCGAAGTTGAACATCGACGTTGCCGGCCCTGGAGGACGTGTAGACGTTATTCATCGAAATAAGCTATTTCCATGTTGGCTGCACGTGTAGATGTAGCCAGGATGTGCTGTACACCCACAGGACAGAGCACGGGCCACAGAAGCCAGGCCTGAGACACCCAGAGCATAGGGAGGGGGATCTCTGCCCAGGAAGAGGCTTGGAGGAAAGAGACTTAACTTTGGGGTTATTTCATATATAACAACCCTGTCCTCAGGAGCAGGTTGTTACTGGCCGTCAGCCTCTGTGAATCACTTCCGGGGGGCGACTGAGGCAGGTAGTTCTGCCCTGCCCCAGCCAGTAGATGGCTCTCTGGAAGCAGCTGACCTGCGAACAGGCATTAAGACCTGCGACTGCTGGGAAATTTGAAACCAACCGTTAGTGTTCAGTTCTCAACTGTGATTTCCACTTGTGGCATTTTGGTGCTGTCCTTTCCTGTCTGTGCCATGTTTGCCACATGAAAACTGTGGCAGGAGGTGGGGGACAAATCAGAAAAATTATCAAGGTTGGCAACTCAGAAGAGCAGAGAGGTGTGGGGTGGTGAATTTGAATGTTAATGGGACTTCTGAGCACTCTCGCCCCTGATTCTGTGAATAACATGGTTTGGTCCAGTGATCGTATCTCCATTACCCCTCCTTTCACTTACATGGAGGATATCTTTATCTTTTGGACCCAGAGTAAAGAGGCTCTAGAAGAATTCCACAGAGATTCTAACAATCTCCAAACAAACCCCACCATCAAGTTATGCCTCAGCCAATCCATGCGAGAGATATATTTCCTGGACACTGCAGTCCAAATCAATGATGGCCTGATCAGTACCACACTCTACAGGAAACCCACTGACCACTATACTTACACGCTTCTAGCTTCCACCCTGCACACACAACACCATCCTTTGCAGTCAAGCCCTTAGGTACAATCACATCTCCTCTGCTCCTACTGTCTGAGAGAAAAACTACAAGATTTCTACCAAACATTCATAAACCTGAATTACCCACCGGGAGAAGTAAAAAAACAAATCGACGGGGCCAGACAAATACACAAAAACCAACGACTCCAAGTTAGACCCAAAAAAACCCCAACAACAGGACACCAGTGGTCATTCCCTACAACTCCTAACTCAAACCACTGCAACACATCATTAAACACCTTCAACCTGTCCTTAATCAGGGTGCCACACTCCAGCAGGCCCTAGGTGACAGGCCTGTTCTCTCCTATAGACAACCTCCCAACCTTATGTGAATTCTCACCAGCAACCACAGGCTAAACCAGAATAACAACAATCCTGGAACTTTTCCTTCCAACAAGACCCATTGTTAACTTTTGTCCACATACCTATTCTGGAGATACCATCACTGGACCTGACCATGTTATTCATGTAATCACAGGCACATTGTCCTGTTCCTCAACTAACATCCTATATGCGAACATGTGCCAGCAATGCCCACACACCATGTATGCAGAACAGACTGTAACACTCTTCGACAAAGAATGAATGGACAAAAAACAACAAGAAGTCCTGTGGCACCTTCCAGACTAACAGATATTTTGGAGCATGAGCTTTAGTGGATGCATCTGACGAAGTGGGTCTTTGCCCAAGAAAGCTTATGCTCTCAAATATCTGTTAGTCTATAAGGTGCCACAGGATTTTGGCTACCTCTCTGATCCTGGACGTTAAACAGACATCAAAAAACTCTGAACTCACAAGCCTGTCAGCCAGCACTTTAATGGAGTGGGCCATTCTGTTAATGACGTGAAAGTCTGTGTTTTACTGGAAAGGAACTTTTAACAATTGTTTTCAGAGCGAGTGCTCACAACTCTCCTTTATATTCAAATTTGACACATTAACACACAGTTTGAACTGGGAGAGCAATTACCTGGCCCATTATAAGGACTCTTTTACATACTTTGGTTTATCTAACTCTTGACTTCCCCACCCCATGGTCCCCTCCTACTGCCCATCTGCTCTTCTGATTTGCCAGCCTTGATAACAATTTTTCTGATTTGTCAACCCTGATAATTTTTGGACCTCTGTGCTTCAGATACTGAGTCTGTTCTGGTATGGCTACGATCTGAAGAAGTGGGTCTGTCCCATGGAAGCTCATCACCTAATCCATTATTTTGTTAGTCTTTAAAGTGCTACTTGACTGCTTTTCTGTTTTAATGCCCAGGGTGGCTATTGGTCCCCAGTCTTGTGCCAAGGGGACCATATAAGGTGTCTAATGAAAGCTAATGATGCCCTGAATCTCTGTATGCTTCTCACGTCTGTACCATGTACGTAGGTAAAGTAATAAGATTTTAGATGTGTAGCTGTATTAGAAAATATTTCAGTGCTGAGCTTCACAATCGGAGGTGTGAGCTCAGCCCCAGCCGGGACATTGGGCTGAACAATAGGGCGGAAGCCAGGTGCTCAGACACCAAACCCACATTCCAGATGCTTGGGACATGCCAACAGATGCAGCCCGAGGGTCAAGTGAGCTGGGCTGAAAGGAAGGAACAGGTCCATTTCCGAACTCTGAAACTGTCTCCTGGGACTCGTCCAATGGCAGTTTGCCACAACAGCCACCTGAGTCAGGCGGGGGAGGCCCTCAAGGCACTACGGGGAGCAGAACGGGCTTTTGTCCCTGCATTGAGAGAGGACAGGAGAGACAACACGAGAGAGACCCAGGCTGTGGGCGTAGCAGTGTCCATCTTGGATCCTTTGTCTTTTGGTCTCCAAGGGGCCATGTGGAGCAGGTGGACCCCAGCCAGGTGGATCTCCAGTGCTTTGACAGCTGCACCTATGGAACCTGCAGTGAACTTTCAGAGACTTTCAGGAATCAGCAGATAACATCTCTGGCTGCACCAGTAGCTATGGCTGATGTGTGTCAAGTATTACTCCAACAAGTCTTCTCGCTACCACTGTTCTTCCTCTTGTATTGAGAAATCTTAAGAGATTAGATCTAATGAATTGGTGAGCGTGTTCTTTGGGTAAGATCCAAGTGTGTATTGACCAGGGTCTGGGCTGGGCCCTTTGGGGTCTAGAAGGATCTGTGCCTTGTTGGGTGAAACAGGCTTAAGAGCCTCTCACCTTAAGTTGGGGGTTGCTGGGCTGGGCTGGTACAACTGCTGGGAAGTCTGTGGGTTTGCTTGTGTGGCGTCTGGCTGGCCAGTGGGGCTGGCAGAGGTGCGGTTGTGGCTGGCAGGATTTGCCTTAGCGAGAAGGGAATCCCAGCCAGGGGCTGTAAGTCTCCTGGATTTTAAGCAAAGGTGCCCTGGATTGATTTCTCTAGCTGTGCCCAGAAACCCCGTGCTATCACAGTTACATTCACATAACATGCTAGTGCTGTATTCCCAGCAAACGCAGCGTTCTCGCCTTATCGGCGTGGGGGTAAAGAACTCTCAGCCAGGGACTCGGCTCGGCAGACTCTGTGGACAGTGCCTGGCTCAGTGGGGTTCTCCTCTCCTTTGGTTAGCAGTACTGCACGTATCGCTGTGTGAATTCATGTCAGACTGCTGGGGTCAAACACGCTGTGTCTAGCTCCGACTCTGTGCTTGGGTGAGGGGACGAACTGCCCTTACAGGCACCCAGCAGATAGGGTGGGATTGTCCCAAGTTACCGGGCAGGGGCTCCAGCTGGTCAGGTTGCATTATTGATGGAAACCCCTAGGAACTGGACCCAGCGCTTCTGGCAATCGCCTCCCATTGCTAGAAAGGTCACACGGACAACCTGAGCTGGTGGGTGCAGATACAGGCACACGCCCTCTCAGGGGTGCCCTCTGTTTTGGAAGTTCAGTTCTGGTACCCCTGGGACAGGGGACATGTCGTTCTGTGATTCTAGACTGAGCAGTCCCTGAGCGGGGCGACCCCAGGGAATAGCTCAAACCTCCAGCGGGGCTGGCCAGGGGCAGGACATCAGCCCTGCAGGGAGGCGGTGGCTGTGGCAGTGACATCACACAGGCCTGGGGCAGGACCATAGCACATTAGGGGAAGCTGGGCGGGGGCGTGGTGACGTCACAGAGAGACTGTGACATCAGCCAGGCAGAGAAGAGGTGCGAGGCCGGGATGAGCTCGGAGACCCCTGTGGCTTTTGCTTCAGCAAGTCTCCCCCTCGAGGCGTCTCTGCGAGGGCTGAGAGCTCTCTGGGTGGCGCCCGCGAGCGCCTGGAGGAGCCTCTGCCGAGCTCGCTCCGCTCCGGCGCCTGATTGGTTCTTGATTGTTCCTGTCCCTGACCAAGCGGACGTCCCCGTCGAGCAGGTAGGAGCCTCCGAGGGGCTGGAACCTGCTCAGTCTGCTCCCCCTGGGGCCGGCTGGATGCGCGGCCTGGCGAGCACTCGGCTAAGGCGGCAGAATGGCCCCCCCCACCTGGGGCTTCGTCCCTTGGCACCGCCGGGGCCGTGGGGGTCTCTCCTGTTCGGTTTCTCTTCTCCGGTGACAAAGGGGAGACGCTTCTGTTCGGCCACAGGACATTTGGCAAAGAATTTTCACCCTTGCTGGGGTTTGACGTCACAAACTGGTTTGTGGGAATGGGGTTTGGGGACAGAAAACAGGTTCCATGGACACGTCCCCACCCTCTGGTTTCCTGGGCGCTGTCCCTGCCTCCGGGGCTGCTCCGCCTCAGGTAGGAGAGAAGTCAGGCCTGGCGGCTGCTCTCTCTGGCTCTGCCGTCACCTGCTGGATTGGCCCCTGGGGTTGCTTCCCTTCTCTGTCCCTTGGGGTCCCCCTGTGTCACTAACGCTGGGGGGAGGGGCTCAGCTGCCCTCTGTGACGGACAAACGGGGGTTCAGGGTGTTGAGTCACGAGGAATTCTGAACTTCACTGGAAGAAGCAGCAGCAGCAGCGGCCGGGGGAGGCTGGGAGCACCCATGCAATGGACTCCTGCCAGGCTGGCAGTGGCGCTCCCCACCCCTGTGGGGGGCCGAGGGGCTGCTGTGGCCGGGGCAGGGATGAGGAGGGACCGAGAAGGCCCGTCAGTGAGGGGTGCCCTGACCCAGCCTCACCCCTGCTCCCTGCTGGGTTCCAGGCCGGCCGGGCTCCTGCGGGTGCTCAGGAGGAAGGCTCTGAAGGTGGCTCCAGAGCCAGAGCCTGCGGGAACCAGCCGCCGCCTTCCCCAGGAGCAGAGCAGCTCCTCCGTCCCCGCGGGCGGGGAGGCAGCTCCCAGGCAGGCCAGGAGCTGCGATTGCCTGAGCTGCTGGCGGAGGCAACCCGCTGCCGGTGCAGGCGCCGAGGCGGGAGAGGCGGCGGTGAGCGCCGGGTGGAGCTGGCCCATCTTGCGCCTCTGCGGGCGGGACCCAGCCCAGGAGGGGAGCCGGGCAGGGTGGCTCAGGGGCCTCCTGTGCAGAGAGAGACGCCTGCGCCAGGAGCCCAGCCCCCACCCCGAGCAGGGCCTTCTGGCCGCCTCCGACAGAGGGTCAGAGAGCACAGGACAGGGCCTGGCCCCAGCCTCCCTGCCCCACTCAGGGGGTTCAGGCCATGGCCCAGCACAGCCACATGGCAGCCCTGCCCCCTCCTCCGAAAGCCAGGACTGAGGCCAGGGCTGCTCCTGGGGCCCCAGCACCACCTCCCGCTGGGAGCTCAGACCATAGAGGGCCGGGCCCAGCACCAATGTGGTGAGTCGGGGGGTGGCCCCAGCTGTGGGGGGTGGTACCTAGGATGCTGCGGCCCACCCTGCTCCCAGCCCCAGCCCAGGCTCAGTCGTGGGAGGTCCCTGCAGCTGGGGCTGGGCCATGGCCTGAATGCCCGGGGTGGGGCAGAGAGGCCATGGCCTGTCTCAGAACCCACCCCAGCGCCAGCCCCAGACAAGGGATGACCTTGTCCCCAGCTGTGGGGGGCTCACAGGGCTTTGGGGCTGGGCTGGGGCCTGAGCTGGGGGGGAGGGGTGCCATGGGGCTGACCCCAGCTTCAGGGGAAGGGATGTCCCCAAGGCAGCACTTCTCCCTCCCTCCCCCAGAGCTGGGGCTACCCCACAGCACACCCTCTCCCCCAAAAAGCTCAGGTTGTTGCAGGGCCGGGCCCAGCCCCCCAGTCTGAACCTGGGTTGGGCCCCCAAACTCCAGAGCTGGGGCTGAGGCCAGTGCCATGTCCTGGCCCCCATGACACCCCCACCCATCAGGGAGCTGGGGGCAGGGACAGCCCCGACATCTCTCCATTCCTTACCCCATGGTGAGGGCTGAGACCCCCAACTCACCCTGGGAGGGGCAGAGCTGACAAGATCTATTCAGTCAGGGTGGAAATGACCCATTATCGGAAGGACACTTGTGAGCTCTGCCCCTTCCTTTTACTGGGACCCCCCTTTAAATCCTCCTCTACCCCCCCGCCCCCATTCATGTACCTGACCAGGCAGGTCTTTGCCACCAAAGCTCCTGCTCCAAATTGTCTGTTAGTCTCTGAGGTGCCCAGGACGGTGCCTGTTGTCTTCTAGTCACCAGCGCAACCAGGTCCCACAAGAGACCGGGCAGGAATCGCACACAGGGAAATCCCGGCAACGCCGCGGCCGGACAAGCCCCCCACAAGCGCCCAGCTGGGAAAGGAAATGACTAGAAATCACAGGAGTCCCGGAGCTCCCACCCCCCCAAACCTGTCCCGAGCCCAGCCCCGCCCACAGCCTGTGTCCCCACCCAGAGCTCTCATAGCCCCGCCCCCAAACCTGTCCCGAGCCCGGCCCCGCCCACAGCCTGTGTCCCCGCCCGGAGCTCTCACTGCCCCGCCCCCTAACCTGTCCCGAGCCCAGCCCCGCCCACAGCCTGTGTCCCCACCCAGAGCTCTCACAGCCCCGCCCCCTAACCTGTCCCGAGCCCCGCCCCGCCCACAGCCTGTGTCCCCACCCAGAGCTCTCACAGCCCCGCCCCCTAACCTGTCCTGAGCCCGGCCCCGCCCGCAGCCTGTGTCCCCACCCAGAGCTCTCACAGCCCCGCCCCCAAACCTGTCCCGAGCCCCGCCCCGCCCACAGCCTGTGTCCCCACCCAGAGCTCTCACAGCCCCGCTCCCCAACCTGTCCTGAGCCCGGCCCCGCCCGCAGCCTGTGTCCCCACCCAGAGCTCTCACAGCCCCGCCCCCAACCTGTCCTGAGCCCGGCCCCGCCCGCAGCCTGTGTCCCCACCCAGAGCTCTCACAGCCCCGCCCCCAAACCTGTCCTGAGCCCGGGCTACCGACGCCAGCAGAAGGGTCCCTCCCCAGGGATTGAGCAGGAGCTGAGACGAAGGCGGACTCTTGTGGCTAACGGCCAATAGCGAGAGAGATTAGGGGTTTTGGCCAATGAGGAAACGAGATTAACTCGGTCTAGCCAATGGTCGTGAGAATTGCCTGGATTGACATTCTTGTCCAGAGGGCGGGATCAGAAGGGGCGACCAATGGCAGCGAAGGCTCATCCTAACTGGTCAAAATCGGAAGGGGATTGGTTATCCAACCGACCAATGGCGGATCGGGGAGATAGGGTGACGGCCAATGGGGGAGCGGGGCGGGGCTGCAGCAGAGGACGCTGGTTGCGGTGAGGGTGTCGGTTGGCCCCCGGGCCGGGCCCGCGCTGGGCGAGGGAGGAGCTGTGCGGGGCCATTGACCGCACGAGGCGCTGCCGCGGGAATGGCCGGGCGGGGGGGCTGAGCTGAGGGGGACAAACGCCCCGCCCCCCCCCGTGGCGCTGGAGCTCGAGGCTGGGGGCGGAGCTCAGTGTCTGGTTCCCGCCTCTCCCGGGGGGCGGGGCCGGAGGGCTGTTCCCCTCCCTGCACCTCTGCCCCCCCCCTCTTTTCTTCTCTGTTCTCCCCCCTCAGTGATTTGGGGTCCTGAGGGCATCGCACCCCCCCGCCCCCCCCGCAGGGAGCCGCCGCCGGGTGAGGGGGGGCCCGGCCGGGCCGGGAACTGACTCCGCCCCCCGCCCCCGTTTGTCGCTCGGACGCTCCGTGCGGGGCCCCCCCTGCGCCAGCGCCTCCCCCTGGTCCCGGCCGGGCCGCCCCGTTCTCCGGCCGCTGCGCCTCGTCCTGCCGCCCGCGCGGCCCCGCCCCCCGGCAGCGGCGCCTGGTTCGCCTCGTGCTGCGGCGGCTCGCGGTGCTGGGCCCCGCGGGGAGCAAAGAGGCGCCGCCCCAGCGCCCCGCACTCGCCCCCGCCCGGCTCCGGGGCGCCCGCGGAAGGGAGGGGGGCGGAGGCGGCCGCGGGGGCTGTGACTCGGGGCCGGTTTTCGCTCCTGGCTCCACTCGCACCTCCAGGCGGAGTCTCCGGGCGGCGCCCGCGGGCTCTGCACCCCGCAGGGACCAGTGGGTGCTGGGGGCTCTGTGCTCGGTTCTCCCCCAGCTCCCTTGTTTTCGCCCCAGGGCCTCTGCATCCCCCTGGTTTTCTTCTCTTTTCTCTACCCTCAGTGATTTGGGGTCCTGAGTCCATTGCACCCCCCCCCCCCCGCAGGGGATCCGAGAGCTCTGGGTGGGCTTGTGTCCCCCACCCCCGGTTCCCCAGTGGGGCCGGGCGCTCGTCGCACGGTACCTGTGCTCCCCCGCGGTGCAGTTCAGTGATCCTCATTGTCCCTTCAGCTGCTCCCTTCCTCCGGGCTTGTCCCCGTGGGGTGTCACTAAGCACGTGACGTTTCCGTGGGACACACTCCAGTGCGCAGCAGTGCTGGAGCTCAGGCCGTGTCCGGAGAGAAACGAGGACGGATTTGGGATCTGACTTGTGCGAGGTGGTTCTGTGAGACTCGAGCATTTCCCCGAATGTGCGTGTGCAGCACGTGTGCCCCAGGGAGCGCGTGTGGGGAGCCGGGGGATGCGGAGCGGCTTCCAGCCCCGTCTGAAATGTCTCCGTTGTTCTTCTCCCTTGCCAGGCCCAGAGCCCCCACGTCTGGCTCCAGAGCAGCCCCGGCCCTGCAGAGACAGAGCGAGGACATGGCGGTGGCGGCGGAGCTGGTGACCTTGGAGGAGGTGTCTGTGTGTTTCTCTGAGGAGGAATGGGGACTGCTGGCCCCAGGGCAGAGAGCCCTCTACAGGGAGGTGATGCAGGACAATTACCAGACCGTGCGCTGGCTGGGTGAGGAGTCCTGTCCCTGGGGGTGTCAGAGGCTGTGTGGGCTCTGCAGCAGCTGGGTTGGCTTTGGTTCAGGGACCCTCCCTGCCCCTGTCCCCAGTGTCAGGAGTGTCAGCCCCAGGAATCACTGGCTCCCCTGTGAGAGACTGTCCCCTCCACGGCCCCTCCCAGGGGAAGCAGGTTCAGGAACATGGCAGTTCTTTGATAGCATTGTGATTCGGTCTCTCATGATAGTCTTATCAAAAAACTAGGCAAATACAATTTAGATGAGGCTACAAAAAGGTGGGTGCATAACTGGCTGCTTAACCATACCCAGAGAGTAGTTCTTAATGGTTCTCAATCCTGCTGGAAAAGTATAACAAGTGGGGTTCCGCAGGGGTCAGTGTTAGGACCGGTTCTGTTCAATGTCTTCATCAATGATTTAGATATTGGCATAGAAAGTACGCTTATTAAGTTTGCAGATGATACCAAGTTGGGAGGGGTTGCAGCAGCTTTGGAGGGTGGGGTCATAATTCAAAATGATCTGGATAAACTGGAGAAATGGTCTGAGGTAAACAGGATGAAGTTTAATAAGGACAAATGCAAAGTGCTCCACTTAGGAGGGAACAATCAGTTTCACGCATACAGAATGGGGAGAGACTGTCTCGGAATGAGTACAGCAGAAAGGGATCTAGGGATTATAGTGGACAACAAGCTAAATTTGAGTCAACAGTGTGATGCTGTTGCAAAAAAAGCAAACATGATTCTGGGATGCATTAACAGGTGTGATGTGAACAAGACACGAGAAGTCATTCTTCCGCTCTACTCTGCACTGATTAGGCCTCAGCTGGAGCGTTGTGTCCAGTTCTGGACACCGCAGTTCAAAAAAGATATCGAGAAACTAGAGAGGGTCCAGAGAAGAGCGACAAGAATGATAAAAGGTCGAGAGAATGTGACCTATGAAAGAAGGTTGAAAGAATTGGGCTTGTTTAGTTTGGAAAAGAGAAGATAGAGAGGAGACATGATAGCGGTTTTCAGGTATCTAAAAGGGTGTCATAAGGAGGAAGGAGAAAACTTGTTCTTCTTGGCCTCTGAGGATAGAACAAGAGGCAATGGACTTAAACTGCAGCAAGGGAGGTTTAGGTTGCATATTAGGAAAAAGTTCCTAACTGTCAGGGTGGTTAAACAGTGGAATAAAATGCCAAGGGAGGTTGTGGAATCTCCATCGCTGGGGATATTTAAGAACAGGTTCGATAGACGTCTATCAGGGATGGTTTAAATAGTACTTGGTCCTGCCATTGGGGCAGGGGGCTGGACTCGATGGCCTCTCGAGGTCCCTTCCAGTCCTCGTGTTCTATGATTCTTCCCACAGCCCAGGTCTCCATGTGCTTCCCCACTATCTTCCTTGGCTAGAGGTGTGAGTGGAGGGGCGCAGGCAGGAACGGCGGGTACCAGAGCTGTGGGGCTGGGTCCGGCTGCTCTCAGTGCCTGCAGGGTACCCCTGGGGTCAGCGTGCTGCCCCCCTGCTGGCTCTTACCATGAAGGGGGAGTTCTTGAATAATCAAACACAAACTCCCAGACGGAAGCACCAGCTCTCCCATGTACAGTAGTTTGCTTTCTCAGGAGTCACTGGTAGGTGCCAGACACAGGACAAACCAGTTATGAGTAACATGTGCCCCAGTTTGGATGCAGTGTCACTCCCCGTAGGTCTCATAACACACCTCGTCCAGCGTCCTCGGCCTTCATTGATACTGGGGGGTTTTGAAGATGGTTGGGAGGTGCCCAGTTAGGTCATGTGACACCTAGTGGGGCCAAACCTGGGCAGTGAGGAGTAAAACTATGAAGGCAAAAGTGCAGCTAGAATCTCAGCAGGAGGTTGTGGGGGAGGCGGAGACGGGGGCTGTAACTAACCCCCTCCAGCCGCACTTCTGCCAGTCTCCTTCCTGCACTGAGGGAAATGCACTGGGTGCGGCTGGAAAGTGAGTCAGCAACAAGCCTGTGCTGCAGGAGGAAAGTGGTAAACCACGCAGAGAAGCTGCTGCTGGCAGAGTAGAACTGAGGCAGCCGAGGGGGAGCCCAGCTGCAACAACAGCCACATCCCCAAGAGAGCAGCAAAGTCAAACAGCACCATGGCCGGCTGCAGGAGCAGCAGCTCTTGTGAGTTGCTGGCAGGGCCTACCCAGCCACAGGCAGGCAGGGGTCGCAGAGCAGGAGCCTGGGCAGAATCTGAAGCAGCCAGCCCGGGACTCACCTCGCTGCTCAGACAACTTCCTCTGCCTCCTGCTGATTCAAGCAGCGCATCAGAGCCAAAGAGCCAGAGGAACCAGGCCCCAGCCAGGAGCTTTGTGGACAGAGCCCTTGTGGAGCCAGAGCTCTGACAGCACCTTTCTCTTCAAGTTCTAGTGCCCTGCCACGTGACAGCTGCAGTCTGAGCCCTGCCTGGGGGCCTCGGTTTTGGCCCTGCCAGCCCTCACTGAGCTCACGTTTTGAGTCGAGCAAAAACACAGAGAAGTCCTGTGGCACCTTATAGACTAATAGATTTTCTGAAGCATCAGCTTTTGTGGGCAAAGGCCCAATTCGTCAGATGTCTGGAGCAGGAATTCCAGAGGCAAGTAGAAATATACAGGCACAAGAAAAGGAGGGAGTCCCACTCAAGAAGCAGGCTGGAGTTAATGAGAGCAATTCAGTCGTGGAGGATGTGGCCCACTTCCAGCAGCTGATGGGGCGGTGTGAACAGCCAGAGCAGAGAAACTGCTTTTGTACTTGGCCAGCCGTTGCTGGTCTTTGTTCAGTCCTAAATGGATGGTGTCACACTTGCAAATGAATTGCAGCTCTGCAGTTGCTCTTTGAGGTCTGCTTTTGACATTTTTGCATTGCAGGATGGCTACTTTTAAATCTGCTCTTGAGCATCCTGGGAGATTTTTGTATCTTACCGTTCCTGATATTTGATTTGGATCCATTTATTCTTTTACATGGAGACTGTCCAGTTTACATGTGCAGGCAAATAAGCCCCGCTGGTTAAAGTAAAATTAAAAAAAAAAAAAAAGTGGAGATACACATCTCCTAGAACTGGAAGGGACCTCAGGAGTTAATCTACTCCAGTCCCCTGCCCTCTTGGCAGGACCACGCACCGCCCTGTCATCTATTTGCCCCAGTCCCTAAATGGTCTCCTCAAGGATTGAACTCACAACCCCAGGTTTAGCAGGTGTGGTGGAGTCGTTGGTGGGTAGAGTTGGCACTGAGGTTTGTCGAAAGGTTTGGTTTGTGAGTTACAGTGTTGTGGTCTATAGTTGCTGGTGAGGATTTGTTTCAGGTTGGTGGGCTGGCTGTAGGCAAGGACAGGCCCTGCCTCCCAAGGTCTGTGAGAGTGAAGGATCGCTGTCCAGGGTGGGTTGTAGAGCACAGATGGTACGTTGGAGGCTATAGCTGATGGCCAGTGGTGTTCTGTTGTTTTCTTTGCTGGGCCTGTCTTGTAGCAGGTGGCTTCTGGGTACACGTCTGGCTTTGTCAATCTGTTTCTTCACTTCCTAAGGGGGGGTATTGTAGTTTCAGGAGAGCCTGGTAAAGATCTTGAAGGTGTTTGTCTCTGTCTGAGGGATTGGAGCAAACGTGGTTGTACCTCTAGTGCTTGGCTGTAAACAATGGATCGTGTGGTGTGCCCTGGCTGGAAGCTGGAGGCATGGAGGTAGCATAGCGGTCCTGGGGTTTCTGGTATAGGGTTGTGTTTATCTGACCATCACTTATGTGCTCAGTAGTGTCCAGGAAGTGGATCTCTTGTGTGGACCGTTCCAGGCTGAGGTTCTGGGTGGTGTGGAAACTGTTGATATCACAGTGAACTCTTCAAGAGCCTCTTTCTCATGGGTCCAGATGATGATGATGTCATCAATGTAGCTCAAGTAGAGGAGAGCGCCAGGGGTCGAGAGCTGAGGAAGTTGTTCCAGGTCAGCCATAAAAATGTTGGCACAGTGTGGGGCCACGCGGGTGCCCATTGCAGTGCCACTGATTTGAAGGTATAAATTGTCCTCAAATCTGAAGTACTTGTGGGTGAGGACAAAGTCACAAAGCTCCACCACCACTTGTGCTGTGGCATCATCAGGGATACTGTTCCTGACAGCTTGAAGTCCATCTTCACGTGGGTTTTTTGTGTAAGAGACCTCGACATCCATGGTGACCAGGATGGTGTTTTCAGGAAGATCACCAGTGCACAGCAGTTTCCTGAGGAAGTCGGTGGTGTTTCAAAGATAGCTTGGAGTGCTGGTAACATAAGGTCTGAGTCGAGAGTCCCCACAGCTGGACAAGGCTGCAATGAGAGTGCCAATGCCTGAGCTGATGGTGCCTCCAGAATGTCTAGATTTATGGATCTTGGGGCTCTCGGGGTGTGTCTGTGCAGATCTGTTCCTGCGCTTTTTTCAGGAATGTCTTGAGCAGACGGTGCAGTTTCTGTGTGTGCTGCTCAGTGGGATCAGAGGACAGTAGCCTGTAGAAGGTGGTATTGGAGAGCTGCCTGGGAGTCTCCTTTTCATGGTCTGACCTATTCATGATGACAACAGCAGCTCCTTTGTTGGCCTGTTGGATGACAACGCCAGAGCTGTTTCTGAGGCTGTGGGTGACATTGCATTCCACACGGCTGAGGTCCTGGGACAAGCGATGTCACTTTGCCACAATTTCTGCCTGTGCACAGAAGTGGAAACGCTCTAGGTCTAGATCCAGTCTGTCGTTTTGACCGTCAGGAAGGATTCCACACAGAATTCTTCTTCTTGTACTCTAGGTATGATGGTGCCTGCAGGGCTGTTCAGAGTCTTGTGAAAAGTGTTCCTGGAAAGTGTTCCTCGCAAAATTGGGGTGGGGTTCCAGATCCCCACAGAACTGCGTCATGTTTGTGGGGGTGGTGGGGCACAAAGAGTCCCCGAGATAGCACAGACTCCTCTGCCGGGCTGAGTGTGTGGTTGGATAGATTGACAATGTTGCCGGCTGAGTTACGGGTACCACTACTGTGGCCCCATGCGGCAAGTCGGAGGTTAGAGAGTTTACAGTCCTGTAGAGAAGAGCAGTGTGTGTTGTGACTCTCCTGTCTCCTTTCAGTAAAGTCCAGCCACCTGGGCGTTTGTGTGGGAGGCTGTTTTTTAGGAGAGGCTCCAGACTTGAGAGCTTCTTGTGATGTTTCCCTGTTTGCTGCACAGGACGCTGAACAGGTGGTTCCTCAGGTCTGTGGGAGTGTGCGACCAATCTCTCGACACAGTCCCTGCAGTGTGTCGGTTGCAGTGAGTGTTTCACCTTCAGCCCGTTGGGTGGGACGTCCATCCATTTGCACTTGGCGAGGAAGCTGGTGTCTGTATCTGTGCAGGTTTTCTCATGGGTTTGTTGGATTCCGGCTCCACGTGGCTAAATTCAGGGCCTGCCTGGTGCCAGGCATTGGGCGTAGCTGTGTTAGTTTTGTCCACAAAAACAACAACACATCGAGTGTTGAGCTGAGTGGTCCTGTCCTGCCCTGGGATGGGGGGGGGATGGAACAGGTCAAGAGGGAGGCTGAGTTGCACCCTAGAGAGGGCAGCAGAGCACTTGGCTCCCCCAGGAATGAGCTGGGCCATTCCCGAGGCAGGGGTGAGCCACCTGTAGTCCAGGTGAGTGTGTCATGGGATCTTGTACCATCCAGAGCCCGGCCTGTGCCAGGTGGGGAAGGAGCCTCTCTGGGTGGGCTGCTCAGATCCTGGGGCTGGAAGAAGTAATGGCCTGGACCTTGCTGAACAAGATCAGCACTTGGTTAATTGCTCCCCAAGCAGGATTTCCAGTTCCCAAAGCTGATGTGATCTCCTGGGTGGAGCGAGGGGAGGCGCTGGGGGTCCCAGATCTCCAGGGCGCTGAGAAAGGGGAGATCATCAGCGACCCCCACACAGGTGAGCAGTGAGCTAAAGAGACTCAGAAACCGATTTCTGTGTCCTCCTAGATGTCACTTGGGCCTTTTCATCCAGACTGACTGAGCCTTCAGCCTGTCATCAGCCTCAGCCAGAGGGTGGGAGCAGTGCTGGGGTCCCTCCTCTGGGGAAGGGTTGTGAGGAAGGAGGAGCAGCTCAGTTCATGTTATTTCAATCTTCCATCAGCTGTTGGCTGCGTTCCCCCCTTTCTGTTCCCTTTCAGAGTTTTCCTTTCAGCTCAGTGCACAGAGTGACACTGTCTGGTTCTCCCTAGCTGCGTCTACACGTGCACGCTACTTCGAAGTAGCGGCAATAACTTCGAAATAGCGCCCGTCACGTCTACACGTGTTGGGTGCTATTTCGAAGTTGAAATCGACGTTAGGCAGCGAGACGTCGAAGTCGCTAACCCCATGAGGGGATGGGAATAGCGCCCTACTTCGACGTTCAACATCGAAGTAGGGACGTGTAGACGATCCGCGTCCCGCAACATCGAAATAGCGGGGTCCTCCATGGCGGCCATCAGCTGGGGGGTTGAGAGATACTCTCTCTCCAGCCCTTGCGGGGCTCTGTGGTCACCGTGGGCAGCAGCCCTTAGCCCAGGGCTTCTGGCTGCTGCTGCTGCAGCTGGGGGTCCGTGCTGCATATACAGGGTCTGCAACTAGTTGTTGGCTCTGTGTATCTTGCACTGTTTAATGAAAGTGTGTCTGGGAGGGGCCCTTTAAGGGAGCGACTTGCTGTTGAGTCCGCCCCATGACCCTGTCTGCAGCTGTGCCTGGCTCCCTTATTTCGATGTGTGCTACTTTGGCGTGTAGACGTTCCCTCGCTGTGCCTATTTCGATGTTGGGCTGAGCAACGTCGAAGCTGAACATCGACGTTGCCAGCCCTGGAGGACGTGTAGACGTTATTCATCGAAATAGCCTATTTCGATGTCGCAACATCGAAATAAGCTATTTCGAAGTTGGGTGCACGTGTAGACGTAGCCCCTGTGTCCCAGCAGGTGAGGTGATGCTGCTCACGAATGACGAGGAGAATCTTCAGCTGGAAGAACCAGAGCAAGTGGCCTCCTGTGGGATGTTCCTGGGAAGCTCTGAAGGTCGTGTTTCTCAGAGCCCTGAGCACAGAGAGACCTGTGAGAGTCAGCGTAGCCCAGAAAGGCAGCAGGGAAACCATGCAGGGGAGGGGCAGGATAACTCCAGCCATGGGAGCAGAGGTGTGAGGAACACTAAAGAGAGCGAACAACAGAAAACCTGTGGGAAAAGCTTCAGTCTTAACAGTCATTGTAGCATCCGCACAGGAGAGAAGCCCAATATCTGCCCTGACTGCGGGAGAAGCTTCCAAAAGCCCTCAAGTCTTATTTATCACCAGAGAACCCACACAGGAGAGAAACCCTTCCACTGCTCTGACTGTGGGAAAAGCTTCTCATGCTCCTCAAGTCTTAAAAGTCATTGCAGAATCCACACAGCAGAGACACCTTATAACTGCTCTGACTGTGGGAAAAGGTTCAGAGACAGGTCAAACCTTGTTACACATAAGAGAATCCACACAGGAGAGAAACCCTTCCACTGCTCTGAGTGTGGGAAAAGTTTTCGTCAGAGCTCAGGTCTTATTGGTCATCAGAGAACCCACACAGGAGAGAAACCCTTCCACTGCTCTGAGTGTGGGAAAAGCTTTCGGCAACGCTCACACCTTCTCACTCATCAGGTAACTCACAGAAGAGAGAAACCCTATCACTGCACTGCCTGTGGGAAAGGCTTCAGCAGCAGTGCAAACCTCGTTAAACATCAGAAAATCCGTACGGGGAGAAACCTTTCAACTGCTTTGAGTCCGGGAGAAGGTTTAGTGACGTTTCTGGCCTTGATCATCATCTGAGAATCCACACCCGGGGAAAACCCTTTCTCTGCTCTGATTGCGGGAAAAGCTTCAGTCAACGCTCATATCTTGTTCAGCATCAGAAAACCCACACCGGGGACAAACCCTTCCACTGCTCTGACTGTGGCAAAAGCTTCTTGTGGCACTCAAGCCTTAAAAGTCATTGCAGAATCCACACAGAGGAGAGACCTTATAACTGCCCTGACTGTGAGAAAAAGTACAGATGGAGATCACAGCTTGTTGCTCATCAGAGAAGCCACACAGGAGAGAAACCCTTCATCTGCTCTGAGTGTGGGAAACGCTTCTCATGCTCCTCAAATCTTAAAAGTCACTACAGAATCCACACAGGAGAGAGACCTTATAGCTGCCCTGACTGTGGGAAAAGTTTCAGACAGAGGTCAAACCTTGTTACTCAGAGGAGAAGCCACACAAGAGAGAAACCCTTAAAGTGCTCTGACTGTAGGAAAAGCTTTTGTCAGCGCTCAGCTCTTATTCATCATTGGAGAACCCACACTGGAGAGAAACCCTTCCACTGTTCTGACTGTGGGAAAAGGTTCATACAGAGGTCAAGCCTTGATTTACATCAGAAAACCCACACAGGAGAGAAACCCTTCCCCTGCTCCAACTGTGGGAAAAGATTTTCTCAGTGCTCCAGTCTTATTCATCATCAGAGAACCCACCTTGGAGAGAAACCTTTCACCTGCTCCAAGCGTGGGACAAGTTTTTGTCAGCACTAAAATCTAACCAATCAGAGGAACCTTTCAGCTGTTTTGTCTGTCCGGGAACGCTCACACATTGTCAATCGTCAGAGTTCACACAAGAGAATAACCCACAGACTGTACTGACGTGGGTAACCTTCAGTGGCTGCTCGGACATTATTGATCATCAGAGAATTCACACAGGAGGGAAATCCGGTAACTCTCTCTTTGTTGCTATTTTTGAAGCTGGGCCACTGGGCAAAAAGTCAGTGAGAACCCCATGAAGTACCACACTGCTTCTCATTCCTTAAGGGTTTGGTGTTACGGAGCCATTCAGGTAACTAAAATAAAGTCGACTTGTTCCCGACATTAACCCCTGCTCCTTTATAAAAGAACTAGACACACTGGAGTTTAAGGACCTGAACTTGATTAATTTTTGGTGTCTTTTTTTAATTAAATAAACTGAAAATGCTTCACTTGAGTTGTTGCTCCAGGTGTGTCTGGAGAGGAGGGGTCAGTGCATGGGGACACTGGGGAGAGACCATTGTTGTAGCCCACTGTCGCCGCAGCAGCTTTGGGCCCAGGTGAGAAGCACCTCTGCTTGGCTGCTGCAGCTCCAGCAGGTACACCCAGGGGAGCGGCGTATGTCCCTCGCCTGGGGCAGGGCCAGGGTCATCGGTCCTCTGCACTGCCCAGCCAGAGAGGAATGCAGCAAATCTGCACTTTCTCCTCACTCCCTGTTAAGGAAAGATTTAACTCTGTCTCACCCTCGCAGGTGTGGTGTTGGGTTCGACTCTAGGATCCCGCAGAATTTCAAGTTCAGAGTCCAATCCACAAGTATCCTTTATTGAGGTACAGAATTACAGCTTGAGCTGGGTGCCTCCAGAGAGGGACCCCGACCCCAGAAATCGCTGGCAATTATACTCTTTACAGTTCATAACACCGCCCATACCCCTGTCCAAAGTCCAATCCCCTAATTTGAGTAGGGGTCTTTACTCTTCCCCATTGGATTGTCCCGTTGCTAAGGGGACAGTCTGTTGCTGGGTGTTTGATCTTCTTCAGGAGGCGGTTATCTCAGCTCCTTACATTCTTCCTTTATCTCCCTTTTTGCAAACTTCTAATTAGCACAATATCGGGCAATTTTCACCAGTTCTGCAGCTGTTGTTTTCAGCATTTCTCTCAGGTCAGCTTGACCTGGGCCTAAGGCTTCAGCTTCTTTAGCTACTAGTGCTAAGCTAAGAGAATAAACTCTTTAAAACATGCATATAAAATGACATATAAATGATTTTACCATAACAGTCCCCCCTTTGATTTTGTAGGCATCCCTGCCTACCTGTATTATAACGTGCTTTGCATAAGTATTTTACGATAACCTTGCAGAGAGCGTGTTCACATATTTTGCAAAAGCTCCTTAATACATGACACAACAGAGCATAATATTATCAGTACAACAAACAGAGGAAGGAGAATCTTAATTAATAAACGAAACAAACCACTGAGCCATGAGGATAAACCCCATCCTGAAAACAGATCTTGCAACCAGTCACCCTCAGGGGCGGTGTAGGCAGCTTGTGCCCTGGCTCAAGCATGGGCCTCTGCCCTTACTACCTTTTCATAGATTTCATAGCTACTATTATTTACATACACACAACATCGGGATCCAACTAGAGCACAGACTCCCCCTTGGGAAGCTAGGAGGTAATCTAAAGCCAACCAGTTTTGGAGGCCCATTTGCCTAACTTTTCCCAATTCCTTATCGATGGCACGGAGGGCCTTGGTTGTCGCATTGGCTACTTTCTCCAAAGCTTCCTCCAGCTTTCAGATTTTCTTCATCGCAAAGGCCATACCCAGACCTGGGGTCGTGACTCCCCAATACCATTTCACGTTTGTTATCTCTTCGTAGTTTCAGACTCTGCTACCGGGAAGACGGTCTACTATACAAATGGCTGGGAAGGCTGCCCCAATATAGCAGGTTCCACTCCAACGTATGGGCAGGGTTTTATATGCTGTTTGGCCACATATGAAATAATGGCCAACCTTAGCTGTTAAGGCTTTAGTACACTGGGGTTTCATCATTTACTGCAAATAGTACCTGAAGATGTTCAGGTTGGCAAGGCCTTTATCTTACACCAACCCTCATTCTGGACAACGCTTATCTCGCACCTGCTTTTCCCCACTCGGCCTTCTGTGCCATTGCACGTCCAATAATATTCTCCATCTGAGGTTATGGCTAAACGAACAGCTCCTAGGCCATTAAACCCTTTATCATACCATGTGTTATTTTGGCCCAATTCACCAAACCATGTGCCATTCAGCTGAGTGTTATTTAGTGGGACTGGAATCATTGGGACACCTCCCTTTGAATGTACAGGGCTATGAGCACGTATCCAACATCTGTGGTGTTAAATTCTCGGGAAGCTTGGTTCATTAAAAGCATAAACGTATTTGAGCCATATAGGCTATAGCTACTAGGTATTAAAAACAAAACTAAACGTAAGTTCAGCAGGATCTGTTTGGCCAGCCCCATTGGACTGTTCTTCAGGGCTTCGTCGCTTTCTTCACCTATCGCTGGCAGGTTTCCTGGGCTGCAGTTGGTACCTTAGTCTTGGTTCCTCAGGTTCGTCTGCTTCTGGGCCTGGATTGCCGGTACCAGGTCTGCCGTGCTCCTCTTCAGGACCCGCCTCTGTAGGAGCTGGAACCAGTTTGCAGTGGGACATGTGGCTCCAGGTCAGCAGGCCCTTGCACTTCACAGCGGTATGGGTGGTGAAAAGGACTTGGTAGGGGCCCTTCCACCTTGGTTCCAGGGCAGTCTTTCGCTGGTGGACCTTTACACAGACCCAATCTCCTGGTTGCAGCTTATGGCATGGTTCAATCGGGGCCTCCAGGAAAGCGTCCTTGACCTGTGAATGACAGGACTGCACACACCTCATCAGTTTCTGACAGTACTTAACTGTGCTTGCTTTGATAAGTGTGGTATTGGCCTGGTCAATCTTCGGGCTGCTCAGCTGTTTCTTTGGGCAGCCACACACAATCCCACAGGGACTAAGTCCAGTGAAGTGAGTACCTCTATTACTGGAGATCACAAGGGGTATTTTCCAGGATGGGATAAAGTGATTTAGAAGATTTTTAGCCACTGTGATGGCATCAGCTTTCCTACATGGAGAAGCTTTTACCCATCCCGAGAACAAACAAACAATAACCAGCACATAGTCAAAAGATTTACATTTGGGTAGTTGAGTGGAGTTCATTTATAAATTTAGGAACAGTCCTAAAAGGCGGAGATCTGGTTGCCAGAACTGTCTGTACAGGTTTGCCCATGTTATAGGCTTGGCAGACAGGGCAAGCCAGACAGTTGTTTGGGCCACTTAGGAGAATTTGGAAGCAAACCAATTTGTTTGAACAGCAGTAATCATAAACAGTGAAGTGGCCCAAGAGGGGAAAGGTCTACAGCTTTAGCTGCTGTGTCAGCCAAGGCATTTAATAAGGCAGCAATATACAGACCATTTTGTTTTAATGAGCCCATGTATATTTTAACTTACCAACATAGACAATTTGATAATGCTATGAATAAGATAAGCACAAACATAAAATGTAAAACCACATTCTTCATTTTAAAAGGAGATGCACGATGTTTAGGTGGTTCTTCAGTAACTACCCGCTTTTCTCTGTTTCTGAAAGACAAAAGGATACTTTTCTACCCCCTTTGTGGGTGGCAGATTACATTTTAGAATACTCCATTGACACACATGCTCAGTCCCTTCTAAACTCTGCAAGCTACTCACTCTGAATGTCCTTCAGACACTTCAGCGTTAAGGGCTTACTCACTTTCTCACTTACTCTTTTCCCTCAAATCACATGCTTGCTCCCTTAAAATTGAAAACTTTGGTAGTTTAGATTTCACCCTTTGAAGATGTTATTACAGGGATCTGACTTCCCCTTTGACTTTTATTACTTCCCTTTATTAAAGGACAGTTATATACATCGCACCTTATTACAGGATCACTCATGTTAACTACATACCTTTTTTTTTTTTTTTTTTTTTTTTTAAACTGGCCAAATTTGGGCTATTGAAGGGGCTCTGGGCCTTCATGAGTCCCCTTCCTTTTGTAAATCTTGGATTTATAATGCTGAGAGCTATTGGCAGATTGGTATTAAACCCTTCTGCTAACTTGTATATTTGGTTTACCAGACTCTGCAGATCTCTGTGGTTCTGCTGGACATAACGCTTAGCAGGAGATTTCACATACATCTCATCCATTATTTCTATATATTAATGTTACCGCTATAATTTACTTAACTGTACAACATAAGGGAAAATTTTAACTTGGATCTTATTTAGGTTTTACACAACTTTTGTTCTCTGATATTGGAAGGTGTCCACATCGGAAGGCGTCCCCTCCTTATGGATACACCAACAAGATAGACAAAACTACCCCAGACTGGTCAAAAGCAAATAAGCTTCAAACACAAACGGATGAGAAATGCAGATTAATACAGATTCTAATTGCCAGACACTTCACAGTACAAAACCGAAACGGCCCTTTGTCGCTGCAAGGGCACGTTATCAGATTTTAACACAAACACGTGTTAGCAAAACAATTAATTTAAACAAAACTCCATGATGGATACACACATACTGCAACATAAATGCTTGCATGACTCCACTCTGTACCACAGAGAGTTAAACTAACAGCTTTCAGAGTTGGGCAGTTTCTTCAAGGTCTCATAAGCTGGGCTTTTATCCAAGAAGCTGTTTCTCACAGCCCAGATGCAACTGCTCTGATATTCCTTACTCCCAGTAACTTGTGTTTCAGAAATTTTTGCTGCCTTTTGGTTCCAATGCCCTCTGGAGAGAAATCATTTTTTTTTTCACAAAATATTCCTCGAATTACCTGCACAACCTTCTTTGGATTATCTCAGAGCCTGGGAAGCTGTTGGCTCCAAGTAATCAGATCCTGAGGTCTCCAAGGTTTGTTAATGCTAGTTATCAACACCCTCCATTGCCTCTGTTCCCCTCCCTCCCTAGCAGGCTTCAGTCCTAAGGGGACCTGAGGTAAGGGAGCCCGGAAGACAACTGTGGGGAGGGAAGGAGGCGAAGAAGAAAGAACAGCAGAAGGGGGAGCATAGGGTGGAGCGGATTCCACAAGCGCAGACGCAGCAGCAGAGCTCTGTAAGGCCTTTAAGTAATTTTTCCCAGGCTTCTCTTTTTGCCTAGCAAATGCCCAATTATCCCACACATACCAACAATCCATTTGTGTGGGGAACCTGTTTTCCAATTGTTGACGTAAAAAAAAAAAAGTTAACTCCTGTAAATCAAAAGTCCCTTCACTTGGCCACCTCTCTGCCGGCTTACCGCCTGCGGTTAAGAGAGGCCAGTCCTCCTGACACAGCTGCATCAATTTCCTTTCTCCTAGTCTCGTGGTACCATCGATTTTCCTCCAATTTTCCAGCACTTCGGCTAAGGGCGTCCCCTTCTCGATGCCGAAAGCGCTACCCATCCTGCATTCCCTACAGGTGCGCCTTACGCGGATCAGGCTGCGCCCCAGGTGCGCCTTACGCGGATCAGGCTGCGCCCCAGGTGCGCCTTACGCGGATCAGGCTGCGCCCCAGGTGCGCCTTACGCGGATCAGGCTGTGCCCCAGATGTGCCTTACGCGGATCAGGCTGCGCCCCAGATGTGCCTTACGCGGATCAGGCTGTGCTCCAGATACGCCTTATGCTGATCAGGCTGCGCACCTCCCCTTAGTGCACTAGATACCAGAATTTAGCAAGTGGGAATTTAAGACTCACCCTTCGGTGCCTCCCACTGCCAAAGATCCCCGGTGAACTCACCCGTTGGCGCCAAGTGGAAGTTTGGAGACGAGAGGCTCCGAGACGGTCGCCTGGAGTCCCAGCTGGGTTGCCAAACTGTTAAGGAAAAGAGGTAACTCTCCCCCTCACCCACGCAGGTGTCGGGTCCAACTCTAGGATCCCACAGAGTTCCGAGTTCAGAATCCAATCCACACGTAACCTTTACTGAGGTACAGAATCACAGCTCGAGCTGGGTGCCTCCGGAGAGGGACCCGCCTCCCAAAATTCACTGGCAATTATACCCTTTACAGTTCATAACACCGCCCCTTCCCCTGTCCAAAGTCCAATCCCCTAATGTGAGTAGGGGTCTTCACTACTCCTGATTGGATGGTTCCGTTGCTAAGCGGACAGTCTGTTGCTGGGTGTTTGATCTTCTTTAGGAGGCGGTTATCTCGGCTCCCTATGTTCTTTTATCTCTACTTCGCAAACTCCCAATTAGTACAATACCAGCGAGTTTTCACTGGTTCTGCAGCTGCTGTTTTCAGCATTCTTCTCAGGCCAGCTTGACCTTGGGCCTAAGGCTTCAGCTACTTTAGCTACTAGTGCTAAGCTAGAAGAACAAACTCTTTAAAACGTGCCTATAAAATGACCTGTAAATGATTTTCCCATAACAGGAGGGTCAGGCTGGCTTGATCATCCACACCACCACTCGCTCCCCTGTCGCTGAGCCCCCCCTGCCTGCAGCACCCCCTCGCCCAGCCTGCTCCCAACACCCCCTGCCCACAGACCCCTAACTCCCCCTCTCCCCCGGTAAGTTAAGGAGTTACTGCTGCTGCAGCCTGGAAGAGCCACCACCTCCTCCACGAGAGCCACCAGTACCTCCAGCTGCACGTGGCTCCTGCCGCGTGTCAGGGCAGCTGTGGCTGTCTGCTGCAAAGCAGCTCCGGCTGCGTGGCAGGGCACCCAGTCACGCTCCGCAGCTTCCCCCTGCACCCTCTGGTCTACTCCTAACATTTCCTTTGCCCGCAGCTCACCCCCGCACCTTCCAGCCCAGCCTGCTCCCAACACCCACCCCACCTGGCTCCCCAAAAACCCCCAGCCTGCCACACCCCGCCCCAGGTACTGCTGGAACCTCCTTCACTGGAGCCCCCAACTAGCAAGTGGAATTTTAATGAAAAGAGCAGAAATGCCCCATGGTGAACATAAAAGCTCAGCAGCTGAAAGGTGATTTTCAGAACAAGCCAGGACCACCCAGCACCTTTAATCCCTCTCCTGGTTTTGCTCAGGGGCAGCCCCACAGACAGGGGTGGCAAAGGAGGCAGGTGGCCCAGGGCCCGGCATTTTGGTGGTGGCAGCGGTAGCAGTGGCTGGAGTTCTGGGCCCCTTTTCAGAGATGTGCACTACGGAGAACACACACATTGGCGAACAAAAGGAAGCAGCAAGGCAGAGCCCAGCGTGGGGAGAGCTCAGTGGTTTGAGCATTGGCCTGCTACAACCAGAGTTGTGAACCCAGTTCTTGAGGGGCCATTTGGGGATCTGGGACAAATAATTAAAAAAAAAAAAAAAAAAGCCCGTCAGGGATTGTTTGGCCCTGAGGGCAGGGACTGGACTCAGTGACATCCTGAGGTCCCTTCTGGCTCTGCGAGATGTGCAGCTCCATAGATTGTATTCTAGGACCTTAAAAACTAACATCTCTTTCTGCAGAAGTGTTCATGGATGAAAACCAGTGTGTCAGCTGCATGGAGTAGAAAGAGAAACTCAAGTGGGAGGTCGTTGGACTGCGACATTCGGAGGACTTTAAAAAACCAATAGTGAAATCCTCTCTCACCCAATCTAGGCGTCTGCTGCCACAGGATGGCGTGAGAGCCACAGGTGTAACTGGCTTCAAAGAAGGGCTCAGTAGCTCATTGAGGATAGGAGCAGCGATGGCTATGAGCCAAGCTGGCCAGGACACAACCTCTTGCTCTGGCTGTCCCTAAACCCCCACCAGCCAGAAGCTTGGACTGCAGGGAACGGGTAGGGGGAAGCTGCCCTGTTCTCTTCATTCCCTGTGACCCCAGCTGGCTGTTTGTACGAGAGCTGAGGTCAGTTTCTGGCTCAGCACCAGGCTTCCAGTGTGACCGTGGCACCGCTCTCACTTCACTGTGTGCTGCTCTTCAGCTTCTTTCAATATGAAGCGGCTGAACAAGGGCGAGTGCAGAATCCCGCACTTCCCTGGGGTTCGTCCAGCCCAGCACCACTGGCTGGGGACCGCCTGGCTAAGGGAGAGGGCTGCAGAAAAGGCCCTGGGGATCACAGCGGCTGAGAGCTGCATGTGCAGCAAGAAGGCTCAGGGCGTGTGGGATGACGCTGGGCGGGGCACTGCCAGCAGAGCCAGGGAAGGGATTATTTCTTCATTCCGCACCAGCCAGGGCACAGCTGGAGCTCTGCATCCGGTCACCCTAGTGCTCAAATTCACAGCGCGAGAATATCTGCATCTGATTGTCAGACACACCCAGCAAGTGGCACTAACCCTCACCCCTCGTTTAACAAGTGCTTCACTTACCAGTGCTCACTAACACGAGGGGGACACACTTACCACTGTTCACTGTGCGAGTGGACTTCCCCACCCATACGAGCCAGCCCCCAGGTCAGCTGGAGCTGAGCCGGCTGCAAGGTCCCTGACTGGGGCTGGGGAGCCCCACAACCCAGGACTGGAGCTGATTGCTTGGGAGAAAACTCACTGAGAGGGAATGTCTGTCTGTCTGTCTGACTCTGTGCTTGTCCATTGGTCGAGAACTCCTAAATGGTAAGAACCAGGACCACCCACTCCGGTCTGCAGCTTTCTCTTCTTGTAACTTAGAGCCAGGCTGGGGTGTGGGTGTGCCAGGGATTGGATGGGCTGCACCGGGATGGCTTCTCAGGGGACCACACAGGAGACGACCACCACATGAGAAAGGGGTTGGCTGGGGATGCCCCCTCTCCCACCCAGGACTATCCCAGCCATGAGCATCCCACCCCCAGGTGCCCTTGAGGACAGCTGCAGCTCCCGCCCCCCTAAGTTCATACAGGGACACAGCTGGCTGTTCCCCTCCATCAGGGAGCGAGGAGAAAGTGCACATTTGCTGCATTCCTCTCTGGCTGGGCAGTGCAGAGGACCGATGACCCTGGCCCTGCCCCAGGCGAGGGACATACGCCGCTCCCCTGGGTGTACCTGCTGCAGCTGCAGCAGCCAAGCAGAGGTGCTTCTCACCTGGGCCCAAAGCTGCTGCGGTGAAAGGGGGCTAAGACAATGGTCTCTCCCCAGAGTCCCCATGCACTGACCCCTCCTCTCCAGACACACCCTGGAGCAACAACTCAAATGAAGCATTTTCAGTTTATTTAATTAAAAAAAAAGACACCAAAAATTAATCAAGTTCAGGTCCTGAACAAACTCCAGTGTGTCAAGGTCTTTTATAAAGGAGCAGGGGTTAACGTAGGGAACAAGTCGACTTTATTTTAGTTACTTGACTGGCTCCGTAACACCACACCCTTGAGGAATGAGAAGCCGTGTGGTAGTTCATGGGGTTCTCACTGACTTTTTGCCCGGTGGCCCAGCTTCAAAAATAGCAACAAAGAGAGAGTTACCGGATTTCTCTCCTGTGTGAATTCTCTGACGATCAATAATGTCCGAGCAGCCACTAGAGGTTACCCATGTCAGTGCAGTCAGTGGGTTATTCTCTTGTGTGAACTCTCTGATGAATGACAATGTGTGAATGTTCCCGCACAGACAAAACAGCTCAAAGGTTCCTCTGATCTGTAAGATTTTAGTGCTCACAAAAGCTTTTCCCACAGTCAGATCAGCTGAAAGGTTTCTCTCCAGTGTGGGTTCTCTGATGACGAATAAGACTGGAGCGCTGAGAAAAGCTTTTCCCACAGGTGGAGCAGGTGGAGCAGGTGAAGGGTTTCTCTCCTGTGTGGGTTCTCTGATGTACAACAAGGAGGGAACTCCGACTGAAGCTTTTCTGGCAGTAAGAGCAGTCAAAGGGTCTCTCTCCTGTGTGGCTTCTCCTTTGCAAATCAAGGCTTGACCTCTGTATGAACCTTTTCCCACACTCAGAGCAGTGGAAGGGTCTCTCTCCTGTGTGGATTCTCTGATGAGCAATAAGACTTGAGCTCTGACGAAAACTTTTCCCACAATGAGAGCAGTTAAAGGGTTTCTCTCCTGTGTGGATTCTCTGATGAGCAACAAGTTTTGGCCTCCGACAGAAGCTTTTCCCACACTCAGAGCAGTTGAAGGGTTTCTCTCCTGTGTGGATTCTCCTATGTGTAACAAGGTTTGACCTATGTGTGAACCTTTTCCCACAGTCAGAGCAGTTATAAGGTCTCTCTCCTGTGTGCACTCTGCAGTGACTTTTAAGATTTGAGGAGCACGAGAAGCTTTTCCCACAGTCAGAGCAGTGGAAGGGTTTCTCTCCAGTGTGGAATCTCCTATGTATAAGACGGTTTGACCTGTCTCTGAACCTTTTCCCACAGTCAGAGCAGTTATAAGGTCTCTCTCCTGTGTGGGTGCTGCAATGACTTTTAAGACTTGAGGAGCATGAGAAGCATTTCCCACAGTCAGAGCAGTGGAAGGGTTTCTCTCCAGTGTGGGTTCTCTGGTGATAAATAAGACCTGAGCGCAGCTGGAAGCTTCTCCCAGAGTCAGGGCAGATATTGGGCTTCTCTCCTGTGCGGATGGTACAATGACTGTTAAGACTGAAGCTTTTCCCACAGGTTTTCTGTTGTTCGCTCTCTTTAGTGTTTCTCACACCTCTGCTTCCACGGCTGGAGTTATCCTGCCCCTCCCCTGCATGGTTTCCCTGCTGCCTTTCTGGGCTACACTGACTCTCACAGGTCTCTCTGTGCTCAGGACTCTGAGAAACACGACCTTCAGAGCTTCCCAGGAACATCCCACAGGAGGCCACTTGCTCTGGTTCTTCCAGCTGAAGATTCTCCTCATCATTCGTGAGCAGCATCACCTCACCTGCTGGGACACAGAGAGAACCAGACAGTGTCACTCTCTGTGCTGAGCTGAAAGGAAAACTCTGAAAGGGAACAGAAAAGGGGGAACGCAGCCAACAGCTGATAGAAAGATTGAAATAACATGAGCTGAGTTGCTCCTCCTTCCCCACAACCCTTCCCCACAGGAGGGACCCCAGCCCTGCCCCCACCCTCTGGCTAAGGCTGAAGACAGGCTGAAGGGTCAGTCCGTCTGGATGAAAAGGCCCAAGTGACATCTAGGAGGACATGGAAATCGGTTTCGGAGTCTCTTTAGCTCACTGCTCACCTGTGTGGGGGTCGCTGATGATCTCCCCTTTCCCAGCGCCCTGGAGATCTGGGACCCCCAGCGCCTCCCCTCGCTCCACCCAGGAGATCACATCAGCTTTGGGAACTGGAAATCCTGCCTGGGGAGCAATTAACCAAGTGCTGATCTTGTTCAGGAAGGTCCAGGCCATTACTTCTTCCAGCCCCAGGATCTGAGCCGCCCACCCAGAGAGGCTCCTTCCCCACCTGGCACAGGCCGGGCTCTGGATGGTACAAGATCCCATGTCACACTCACCTGGGGTACAGGTGCCTCATGTTTACAAGAGACCAAATCTCATGGCTGACTTGCTATCCATTCGACTTTGCCTGAAAAGGTATCACACGTGCACACCTTTGCATTCTTATGCAAATGACCTCTGGGAGACACATTCCTCCCAGCCTTTCGCAGCATTGCGTTCTCCTGCCGCCACATTCCCTCCAAATTTATTCCGTCAGCTTTGGTGGGACAGACCCACTTCTTCACACCATCAGACCACTGGACCGCAGAACCGGTGTCAACCACACACCTCGGCAGCAACCCCCTGCTCTCATCCACTGCCATCGTCCCTCCCTTAGCAATCACACTGCTGGGGATTGCCCTGAGGCACAACCCTGTGATTTCAGCTCTGCAAGGCCCAAGCTGCTGCTCTGTGATTTCAGAGAGAGGCTGAAAGCAGCTACTTAACTCCACGGCAATTGGAGAGACTTGAACTGGTTTTCTCCTCCTCCTGGAGGTAACACGCTTCCAGTTCTCCTCCTTGTTTTGGGCAGCCTGCTGTACCTGCAGTATTATCTGTTGCCTTCTGTCCAGAAAGTCTTCACCTTCTCTGATGGACCTGAGGGTTGGGATTTGTGCCTCAAGTCCTTTAACCTTCTCTTCTAAAATGGCTCCCAGCTTACACTTGGGCCAGAGAAAATCCTTTCTATCATTCGGGAGGAAAACAAACACGGCACATGCCACGCAGGTCACAACACCAGAGCTCTCCCCAGCCACGTCACTCTCCATTTCTCCCTTGACAGAGATCCCTTATTTGTTTCTAGTGCCGCCTTGGAGGGCACAAGAGAAACCCCCTACAAGAAAGGTGAGAACAGGTATGTGGCTCCTCCCAAAGGCGAGCTGCCTGTGAGCTGCTCCTGTTCGCTGCTCCTCACAGGAGTCGCTGGGGCTGCCTTCTTTCGGGGCTGCTAGCTGGCTAGGCCCGGCTGAGTTGTGAATGAAAAGCCCCGGGCAGCGCGGAACAGCCCACGTCCTGTGTCCCTCTCCCCGTGGCCAGCCCGGCCCCTCCGCGCACCCCAGCGGCAGACGGCCGCGGAGAGGCAGCTGCTGGCGTGGGAGTTCCTGGCTGAACAAGAGCGCCTCCTGCTGGCACGGCTGGGAGAGCTGGCCCCGGAGATCGGGCCGAGGGGGGAGGAAAATGCCACCCAGCTGGGGGAGAAGATTTCCAGGCCTGGCACCCTCAACACACAGCTGGAGGGGACGTGTCAGCAGCCGGCGCTGGAGCTGCTGCAGGTGAGAGGGCGCTGGACGTGCCCAGGGCCCTATTAAGGAGGGGACTGAGGTGCCTGAAGCTCCAGGCCCATAACAATTCAGACAGAAGTTTTTCAGAGACCTTTTGAAGCATATGCTCCAAAATCTGTGTTAGTCTCTAAGGGGCCACCAAGTCCTGGTGCCTTTGGCCTGGTGCACCTATGACACAGGCCTCACAATCTTCAAAAAGCTTTTCCCTGAGGCAGTGCTTTAGGACAGCATAAACAGCATCGCGTACAATCGAACGCAGACCTTTTTTACACTGACGATGGGGGACTGGCTCAGCCGCTTCCATACCAAGCCTCTTCCTAAATTCCTCATAGCCGTCGTCCTTGGCATTATCTTCAGTGGTTTGTATCGGTGCTGAGCAAAATCAAGGTGGGCCCGTTTCATCTTCGTTCTCTGACACAACGTCGTCCTGGGGCTCTGGGTCCTCAAGGAAGGCCCTGTCGAGCTCTGGAGAGATTCCCAGAAAGAAAATAATGCAAGATCCTGGGGTCTTTTTAGGTTTTTACAAAATCCCATGACACCGCCCCCCCCACCTCGCTCATTCGTTTCTTACCTCGTTGGCTTCTTTTCCGTTCTCCTTGTCCGACTCCTGCAAGCTGCGGCCGCCTTCCTCCGGAGGGGAGGACAGAGAGAGGCCGTCTACCTTGTCGGGCCGCCTCGAGAGCAGTTGGGTTTCAGGGTCGGGTTCCGGTGTATCCGTCAACAAGGGTTGGGCCAAAGGGCTCCCCTCGGAGCTGTCGCGGATGCGGCGCTTTCTCCACGTGCGGCGGAGACCCGTCGGCACATGAACAACGTCCGAACTCCTGGCAGGGGTGGTGAAAGTGTCCCTCTTCCCGCTCAGCGTTTGCACAGTTCTGAACCACGCGCTCTTGAAGCCAGATGGCCTCTTTGTGGGGGTAGCGCTGCGCTGAGATTGGTAGAGGGTGGCAGGGCGAGTCCTTCGAGGGGTCGCATGACACCCTTTCCTTCCAGGCACATGTCTCACTTGACCCGCATGTACTACTACCCCCGCTCCGCAAGGGCACGTTTTCCGGTGACAAGGGGCGGGCCTAAAAAGATTGGGGTGGAACTTCTGGTTGTAGAAGGGAGGGTCGAAAGGGTTAAGGGGGCGGGACTTCTGGCGACCGAGGTGGGCGGAGCTAAAAGGGCTGGGGCGTGGCTGAAGGGAAAAGCGGCTGTGGCTAAAGTTTGATTCTGGTAGGCCACCGCCCCCGGAAGTGACACGACAGGGCAGGACTTCCAATGACAGGTGGGCAGAGCTGAGAGGGCTGGGACGGCACATCTGGGGGAAGGGGCGTGGCTCAAGGGAAAGAGGGCGTGGCTAAAGTTTGATTGATGGCAGACCCCTGATACTACTCAGGGCTTTGCAGCAGGGCACCTGGCTCACACCAGACCGGGGGGTGCCGGGGGGTGGATGCATTGTGGGCGGGGGTCTGGATCGGGCAAGGCTGGAAGGCGGTGGGGGGGCTGCGGGTCAGATCACGCTGTGGGGGGGGAAATGTCTGGGTCACACCAGGTGCTGGGAGGGGCTGGTCAGCCCGGGCGGCTGCTTCCGTGGCTTCAGCTCCCTGCCGGCAGTGACCACCTGCGGCCGCCAGGGGGCGCGCTAAAGCCGCCCGCGCCCGCGGGCTCCCCCGAGCCGCGGTTCGAGCCCGGCGCCCTCCGCCGCCGCCGCCGCGCTGAGGCCGCCCCGGCAGGTCCCGTGCCCCCTGGGGGAGCGGGACGCGAAGGGGACGTGCCCCGCCCCGCCCCGCCCGGCTGCTGCTCCGGGAGTAACGGGGCTCCCCGGCCAGCCCCTCCCGGGGCGCTGAGCTCACGGGGCGTTGGCCGCTGTGCGGGGAGCTCGGCGCTGGGCTGTGCCGGGGCCGGGCCTCCTGGCGGGGGCGAGGAGCTGGGGCTGCTCCCGGGGGTGGGGGACACGTGGCGCCGCTTAGCCCCGCTGGGGGTGAACGCTGCTCTCGGAGGTCACCTGGGGCGACGTCCCCTGCAAGCAGGGCGCTGCGGGACCCAACTGGCCCGAGCCTGCCGCGGCCAGGGGAAAGGCGCCCCAGCCTGGCAGGGACCTGCTGCAGCCGGGGAACCCCCCGGCCCAGGGGAGCCCCCGCCAGCCCCAGACCTACTGAGGGCAGGGGAGGGAGGTCGATCTCCCAGCCCAGCCCCACGTGGTGCCTCCCCCTGCCTCCGCCTGGGGGCTGTGTTGGGGGGAGAGCTGGTGGGGGTCCTCTCTGCTGTAGCCCGGGGCCAGCCGGCACCCCAAGCCCTTCAGACCTGGCTCCACCCCAGAGCCCGCACGCCCAGGCAGCACCCTCACCCCCAACCCTCTGCACCAGCCCTGAGCCCCCCTCCCACACGCCAAACCCCTTGGCCTCACCCCCCCCCACGCTTTGTCAGACTACTGATATGGAGGGGACGTGTCACATTTCCCATGAGGGGTGCACGGAACAAATTCATTCCACAGGTGCCTGGGAAAAGGTAGCGGCAATGCTGAGTCTGAGCCCGGGTTTTACAGAGGAAGCACCAACTTAGCTGGACCAACATCCCAGCCTTGTTTCCAAGGGGTGACCAACAGCTGGGGGGAAGGGGGGCAAGCGGGAGCAGAGCGCATGAGAGAGGGGACTTGCATTTTGCTCAGGGTTAATCCACCCTTGGGACTGCCCTGCAGTGCACTGTAAGAACAACAAGTCCTGGGGCACCTCAGAGACTAACATTTTGGAGCATAAGCTCTCGTGGGCAAAGTCCCGCTTCATCCCAGAGTGCGCCAGCCTTTCTAGGTGGCAATGCGCCCACTGCTCGCCTTTTCCCTCTCACTCTACAGGCTCGTCTTCTATTGGCCCAGCCTGCTACTGCTGACTGAGGACTGTTTCTCACTGCCTCTCTCCTTCTTTAGAGTTGCCCACTGCTCACCTTGTAATGATCTGCAGCGCTAAGGGTCTGTCCTGATCGCTTCCTGGAACGTCTGGTGACAGTCTCGCACACGTACAGCATCCATTCTCACTCACACAACAAGGAGCTTTCATTAGCACAGCTACAATCAGCACTGAGACTGAACAGCAAGTTAATTTCAAAACCATCACACTGAATGCAATGTCAGATACAGGTGAACATTACACAGAACTGAAAGAGTTTTAGACTACAGGGGTGCAGCTTGCTTGCTTTTAGGCCCTTTTAGGCCCCATGGAAAAACTGCCAACTGTCTTCAGTTGCGTCTCCTCTTAGTCTTAAACCTGCACAATCAAAAAGTTTCAATCTGTTCTTAATGGTTAACCAAACCAGGTCTGGCCAGGGGGGCTGGAACAATTTTTATCATGGGAGTGCTGATGAAGGGGAGTTGCAGCCCTCTGCTTTCACCAGCCCTGGAGGCCTGCTGACCTAGAGCAGACCTGCCTCTTACAAACACTTGGATTCTTTTCTCTGCAAAAAAAAGGGCAGTCTCTTAGCATTTTAAAGGCTAACAAAATAATTTATTAAGGGGTGAGCTTTTCTGGAATAGACCTACATCTTCAGACCATAACACTCAATATTTAAGGCACAGACAACCAAAAGTAGTCATCAAGGTTGACAAATCAGAAAAATTGGAATCAAAGTGGGCACATCAGAAGAGCGGTAGGAAGGGGAGAAATCAAGAGTCACATCAAACAAAGTGGCTATGTGTACACTAGCCCAAAACGTCAAAACGTCCATGCAAATAGCCATTTTGAAGATTACTAATGAGACCCTCTTTAGAATGCGGGGGGGTGGGGTGGGGGGCAGCACTTGGAAATTGCAGCGGCTCGTGCTGCGCAGCTGGTCCAGATGTGGAAATCCCCTTCTTTTAATTTGCTGATAGGAATAAGGGGATTTCGAAGTTGCCGGGGTTCTTTTGAAAAGGACCCCCATCTAGACCAGCGCTGCAATTCCAAAGTGCCCCAACCATGGCCTTGCTAATGAGGTGCTAAATATGCATTTGACTGCTTTTACAGATGTTAAAGAGCAAAACAAAAAGCAGTCAAGTAGCACTTTAAAGACTAGCAAAATGGTTTATTAGGTGAGCTTTCCTGGGACAGACCCACTTCTTCAGACCAGAGCCAGACCAGAACAGACTCAAGATTTAAGGCACAGAGAACCAAAACGGTAAGCAAGGAGGACAAATCGGAAAAAGATAATCAAGGGGAGCAAATCAGAGAGCGGCGGGGTGGGGGGGAAGGTCAAGAATTAGATTGAGCCAAGTATGCAGACAAGCCGCTATAGTGACTCAGAAAGTTCCCATCATGATTTAAACCATGTGTTAATGTGCCGAATTTGAAGGGAAAAGCCAGTTCAGATGTTTCTTTTTCCAAAGCGGAGCAAGAATTGCTTTTCTGCAACACACATCCCTTGAGGTCATCGACAGAATGCCCCGTTCCATGAAAAGGTTGACTAACTGGTTTGTGGATCTGGAGCCTTTTGATGTCTGTTTTGGACCCGTTGACCCTTTGTCTAAGGGAGTTAGAAGTCCGTCCAATATGCGAAGCACCTGGGCACTGTTGGCACGTGATGGCATAGACGATGTTAGTAGAGGAGCATGACAAAGTGCCCATGATTCTGTGAGTAACCTGACTAGGTCCAGTAATGGTATTTCCAGAGAAGAGATGTGGAGAAAGCGAGCAGCGGGCCTTTGTTGCAGGGAAAGGTTCCAGGACCGCTATTCCTGGGCTTATAGACTGTGGTTGTTAGCGAGAAACCTCGTAAGGTTGGGAGATTGTCTGAAACAGAAAACAGGCATGTCACCCAGGAGTTTCTTCATTACTCAAAATGTTAAACATGTATTTCAGCGCTTCCTGAGTAATTTTTAAAGTAGCCATTTCTATAGTAACTTCAACGATCACAGCAAAGAAGAACACAACCTGTAAACAAAACCGCAAAAGATTCTTGGAACAAGTTTGCATATTAACAACGCTGGTTTTGGGTCAAAAAACAAGACCTTCACACTTCAAGTCTATTTTTTCACCAAACTCATTTCCCTCAAAAGGGAAGCGCACCACTTCTGGAAGCACTGCAATACCAGATCGATGCATGGAATGGATGGAGCAAGCCCCTATTCCATCTCCCTCTTCCAAAAACTTATTTAATATAGAGTTCTCAGAGAAAGAACATATCAGATATTAAACTGATAAGAACAGATACTACACTTGATCTAAGCCCACAAAAGGCCGAGAAGCGATATAATTTTGGGAAAATTATACACAGCCCACCCATCTGGACACTTTTAGACGTCATGACGACTCACCCGAATGCAACACATGTGAGCCTTGCAACAAGATCTTTACAGATCGGCAAGTACACCTGCTCTCTTCATCCTGCAGCTCCGTTCTAGCTGGTCAAAGCAAAACCTCTCCCACCAGAGAATTCAGCTTTAAAACGAGTTATTCCACCGGACCTGCGAGCTGCCTCTGTGGTGGTTGTTTCGCTGCCTAAGCGATCACCTAATCTGCATGAAGCCTGTCCCCTCGCTGCAGCATGCTGACGCCATCGAGCTGTTAACCCTGGATGGACTGCAGAACCAAAACAAAAAGCAGTCAAGTAGCACTTTAACGACTAGCAAAATAATTTGGAAACCTTCTGTTAAGGCCACGTGCCTGCCAGAAGGGCCGGGTTCAACTTTTGTGGGCTTTTCCTGTCAAGGATACAACCAACCGGCTCGAGCCCCCACCCAGTGGCCTGGGACAATTTCACCCCCATGCTGGGTGCCTGGAAGGCGGTTCTCCCCCCTCGCAAGCACAGAGTCTGAGATAGAAATGGCTTGTTTAATGACCATAACCTACCCCGCGGTTACAGTGACAGATGCAGTATAGCTAAGCAAAGAAGAGACAAACCCCCTTTACCCAGCTACCATCCCCGTATGCAGTAGAACCCAGTCTCTTGCTGGGGCTCTTGGCCCTTTACCCCATACACACAGTTACAGGGTGTACCTTCTGCAGTGCAGTCCCGAACCCAAAGCCCGCAGATACAGTCCCAGGGCAGTACCAGCTGTCCACTTGTCTGTAGCCTCCCCTTGCTGCCACAAGCCACCCACCCTCATCTGATGGGCTTCCTACCAGCCTCCCCCTGTCATCCACCACCACTCCTACCAGCCACCCACTCACCGTGGTTCCCAACCCCACTGCTTGGGCTCCCCCAAAGGCAGAACTCTCTGATTTTAGCTCAGCACGGTCTCAGCTGCCACTTTTGCATTAGAGCTCCTGAGATTTCTCATACAGGGTTTTAGAAACACCCTATTATCCAGCTCTGCCTTTCAACAGCAGCCAAGAACTAGGCAAGCCAGACTTAGAGCTACAGGACCCAGGCATTCAGCAAGCTGGCTTAAGCACTGCACCTCTGCTCTTTTCTTACAAGTCTTTAAACCAGGGAGCCCTGTGTAATCAATGTCTGATACAGCGAAGGCGACTGCCCTGTCCCCCACAACAACCCAGAGCCTTGGTGAGGGCTCACAATTCCCACACTGAGTGTCAGCATAAATTGTGGTTTCACAACGAGGTGTTTACAAGGGAGCAGATCTCAGGGCTGACTCGCTCCCCACGAGGCTTTGCCTGGCAGGTGTCACACACGCGCCCTTTGCATTCCCATGCAGATGAGCTCTGGCAGACACACCCCTCCCAGCCTGCAGCAGCGTTGCGTTCCCGCCGCCGCACCCCACACACGTGTGACTCTTCCCAGCGCTGCAGGACGCGGGTGTGTGTCAGGGACGGACAGGGGCTGGGAACTGAAAAGGGGGTTTCACACACGGGGGTCTCCGCACTGGGAGAGGTACAAAGCGGGGCCGCTGCGAGGGTCGGGGCACAAGACGCCCCCAAGCGGTGCCCGGTGACAGCGCCCCCGGCTGCGGGCGGGCGGAGAGAAGAGCCGCCCCTGACACGGGCAATCCAGGCTGGGGGCGGCAGGGAGGGAGGGAGGGAGGGGCCCGGAGGGGAACTGACCCCAGCCCAGGAGATCTGCCCGCCTGGGGACCACGTGGGGCACAGAACAAACTCCCGCGGGGAAACCACAGACACGAGCCGGGACGAGCTGCTGGGGCCGGGCCGGGGCGAGGGGCGGGGCCAGCACAGACTCGCTCCCCTCTGGGGCTGTGGGGAGCACAGCGGGGGCTGCGCGCAGCGCTGGGGCGGGGCGGGGTGAAGGGCGGGGGTGACAGAGCAACAGCGATGCGCGGCGGGAGACCAGTGCGGAGCCGGGCGCAGAGCTCGGGCCGGGCAGCTCAGCCAATGGGAGAGGGCGGGGCATGGCTGACAGGCAGCTCGGCCAATGGGAGCGGGGGGCGGGAAGAGGCGGGACACACAGGACGAGCCCTTGGCAGGTTCGATGCAGGGACCCCTCCCCCTTCCCGGGTGTTGCTCGCTCCTGACGCAGCCCGCGGTGGGGGTGGGGGTGGATGTGGCTGGAGCTACGAGCGGCCACTGATTCGTCTCCCGCGCAGGCGCAGAGCCAGGCCGGGGGCAGCCGCCTGCTGCGGAGAGTTTTACCCGCACAGCCTGTGCGGTGGCTTGTGTCCACCCCCTCCCGGTTCCCCAGTGGGGCCGGGCGCTCGTCGCACGGTGCCTGTGCTCCCCCGCGGTGCAGTTCAGTGACCCTCATTGTCCCTTCAGCTGCTCCCTTCCTCCGGGCTTGTCCCCGTGGGGTGTCACTAACCACGTGACGTGTCCGTGGGACACACTCCAGTGCGCAGCAGTGCTGGGGCTCAGGCCGCGTCCGGAGAGAAACGAGGACGGATTTGGGATCTGACTTGTGCGAGGTGGTTCTGAGAGACTCGAGCGTTTCCCCAAATGTGCGTGTGCAGCACGTGTGCCCCAGGGAGCGAGCGTGGGGAGCCGGGGGAGCGGAGCCGCTTCCAGCCCCGTCTGAAGTGTCTCCATTGCCCTTTTCCCCTGCCAGGTGCAGAGCCCCCATGTCTGGCTCCAGAGCAGCCCCGGCCCTGCGGAGACAGAGCGAGGACATGGCGGTGGCGGAGGAGGTGACCTTGGAGGAGGTGGCTGTGTGTTTCTCCCAGGAGGAATGGGGGCTGCTGGCCCCGGGGCAGAGAGCCCTCTACAGGGAGGTGATGCAGGAGAATTACCAGACCGTGCGCTGGCTGGGTGAGGAGTCCTGTCCCTGGGGGTGTCACAGGCTGTGTGGGCTTCGCAGCAGCTGGGTTGGCTTTGGTTCAGGGTCACTCCCTGTTCCCAGTGTCAGGAGTGTGAGCCCCAGGAATCACTGGGTCCCCTGTGAGAGACTGTCCCCTCCACAGCCCCTCCCAGGGGAAGCAGGTTCAGGAACATGGCAGTGATGCTGCTCTTCCCACAGCCCAGGTCTCCATGTGCTTCCCACCATCTGCCTTGTCTGGAGGTGTGAGTGGAGGGGCGGTAGCAGGAACGGTGGGTACCAGAGCTGTGGGGCTGGGTCCGGCTGCTCTGAGTCCCTGCAGGGTACCCCTGGGGCCAGTGTGCTGCACCCCTGCTGGCTCTAACCATTTAGGGCGAGTTCTTGAATAATGAAACACAAACTCCCAGACAGGCGCACCAGCTCTCCCATGCACAGTAGATTCCTTTCTTGGGAGTCACTGGTGGGAACCAGACACAGGACAAACCAGTTATGAGTAACATGTGCCTGAGTTGGGATTCAGTGTCACTCCCCGTAGGTCTCATAATACACCTCATTCAGCGTCCTCGGCCTTCATCGATATTGGGGGGTTTTGAAGATGGTTCGGAGGTGCCCAGTTAGGTCATGTGACACAGAGTGGGGCTAAACCTGGGCAGTGAGGAGTAAAGTTGTGAAGGCAAAAGCTCAGCTAGAATCTCAGCAGGAGGTTGCAGGAGAGGCAGAGACGGGGGCTGTAACTAACCCCTCCAGCCACACTTCTGCCAGTCGCCTTCCTGCACCAAGGGAAACAGCACCGGGTGCAGCTGGAACGTGAGTCAGCAGCAAGCCTGTGCTGCAGGAGGAAAGTGTCAAATCACGCAGAGAAGCTGCTGCTGGCAGAGTAGAACTGAGGCAGTTGAGTGGGAGCCCAGCTGCACCAAAAACCACATCCCCCAGAGAGCAGCACAGCCAAACACCGCCATGGCCGGCTGCAGGAGCAGCAGCTCTTGTGGGTCGCTGGTAGGGCCCACCCAGCAACAGGCAGGCAGGGGCCGCAGAGCAGGAGCCTGGGCAGGATCTGAAGCAGCCAGCCCAGGACTCACCTCACTGCTCAGACAACTTCCTCTGCCTCCTGCTGGTTCAAGCAGCGCATCAGAGCCAAAGAGCCGGAGGAACCAGGTGCCAGCCAGGAGCTTTGAGGACAGAGCTCTTGTGGAGCCAGAGCTCTGCCAGAGCCTTTCTCTCCAAGTTCTAGTGACCTGCCATGTGGCAGCTGCAGTCTGAGCCCTGCCTGGGGCCTCGGTTTCGGCCCTACCAGCCCTCACAGAGCTCACGTTTTGAGTCGAGCAAAAACACAGAGAAGTCCTGTGGCACCTTATAGACTAAGGGATTTTCTGGGGCATCAGCTTTTGTGGGCAAAGGCCCAATTCACCACATGCACCACGTGGAAATTCCAGAGATCAGTAAAAATATACAGGCACAAGAAAAGGAGGGAGACCCACTCAAGAAGAAGGCTGGAGTCAGTGAGAGCAATTCAGTCATGGAGGATGTGGCGATGTGAACAGCCAGAGTAGAGAAACTCCTTTTCAACTTGGCCAGCTGGTCCTGGTCTTTGTTCAGTCTTAAATGGATGGTGTCACATTTGCAAGTGAACTGCAGCTCTGCAGTTGCTCTTTGAGGTCTGCTTTTGACATTTTTGCATTGCAGGATGGCTACTTTTAAATCTGCTCCTGAGCATCCCGGGAGGTTTTGTATATTACCATTCCTGATCTCTTATTTGCATCCATTTATTCTTTTACATAGAGACTGTCGAGTTTAGATGTGCAGGCGAATAAGCCCCGCTGGTTCAAATAAAATTAAAATATAAGTGGAGATACACATCTCCGAGAACTGGAAGGGACCTCAAGAGGTTATCTAAGTCCAGTCCCCTGCCCTCTTGGCAGGACCAAGCACTGTCTGTAGCATCTATTTACCCCAATTGCTAAATAGCCTCGTCAAGGATTGAACTCACAACCCCGGTTTAGCAGGTGTGGTGGTGTCATTGGTGGGTAGAGTTGGCGCTGAGGTTTGTCGAAAGGTTTGGTTTGTGATTTACAGTGTTGTGGTCTATACTTGCTGGTGAGAATTTGTTTCACGTTGGCGGGCTGGCCGCAGGCAAGAACAGCCCTGCCTCCGAAGGTCTGTGAGAGTGAAGGATCATTGTCCAGGATGGGTTGTAGGTCATGGATGTTGCATTGGAGAGGCTTTAGTTGGGGGCTGCAGCTCATGGCCAGTGGTGTTCTGTTGTTTTCTTTGCTGGGCCTGTCTTGTAGCAGGTGACTTCTGGGTACATGTCTGGCTCTGTCAATCTGTTTCTTCACTTCCTAAGGTGGGTATTGTAGTTTCAGGAGAGCCTGGTAAAGGTCTTGAAGGTGTTTGCCTCTGTCTGAGGGATTGGAGCAAACGTGGTTGTACCTTTAGTGCTTGGCTGTAAACAGTGGATCGTGTGGTGTGCACTGGATGGGAGCTGGAGGCATGGAGGTAGCACAGCGGTCCTGGGGTTTCTGGTATAGGGTTGTGTTTATCTGACCATCACTTACGTGCACAGGAGTGTCCAGGAAGTGGATCTCTTGTGTGGACTGTTCCAGGCTGAGGTTGATGATGGTTTGGAAACTGTTGAAATCACAGTGAACTCTTCAAGAGCCTCTTTCTTATGGGTCCAGATGATGATGATGTCATGAATGTGGCTCAAGTAGAGGAGGGCGCCAGGGTTCGAGAGCTGAGGACGTTGTTCCAGGTCAGCCATAAACACGATGGCACAGTGTGGGGCCAGGCAGGTGCCCATTGCAGTGCCACTGATTTGAAGGTATAAATTGTCCTCAAATCTGAAGTACTTGTGAGTGAGGACAAAGTCACAAAGCTCCACCACCACTTGTGCTGTGGCATCATCAGGGATACTGTTCCTAACAGCTTGAAGTCCATCTTCACGTGAGTTTTTTTGTGTAAGGGATCTCGACATCCATGGTGGCCAGGATGGTGTTTTCAGGAAGATCACCAGTGCACAGCAGTTTCCTGAGGAAGTCGGTGGTGTTTCAAAGATAGCTCGGAGTGCTGGGAACATAAGGTCTGAGTAGAGAGTCCCCACAGCTGGACAAGGCTGCAATGAGAGCGCCAATGTCTGAGCTGATGGTGCCTCCAGAATGTCTAGATTTATGGATCTTGGGGCTCTGGGGGTGTGTCTGTGCAGATCTGTTCCTGTGCTTTTGTCAGGAGTGTCTTGAGCAGACGGTGCAGTTTCTGTGTGTGCTGCTCAGGGGGATCAGAGGACAGTAGCCTGTAGAAGGTGGTATTGGAGAGCTGCCTGGGAGTCTCCTTTTCATGGTCTGACCTATTCATGATGACAACAGCAGCTCCTTTGTCAGCCTCTTGGATGACAGCGCCAGAGCTGTTTCTGAGGCTGTGGGTGACATTGCATTCCACACAGCTGAGGTCATGGGATAAGCAATGTCACTTTGCCACAATTTCTGCCTGCGCACAGAAGCAGAAGCGCTCTAGGTATAGATCCAGTCTGTCGTTTTGATTGCCAGGAAGGATTCCATGCAGAATTCTTCTTCTCGTACTCGAGGTGTGATGGTGCCTGTAGGGCTGTTCAGAGTCTTGTTGAAAGTGTTCCTGGCAAAATTGGGGTGAGGTTCCAGATCCCCACAGAACTGTGTCATGTTGTGGGGCTGGTGGGGCACAAAGAGAATCCCTGAGATAGCACAGACTCCTCTGCCAGGCTGAGCGTGTGGTTGGATAGATTGACAATGTTGCTGGGTGACTTAAAGGCACCACTACTGTGGCCCCATGCGGCAAGTAGGAGGTTAGAGAGTTTACAGTCCTGTAGAGAAGAGCAGTGTGGGTTGTAACTCTCCTGTCTCCTTTCATAAAGTCCAGCCACCTGGGCGTTTGTGTGGGAGGTTTTTTTTTTAGGAGAGTCTCCAGACTTGAGAGCTCCTTGTGATGTTTCCCTGTTTGCTGCACAGGAAGCTGAACAGGTGGTTCCTCAGGTCTGTGGGAGTGTGCGACCAATCTCTCGACACAGTCCCTGCAGTGTGTCAGTTGCAGTGAGTGTTTCACCTTCAGTCCGTTCGGTGGGACGTCCATCCATTTGCACTTGGCGAGGAAGATGGTGTCTGTATCTGTGCAGGTTTTCTCATGGGTTTGATGGATTCCCGCTCCACGTGGCTAAATTCGGGGCCTGCCTGGTGCCAGGCATTGGGCGTAGCTGTGTTACTTTTATCCACAAAAACAAACCCAAATCGAGCGTCTTGTTTGAGTTGAGTGGCCCTGTCCTGCCCTGGGATGTGGGGGATGGAGCAGGTCAAGAAGGGAGGCTGAGTTGTACCCTTGTGAGTGCAGCAGGATTTCCCAAAGCTGATGTGATCTCCTGGGTGGAGCTAGGGGAGGCGCTGGGGGTCCCAGATCTCCAGGGCGCTGAAAAAGGGGAGATCATCAGCGCCCCACACACAGGTGAGCAGTGAGCTAAAGTGACTCAGAAACCGATTTCCGTGTCCTCCTACATGTCACTTGGGCCTTTTCATCCAGACGGACGGAGCCTTCAGCCTGTCATCAGCCTTAGCCAGAGGGTGGGGGCAGGGCTGGGGTCCCTCCTCTGGGGAAGGGTTGTGAGGAAGGAGGAGCAGCTCAGTTCGTGTTATTTCAATCTTTCCATCAGCTGTTGGCTGCGTTCCCCCTTTTCTGTTCCCTTGCAGAGTTTTCCTTTCAGCTCAGCACAGAGAGTGACACTGTCTGGTTCTCTCTGTGTCCCAGCAGGTGAGGTGATGCTGCTCACGAATGACGAGGAGAATCTTCAGCTGGAAGAACCAGAGCAAGTGGCCTCCTGTGGGATGTTCCTGGGAAGCTCTGAAGGTCGTGTTTCTCAGAGCCCTGAGCACAGAGAGACCTGTGAGAGTCAGCGTAGCCCTGAAAGGCAGCAGGGAAACCATGCAGGGGAGGGGCAGGATAACTCCAGCCGTGGAAGCAGAAGCGTGAAAAACACTAAAGAGAGCGAACAACACAAAAGCTGTGGGGAAAGCTTCAGTCTTAACAGTCATTGTACCATCCGTACAGGAGAGAAGCCCAATATCTGCCCTGACTGCGGGAGAAGCTTCCAGCTGCGCTCAGGTCTTATTGATCACCAGAGAACCCACACTGGAGAGAAACCCTTCCACTGCTCTGAGTGTGGGAAAAGCTTCTCATGCTCCTCAAGCCTTAAAAGTCATTGCAGAATCCACACAGGAGAGAGACCTTATAACTGCTCTGACTGTGGGAAAAGGTTCAGACACAGGTCACACCTTGTTAATCACAGGAGAATCCACACAGGAGAGAAACCCTTCAACTGCTCTGAGTGTGGGAAAAGCTTTCGGCGACACTCAAACCTTCTCACTCATCAGATGATTCACAGACGAGAGAAACCCTATCACTGCACTGCCTGTGGGAAAAGCTTCAGCAGGAGTGAAAACCTGGTCAGACATCAGAGTATCCACAGAGAGGAGAAACTCTTCAGCTGCTCTGAGTGCGGGAGATGCTTCAGTGACATTTCTGGCCTTGATCAACATCTGAGAATCCACACCCGGGGAAAACCCTTTCTCTGCTCTGACTGTGGAGAAGCCACACAGGAGAGAAACCCTTCATCTGCTCTGAGTGTGGGGAAAGCTTTGGTGAGAAGTCAAACCTTGTTGCTCATCACAGAATCCACACAGGAGAGAAACCCTTCAACTGCTCTGTTTGTGGGAAAAGCTTTCGTCGGCGCTCAGATCTTATATATCAGCAGAGAACCCACACTGGAGAGAAACCCTTCCACTGCTCTGACTGTGGGAGAAGCTTCTCATGCTCCTCAAGTCTAAAAAGTCATTGCAGAATCCACACAGGAGAGAGACCTTATAGCTGCTGTGACTGTGGGAAAAGGTTCACACAGAGGTCAAACCTTGTTAAACATAGGAGAACCCACACAGGACAGAAATCCTTCACCTGCTCCAACTGTGGGAAAAGCTTTTGTCAGCTCTCAAATCTTATTCGTCATCAGACAACCCACACTGGAGAGAAACCTTTCAGCTGATCTGACTGTGGAAAAAGCTTTTGTCAGCTCTCAAATCTTACAGATCAGAGAACCCAGAGCAGAGAGGAACCTTTCAGCTGTTCTGTGTGTGGGACAAGTTTCGGGAACACTTGCGCCTTGTCAATCATCAGAGAGCTCACAGAAGAGAGAAACCGAATGAATACGCTCACGTGGGTAACCTTCAGTGGCTGCTTGGACATTATTGATCATCAGAGAATTCACACAGGAGAGAAATCCGGAAACTCTCTTTGTCACTATTTTTGAAGCTGGGCCACTGGGCAAAAAAAGTCAGTGAGAACCACATTAACTAACATACTGCTTCTCGTTCCTCAAGGGTGTGGTGTTATGGAGCCATTCAAGTAACTAAAATAAAGTCTACTTCTTCCTACATTAACCCATGCTCCTTTATAAAAGAACTGGACACGCTGGAGTTTGTTCAGAACCTCAACTTGATTAATATTTGTTGTCTTTTTTTTTTAATTAAATAAATTGAAAATGCTTCACTTGAGTTGTTGCTCTAGGTGTGTCTGGAGAGGAGGGGTCAGTGCATGGGGACTCTGGAGAGAGACCATTGTCCTAGCCCACTGTCACCGCAGCAGCTTTGGGCCCAAATGAGATCCATCTCTACTTGGCTGCTGCAGCTCCAGCAGGTACACCCAGGGGACCGGTGTATGTCCCCCACCTGGGGCAGGGCCAGGGTCATCGGTCTGCTGCACTGCCCAGCCAGAGAGGAATGCAGCAAATGTGCACTTTCTCCTCACTCCCTGATGGAGGGGAACAGCCAACCATGTCCCTGTATGAACTTAGGGGGGAGGCAGCTGCAGCTGTCCCCAAGGGCACCTGGAGGTGGGATGCTCACGGCTGGGACAGTCCTGGGTGGGGGTGAGGGTGCATCCCCAGCCAAGCCCTTTCTTGTGTGGTGGTTGTCTGTTTTCTGTGTGGTCATAGAATCAAAGAACAATAGAGCTGGAAGAGACCTAAAAAAAACATCAAGTCCAGCCCCCTGCCCAAGGCAGGACCAAACCCATCAGATCTCTCTTGAACCGAGACTCAAACACCTCCAGGGATGGAGACTCCACTACTTCCCTGCGTAGACGATTCCAATGCTTCAGCACCCTCCTCGTGAAAAAGTTTTCCCTCATGTTCAACCTGGACCTTCCCAACCACGACTTAAGACCTTTGATCCGTGTTCTGCCATCGGTGACCATGGGGAACAGCCTCTCTCCAGCCTCTTTGCAGCCTCCCTTCAGTAAGTTGAAGGCTGTTATCAAGTTCCCCCTTCGTCTTCTCTTCTGCGGACTAAACAGACCCAACTCCCTCAACCTTTCTTCACAGGTCATATGCTCCAGCCCTCCAATTATTTTGGTCACCCTTTGCTGGACACTTTCCAGTGTGTCCACGTCCTTCCTATATTTGGGGGCCCAGAACAGGACAGAGTACTCCAGATGTGGCCTCACCAAAGCCAAATAAAGAGGAATAATCACTTCTCTGGATCTACTGGCAAGGCTCATCTTGATGCCATTCGCCTTCTTGGCTACAGCAGTACAGTGTTGACTCATGTCCAGCTTCTCATCCACGACAACTCCCAGGTCCTTTTCTGCAGAGCTACTACTAAGCCAGTCTGACCCCAGCCTGTAACAATGCTTGGGATTCTTCCGGCCGAAGTGCAGGACTCTGACTTGTCCTTATTGAACCTCATCAGATTTCTTGTGGCCCAGTCTTCCAGTTTATCTAAGTCACTGTGGACCCTGTCCCTACCCTCCAGCCTATCCACCTCTCCCCCTAGCTTAGTGTCATCTGCAAATTTGCTGACGGTGCAGTCCAGCCCCTCATCCAGGTTATTGATAAATATGTTGAACAGAACAGACCCAGAACCGAACCTTGGGGAACTCCACTTGAAACCGACCGCCATCCTGACATCAAGCCGTTGATCACTACCTGCTGGGCCCGACCTTCTGGCCAGCTTTCTATCCATCTTACCGTCCATTTATCCAATCCACATTCCTCAACTTGCTGAGAAGAATATTGCGGAAGCCCATATCAAAAGCTTTGCTAAAGTCAAGATAAGTCACATCCATTGATTTTCCCCTATCCACAGAGCCAGTTTTCTCATTGTGGAAACTAATTAGATTGGTCAGGCATGACTTGCCCTTCATGAATCCATGCTGACTATTCCTGATCACTCTCCCCTCCTCCAAGTGCCTCAAAATGACTTCCTTGAGGAGCCTGTTGAAGTACAAGACTTCTCTGTGTTTCGGTGGCTCACATTCAGCTTTATTGAATTCAATAAGGCAACAGATGAGCCAAACTGGACACTAGTAAAACCAAGTCCAGCAAGGCTGCTTGATGCAGCTCACGCTTGTATTTTATACCCTCACACAAACAAAGCCCAGTGTCAGAGGCAATATAATCACTTCTCAAAGAGAAACCGTTATCAGCAAAGAGAAACAGGTACCGGGGAGCTGGAGTTGAACGTCGAAGTAGGGCGCTATTCCTATCCCCTCATGGGGTTAGCGGCTTCGCCGTCTCGCCGCTTAACGTCGATGTTAACATCGAAATAGCGCCCAACACGTGTAGCCGTGACGGGCGCTATTTCGAAGTTAGTGCCGCTACTTCGAAGTAGCGTGCACGTGTAGACACGGCTTTTGTCTGTTACTTGTAAAGTATTTTCCCCTTTTTCTTCTCAGGGTAGGGATTGGTTAAAAGGCCTGTATATTATATTCTCTGTTATTTGTAACTGTGTTTTTTTTGTCTGTCTGAGACTAGATGGGTTTCTTGTGTAAGTACTAAGATACTGTTTACTGTATATTATGCTCCATAACCTGTTCTGGTTTCTCAGATTATATATCCTTGTGTATGTTAATTTGTTATGCTCCTTGCTGTACTTGAAACATTCCCTCAGTAAAACTCATTTAATCTGTTCTTATCAGTTTAATATCTGATATGTTCTCTTTCTGAGAACTATCTATTAAAGGTATTTCTGAAACTGGGAGTTGGACTAGGAGCTTGCTCCGTCCATTCCAAGCATCAGCCTGGTATTGCAGTATTTCCAGGAATGGTGCATCTCCTTTTGGGGGCAGTAATATCGTTACAAAAATAGATTTTAACTTTTAAGCTATAGCTACAATACCCAAAAACTTCAAAATGGCCATGTAATTGGTCATTTTGATGTTTACTAATGAAACGCTGAAGTACATATTGAGTGTGTCATAAGCATGCAGGTAGCTATGGCACTTTGAAATTGACACAGATGGATACTCCAGATAGAGCTTCTGTTTTAAAAGACCCTGGCTAATTCAAAGTCCCCTTATTCCTATGAGCAGGGGGCAATAAGGAGACTTTGAAGTAGCCGGGGTCCTTTGAGCCTTGCACCTTCCCTGGGAAACCTGGGGTTCAAACACATTCCTCCCCAATTGGCCACTTGAGACCAGGAAGAAGCCTACGTGACCCAAGGGGTATAAGGACAGGTTTGGCAGCCCACCCGCTTTGAGCTCCAATCACCTACACCTGCTGGCCAGGTCCGGTATTGATGCCCGAGACTGGGGACACCTCGTTCGTATCTACTTCTTCCTGTGGGACTGAGAGAAAGATTCTGGTCACACCGGATCTAGGAGGCAGGGGTAAGAATTACACCTGTATTGCACTTCTTTCCTATAGGAATTGAGGGAAAGACTCTCGTTCCACCAGGTCTAAGAGGCAGGGGTGAAAATCACACCTGCAACGTGCCTTTCTTGTGTACACATTACTTGTATTAGTCTAAGCTAGCGAGTTTGTCTAGAACTTAAGTTCTTAAGTTAAATTGTGTTGTTTCCCCTTCAAAAACCGCGGGTACTAACTGTTTTTGGCTATAAACTGCTAAAAACCATTAGCCTGTCACTCAAACCAGGGGAAGCCCTTATCTTACCTTTAAAACGCGTTTACCCCTTTGATCTATGGGAAAACTGCGATCGATCGGCCATCACCTTTCACATAGAACTGTAGAAAATCATTATCTTGTCTGTCAAACCCCAGGGGGTCCTCACCTTAACCGGCGAGCTGCGGTCAGCAATGACCTTCTGCAAACATGAGTAACCACAAGAAAATCAGCGTCCTGTCACTCACTCGGCGGCCATCTTGGTTTCATTCATAAAATTGGGCGGTCACTTTCAAGCCCCCTTTTACTCGTGGCAGCCCCTTGTGTTGTAAAATCGCTGTCACCGTTTCCCTGTTAACTGCTGCTAAAATTATTAACACAAAATTCACAAACTGTTGTACTTTAATCGTTTGTCTTAGTTAAATTGTTTCTATCTTTGTATAAATAAAAGTAACTGTTAAAGCCTCTCTAAGTGTAATTTTCCTCTTGCTGCTGTACCCGAACTAAACACAAACCAAAGAACCCAGCCTGCCCTGGCTGCTCAGCGCAGCTGCTGGTGGGGCATCACCCCCTTTGCCCCACCCGACATTAAACTGGCACTTGGGCATCGGCTCACAGTTGGTGCTTCCTCTGCTAACTCTTCCCAGGCACTTGTGGAATGAATTTGTTCCGTGCACCCCTCATGTGAAATGTGACAAGTCACCTCCATATTAGTAGTATGACAAAGCGTGGGGGGGGGTGAGGCCAAGGGGTTCGGTGTGTGGGAGGGGGGCTCAGGGCTGGTGCAGGGGGTTGGGGGTGAGGGTGCTGCCTGGGCGTGCGGGCTCTGGGGTGGAGCCAGGTCTGAAGGGCTTGGGGTGCGGGCTGGCCCCGCGCTACATCAGAGAGGACCCTCCCCAGCTCTCCTCCCAACACAGCCCCCAGGCGGAGGCAGGGGGAGGCACCACATGGGGATGGGCTGGGAGATCGACATCCCTCCCCTGCCCTCAGTAGGACTGGGGCTGGCGGGGGCTCCCCTGGGCCGGGGGGTTCCCCAGCTGCAGCAGGTCCCTGCCAGGCTGGGGCGCCTTTCCCCTGGCCGCGGCAGGCTCGGGCCAGTTGGGTTCTGCAGCGCCCTGCTTGCAGAATCACAGATCAGAATCACAATCACAGAATCCGAGGGCCGGAGGGGACCTCAGGAGGTCGTCTAGTCCAGCCCCCTGCCTAAAGCAGGATCAACCCCCCCAGAGCATCCCCTTTGGGTAGTTGAAGGCTGCTATCAAATCGCTCCCCGGTCTTCTCTTCAGGAAACTAAATAAACCCAAATCCCTCAGCTTCTCCTCATAGGTCATGTGCTCCAGCCCCTTCATCCCCCTCCTTCCCCAGAGGGCAAAGAAGCAGGTCTGGGTGTTCAAAGGGACATCAGTGGCTGAGTCCCACTGGGTGGATCTCCAGTGGGAGCACAGAGCTCCATGGCCAGAAATCCAGTTGGGTCGTGTCCCTTCCCTTGCAAGGGGCGGCCGGGGCGTGAGAGGCCCGCCAGGGCTGGAGAGCAGGCAGGGGCAGGTGGGAGACAGCGCTGCTTCCCCAGCTCAGCTCAAGCTACTCACCACTCCCTCCCTGTGCCTCAGTTTACCCTGAGGGGTTCCGTAGAGGCAAACCCGGCCCATGGGGTGCCTGTGCTGGGGAACGCAGCTCTTGTCGTCTGTCACAGGCCTCGGGGAGCTGAGGCAGGCGACATTTTGACACACGTTGGCCGCTCAAGGGGAAGTCTCCCCCTCACTTGCTCTGAGGCAGCTTGTCGGAGCTGTGGGGCAGCCCAATGGGCTGCAGTAACCCCCATGCTCCTTGGTGTATCGCGAGTACACTCACGATAGTGGCATGAAGCCCCTCTCGGTGAATTATCCGGACTGCCCCGCTCCCCGGGTTGCTGGGAACGTGTCCTCACTCACCAAGGGAAACTGAGGCGCAGAGTGACAGGGAAGTGAGGGAGAGCAGGCCAGAGCTCAAACCACTCGACCCCACTGCCCTCCCAGAGCTGAGAAGAGAACCCAGGAGTCCTGGTGCCCAGCCCTGCCCCTGCTTCAACTGCGAGATCTCCCTCTGCTCCTACAATAATCTACCCATGAGATGTCACCCTCCTTTGAGAGATGGAAATAGACACCCCGCCCCCGCGAACCCCGCTGCACTGCCCCTCGCCCCACCCCCATCCTAAAGCCAGCCTCTGAACCAGGCACCCATTTCACAGCCCCACACACTGAGCCCTGCACGGCCCTTCCTGCGCAGCCCAGCCCCCTGGTCACTCACTCATGGGCACAGGACACGTGGCAGTGCCGGAGCGCTCCCCGCAGGCAGCGGCTGGGTCCCAGCCCAGCCCGGCCCAGGTGCAGCGCAGGGCGGCGGTGGCAGCGCCGTTGTGGCCGCGCCCCCCGGCCCTGGTGCTCTGCGGTGCGGCCCGGGGGAGGCGTCGCTGGGCGCCCCGGGGCTGCACGGGGAACACGTGACGTGCACGTGGCGGGTGTGTAGCGGGTGTGACAGTGTCACACCGACGGGCGGGGCGGGGCGGGGCGCTGCGGGGGGAGGGGCAGGACACCGCGCACACCCGCTGCAGGGCCGGGCCGGGCCGGGCGCGGGTGACAACAGCCCTGTCCCGCCCTCTGAGCGCGCGGGGGGGGCGGGGCTCACCCCCTGGGGACTGTCCCCCCGTGGGGCTCTAGGGGGCACTGACCCCTCCCGCAGCAGCGCTTTGTCACGTGCGCGCCGAGCAGGCAGCGGCCGCCCCAGCCCCAGAAGGGTCAGTCCGCGCAGCAGCTCCTGCGGCGCTCACTGCGCATGCGCGGTACGGGGGGGGCGGGGCATAGCCCGAGCTGTGCGGGGGTGTTTCGTACAGCCCCGCCCGACGGTGAGTGTCGGGGTCCCGGGCCGGGGGAGGGGGAGCCCCGCACAGAGCCGGGGGGGGGGGGGGGACGGGACAAGACAAGTTATGGGGGGGTCGCTCACCCCGTGGGGGGGACACGGAGCCGGGGTAATGGGGGGGCGCTCGGTCCCCCCGGGGCTCAGCTCGGGCCCAGCGGGGGGAGGGGGGTGTGGTCCGGCCGCGGGCGCCCTCTGCGGGGTGGGGGCGGTTCTGTCCCGTCTCCTGGGCGCGAAACGCTCCTGCCTTGGGCGGGGGGGGGGGGGGTGTTACGTGCTCCAGCGGCTCCGCAGCCCGGAGCTGGGACGCGCCGGCTGCGGGCACGTGCCGGGGGGGCGGGGCGCAGGGAGAGAGGGTCCCGCGGGGCGGGGGGTTCGCACACACCGGCGTCTCTCGCGGCTCTGTGAGCCGGTGCCCAGGTGCCAGCTAAAGGTCTGGAGGGGCAAAGGCGGGGGGGCGATGCCGCCCCAGCAGCTGCGCTGAGCAGCCAGGGCAGGCGGGGTTCTTTGGTTTGCGCTTAGTTCGGGCACAGCAGCAAGAGGAAAATTACACTTATTAGAGGCTTTAACAGTTACTTTGTATTTATACACAGATGGAAACAATATAACTCAGACAAGTGATCGAAGTACCACAATTGTGAAGTTTTGTTTATAACTTTTCTAACAGTTGATAGGAAACCGCTGGCAGCGATTTTACAACAGAAGCGGCTGCCGCGTGTGAAAGGGGGTTTTAAACTGACCGCTCACTTTATGAATGAAACCAAGATGGGCGCCGAGTGAGTGACAGGAGAATGATTTTACTCGTGGTTACTACTATTTGCAGAAGGTCATTGCTGACCGCAGCTCGCCAGTTCAGGTAAGGCGAGGACCCCCTGGGGTTTGGTAGGCAAGACAAATTTTCTACAGTTCTACGTAAAAGATAGCGGAGGATCGCAGTGTTGTAGTAGATCAAAGGGGTAAACGCGTTTTAAAGATAAGGTCAGGGCTTCCCGCGGTCTGAGTGACAGGCTTCTGGTTTTAGCAGTTTATAGCCCAAAAACAGCTCGTACCCGCGGTTTTTAAAGGGGAAACAACACAATTTAACTTAAGAAAAGTTTTGGACAAATTCGCTAGCTTAAACTAATACAAGTAATGTGTACACAAGAAAGGCAAGTTGCAGGTGTGATTTTCACCCCTGCCTCTTAGACCTGGTGGAACCAGAGTCTTTCCCTCAATTCCTATAGGAAAGAAGTGCAATACAGGTGTAATTCTTACCCCTGCCTCCTAGATCCAGTGTGACCCAAATTCTCTCAATCCCTCGGGAAGAAGTAGATACGAACCATGCATCCCCAGTCTCGGGAGTTAATTCCAGACCTGGCCAGCAGCTGTAGGTGATTGAAACTCAAAGGGGGTGGTGGTTGCCAAGCCCCTTTATACCCCTTGTGGCACGTAGGCTTCTTCCTCGTCTCAAGTGGCCAATTGGAAGGAGAGTGTTTGAACCCCAGGTTTCCCAGGGAAGATGCAAGGCTCAATTTGCACCTGTGAATTGTGGACAATTGGGCACCTTTGGAGGTGGTGGGCGGGGTTCCCCAATCTTCCTGGGGAAGTGATCAAGGCTGGGGAAGTGATCAAGGCATGTCAATTACCGAGATCAGCCAGAAGGGCGGCCATTAGCTAGCCCATCCACTGTCTGGTTTTTGTGTATAGCAGAGAGGCTGGGCGAGACAGCACACCTGTGTTCCCAGGACATCAAAGGCCGCCTGCCTCCCCTGCTTATTTCTCTCTCTGTCTCTCCCAGTGGGGGGGGGGGGGGAAGAGGAAGAAAAGGCCAAATAGGGGGTTCATGTCTGGCTACACCTCCTAGAGCTGAGAAGAGAACCCAGGAGTCCTGGTGCCCAGCCCTGCCCCTGCTTCAACTGCGAGATCTCCCTCTGCTCCTACAATAACGTACCCATGAGATGTCACCCTCCTTTGGGAGATGGAAATAGACACCCCGCCCCTCCCAACCCCGCTGCACTGCCCCTCGCCCCCCACATCCTAAAGCCAGCCTCTGAACCAGGCACCCATTTCACAGCCCCGCACACTGAGCCCTGCACGGCCCTTCCTGTGCAGCCCCGCCCCCTGGTCACTCACTCATGGGCTCAGGACACGTGGCAGTGCCGGAGCGCTCCCCGCAGGCAGCGGCTGGGTCCCAGCCCGGCCCAGGTGCAGCGCAGGGGGGCGGTGGCAGCGGGACGGACAGCGCCGTTGTGGCCGCGCCCCCCGGCCCTGGTGTTGTGCGGTGCCACCCGGGAGAGGCGGCGCTGGGCGCCCCGGGAACACGTGACGTGCACGTAGCTGGTGTGTGGCGGGGTGGGGCTCTGCGGCGGGAGGGGCAGGACGCCGCACACACCCGCTGCAGGGCGGGGCGGGCGCGGGTGACAACAGCCCTGTCCCGCCCTCTGAGCGCGCGGGGGGGCGGGGCTCCCGCACGAGGCAGCGCGCGCGGGGGGCGGGGCTCACACCCTGGGGACTGTCCCCCCATGGGGCTCTAGGGGGCACTGACCCCCCCCTCCCTCCGCAGCGCTTTGTCACGTGTGCGCCGAACGGGCAGCGGCCGCCACAGCCCCGGCAGGGTCAGTCCGGGCAGCGGCTGCCGCCGCGCTCACTGCGCATGCGCGGTACGGGGGGCGTGGCATAGCCCGAGCTGCGCGGGGGTGTTTCGTACAGCCCCTCCTGGCGGTGAGTGTCGGGGTCCCGGGCCGGGGGAGGGGGAGCCCCGCGGAGAGCCGGGGGGGGGGACGGGACAAGCTGTGGGGGGTCACTCACCCCGTGGGGGCGACACGGACCCGGGGTAATGGCGGGGGGGCGCTCGTTCCCCCCAGGGCTCAGCTCGGGCCGCAGTGGGCGGGGGGAGGGGCGCGGGGCGGAACTTCTTGGTCCCCGCCCTGCCGGGGGGGGGTGGGTCGCTCCGCGGCGCGTGCGCAGTGCTGGGTGCGCGAGCGGGGTCCAACGTGCGGCTGCATCTGCCCCCGGCCGGGCCGAGTGGGGGGAGGGGGGTGTGGTCCGGCCGCGCTCGCCCTCTGCTGGGGGAGGGGGGGCGGTTCTGTCCTGTCTCCTGGGCGCGAAACGCTCCTGCGGGGGGGGCCACGTGCTCCAGCGGCCCCTCAGCCGCGGCGGCGGAAAGGTGCTCGGTGGGGCGGGGCGGGGAGCGGAGCGGAGCGGAGCGAAGCGAAGCGGCGCTTCTCCTTCCCGGGGGGCCCGAGGGGCCGGGCTGGGACACGCCGGCTGCGGGCACGTGCCGGGGGGGGTGCGGGGAGAGACGGTCCCGCGGGACGGGGGGTTCGCACACACCGGGGTCTTTTGCGGCTCCGTCCGGGGGACCCCGCTGGTGTCACCGCCCCGGTAAGCTCCCGCCGGCCCGTTCCTGTGAGTGGCAGCGGGGCGGCGGGGACCCCCCCCCCACGGGGGAGTGTCTGGAGCGCCCGGGCGGCTCTGCACGTCCCCAGCTTCTCCCTCCTCGTGTCCGTTCCGACCGGCCAAACCCTCAGTTCATCCCCCCCCCCGTGTGGGGAGGGAGGTGGCTCTGACGTGCCCGTGGGGTGACGCGGGGAAGGTGCCGGAGGGTCACCACGTTCCCCCTTCAGATAAGGGCGCCCCCGAGAGGGAGCGTGTCTGTATCAGGACCGACCCCCTCACCCGGCACTGGCGCGTGCTGGTTCCGATCGTGCAGGGCAGGGACACGCCCCGAGTGGATCGATACTGACACAGAGACGCTCCCTCCCCGGGGTGTCCTCTTTGCACGTGGCAGCCCGAGAGCAGCGGGCAGGAGCAGCGTTTGTGTCTCCTTCCTCCCCGGGGGCGGAGGTGAAGGGCCCACCTGGCCCTGCAGAGCGAATACACGACGTGACCCACGGGAGTTGCTGGTTTGTGTGTGGTCATGAGAGAGTTGCTGGTCCGGTGTGTGGCTGGAGGGAGGCTGGTTGCCAGCAGCGCGCATTGAAACCAGCTCTGGGAGAAGGATGTAGAACAGTTAACACAAGGCTGAGCCCAGGACGTGGCTTCTGTTTCAGCAGCTCCTGTCTGTGTACCCCGGGCAGGGGGGTGTTGGTTATTGCCGGGGGGTGAATTCCTCCGCTCTGAGGGGGGTGTGCGTGGGCTCCCCCCAAGCCCCTGGAGAGCTGTGACTCAGGGGTCGTCTGCGCGCGCTCCCCCCAAGCCCCTGGAGAGCTGTGACTCAGGGGTCGTCTGCGCGGGCTCCCCCCGAGCCCCTGCAGAGCTGTGACTCAGGGGTCCTCTGCGCGGGCTCCCCCCAAGCCCCTGCAGAGCTGTGACTCGGGTCCTCTGCGCGGGCTCCCCCCAAGCACCTGGAGAGCTGTGACTCGGGTCCTCTGCGCGGGCTCCCCCCGAGCCCCTGCAGAGCTGTGACTCAGGGGCCCTCTGCGCGGGCTCCCCCCGAGCCCCTGCACAGCTGTGACTCAGGGGCCCTCTGCGCGGGCTCCCCCCGAGCCCCTGCACAGCTGTGACTCAGGGGTCCTCTGCGTGGGCTCCCCCCGAGCCCCTGGAGAGCTGTGACTCGGGTCCTCTGCGCGGGCTCCCCCCGAGCCCCTGCACAGCTGTGACTCAGGGGCCCTCTGCACGGGCTCCCCCCGAGCCCCTGCAGAGCTGTGACTCGGGTCCTCTGCGCGGGCTCCCCCCGAGCCCCTGCAGAGCTGTGACTCAGGGGCCCTCTGCGCGGGCTCCCCCCAATCCCCTGCAGAGCTGTGACTCAGGGGTCCTCTGCGCGGGCTCCCCCCAAGCCCCTGCAGAGCTGTGACTCAGGGGCCCTCTGCGCGGGCTCCCCCCAAGCCGCTGCAGAGCTGTGACTCAGGGGCCCTCTGCGCGGGCTCCCCCCAAGCCCCTGCAGAGCTGTGACTCGGGTCCTCTGCGCGGGCTCCCCCCAAGCCCCTGGAGAGCTGTGACTCAGGGGTCCTCTGCGCGGGCTCCCCCCAAGCCCCTGCAGAGCTGTGACTCAGGGGTCCCCTGCGCGGGCTCCCCCCAAGCCCCTGCAGAGCTGTGACTCAGGGGCCCTCTGCGCGGGCTCCCCCCAAGCCCCTGCAGAGCTGTGACTCAGGGGTCCTCTGCCCGGGCGGAGAATGCGGGTCTTGGAGTTGCAGATACAGGTGCGTAAGGAGAGGGATGCGCTGTGTAATGCTGACACCTACTGGCCGCTCCCAGCATTGCCGCAGAAGGATGAAGAGGGGCAATACAAATCCTCAGATGTCACTCAGGCTACGTTCAGGCTGCAGTGGTATCTAGAAATAATTTACGCAATTTGCACAGTGAGTAAATGAACCTCTCCAGTCCAGCACCCTCGGGACCTGACTGGTGCCAGATGAGAGAATTTGCAGGACCACAGGAGGTCAATATTCCCTAGCTGCATTCCCAGCATTTCCACTGCTCACTGGGCTCTTAGAAGATGTTTTGGGGTAAAATGCAGCTAAATAACAGCACAGAAAATGGAGAGCCAGGACTGGTGGCTGGAAGCAAACTTTATGAGACCATGGGAAACCTGGCTGCGCCCACAATAAGTGGTCATCCAGCTAATTAAAATGATGCCAGACTGCAGCTGTTCCCAGACCAGAGAGCGCCGGGTTAGAGAGGTTTGGCCTGGGCTGCTGTATATGCCATCAAGAAAAGTCCATCTGGAGAGACAGTAAGGAAGAAAAAGGGCTCGAGGATGGCTGGGTTAGCTGAGTGTAGATCCTAGGAGCTGTGAGCTAGAGTTAGGGTTGCAGATGCCTTGCAGAGCGTCACCTGTCCTTCAGACAGGCCCCTGCTTCTAGTGTCATCCGTGAGCTCACCCCAGAGAGTCATTCATGGGAACTAGCCAGAATGGAGGACAGCTGAGAGGAAGGGCCATAGACTGGGGCAGGAACAGACTGAAGCCACTAATTCTGAACTGGACTGTTAATTTGCTTTGATTGTTCAAGTGTGTAAAAGAGGTTGGGGTGGTGGGGCGGGAGGAATGACATCCTGACCTCTCACACAGCTACTGTGGTCGCCCCCCGCAGAAGCAGTGGTCAGTGCACGGAATGCGCAGGTATAAATTAAGGTGATGTGTCATCCAGCCTTTGCTTAAATGTTCGATTTTTTTCACCACTGTTTATACTTATTTTCTAAACAAATGTGCCCTCTTACTGGTTAACAGAACCATTAACATGTGGCTCTTTATGCTGGATCTTAGTACCAAAGAGCTGCTCCAAAGGAGTGTGCTGTAACCTCAACCAATGTTATTTATGCCATCATGTGCCAGCAGTGTCCCTCTGCTATGTACATTGGGCAAATTGGGCAAACCCTTTGCCAAAGAATGAACGGGCAGAGAGAAGACGTTAGGAATCTGAATACATGTGAACCTCTTAGTGGGCGTTTCAATGGAGTGGGCCGTTCTGTTCAAGATCTGAGAATATGCCTCCCACAACAAAGAGACTTTGACAGCAGATTGCGAAGGGAGATGTGTGAACTGGGGTTCATGCTCAGATTTGATACATTAACACTTGGTGTGAATAGAGAGAGCAGGTATCTCACACATTCCAAGGAGCTTCCCTTCCTTTGGTATTTGTAATGATCTCAGGCAAGACAGTATCTCTCCCCCTCACCCTCGTTCAGTTCCATGTACCTGATTTGTCAGCTGTTATTTATTTATTTATTTTTTTTTTGGACCTCTGTGCTGTACACCTGCCAGTCTGTATTGGAAATGCTATTGATCTGAAGAAGTGGATCTGTCCCAGGAAAGCTCGTCACCTAATCAATTATTTTGTTAGTCTTTAAAGTGCAACAGCACTGCTGGGTGTTTTGTTACAATAGAGACCAACATGACGACCCCTCTGATACTGCTCACAATGGCGTAACTGTGGAGTCCCCGACGGTATGTGAAGATTCACACGTGTTACTACCCTTATGCTTGTACCTCAAAACATGCTTGGTTATGTGGACCATCTCTCAGGAATGTGTTTAGGTAGTTACTAAGAGGGCTGTGTTTCCCACCCTGTAAGGCCAGGAACATGCTTCCTTGGTTAGCTGACTTCTGGTCTGCGCTCTTAGTTATGCCTGGGGCTCCAGCAAGGCCTACGGTGTGACTAAAACGATACGTACGAGGTGGTAGGGGTCGCTTTACTGAGTTAGCATTACAAAGAGCCATGGTGTGGTTCAGCCTGCCAGTCTGTGCTTGTCCAGAGTATTAATGATTTGGGGGATCCCATTTCTTTGTGCTCCACACCTTAAAGCAGCCCTTTCGTCCCCGGCTCCGTCCGAAATCAGAACTTCTAATTGATTGTTTGACTTGCACACAGGAGTGAGTTGGGGAGGTTCTGTAGCCTGCAGTTTGCAGGAGGTCAGAGTAGATGCTGGTGCTGGAACTGTCTAGCTTTGAAGTCTGGGATTTTTGCACACAAACATTCCATTATTCTTTTCACAGGACCATTCCTGGGGCCAACGGACAGACTGTCCCCGAGCACGGCTGAACCAGATAAGTATTACCTAGTCACTCCCCTCTTGCTCAGACTTGCCCAGCTTTGGCTCCCGGTGGGTTACCACTGATTCTTTAGAGGATCTTTCTGCTCTCTCCCAGCAGGTTCAGCTCAGACACCCGCTTGTCCCAGGAAACGTCCCTCAGTTGATCTGACTACCGAGGAGGATTCGGCTGCTGAGAATCTGTGAGGAATCTGACACAAGCAGGACTAATCTGAGTGGCTTCCCTTGTGACTGGTCCCTTGGGATTCTGGCCTGGCTGCTCTCGGGCATGTTACCAACCAGCTCACTTCATAGCACCCCTGTTCTCAGATGCTCCTGAGATTTTAAATCCCTCAGAGCCGGGAGGGTGCAAGGCCTAAATCTTCAATAGTATTTAAGTGCCCAACTCTAAATCTGGGGAGCTGTTGGATGCTGTGAGTCTGTCTGCCTAGCAGATAGAGAGGGGGTCTGACTCCACGTGCCACTCTTCAGCAGTAGCTGTGAGCATGATGTGAAGGTACAGCCGCTCCTACGGTTCAAAGCTTCTCGGCCAAGGAATGCTGGGATTGGGTATCAAACAGCTGCATGAGCACAGCCCTAACTGAGACTGGGGTCCCAGCAAGATCGCAGCTCTTGAGGGCTGGGAGCTCTGGTATGAAATCAGTTATAAAACTGTGGTGGCTAGAACCATGCAGCTGTCCAAGTCATGAAGAGATCATGAGTGAGTTTGTGTGTGCGAGACCAGATAAAGGCATCAACATTATTGCCCCAGTTCAGGCCCCGGCTCCTGGAGTCACATGGTTACTTCAGACTCTTGAGTTTTTGCTTTGAGTCCTTTGGAAGAAAATCTTAGAATTACAACCTGAGAATGTGACACACACATCTGCTGGAGCCTGCAGCGTGCCTGGGATAAACCCTCTGAGTGCGGGAGCTGCCCCCTGCATCTCAATGGGCGTTAACCCCAAGGGCTGCTGTTGTGGGGGCCCCCCATGAAAACTCTCCAGTAAAGGATTCTGAATGCGCCGAGAGGGAGAGTGCCGTGGGTCCTGCTCTTGCACCTCCCGCCCAAATAGCCCTGTACCTTTCCCTTGTCGTCTTCGCTTCCCGGCTGGCTTGGGAAGCAGGTGGCACAAAGTGCCTGGAATGGGAGTTATGGCCTTTTGTCAACTCAGAACCAAGGGGAGAAGCTGGGACAAGGACTGTGGTCCAGGAAAGGCGAAGAGCTTGTGGTGTGTCATTTTTATTGGCTTTCCCTGGAGGAGAGAGGACGCTTGTCATGGTGACTGCACTGTGAAGAGCTAAACTGAATTTACCACACAACTGCTGAGGGGAGTGTTGGGTAAACTGAGGAACGGGATCACCAGATGCCAGGCCAGGTAAGAGGTACTTCCAGAACCCAGTCTTGGTAACCTGTGGTGGTTTGGGGTGTTTAATGCACAGGTCTGTGCTGCTTTGGGAGGTGGTGGTGGTGCTTCTTGTTACTCAAAGCTATTTGTAGTATAAAGCTCTGAATTCCTGTGTCATTATTCCTCACCTCCCCTGTGGTTTCTGAATGCGGTCCAGAGGTGTGACTATTACCTGTCGTGAGTGGTTCTGTCTCAATGTTTTGTGCAGCTGCCCATCCAGCTAAACCAGACTTTCCCTTTGTTTCTGTTCCTCTCCTCAGACGGACAATGGCCTGTTTTATTTTAGTGTTCTCAAGTGATGCTTCTTGAGGTGTTACTTGGGCATTTTCTGTGTCAAATCAATAGCCAAACCCTTGCTGGTCTCCGCAGTGTCTCTGGCCCACCTTTGTTTTAGGTGGTGAAAGCTCTGTCTGTTCAGGGTTTGGGGTCTGGCTGGCTTGAATTTTTTTGAATTGGGAACATTAGATGGAGGTTGTAATGTTGAGTCATTCTTTCCATGGTGCGGTTCTGAAAAGGAAGGTTGGCAGCTCTTATAGGAACTGGGGCCTCCCTGCAAAATCAGTAGAGTTCCTAATGGTTTTCATGGGGTCTTCAGTGCTTTTACCCAGGCACTGGGCAGGTTATTTTGGCTTGTTCATACTGGTTGGTTGGTTGGAGTTTTGTTCTCTTGTTTAGTGTCTTTGGAAAAGGCTTTTCTGCAGTTCTTGAAAAGGTTTTCACCTTTCTGATGGAATGGGGTGTGTCTGTCTGCACTGGGCCATCTGCTTATATTAGGGGAGGATGGAGATGTGAACTCTTCTCTTGGGACAGAAGGTGATGGTGCAGCTGCCTCTTCTGGTGCCTTGAGGCAGAACCGTCTTGGCATGTCGACCTTGTACGGGTGAGCTCTGTCCTTGGGTTAGAAAGTTCTCTTGTGCCTGAGGAGCACAGCAGAGAAAACTATATATATATTATTGCAGCTCAATTCATGGTGTATGAAGGGAAAGAAAAAGAACAAGGTAACAGAAGTGCAGAGATGGGGGTGTTACGTCAGAGCTAGTTCAGTTGAGATGGGTGTGGATAAGCAGGTGAGAATCCCTAAAGTGGAAAATGTGGGAGCCAATCCCTAGTCAGACCCATTCCGATGGTGTCAGATTTGCATATGAATTCCAGCTCTGCAATTTCACGTTCCAGTCTGTTTTTTTGAATTGAGGATGGGAACTTTCAAGTCAGTAACTGTGTGTCCGGGGAGGCTGAACTGTCCTTGCATCTGACAAACTGTGTCTTTGCCCATGACAGCTTATGCTCCAAAATATCTGTTGGTCTGTATCCGTGAAAATAACTAGAAGTCCTGTGGCACCTCAAAGATTACCACGGTTACCCCTGATACTGTTCTCCCATTTGTATGTTATCAGTCGTGATGTCTGATTTGTGCCCATTTATTCTGTCGTGTAGAGACAGTCCAGTTTGTCCTGCATACATGGCAGAGGGGTATTGCTGGCCCATGAGCAGGTAAATGTGCCTTTAATGGTATGGCTGATGAGACTTGATTCTTTGAATGCAGCTCACTGGGACTACCCCACCTTTAAAGTAACGCAGGTATGTGTGAATGACAGAGAGAATCGGTACCTGATTTAGGTCGCAGAAATAGCTGTGTATCCAAAAGCTGTCTCAAAAACTACCCATGCTGGCATCTGTAAGTGAAGATGACAGTGATTGCTTTTAGAGATGTGAAGTGAGGGGGCTTTGCTGTGCTTAGTGCAATATACTGAAAAAAATATTAGAGTCCTCTGGAAATGGCGTTTTGTTTTTAGATGTTGACTTGAGCAGTAGATAATGCCATGAGCTTTGTACATCACACATGCAGAATAATTAAGAATAACTCTAGAACAAAATTCTAGATAAACTAAACAGTACTAAGTCACTAGGTCCAGATGTTATTCGCCAAGAGTTCTGAAGGAACTCAAAAGTGAAACTGCAGAATTACAAACTGTAGTTTGTAACCTGTCATTAAAATCAGCATCTTTTCCAGATGACGGGAGGATAGCCAATGTGATGCCAGTCTTTAAAAAGGGCTCCAGAAGTGATCCTGGCAACTCCAGGCCGGTCGGTCAGACTTCAGTACCAGGCGAACTTATTGAAACTCTATTAAAGAACAGAATTGTCAGACACATTGATGAACATAATTGTTGGAGAAGAGTCAACACGGCTTTTGTAAAGGGAAGTCGTGCCTCACCAATCTCCTAGATTTCTTTGAAAGGGTCAACAAGCATGTGGACAGGGGGATCCTGTGGCTGTAGAGTACTTAGATTTTCAGAAAGCCTTTGACAATGTCCCTCACCAAAGGCTGTTAAGCAAAGTTAACTGTCATGGATAAGAGGGAAGGTCGTCTCTTGGACTGGTAACTGGTTAAAAGATCAGAAACAAAGGGTAGGCATAAATGATCATTTTTCAGAATGGAGAGAGGTAAATAGTTGTGTCCCCCAGGGGTCTGTGCTGGGACCAGTCCTATTCAACATATTTATAAATGATCTGGAAGAAGGGCTAAACAGTGAGGTGGCAAAATTTGCAAGTGACACAAAACTCCTCCAAATAGTTGAGTCCCAAACAGACAGTGAAGAGCTACAAAAAGATCTTAATAAATTGGGCAACAAAATGGGAGATTAAATTCAATGTTGATAAATGCAAAGTAATGCACTTTGGAATAGCGTCCCAACGACATGTATAAAATGATGGGCTCTGACTTAGCTGTTACCACTCAAGAAAGAGATCTTGGAGTCATTGTGGATAGTTCACTGAAGACATCCACTCAGCGTGCAGCGGCAGTCAAAAAAGCTAACACAATGTTGGGAATCGTTAAGAAAGGAATGGATAATAAGACAGAAGATGTCATATTATCTTTATATAAATCCATGGTGCGCCCGTGTCTGGAATACCAGGTACAGATGTGGTCGCCCCATCTCAAAAAAAAGATATATTGGACTTGGAAAAAGTTCAGAAAAGGGCAACAAAAATGATTAGGGCTATGGAGCATCTGCCATATGAGGAGAGATTAATAAGACAGGGACTTTTTAGCTTGGAAAAAAGACGATTAAGGGGGGATATGATAGAGGTCTACAAAATCATGACTGGTGTGGAGAAAATAGATAAGGAATTGTTATTTCCTCCTCCCAACACAAGAACTAGGTGTCACCAAATGAAATTTATAGGCAGCAGGTTTAAAAGAAACAATAGGAACTATTTTTTCACACAGCACACAGTTAACCTGTGGAACTCCTTGCTGGAGAATGTTGAAGGCCAAGACTATAATAGAGTTCAAAAAAGAACTAGATACATTCCTGGGGGACAGGTCCCTTAATGGCTGTTAACCAGGATGGGCATGGACGGTGTCCCTAGCCTTTGTTGGCAAGAAGCTGGAAATGGGTGACAGGGAGTTGATCACTTGATGGTGGCCTGTTCTGTTCATTCCCCCTGGGGCACCTGGCATTCGCCACTGTCGGAAGACAGGATACTGGGCTTGATGGGCCTGTGGTCTGACCCAGTGTGGCTGTTCTTATGATGTTAACATTTTCAGAAGTGGTTTGAAAGGGGACTCACTGGAGACCTCTACAAGCAGCCCCATAGACCTGTTGGGAGAAGGAGCCAGCCTCACAGGGACTCGGGATCGAACGGAGGGAAAGGGCAATAGGGTGGCGTGCTCAGAGCTGGGGAAGGTCAGATGGGGGAGAGGTGACAAGCTGGTACAGGGGACATTGACTCTCCCTGGGGGTGGGTGTGAGACTGAAACAGGGAGAGACCGCAGGAGAATTCTTTTGGGCAGGGGGTTCCCATGCATTGGGGAATGGGAGCCCTGCACTTCCTGTCAAGCCCAGCTTCAGTTTTGGGTGAGGATGAAGGGCTGGGACTTCAGCCCCTGGGCTCCTGCTTTCAGCCCCACAGGGGTTGCCAGGACTTGAGCATTCAGCGCTGCAGCTCCCTGCCTCCTAAGTGGGAAGTGGGGGGAACCTCAGGGACTGGAACTCCAGCTCTGCAGCTCCCACCGTCAGTGGGGGCAGGACGGCTGCAGGGATCAGGGATCAGCCCAGTACAAGGTGGAACATTGGAGGGTTTCTGGGCACTGCTGAGAGAGCCGAATCAGGGCAAATTGCTGAAAACAGGGCTACTGACAGCCCCAGAGCGGGGGCCCTGCACGACAAGGCACTAAACCCGTCACACAGAGCACTTCTGTCCCCACACTGGCCAGCAAGACGTCACACAAGCAATTCCCTTGCACACTCGAGCTTCCCTTGTGCCACAGCCGGACCACACCGTACACAGGGGACAGGTTATGAAAACTCATCTCACCAAATCCACAGAGGTTCTTCCACTGCCAAAAGCCCAGCCCCATCCCCGGGTCAATGTACACCTCAGCTCTTACCAGAGAACAGCTGGGCCCGTCCTTCAGAATCTAACATCTAAAGGTTTAGTGACAGAAAGGAAGAAGGAAACACAGGGAGGGCGTGAAATTGTTGAAGCAACTGAATGACACACACCGACCACACAGTGCTGGAGGCCGGCTCACAGCAGTGGTGGAACAGGCTGCTCCCTCACACGTCTCTGCAGTACATCCTTTGTTAGGAGGGGGCAGCAATCCTTCTGGGCTAGTTCAGCTCAGGGGACTCTTATACCCTGGCCCAGGTGGAGGGAATTCCACTGTTCCCTCCTGTGTGGAATCACAGGCAAAAAGGTGCCAGTCACCTGAGCAGGTCACCTGTCCATGGCCTTGTTGGGCAACGTGCCATTGCCTGTCTCATGGGTTACAGGGCCACAGCCAAACCCCTCAGCTGGGCACTGGAATCTGATAAGGGCCTGTCTCTGTCACATACTGTTTCCCGGGGCTCAGGCCCCTCTCACAATAGGTCATCCCCACACCTCCCATTGTGCACTCCCAGAAATTTAAAATTTCAAATGGAATCCCAGAGCCAATACTTGTAACTCCACAGGTAACAATGATACAAACATCTGAGCCGAATAAAGAGATTCAGCAAATCACCAGACGTCTCCCTTGGCCTAGTTGGCAGATTTGGTACAAGCCGAGAAGAGCGGTTGCAATCATATTTTGCACGTTCATTTTACACTCCAGTAATGTCCCACCTCTGCACAGGGACGTGCCGGTCTGTTCCCTGTTGGGGCTGGGGGGACCCAACTGAGCAGGGAACCAAACCCACCACTCTGCCCCCAGCAACTGATGCTGGGAAATGAAAAATCAACAAACACATCAGAATTGTCTTTCCTGCTTTATTTACTGTTAATACCTGACAGACCCCAGTGAGATCTTAGGACACAGATGGAATCACATCCAGCTCCTCCCCCTAGCAACCCTCGTTACTTAATTGTGTCCTACCCCCCTTTTCCCCCCCAGCCCGGCTCTTAGTTTTGCCCCTGCCCAGCCCCATATCTGCCCCTCAGGGCCCCTCTGCCAGCCCGAGGGGCTCATCGCTCTCCCCATCCTGTCCCTGGTGGCCACAGGGAGGGAGGAGAATGGGCATTCAGGGGTCATAGAGCTGAGACAGGAGCTAGTAGATGGGAGTCCTCCAAGTTCACAGAGACTGAGGCTAGAGAGGCTGATTTCAGGGACACAGTCGGAGCTGAGATCTGTTATCCCACACCCCCAGCCAGGGCCGGATTCTCTCCCCAGGGAAGGAGCCCGGCGGGAAAGTGAAGATCGGGGCCTCAGCATCAGCATCGATAAATGTCACCTGCCCCTGGTCACAGTCCAGACACACCCGGATCCTGCGGGGGGCCCGGCTCAGGGGCAGGTGGGTGCGAGGGGAGGTGAGAGCCTGGAACTGATCCCCCCACCACCGCACAGCCCAGATCCCTCCCTCGGGGCTGAGGCTGATCAGTCCCTTCCTGCTCACAGCCTCTCTGGCCACCCCCACAGCCCAGCATTGCCCATCCCCCACCTCCACCTCCCAGCAATGTCTCCCCGAGGTGAACCCCTCACAGCCCAGCACACAGAGCTCAGCGTCGAATCTCTCCGGGTTGTCGGGCAGTCGCTGCTGTGTACATTCCCATCTCACACTTTTCCCACCCTCAGACAGGACGAGGTCGGGATGAGCCGTGTCTGGATCCAGAGTCACACGGGCTGCAGGGGAGAGAGAATCAGAGCGTGAGGGGCAGAGCTCAGCCCAGGGGGAGGGTTTGATGGGTCAGTGACAGAATCGGGCCCAGCTGGAGAGTGACTCGGGGAATCTCCTTCCCCCAGGCTGTGCCCGACAGCTCTGAGATCTCAGCCCAGGGCTGGGGAGAGTCACTCACAGGCAGGGACGGGTCAGGGACAGGGTGAAAGGATGGGCTGGGCCAGGCCTGGGGCTTAGGATCTTTCCCCTCCTGCCCCCACCTCTCCCTGGGGAGGGACCAGAGACTCTGGGAGCCCTGGCAGATGGTCCAACTCAGTGACCATTGGCAGAGCTCCCCTCCCCCTAACACCTTAAATCTCCCTGTGCCCAGCTGCCCCTGGGCTGGACTTTGCTCTGGGGCCTCCCCACTGCACCCGGCCTGCTGGGAAATGTCACAGCTCAGGGAATAACAGGCCACACGCGACCAGGATAGATCCTGCCCTGAATATCACAGCTCAGCAGCAGAAGAGTCCATTAGCCTGGGGCAGGGCGGGAGGGGTTAAGACAGGGGAAGGGGTTTGATGGTGGAATAAGACAGAAGTTCAGAGTGTGGTGGGGAGAAGGGGAATTAGGTTTCTGTGGGGCCCTGGGCCTGAACATGGGGGGGGCGTCCCCTTCCCACCTGCTGTCCCTCAATTTCTCATGCTTCTGTCACGGGAATGGGGTCAGGGCACAGGGCAGGTCCCACTCCACCGACCCAGTGCTCCAGCTGGAGACTGGGCAGCTCCCTTATCCTGACTGTGCTCCCTGGCTGGAGTGCTGGGTGGGCAGCAGGCAGAGCTGGCCCAGCGGTACAGATACTCATTTTTCCTGGGCTCCACAACCAGCCAGGGGCTCTGGGCTTGGGCCCCTTTCTTCTGGTGGCTAATTACCCATTGCAGGGGGAGGGGGAGTGTAGAACAGCGGCTGGTGGAAAGAGGGAGAGGGACATGCTGGTGATGGGAGGAAAGTGATGCCCTGTGTACCAGAGACAGGCGCAGGCTGGGAACATGGTGGATGCAGACAGCCAAAAAGAACAAAGTTCCCAGCTCTGGTCACAGGAGCTCCCAGGGGTGTCTACTGGCCCCAGGAGAGCCCCTGGCTCTGATTCAGGCTCCGTCCCTCTGCTTGTGTCTGCAGCAGCGGTCACCCACAGACACAGTCCCTGTCACCCCATCAGGGTTGGGCCACTGCAGAGCTCATGGCTTTCTTCAGAGGGGAGAAGGGGAAGGAAAGAACAGGGAGGTGACAGGCCACTTCAGCAGAGAGATATAAAACAACTGCCCCTGACCGTGTTCCACCTGAGAGTTTCCCCCATCTTAACAAGTTGCACAAATCCCTCCAAAAAGCAAAGCAGGTAAATGAACAGCCAATGTCTCATATCGCAACAAAATCATAAAAGTGACATTGAAAACGGAAAACTTCCACACGAAAGAAGCTCCCGCAGGAGGATCTGATTTGGGACAAACATTTCTTGTCAGTGGAAGGAGAATGACACTTACCGATTCCCATATGCGGTTTGCCTAAAGATGAAAGAGACACACACACATGTTAGGGGTTTCCCACTTGTAATGTTTTTATTTCCCTTTATCACCACCACAGCAGTTCCGACTGAGGAATTATTTCCACACACTCTCCCCTGAAGGAGCTCAGACTGGACAGGTTGTGTTTGGGTTTTCCTGTCCAACCCCTGCCCTCCCCTTTCCGGTAATGGAACGGGTCTGTGCCCCTCCCCCACTGCTGAACAACTGGCTCTGCAGAGGAGTTTGGGCTGAAAGCGGAGCCGGGGGAGGAGCAGAGCTACAACTGGGGAGGGAGCTGCACTGAGGGCAGAGTGGAGCTGTGACTGGGATGGGAGCTGGGCTGGGGGCAGAGTGGGAGCAGGAAGTGCTCCCTCTGCACCCCCATGTGGGCTGGCCTGGGCCTCCCAAACATTCCTCCATGTACCCCTGGGAAGGTGGGTCCCACTGTTTGGGGATCACTTGACTAGAGGATCTCGTCGACCCTTCTGGCCTTACGCTCTGTGTCTCTGCTACTGCAGTGACCATCAGTTGTTCAGATTAGTTTTCTGTGGAAAATTAATCTGGTTTAGTCATTCCCCACATTTTGCAAAGTAACATGAAAAACAACTCACAGCTCCAAACAGAAAAGAAATAATAAAAAAGCACGTCCGCAAACAAACAGAAAAGGGATTTGTTTGGAACAAGATAAATTTAATGCAAAAACCTCCCCTCAGGAGGATCTAATTTTTTTACAAAACCTTCTCAGAGGAAGGAGAATGGCACTTACTTGTTTCTTCATTTAGTTTGTCTGAAATAGAAGAGAAATAAGTTATATATAATATAGATGCATGTGTTTGTTCGGCATTTCCCTTTTCTTACGCTTCATTTCATTTCATTTCTCTGTCATTAATAAAAAAATGAAGACAGAGAACTCAACATCCTCTTCAGAACATTAGACAAAAGCATTCAGTGCTCCCTTCTGGTCTTAAGCTCTGTGATTCTATTCCTCTACCTGTTTTTCAACTCAGCTTTTGCTATGAAATCGATCTAAAGCACTCCCTACATCTTGGTCCTGCCAAGAGGGCAGGGAACTGGACTCAACGACCTCTTGAGGTTCCTTCCAGTTCTACGATTCTATTATATATTTTAGAGAGTTTGTCTCTTTGTCTCCAAATTTGACCTCCAAATTCAGTATATGGATTCTTCTTATCAGAACTTAAAGCAATATAAGTGTTTGGTTGCGTCAGGAAAATGAGATGTGCCTGGAATGGGATTTCTTCTCATAAAACCAAACAGGATCAGCTAATCAAGGACAGTCCTTAAAATTAACACAACTGAGTAAATGTTGAAAGAGACTGAACCAAGACAAGCCACAAAAATTTAGGATGAACCTTGAATAGACTTGTTTCTTAATAAACCTTCCAGAAATTTAGAAGAATGTTCTGTTTCAACACACCTAAATCAATGCTTAAGGTTTGAAAACTAAAAGAAAATGTTACTGGAAACCACATTAACTTTGCTGCCTCTTTTTTGTTAACACAGTGAAGAAAAAGAGAATTTAAAGCAACAAAAAATAAATATACATTTCATGAAATTCCCCTCTATAAAACGTACTAAAAAATTCAGTGGAAATGTGGTAATTTTTTTTTTTTTTTAAATCTAGAATAAAAATTAACTTCATCAAAACAACATTGTAATTTTGAAAAATACAACTATTTCAATGAAGGATGGACTTTTCCACTTCTTGTCAAACAACCCCGAATTGAGTTAAGGACCTGAGCAGTGCTGGGTGAATCTGCTAGTGAAGTTACAATCGGGATGTACAGAACATTTCAGCTATCATAGGGTTAGTTAGAGCATCAGAGCGGAAATGCAGCATGACCTGCCTATGCCCCAGGAGAAAGGAACTGGGAAGTATTTCTGTCCAAGTGTCTGTCATTTCTCACTCTAGTGGTAACATGACACAATCCATCATTTACAGTCAAGCTCTGAGATACAGTCACATCTGCTCTGATCCTACTGACAGAAACCGAAAACTCCAAGATCTCCACCAAACATTCAGAAACCTGAATTACCCACCGGGAGAAATAATAAACAAATCGACAAGGCCAGATGAATACCCAGAAACCAACCCCTCCAAGACAGGCCCAAAAAAGCCAAAAACTGAACACCACAGGTGCATCTACACTAAGAACTAACTTTGAAGTTAACTTCAAAGTTAGGCACTGCATTGAAGTAGCCAGCAGAGAGTCTACACACATTTTTCCCTTCCTTCAAAGTCCTTACTCCATTCCTGGGAATTGAGTAGTGCCCAAGTTTCGAAGTTTAACTTTGAAGCAGGGTGTGTGTAGATGCTTAACTTTGAAGTCAGCAACTTCGAAGTTATGTTTGTAGTGTAAACACAGCCCCCTTGTCATTACCTACAGCCCCCAATTCCAACCCCCTGCAACACATCACTAAAGATCTACAACCTATCCTAAATCAGGATGCCACTCTCCAGAAGGCCCTAGGTGACAGGCTTGTTCTTTCCTATGGACGACCTCCCTACCTTATGAGAATTCTCAGCAGCAACCACAGTCTATACCACAATAGTAATAATTCTGGAACTTTTCTGTGCAACAAGCCCCATTGCCAACTTTCTCCACATATCTGTTCTGGAGATACCACCACTGGACCTAACCACGTTAATTACAGAATCACAGGCACATTCTTCTGTTCCTCAACTAACATCATATATGCCCTCATGTGCCAACAATGCCCAAACACTATGTATATAGGACAGACGGCAAACACTCTTCCACAAAGAATGAATGGACATAGAACAGACATCAAACAACTCCAAATACACAAACCCATCAGCCAGCACTTTAATGGAGTGGGTCATCCTGTTAAAGACCTGAAAGTTTGTGTTCTACTGAAAAGGGACTTCAAAAACTGCCTGCAGAGGGAATGCTCAGAACTAACATTCATAGAATCGTAGAACACTAGGACTGGAAGGGACCTTGAAAGGTCATTGAGTCCAGCCCCCTGCCCTCATGGCAGGACCAAGTACTGCCTAAGCCACCCCCGACAGACATTTATCGAACCTGTTCTTAAGTATCTCCAGAGATGGAGATTCTACCACCTCCCTAGGCAATTTATTCCAGTGTTTGACCACCTTGACAGTTAGGAACTTTTTCCTAATGTCCAACCTCAACCTCCCTTGCTGTAGTTTAAGCCCATTGCCTCTTGTTCTATCCTCAGAGGTAAAGCAGAACAATTTTTATCAATCCTCCTTATGACACCCTTTTAGATACCTAAAATCTTCTATCCTGTCCCCCCACCCAATCTTCTCTTTTCCAAACTAAACAAGCCCAATTCTTTCAGTCTTCCTTCATAGGTCATGTTCTCTAGACCTTTGATCATTCTTGTTGCTCTTTTCTGGACCCTCTCTGATTTCTCCACATCTTTCTTGAAATGTGGTGCCCAGAACTGGACAAAATTCCCCAACTGAGGCCTAACCAGCTCAGAGTAGAACATAAGAATGACTCCTCGTGTCCTGCTCACAACACACCTGTTCATGCATCCCAGAATCACGTTTGCTTTCTTTGCAACAGCATCACACTGTTGACTCACATTTAGCTTGTGGTCCACAATAACCCCTAGATCCCTTTCTGCCATACTCCTTCCTAGACAGTCTCTCCCCATTCTGTATGTGTGAAACTGATTGCTCCTTCCTAAGTGGAGCATTTTGCATTTGATTATTAAACTTCATCCTGTTTACCTCAGACCATTTCTCCAATTTGTCCAGATCATTTTGAATTTTGACCCTATCCTCCAAAGCAGTTGCAACCCCTCCTAGCTTGGTATCTTCTGCAAACTTAATAAGCGTATTTTCTACACCAATATCTAAATTGTTGAAAAAGATATTGAACAGAACCGGTCCCAAAACAGACCTGTACAGAACCCCACTTGTTATACCTTTCCAGCAGGGTTGAGAACCATTAATAAATACTCTCTGATTAGGGTTATCCAGCCAGTTTTGTACCCACCTTATTGTAGCCCCATCTAAGTTGTATTTGCCTCGTTTATTGATAAGAATATCATGTGAGACCGTATCAAATGCCTTCCTAAAGTCTAGGTATACCACATCCACTGCTTCTCCCTTAACCACAAGGCTTGTTATCCTATCAAAGAAAGCTATCAGATTGGTTTGACGTGATTTGTTTTTTACAAATCCATGCTGGCTGTTCCTTATCACCTTTCCACTTTCCAGATGTTTTCCTTAATTACTTGTTCAATTATCTTTCCTGGCACAGAATTTAAACAGACTGGTCTGTAGTTTCCTGCATTGTTCTTATTCCCCTTTTTATAAATGGGCACTATATTTGCCTTTTTCCAGTCTTCTGGAATCTCTCCTGTCTCCCATGATTTTCCTAAGATGATGGCTAAAGGCTCAGATACCTCCTCTATCAGGTCCTTGAGTATTCTAGGATGCATTTCATCAGGCACTGCTGACTTGCAGATATCTAACTTTTCTAAGTGATTTTTAACTTGTTCTTTTTTTATTTTATCTTCTAAAGCCACCCCTTTCTCATTAGCATTCACTACATTAGGCATTCCTTCTTCAGACTTCCCCCTGAAGACCAAAACAAAGAAGTCATTAAGTATCTCTGCCATTTCCTGTAACTGTTTCTCCCTCCTCACTTAGCAATTCAAATTCAAATTCATATTCAAATTTGACACATTAACAGATGGTTTGAACAGTGACAGCAATTACCTGACCCATTACAAGGACTATTTTACATACTTCCATATTTTACCTAACTCTTAACTTCCCAACCTTACACACGCACACACCCCACCGTCCCTCTGCTCTTTTGATTTACCAACCTGGATAACAATTATTCTGACTTGTCAACGTTGATAACAATTTTTGGACCTCATATATTGAGTCTGTTCTGGCAAGGCTATGGTCTGAAGAAGTGGGTCTCTCCCACAAAAGCTCATCACCTCATTAATTATTTTGTTAGCCTTTAAAGTGCTACATGACTATTGTTTTGTTTTGATAGAATACAGACTAACACCACTGTCTCTCTGTCTCTAATGGTAACTCTAATGGCACAAGATACTTTGGAACAAATAAGATTTTTAATTAATCAATCAGAGTGTGGTGGACCCTAAGTTTTTGCCATTCTCACCCAGCAATTTAATAGAAGCACAACCTAATTGTGAACCAAGTGAACAGAGCCTTTTGCATTCCATTGTCCCAGATGCTAAACTCCCTTTCCCCTCCTAGGTCCTTTCTAGGTACCTTTGAACTTGCTCAGAGTCTCGGAGAGAGCAACAGTTTTCAGGGAGAAACCACTGACTTGTCCTTCCACTTCAGGGGAAATCTCCGCTGGCGGCTGGAACTTCCCCTTCTCACACCTGGACAGAAACAACGTCAGATGGTGATACGGCATTTAGTGACTCGGTTCTTCAGTTCTTGCCAGTGAGTCTCTGCTCTGAGGGGCTGGGAGTTAGAATCCCTCGGCCTCTCCCAGCCTGAGAGCAGGTGCAGCACAGCCCAGGGCCCTGCAACATTCCCCTCGCAGGCCCCATTCAGATTCTAGAACTACGGCCTGGAGAGACCAGCTCTGGGGACAAAAGGGGAATTGCGTCTCCATGGCCCATTCACTCCTTGGCCTCCAGGCTCTGAGGGACAGGATGCTGCCAGTGGAAGTGCTGTACAAATCTGCCCACTAGGAACTAGACTCAGACACCAATTCAGCTAGTGCCCAGCAGTGACAAGCCGATGTTCCAGCCTCATAGTCCTGGGGCAGCCGGTCCTCCAGGGAGGTGACACCTCTAGGAAATACTTGAGGTCAGACTTTGTCATTGAGGGGATAATTGTAAACTCTGTGCAAGGGTGAGACCCTCAGGCTGGAGATGATCAGGGATATTTGTAGCTTAGATGTGACCCTCCCCTAACATCTCACTGTAGAGCCCTGGGGAGATTTGATGCAAACATCTTCTCCGAGGTTTTTCCCAACAAGGTGAGGTGTGAGGGGAGTGAGAGCCACATACCTGCTCAAGGTGCTTCTGACGTCCTACAGGGGAAGGAGAGAAAAGAATCTCAGTCCCACACAACACACACAGGGGATCCCAGGGAAGGGAGTTTGCAAATCTAGGGAAGAGGGGCCCTGCCCTGGCCCCAGGGCCTTGGATTCCCTGAGCTAATGGGGCTTTACCATCTCTAATAGCTCTGTGTATGTAACTCGACACCTCCAACTGCTGGACCCCAGAGCTTATGATTCAGGAGTCTCCCTTCCCTGTGTGGGGAGCTGGGATGTTTGTAACCATCGGCACCAGCTTCCACTTCTCCCAGGGGATGCAGAACCCCACTCCCACTCCACCCCCTCTTTCAGTGCCACACTTTGCCCCACCTCTTCCTGCCCCCACACTTCCTCTTCCCCACCTGTGCCCATCCCCGTCCCCCAGCACACCCTGGACCTGATCCTTTTCTCCCCCCAGCTGACTGTGGCTGGCAGGACGTGCAGGGAGAAGTGGAGGAGCTGTGGCTGGTGGGTGCAAAGCACCAACTTATTTTTTTCTCTGGGATCTCCAGCCCTGGGGCACACACAGAGTCTCTGTCTCTCCCTCAGTCTCACCTGCAGGAATTCACTCGCTGGCTTCTGACACTTCCCCTCCATCTCACCCATCAGCTCACTGAGACGGGAAATCTGCGCAGAGAGTTCACGGACATTGTCATTCTGGAGCCTCACAATCTCCACCTCCAGCTTCTCCAGCTGGGCCAGCAGGAGTCGCTCTTGTTCCTCCAGGAACTGACGCAGCTGCTGGAATTCCCACACGATTTTCTGCCTCTCCCTTTGTGTCTGTCTCTGCAGGAAGACAGGGGAAGGGCTGGTCAGGGACATGTGTGGAGCCTGGGCCCTGTCATGGGGAGCTGAGTGCGCAGGAGGGAGAACGTCTTTGAAAATCCTGATATCTGACTTTTGACTCTGTTCTGTGCACACAAGGCAGAAGAGTCTCTCGCGGTTTCCCCCTTTGTTCCCAGTTGTCTCTGAAAGGGAGGTTGCCAAGGCTGCCATGTTAGCACATTCTGTCATTCACGGGCTGTGGGAGTTCAGACCCCGAGCAGCAGGAGGCCGGGCTCAGCACCGCACCGACAGAGATGCAAGTGGACAAAGAAGAAGCAAACGTGTTTGAACAAAATGAGCAGACACAGCAGGCAGCACTGCCTGGGGACAGCCAGTTCCCTTGGGGAGGATTTGTGCGAAAGGCACAAGGGCCAGACCAGGGTTTCCCAACCTATCACGTTTGAAAAGGAGTCACCATTGGGCAGTTAACCAACCCATTCAATTAAGTTCTACCATTTCAGCCCTGCAGGGCAGGGACCTGCCCTCTTGCGTGTGAAACAGGAATAGGGCAGAGATCTGGGGAACCAAAGGAGCAGCGGCCAGCTGAGGTGAGGCAGGTGGTGGAGGGGGAGGTCGGGGTTGAGGGTTGGAAGGCTGAAGCCTGGAACTGGGGCTCAGAGGTGGTCAGGGCTCCGTGCCCCGTCCAGCTTCCAGCCGTGGCAGTTGGGGTCTCCCTCACACCTGGCCGGGGTTCCCGTGGATGGCGCTGCTGGCCGGAGTCCACACCTCAGCCAGATTCCAGCTGCGGGGGTCAGGAGCCTCTGTGACTCCCCGAGGCCCCTCCAGCCCTGAGTGACTCCTAGCCCCTGAGTGTGACTCCCCGGCCCCCTCTAGCCCCTGAGCGTGACTCCCCTTCCCCCTGAGCGTGGGGCTTAAGCCGGGGGGAGGGGTTTGGGGACGAGTGTTTTTCTACCACCACAGCTCTGGTTAACTAGAGTAACTGTACTGTTATTATTTTATTAATAATATTATTAATAAAAATAATAATATTTTATTCATGTATTTCCCCTGTTCTGTGAAATAACTATTATGAATCTCCACATGAAGGGGCACAATTTTATATGGGGTAAACTTTCACAGCTGCACAGAATAAAGTCGTTTAAAGCGTTTTATATTCAGGTGCAAAATTAGCTGGTTACGGCGCTGCCCATCGTTACCCCACCCCCGTGTCTGAATTGCCGGGGGTCACCAAGTCTTCCTGAATTGTCACATGGGTCCCTGTCTGGGAAAGGCCGGGAACTGCTGGGCTAGACCGGGGTGTGCTGGGGAGAGAGCTGTCTTCAGGCTGGAGAAGGGCGAGTTACAGGCTGTGGCTGTTATTACCAGTTCTATCACAGGGTTTATTGTTGTTATTGGCACCCCAGCAGCTCCCGCAGGCCCCAGATGAGATCTGCCCTCAGGTGTGTGGGGCCCTGCACAGAACCTAGGGAGGGAAAATCCCTGCCCTGAGCCATTTCCACTCTAACTGCAATGGAAGCTCAGGGCTTGTCTTCACATGGCTCTAACCCACCAATCCCCGATCACAGAGACACTCACTAGCTCTCCTTCACCAAGGCCACACAGGAGTCTGCCTCCAAACAGACCTCCCTCTGCCAGCCCTGATGGTTCATAACAGGGGGCACCTACCAGGTACTCCTGGCTTTTCCCCTCTCTTGTGCCTTTCAGTCCCAGCAGCTTTTCTCTCTCTTCTCTCAGAGTCTTCAAATGTGCCTGGATTTTTCCCTGAGGAAACAGGAAGGATTTGGGAGGTTTTACTTTCGGTTGAGAGAGGGATGGCGCAGAACTCAAGATAACTGTTAATCTTTGTGAGGTCAATACTCCCCAGGAGAGGACATGTTATTAATGCAGCCCCAGGGCTGGTCACAGCCAGACGTGTTACCAATTCACATTAGGGCTTTTTAGTAATTTGCGAGAGATCTGGGTTCTGCCCAAGCTTTGTGGGTACTTGCGAATTGCTGAGTGGTGCAGCACATTCCAGGGCACTGGAGTCACATGGGGGTGAATCAGCTGCTCCGTCTGAGCCCTGTCGTGGGTGGGCTTAGGGCACCTGAGGCCCACACAGCGTTCAGCCCAGCGACCTCCTCTAGTGCCGGCCGCAGCATCTGAGTTTAACCCCTCGTGGAGCTGCGCAGGAGTTCAGCCTCCCAGTGGGAACCTCCTCTCCCTGCTGGGCCTGGGGCCTTCAGCAGCGCGTCTTTCCCTCCCAACCACTGCTCCTCTTCACTGCTCAGTGCTGGTGAGATGGGCCTCATAGCGTCACAGCTGCCTTCATAGCAGGTAAAATCTTTAGATCAAAAAGAATCTCATCCCAGCCTGGGTCTCCAGTAATGTTCTCTGTTTCTTAGGACTTGCTCACACTGGTTTTGGTTTTGTTTGTTTGTTTTCCAGAAAAGCCCCTTTATGGGCAGGAGGCAGATCCCACAAACCCTTGTGTCCACACTGCAAAGCTTGCTAGTCTGGTCTAACAGGGCATTTAACTCAAAACATTAACTCCACCAAAACAAACAACTTTCACTGACTTCCTCCCTCTTTAGATTTTGAAACTGACTCAGTGGCTACATCTACACTAGCAAAAAACTTTGAAATGGCTATGCAAATGGCCATTTCGAAATTTACTAATGAAGCGCTGAAATACATATTCAGCGCCTCATTAGCATGCGGGTGGCTGCGGCACTTTGAAATTGATGCAGCTCGTCCAGATAGGGCTCCGTTTCAAAAGGACCCTGGCTACTTCAAAGCCCCTTATTCCTATGAGCACAGATTAAGGAATGCCAACCACAGGAGCGCTCCCATCGATGTTCAGCAGTGAGGACAGGGACCAATGTTGATGGCTGCAGAATTGATTTTAGGTACAGAATTGGTGTAACTAAAGGGCCATGTCTACACTAGCCCCAAACTTCGAAATGGCCATGTAAATGGCCATTTCGAAGTTTACTAATGAAGCGCTGAAATACATATTCAGTGCCTCATTAGCATGAGGGCGGCCACGGCACTTCAAAATTGACGCGGCTCGCCCTGACGGGGCTCCTTTTCGAAAGGACCCCACCTACTTCGAAGTCCCCTTATTCCTATGAGCAGACAGGAATAAGGGGACTTCGAAGTAGGCGGGGTCCTTTAGAAAAGGAGCCCCGTCTGGACGAGCCCTGTCAATTTCCAAGTGCCGCAGCTGCCCGCATGCTAATGAGGCGCTGAATATGTATTTCAGCGCTTCATTAGTAAACTTCGACATGGCCATTTACATGGCCATTTCGAAGTTTGGGGCTAGTGTAGACATGGTCAAGTTGCGTAGCAGCCGCCGACATTCCCAGTAAGAGCAGACGTAGCCTCAGGGGATGTCAGGCAACTTCGAAGGCAGGCTAGAAGCAAAAAGTGAAGCTGGCCCAAACACTGGCTGAAAAATGCCTCTTGCTTAAATAGGTTCCCTCTCTCCCCACTCCTCCCCCACAGGCATTCGTTAAGCATCCCCCCAAAATGGAGGTCGGTACCAGGTGGCAGAGTTACATGTCTTTAACCCAGCCACCTCCCAAAGCTACAGAACAAAAAGTCATTTACAAGCCCTCAGGTTAATTGCTCAGTCATGAGGAAAACTAACCCCAGAATCTCCAGCAATGGCTGTTATTAGCATCTCTAACTCTAAACAAGCACACACGGCGTATTTCCAACTACTCACAACAATTACACACTCAGCAGGTCAGAACATTAAATGTAAATCGGTTACAAACCATCTTTTGTTCAAAGTATCTCTAAGTTATACAGATTTACAGTCACAGCCCATTTTCCATACAGCACAGTGGGGAGGGGTGTCCCTCACAAAGACAAACTTAAAAACTTCCTTTGTTGCCTTTTTGCCAGACTGGAACATCACTAATTTGTACAGCAACTTTCAGGTCCTGAAGGCTGCACACACCGGAATGGTGCCATTGACTTGTCAGTAAAACGCAAAGTTATTACCCATCAGCCTGGACAGCAGCTCTGTACCTTGTACTCCTGGGCAGCCTCCTGGATGGGAACCACAGTGTGAGTGCAGTGAGCCCGGGACTCTCTGCAGATCACACAGATGGGGGTTTGATCCTCTTCACAGAACAGCTTCAGAGCCTCCTGGTGCTCCCCACACACCCCGTCCCCGCCTGCTCCCTTTGCTGCCTGCAAACTCAGCCGTTTGGCTATTTCTATAACATTGGCCAACTGCCTGTTGGGCCGGAGGTGTCTCTGCTGCACAGTCTCTCTGCACTGAGGGCAGGAGGCGGCTGGGTCAGGTCCCTCCCAGCACTGGCTGATGCAGGCTCGGCAGAAGTTGTGCCCACACTCTGTAATCACTGGGTCCTTAAAGAACTCCAGACAGACAAGAACAACAAAAAGTCTTGTGGTCTTGTGGCACCTTATAGACTAACAGATATTTTAGAGAATAAGCTTTCATGGGCAAAGACCCACTTCATCAGATGCACCTGATAAGCAGGTCTTTGCCCACGAAAGCTCATGCTCCAGTATATCTGTTACTCTATAAGGTGCCACAAGACTTTGTTGTTGTTCTCGGAGCTACAGACTAACATGGCTCCCTCCCTGATTCCAGACAGACGGGACATGTGGCTTCTTCCTGGAGACTTTGCAGGGGGCTCCCTGCAGCCATGGCTCCCTCTGGGCTGGGAACAGGGTGAGTTTCCCTTCCCTGAGCTCAGGAACAGGCTCATGTGCTGCAGCGAGTGGGTGTTTCCCTTCCTGGATCTGACTCAGGCTGTTTGCTGGGCTGGGAGGAGCTCACCGGTGACACTGGGGCCCTGGGACTCCCACGAGCTCATTGACTGGCCTAAGCACTCATGGGCAGCTGGAATAAATCTGTTAGTCTTCCAGGTGCTGCAGGCTCCTCCTTGTTGTGGCTGAAACAGACTAACAGGCCCTGACTGAAATCAGAGCCCTGGAGGCTGTTGTGGGAAAGGGGTGACTAGAGCCAGTTTCAGGTGTGGCAAGTCACTGACAGGGGTATAAAGAAGCAGTCCAGTAGCACTTTAAAGACTAACAGCATAATTTATAGGTGATGAGCTTTCGTGGGACAGACCCACTTCTTCAGCCCATAGCCAGACCGGAACAGACTCAATATTTAAAGCACAGAGGAGGCAGGGAGGCCACCCAGAGGGGCCAGGAGGGGCAGGGGACACCCATTTAGCAGTTAAAGTTGTGGTGGGGATGTGGTGGGAGCAGCGCATCTCTGGAGTGCTACCTCCCCTCACCTGTGCTCACAGAGGCTTCCCGCGGACATCAGCCTCCCCCTGTGGCGGCAGGGCAGGGCAGGGGTAGGGGCTGTGTCTAAGGGGGCCGCCAGTCTGGGCAGAATTCACTGGTCTGTTTGGAGGGGAACACTGGTGTTTCTTTGTCATCGTTTTTTATTATTTAGGGAGTAAAATGTTCTCAGCTGCACAGAATAAAGGGCCATAAGTATTTTTTAAATATTTTTTCCTCCATTTCACAGTTGTGGGAAATATTTGGGGGCTCAGACAATCGGGCATCAGGGAATCGTCATTCAGTGACAGGAGACACTGACACACGGAAAGTTTCTCTCTCCATTTTATTTTTGAAATATTTTTTGTTGTAGGACTGCTGCTTTTAAATCTGTTACTGAGTGTCCAGGGAGATTGAAGTGCTCTCCTGCAGGTTTGTGTATGTTACTGTTCCTGGTGTCTGATCTGTGTCCATTTATTCTTTTACATAGAGACTGTTCAGTTTGGCCAATGCAAATTGCAGTGGGGTATTGCTGGCACATGATGGCATGGCATATATTATATTAGTAGATGTGCAGGTAAAGGAGCCCCTTATGGCGTGGTTGATGTTAGGTCCTGTGATGATATTGCTGGTGTACATATGTGAGCAGAGTTGGCAGTGAGGTTTGTTGCAAGGATTGGTTCTAGGCTTAGAGTTACTGTGTTGTGGTCTATAGTTGCTGGTGAGGATTTGTTTAAGGTTGGCAGGCTGTCTGTAGGCAAGGACTGGCCTGCCCCCCAAGGTCTGTGAGAGTGAAGGATCATTGTTCAGGATGGGTTGCACATCACTGAGGATGCACTGGAGAGGCCTTAGTTGGGGGCTGTATGTGATGGTCAGTGGTGTTCTCTTGTTTTCCTTGCGAGGCCTGTCTTGTAGCAGGTGGCTTCTGTGTACCCGTCTGGCTCTATCAATGTGATTCCTCACTTCCTTACATGGGTATTGTAGTTTCAGGAGAGCTTGGTAAAGGTCTTGTAGATGTTTGTCTCTGTCTGACGGATTGGAGCAAATGCGGTTGTACCTTAGTGCCGGGCTGTATACAATGGATCGTGTGGTGTGCCCTGGATGGAAGCTGGAGGCATGTAGATAAGCACTGAGGCCTGTGGGTTTTCGGTATAGGGTGGTATTTATGTGACCATCGCTTATGTGCACAGCAGTGTCCAGGAAATGGATCTCTTTTGTGGACTGGTCCAGGCTAAGGTTGATGGTGGGATGAGAACTGTTGAAATCACGATGGATCTCTTCAAGAGCCTCCCTCCAATGGGTCCATATGATGAAAACGTCAGTGTAGCGCACGTAGAGGAGGGGCACTAGAGGACGAGAACTGAGAAAGCGTTGTTCCAGGTCAGCCATAAAAATGTTGGCATACTGTGGGCCATGCGGGTACCCACAGCAGTGCCACTGATTTGAAGGTATAAATTGTCCTCAAATCTGAAATAGTTGTGGGTGAGGACAAGGTCACAAAGCTCTGCCACCATTTGTGCCATGGTCTCATCAGGGATAATGTTCCTAACAACTTGGAGTCCATCTTCATGTGGGATATTGGTGTAAAGGGCCTCTACATCCACGGTGGTTAGGATGGTGTTTTCAGGATGGTCACCAGTGGACTGTAGTTTCCTGAGGAAGTCAGTGGTGTCTTGAAGAAAGCTGGGAGTGCTGGTAGCATAGGGTCCAAGTAGAGAGTCCACATATCCAAACAATCCTGTGGTGAGGGTGCCAATGCCTGAGATGATGGGGTGTCCAGGATTCCCAGGTTTGTGGATCTTGGGTAGCAGGTAGAATAAACCTGGTTTGGGTTCAAGGGATATGTCTGTGTAGATTTGTTCCTGTGTTTTTATAGGGAAAGTCTGGAGCAGATGCTGTAGTTTCTTTGTGTACTCCTCAGTGGGATCCTCGGACAGAGGCCTGTAGAATGTGGTGTTGGAGCATTGCCTGGCAGCCTCCTTTTGGCAGTCTGTCCTATTCATGATGACAGCAGCGCCTCCCTTGTCCACCTCTTGGATGACAATGTCAGAGTTGTTTCTGAGGCTGCTGATGGCGTTGCGTTCTGCAAGGCTGAGGTGATGGGGTAAGAGATGCCGCTTTTCCACAATTTCTGCCTGTGCACGCCGGCGGAAGCATTCTATGTATAGGTCCAGTTTGTCATTTTGACCATCGGGGGACTCCATGAGGAATTCTTTTTCTTGTACCGTAGGTGGAAGGGTACCTGTGGGTCACTGCGCTGTTCAGTGTCATGTTGGAAGTATTCCCTGAGTCGGAGATGGCGAAAGTAGGATTCCAGATCACCACAGAACTGTATCAAGTTTGTGGAAGTAGTGGGGCAGTGGGAGAGTCCCCAAGAACGGGCAGATTCTTGTGCTGGGCTGAGTGTGTAGTTGGATGGATTGACAATACTGCTGGGTGAGTTAAGGCTACCCCTGTTGTGGCCCATATGGAAAGGAGGAGTTTAGATAGTTTACAGTCCTTTTTCTTCTGTAGAGAAGAGAAATGTGCATTGTAAGTCTCCTGTCTTGTTTCAGTGAAGTCCAGCCATGTGGAGGTTTGTGGGGAAGGTTACTCTTTTATGAGGGTCTCCAGATTTGAGAGCTCTCTGTTGATGTTTTCCTGTTTGCTGTACAGGATGCTGATCAGGTGGTTCCTCAGTTTCTTAGAGAATGTGTGGCACAGTCTCTCACTGTAATCTGTGCAGTTGGTTGATTTCAGTGGGTTTTTCACCTTCAGTCCTTTTGGTGTGATGTCCTTCTGTTTGCATTTGGAGGGAAAGATGATGTCTGTCTGTATCCTTGCAAGTTTTTCATGAGGTTGATGGATTTCCACTCAATATGGCTAAATGCAGTGCCTTGCATGGTGACAAGTGACAGAGGATCAAACTACAACACCCGTCTAAGGAAGTGAGGAGACAGATTGACAGAGCCAGACGGGTACCCAGAAGCCACCTGCTACAAGACAGGCCTTGCAAGGAAACAGGAGAACACCACTGGCCATCACGTGCAGCCCCAACTAAAGCCTCTCCAACACATCATCAGTGATCTGCAACCCCCTTTGCATGCAGACAGCCTGCCAACCTTAAACAAACTCTCACCAGCAACTATAGACCACAACACAGTCACTCTAAACCTGGAACCAATCCCTGCAACAAACCTCGCTGCCAGCTCTGCTCACATATCTACACCAGCGATATCATCACAGGACTTAACATCAACCACACCATCAGGGGCTCCTTTACCTGCACATCTACTAATATAATATATGCCATCATGTGCCAACAATGCCCCACTGCAATTTACATTGGCCAAACTGGACAGTCTCTGTGTAAAGAATAAATGGATATAAATCAGACATCAGGAATAGTAACATACACAAACCTGCAGGAGAACAACTCAATCTCCCTGGACACTCAGTAACAGATTTAAAAGCAGCAGTCCTAGAACAAAAAAAATGTCAAAAATAAAATGGAGAGAGAAATCTCTGAGCTGCAATTCATTTACAAATTTGACTCCATCAACCAAGGATTAAACAGAGACTGGGAGTGGCCAGGCCAGAACAGACGCAATATTTAAGGCACAGAGAACCAAAAATAGTAATCAAGGTTGACAAATCAGAAAAATATTATCAAGGTGAGCAAATCAGAAAGCAGAGGGGCAGAAGTGTTGGGGGGGAGTTGAGAGTCAAGAATTAGATAAAGCCAAATATGAAAAAGAGCCCCCCTAATGACCCAGAAAATTCGCATCCCGGTTCAAACCACGTGTTAATGTGTCGAATTTGAATACAAAAGAGAGTTCAGCAGCCTCTATTTCCAAAGTGTTGTGAAAATTCCTCTTCAGCAAAACACAGACTTTCAGGTCATTAACAGAACGGCCCGTTCCATTAAAGTGCTGGCTGACAGGTTTGTGAATCAGGAGTGTTCTTATGTCTGTTTTATGTCTATTTATTCTTTGTCTGAGAGAGTTTGAAATCTGTCCAATATACAAAGCATCTGGGCATTGTTGGCACGTGATAGCAGATATGACGTTAGTTGAGGAACATGAGAATGTGCCCGTGGTTCTGTGAATAACCTGGTTAGGCCCAGTGATGGTATCTCCAGAATATATCTGTGGATGAAGTTGGCAACAGGCCTTGTTGCAAGGAAAAGTTCCAGGACTGGTGTTCCAGACATGAAAACACTCCTGTGTGTGTGGGTTACATGTTTCCACTAGCTGGAGAAGAGCACCCTGAGCTTCAGAGACCCAGGGACAACCCAGGTGAACCCCCACTTGTAACTTCCCACAGGCAGATCTGAACCAGTGATCTCTGGAGCTTAGTGCCTGAGCCTCTGCAGTTTGAGCTAAAAGCCACCTCCCGCTTAGCTAAGGCTGTGGAGGAGACTCATTTGCTCTCTGTGTATGTGGTTCAAGTGACCCTGCGTGGGAGAGTGAACCACACCTACGTGTCCAGCATCAGAGAGGAGCCGCGTTAGTCTGTATCTTTGAGAACAACAACAAGTCCTGGGGCACCTTCGACACTGACAGATATTTTGGAGCATGAGCTTTCACGGGCAAAGACCTGCTTCACCGGCTGCATGAGTCGGGGGGTGGTTTCCAGAGGGGTATTTAAAGAGGGAGGTCCCAGGAAAAGGGAGGGCCAGAGTTGTGTAACCCAGCTTGATGTGGGCTCCTCCTCCTCCTGCAGTGCAGCGCCCCTGAAGCCAGCTCTGACTGGGGTGGCAGACCAGGGTGCACCGGCTTACTGTCACCTCTGTGCGCACCTCTCCCTAAGGACTGTCTGGGGCAGTGTCAGTGGCCAGGGTTCTGTGCATCAGACAAGAGGAAGGCGCCTGCAGGACAGAGATGTCAGTGGAACAAGAGATCAGAGGAGGAAATCTGGGGCACTGGGAGTTTCAGGGGCTTTGAGAGACTGAGTCTGAAAAGGGACAGATGGAATTAACCCACACCCAGAGTGTGTCCTACCTTGTACTTCCACGAGCCTCATCCAGGCCCAGCACCATGTGAGAGCTGTGCTCGGACCTCCAGCAAACCACACACACGGCTTCCCCGTCCTCCTTGCAGAACAGATCCAGGCCTTTGCCGTGTCTCTCACAGGGATTCTCAGTTCCAGGTTTGAAATCCAGGTGTTTGACTTTCTCCACGATATTTGCGAGCTGGTAGTTATTCCGGAGAGCCCCTCTCGGGATTCGGGCTCTGCAGCTGGGGCAGTACAAAGGGTCAGAGCCCAGCTCTGCCCACGTCTCACAGTACTGAGTGATGCAGCCTCGGCAGAAGTTGTGCCCACACTCTGTGCTCACGGGGTCCGTGAGATACTCCAGGCAGATGGGACACTTGGTTTCCTCTTGGATTTCCTGTACAGGAGTCGCTGCGGCCATGGCTGGTGAGGGCTCTGGGCTTCTCTTCTCTTCGCACGAGGAACAGGTTTGCTGATAATGGGCGGTGCCTGTTCTCCTGCCAGGGGCAGAGGTACAGAATGAGGTGAGCAGAAAGGAGAGGCGGGCGGGGGGTGGGGGAGCTGCAGAAAGACAAGCAAAGGAGGCAGGAGAAGGACATGGGCAGGGAATGGGAGCAGCGGGTGTAAAGACGTAGAAAGGAAATGAAAGGAGAAGGGGGGCAGGACACAAACAAGAACACAAAGGGTTAAACTCAGGCTGTGTCTGCGCAGTGAGTGTTGGGGTTTGGGTGGGGCTGGATTGTACCCTAGTGTCCCCCCCACGCTGCCCACGTGCTGCTGTGGCCTCCCTGCTCTTGGCAGCGTGCTCAACTCCTGCAGTGTCAGCGCAGGTACCGGTACCGAGCTGGGAATCGCCTCCCAGGGGCTGTGTCCAGGTGCCCTCAATTGAACTAGGAGATTCTTAGCTGGCAGTGAGGGCGTCCGCAGCCACCCCCAGGCCTGCACTGAAACGGCTAACGGTGGAAACTAGCCCCACTAAGTTACCTCAGCGACACTGTGTGCGGAGGGGCCCTAACCTGGCTGTGTCTGGCTGAACATCCCAACACCCCCCGGTACCAGCCGGGCTGCAGGCACTCCCTGGGCTAAGGTCACAGGCAGCTGGTGACGAGGCATGAAACCTGCAGCAACTCACCAATCAGCAGCAACCCCTGAGCTGAAGGGAAAGTTTATAGCAAGTCAGCCAAGCTTTATGACAGCGCAGTCTAAAGGTTACAGCCCAGCCCCCGCACAGCGCCAGCTGCGAGCTGACCGAGAGCCTTGGGGTTCACAGGTGCACAGCTCCATACGGTGAAGGGAACAGAACAGTCCTGCCCATCCCCCACCCCACCGAACCCCAGTCCAGCTCCTCCAGATCTTCCCAGCGGTTTTCTTTCTCCTGGGCCAATATTAGCCCATAGTCCCTGCGTGGGCTGGTGCTGCTGGGGGGAAGAGGAGCCAGGGATCCATCCGTGGGTTGGACTGGCTCTGGGGAGAGGTGTGATAGCTCAGGGAGCAGGGCCAATGGGGACTGCTCAGTGCACAGAGCTGCACATAATGAACTCAGTGAGCAGCATCTGCTTCTCTGCTCAGGCACTTTCCACCTGGGGCTCGTGCAAATGTTCCCACCTACTACCATGGGTCGAGATTCCCACTCAGGTTGTACCAGGGCTCCTTTGACCTCAGCCAGTGTCTGGGCCCTTGCGAGGTTACTCCCCTGGCAGGAGACACTGACTATAGGAGTCAGGTATTTCTTTGGTGCAAACTCTATTAGTTACAAACAATATCTGTGCATTCCTGTAGAAACCAACAGCAGCCGGCAGTTCCCTCACTCAGAACCCCACATCTGTCCTTCCAGGGGACCCTGGGCCTGCAGCAACCTCTGTCTGTCTGCCTGCGTCCCGCCAGGGTCACACTCCCTACTGCTTTTCTTGGCTCTGTGCCTCACACATGCGGAGCTTCCAGCCAATCTCTCAGCCCCTGTGTTTCCAGCCAGCTCCAGGGAACCTCCCCCCCCTGCCCCCCCGAGGCCTGCTCTGCACTTAACACCTAGCTCAGAATATAAGAACGGCCAGACTGGGTCAGACGAAAGGCCCATCTAGCCCAGTAGCCTGTCTGCTGACAGTGGCCAATATCAGGTGCCCCAGAGGGAATGAACTGAACAGTTAACGCTCTCTCTCCTGCCATCCATCTCCAGCCTCTAACAGAGGCAAGGGACATCATTCCTTACCCAGCCTGGCTCATGGCCATTAATGGACCGAACCTCCATGAATTTATCTAGCTGTTTTTCAAACCATGTTACAGATCTGGCTGTCACAGCCTCCTCTGGCGAGGAGTTCCTCAGGTTGACTGTGCGCTGTGTGAAGAAGAACTTCCTGTTATTGATTTTAAACCTGCTGCCCATTAATTTCATTTAGTGTCCTCTAGCTCTGATGTTCTGGGAATAAGTAAATAATTTATCCTTGTTCACTTTCTGCAGACCGCTCATCACTTTATCTACCTCTATCATACCCCCCCTTAGTCTTCTCTTTTCTAAGCTGAAAAGTCCTAGGCTCTTTAATCTCTCTCCACATGGGACCTGCTCCAAACCCCTAGTCATTTTAGTTGCCCTTTTCTGAACCTTTTCTAATGCCAATACATCTCTTTTGAGATGAGGGGCCCACACAGTGTTCAAGATGTGGGCGTACTGTGGTTTTATACAAGGGCAATAAGATATTCTACATCTTATTCCCTGTCCCTTTTTCAATGGTTCCTAACACCCTGGTTTGGTTTTTGGGCGGCCATGGCAGGCTGCGCGGATGCTTTCAGAGAACTGGCCCATGACTCCAAGGTGTCTTTCCTGATGAGTTGTAGTTAAATTAGCCGGGCTCTTGTTTGGAGGACAGGAGGGGGATGTTCTGTGACAGATCACAGGGGAGTGGGAGAGAGACAGAGAAATACAAAGGGCTGGGAAATGGATGCTGGAGAAATGGTGCTGGAGCAGGGCTGTCTCCACCTGTGCTGGTGCCCTACACAGCCCAGCCCAGCCCAGCCCAGCCCAGCACACACACCCCTGCGGCCGCCCCTTCGTCCCCCAGACACATTCCATCCCTTCCCCAAGTCCCTGTTCTCACCCCTCTGCTTTCTACCCCACTTCCCGCTTCACCCTCATTCCTCCCTTTCCTGATGCCTCTGCCTCCTCCCATCCCTCCTCTGCCCCCACCCCCATCCCACCCCTTTTACCAGGTCCCTGCCCCCTCTTCTCCCACCATGCTGGGATCTGGTAATACAGGGTGGAGCTGATCCAGGATGGTGGCACTGCTGCCAGCTCCCCACTACCCAGGCACCCCTGAAGTGTGGGGCCCCCCAAAGCACAGGGCCCAGGGCAGTCAGCCTGACAGAATGGCTCTAGGTACCTCCCATGCTCACAGGCCCCCACATCGCCCCGTCAGCCTCTGTCCATGTGGAGGGGGAGGCCCTGGGTGACGGCCTGGGGGAGATTTACCTGTTCACCGCGCTCATGGGCTGGTTTGACGTTAGCTCCCCAGCAGGTCGGGAGCAGAGACTGGCGGAGAGATCGTGGCCGAGGGAGAGAGGTTTGTATCTTCGCTTCTCGTCCCTTCCTCCAGAGAGATCCGATGGCGTGTCCTGCCCAGGGAAGGGAAACAGACCTGGGGGAGGTGGGGTCTGGGTAGCTGGGCCGAACAGCTGAGCCCAGAGCCAGACTGAGTGTTCAGAGACAGCCTGAGTGTGTTACAGAAGGCAAGAAAAACCCACTCACTTTCCCTCCTGCCCACCTGTACGGGGTCTGACCCCCACACTGGGCTGAGCTGTGGCCTTTACGACTCCACAGTGGGCAGGCCCAAGCCTTTCTGCAGACAAAGGGGCCTCCCCCAGGCTCTGTGGGGGGGCTGCCCTGGGCCCCAAAACCCAACTGACGACTCCGGACAAGGAAAACAGAAACGAGAGCAGGTGTGATGGTGAAAGGGTCAAACTAGGGAAGGCGAAGGGGAACCCGAGCGGAGAGCCCCGGACAGACGGCGCCCACTGGCTCGCACGGGTACGGGTGAACCTGGCGCCTGCTGCCCAGAGCATCGCCACATGGATGCATCCACCGACCGAAAGGAAAGCGGGTACCACAGTCACACACCTGCCCCTGCCCTCAGCTCCTCTTCCCCCTGGTGCTCTGAGCGGCCGCCTCGGCCCCAGCCAGCAGGAGGATGAGGAGAGGCTGTGAGCGTGTGGGGCTGCGGATGGGGTGTGTCTGAACAAACACGCGAGGGGACGAGGCCAGTCAGAGGCTCGGCAGGAGGCTGCAGGGGAGCAGGAGGGGGCTGCAGCCCGGCGCGCTGAAGGCAGACGTGCGCCAGGGGCTGCCCCGCACCACAGGCGGGACAGGCTGCGGGGGCGGGGGCACCCCACAAGGTCTCGCCCGTGCTCACAGCCCCACTGAGGAGCCGTCAGCGCATCTCCCCGACGGGCGGCAGGACTGAGGTCGGTCGAGCTGAGGGGGGGAGGGGAGGGGAGTCTCTGCGGGGGTGGGGGCAGTGCTGGACAGGCGCCCTGGGCCGTCCGTCCATCCGCCACCGGCTCTGACAGACGCCTGGGGGGGGGACCTGCCCCTGGCGCCCTGGGGGGCAAACCGCTCTGAGGGGATGGAACGCTGAGGGAAAAGGGCGGGAAAAACCGGTTAGTTCCGGTTCCAGCGGCCAGCGCCCGACCCCCCCCCCCCCGCACAGCTGCGCCCAGGGGGGTCCCGGTCAGGTGCTCCCGCTCCATTGGGAGTGCGACAACCCAGTGACCACAACCACAGATGCGGCCATGGACACGTGTTCAACACAACCCCCCAGCGGGTGTGTCCGCAGCGCACGGGGAGCCCGGGGGGAGACCCAGCCCCTTCCCCCCCCACACACAACGTGCCCCTTGAAACCAGCTCTCCGGCCGCCGCTTCCCCCGCTCCCTCGTCCCCGCCCGCTCCGGGCTTCAGGGAGAGTCGGGCACAACTGGGCGGGAGCCGCAAAGCGCCAGCGCCGGGAGTCCCGGGATCGCAGGAGCCCCTCGGAGCAGGGCCACGCGGCAGAGGAGCCGCAGGGGGCCCGGCTCGGACTCGCTCGGCAGGGCTGTCTCCGGTCCCCGCCCTCGGGGGCAGCACCGGGAGGGGTTTGGCCAGCGCTGCGGGTGGGGGTGGGCTGGGCTGGAGCCGGCGGGCGCTTATCCCCTTCTCGGCAGTTATTCCCAGCACGGCTGAGCCAGGGAGGTTCCCCTCTGCTGTGACGCGCGCCCGGTTCCCAGGGATTCGCCCTGCGGCCGCCGGGCCGCGCCGCGTGTCTGGGTTGTGCAGCCGGCTCGGGTCTGTCGCTGCCCACGGGGGGGGGGTGGGGCTTTGTCCACCCCTCGGCTCGTCTCTCGTTCTCCCGGGGAGCCGCCGGGCCCGACGGGCAGAAGTCCCAGCGGGGCGGCGTCTCGCCCGGCTCTGCGCTGCCCGAAGGCGAGGGGGGATCAGGCGCGTCTCTGTGTGTCCCCAGCCCCGCTCGGGAAGAGCCCGGTCTGCACCGCCACTGGCCGCGCTCCTTGGCTCGTGCGACCCGGGGGCGGGAGCTGCCGAACGGGTCTGCGCACCTCGTGCGCCGAGGCGCGGCGGGACGGGGGGGGGTTAGTTATGATCATTTTCAAGGAGCGCGTCCTGGTTTGTTTTGCATCACTTGTAATGTCAGGAGATGGCTGTAAATGGCCGCGCTAGTGGGAGGCCTGGGGAGATCAGACGGGCCGGGGGTGTCGGGTGAGCACGAATGGGCGGTAGCGGGGGGGACTCGGGGTTGCAGCTTTGTAGCTGTGAGCTCGCACATTGGCAGGAAATGTGCCAAGTGCCCGGGCCCCCCCACTGGGCCTCTCCCCTCACTGGGCTCCTCCTGTCCCGCCACTGCAGCCCCCTCCTCACCCCACCCTCAGCATCGACCCGACCCTGCCCCCCACAGCCTGCAGCTGCTCCCCCAGCCCCTTCCTGCCCTCCCCCTCCCAGCTCACAGGCCTGGGCACTGATGCGGGGAGCAGGCGGGCGATGCCCCTTAGACGACCCCATGGGAGCAGGGCTGGGGGCTGCTCAGTGCTGGGAGGGGTCAGTCTGTGCCGCGGGGTCACTGCCAGGGACAGGGATTCCCTGCGGCTGCGCTGGGAGGGGGCAGATTGTCAGGGGAGCCGCGTTTGTCCCCCCGGGGTTGGGACCGGGACTGAAATAAGGGCGGAGGAGCCCGGAGAAGGTGCGGGTGAAAGTGCAGAGATGGGACCTGTCAGTCACATTGTAAAATGAGACCTCGCCCGCCTCGTAGTGCAGGAAAATCCCCACCCGGCCGGGCCTGGCGCTCACGGGGAGGGGGCTCCAGGGGGAGGTGAGGGCCTCGTATCCCCCGTCCCTCAGACACACGGCCCAGTATCCATCCTCAGGGGTGTGTGACCTGCCCCTTCCTGCGCACAGATCCCCTGCACACCCCCAGGTACCACCCACTCCTGTCTCCCACCTCCACCTCCCAGCAACACCTCCCGCCCGTGAGCCGCTCCGCGCCCAGCACACAGGGACAAGGATCAAATCTCTCGGCGTTGCGGGACAGATCCTGGCGGGTGTCTCCGCATCTCACACGTTTCCCATCCTCAGAGAGGACGAGCCGGGGATGAGCCGTGTCTGGATCCAGAGTGACGTCCACTGGGGAGAGTCACAGAGTCAGTGCGGGGGCAGGGCTGGTCCCTGGGGTCGGAGGGAAATGAACCTGCGCCCCAGTGATCGCTCTGGGGGTGTTGTCTGAGGGGAGTCAGGGCCGCTCTGCCTGGGAGGAGACGCTGAGGGAGGAGGGCAGGGGAGTGGGGAAGGGGTGAGAAGGTGTCAGGGAGGGCGGAGGAGGGGCCAGGCTCACAGCTGGAGAGGAGAGAGAAGGGGCAGGTGATGGGGAGGTGTGAAGGGAGAGGGGCAGGTGATGGGCACAATGAGGGCAATGGGGGGCGGAGGAGCAGACCCCATAAGCCCTGGGAGGGATGAAGGGGGGTACCGGGGGCTGCAGAGGGTGACGGAAGGGGCAGCAAGGGGCGGGGCTGAGGGCTGTGAGGCGATGGGGAGCTCCCATGGGGCAGGGGACCAAGGGGAGGGACGGGTGCTGGGTGGGGGGGCTGAGGGGTGGGGCAGGTGCCAGCACCATGGGGGGCAGGGAATGGGCAGCCCCAGGGCACAGAGTGAGGCAGGCACCCGGGGGCCGAGGGACCGGCCGGGGCAGGGCAGCCCCAGTGGGGGAAGAGGGAAGGAGGAGGGGGGTACCGGGGGCTGCAGGGGGGAGGGGAGGAGCAGGGGTGGGGGTAGAACAGGGCGATGGGAGGGGCAGCGCTGGGGCAATTAAGGGGCAGGAGTGGGGGCAGCTCCAGGCCCACAGACAGGAGTGAGGGGCTGGGCTGGGGCGGTGGCCCAGGGACAAGGGGAGGGCAGGAGTCGAGCTGGCCTCTGGGGCACACAGCAGGAGGGGGAGGGGCGACACCCCAGCACACAGGAGGTGAACAGGGGCAGGGGGAGGAGGAGGCTCCAGGGGAAAGGAGGGGGCAGGGGAAGGAGACAAAGGGGGTGAGCAGGGAGGCAGGTACCAGGGGAAGGGGGAAGAGTGGGGCAGATCTCAGGACACAATAGGGCAGTGAGGGGAGGGGCGGGTGCCAGGAATAGGGAGGTGTGGGGGAGGGGGAGTGAGCAGGAGGGATGGGGGGTGGGGCAGAGGGTCATCTGCAAGGAGGGCAGAGGGGGGAAGGACGTGGGCACCAGGGGCCAGAGATGGGGGCGGGAAGGGCCCACGTCGGGGACACAAAGGAGACAAGGGACGAGACACGGGGCAGACAGAGGGGCAAAGGGAAGGGCCGGCACCAGGGGGCAGACGGGACAATGGCTGAGAGGGGGCTCAGGGGGCAGAGGAGCGGTGAACAGAGGGGCTGGCCCAAGGGACCAGAGGGGAGGGGGTGCAGGTGTCAGGGAGGCAGGAGATGAGGGGAGGGTATGGGGAGAACTAAAGGGCAGGGAGCAGAAGGGGGGGTGAGGGGAGGGGCAGGCAGCAGTGGTGGGGGGTGGGAAGAGGAATAGGATGGCACGGGGGGCAGAGGAGCTGTGGTCTCTGTGGGGGGAGGGGGAGAGGAAAGGCAGTTCTGGGGGGCAGAGGGGGAGGGGAGCTGTGGTCTCTGTGGGGGGAGGGGGAGAGGGAGAGGGAGGAGGCAGTTCTGGGGGCAGAGGGGAGCTGTAGTCTCTGTGGGGGGAGGGGGAGAGGGAGGAGGCAGTTCTGGGGGCAGAGGGGAGCTGTAGTCTCTCCGGGGGGAAGCGGAGATGGGGGAGGCGGTTCTGGGGGGCAGAGGGGGAGGGGAGCTGTGGTCTCTGTGGGGGGAGGGGAAGAGGGAGGAGGCGGTTCTGGGGGGCAGAGGGGGAGGGGAGCTGTGGTCTCTGTGGGGGGAGGGGAAGGGGGAGGAGGCGGTTCTGGGGGGCAGAGGGGAGCTGTGGTCTCTGTGGGGGGAGGGGGAGGGGGAGAGGGAGGAGGCAGTTCAGGGGGCAGAGGGGGAGGGGGAAGAGGCAGTTCTGGGGGGCAGAGGGCAGCTGTGGTCTCTGTGGGGGGAGGGGGAGAGGGAGGAGGCGGTTCTGGGGGGCAGAGGGGGAGGGAGAGAGGGAGGAGGGAGTTCGGGGGGGCAGACGGGAGCTGTGGTCTCTGTGGAGGGAGGGGGAGAGGGAGGAGGCAGTTCAGAGGGGAGCTGTGGTCTCTGTGGGGGGAGGGGGAGAGGAAGGAGGCGGTTCTGGGGGGCAGAGGGGGAGGGGGAGGGGGAAGAGGCAGTTCTGGGGGCAGAGGGGGAGAGGGAGGAGGCAGTTCTGGGGGCAGAGGGGAGCTGTGGTCTCTGTGGGGGGAGGGGAGAGGAAGGAGGCAGTTCTGGGGGCAGAGGGGGAGAGGGAGGAGGCAGTTCTGGGGGCAGAGGGGAGCTGTGGTCTCTGTGGGGGGAGGGGGAGAGGGAGGAGGCAGTTCTGGGGGGCAGAGGGGGAGGGGGAAGAGGCAGTTCTGGGGGCAGAGGGGGAGAGGGAGGAGGCAGTTCTGGGGGCAGAGGGGAGCTGTGGTCTCTGTGGGGGGAGGGGAGAGGAAGGAGGCAGTTCTGGGGGCAGAGGGGAGCTGTGGTCTCTGTGGGGGGAGGCGAAGGAGGAGGCAGTTCTGGGGGGCAGAGGGGAGCTGTGGTCTCTGTGGGGGGAGGGGGAGAGGGAGGAGGCAGTTCTGGGGGGCAGAGGGGAGCTGTGGTCTCTGTGGGGGGGGGAGGGGAGAGGGAGGAGGCAGTTCTGGGGGCAGAGGGGAGCTGTGGTCTCTGTGGGGGGAGGGGGAGAGGGAAGAGGCAGTTCTGGGGGGCAGAGGGGGAGGGGGAAGAGGCAGTTCTGGGGGCAGAGGGGGAGAGGGAGGAGGCGGTTCTGGGGGGCAGAGGGGAGCTGTGGTCTCTGTGGGGGGAGGGGAGAGGAAGGAGGCAGTTCTGGGGGCAGAGGGGAGCTGTGGTCTCTGTGGGGGGAGGCGAAGGAGGAGGCAGTTCTGGGGGGCAGAGGGGAGCTGTGGTCTCTGTGGGGGGAGGGGGAGAGGGAAGAGGCAGTTGTGGGGGCAGAGGGCAGCTGTGGTCTCTGTGGGGGGAGGGGAAGAGGGAGGAGGCGGTTCTGGGCGACGGGGGCGAGAGGCACAAGGCTGGGGGTGCAGTCGGGGGCGAGCAGAAGGGCCGGCAGCAGTGCCAGACTCTGGCTGTGGGGTTCAGGCCCCAGCACTAACAGCCCTGCAGGGATGGGGCTCCAGCTGCTCATTCCCGACCCCTCCCCACACACTTTGCTGACCCCCACCCCAGGCGCCAGCGCCCAGCCGGAGCTGCAGCTCCCCCCACCCCCCCCAGTGCCCGAGTGTCACATGGGCGCCGAGACTCTCTGCCACGGGCCGCACACAAACCCTGGTGGGAAACCAGGAGCCTTGGCCCCAGCCGGACACTGGCGACCCGCCCCCAGCCCGGCGCGGTGCGGAGCTGAGCGGCCCCCGGGGCTCTGCCACGGCCACGGCAGCAGCGGCTGGGAGCCCCCGGCCCTTCTCCATCGCCAGGCCCAGGGCGGCTCCCCCTCTGCTCCCCTCGCTGCAGACAGACGGGGGGAGGCGGGTCCCTGCAGAGCCGGGGTCACTGCTGAGAGCCCCAGGAAAGCTGCCCTGGGCTCCGGTCAGTGGCGCTCACATGGCGGCGGAGACCCTGGTGGAAGCCCTGGGTGACTCCCAGCTCGGTGGGGACGGGGCTCAGCGGGTTCAGCTCCACGCGGGGCAGGAACCGACGGGAGCTGGACTGAGCTCAGGCGCCGGCAGAGGGAAATACGGGAGTCTGGGCCCAGCCTGGGACCCGGCTCACCCACTGACTCCTGGCCCCTCCCTCCAGCAGGGCAGAGGGGTCGGGGCACAGGGAGGAGGCGGCTCTTTGCCCTGGGGCTGGGCTGGGCTCCTGGGGCAGCTCTCAGCCCCTCCCTGTGGTGCCCCTGCGGGTCTGGTTTTGCTCCTCCTCCCCCACTGGGGGTATCCCCTCCCCCACCAGCTCTGCCGTCTCCCAGGTGTGGGGCCCTGGGCATGGGGCCAGGAGGGGCCGCAGGGAGGGAGCTGGAATCACCCACACAGGGTGAACGTCAGTTGCCTGCGAATCCTCGGGCTCGTCCGAGTCCTGCAACGACCGGCAGAGGGAGAGGTGAGAATTCCCACCGCAGAGCCCCTGGAGCAGGGCCGTACGCGGCCCCTCCCCGCAGCACCCGGCTCTGCGCCGCCCCCCAACAGAGCAGTTCTGCAGCCTGCGACTCCCCTCGGCCGGTCTGTGCCCCGTTCCCCGGCCGGGCCCCGGGCAGATCCCGGCACACGCCCCAGCCCAGCCCCGGGATCCTCACCTCTCTCTGCAGCCAGCGACTCTGCAAGGAAAGAGAAAAACCCGTCACTGGCCTGGGTCAGGGCCCCTGGGGCTGGAAGTCACAGCTCTGTCCCACACGGCGAGAGGGGCCTGGGACTCAGGACAAGGGACCAGCTCCTCAGAGGCGTTTCGGCTCCCAGCCGCGCACAGAGAGCCCTCGTGTATCCTCAGCTTGGGCCCGAAGGACGAATGACCCGTCCAGTCCAAGGCTGGGCCCCAGACCCATAGGACAGCCGTCTCTGCCGCCAGCCCTGCTCCGTGTGACTGGGCTGGTGCCGTGTGGTGCAGGGCCCTCGGCCTGGGGCTGGACGTCGCCCTGTTTGCAGCAATTCGCTCTCATTTGCCCCTCTCAGCGGTGCCCAGAAGAACTCCAGTGTCACTGCCCCCTGGCCGGCGCAGGTGGGATGGAGGGAGAGTCTCTCCTGGCGCAGCAGGAGGGGGCGGCTGCAGGGGAGGCACCTTCCCTCCACACCCCTGTTCTCGGCCATCCCCGTCTGTATGGGACACCTGCCTTTCTGCTCCGAGCAGCGTCCCTGGGCTCACAGCCCCAGCCCTCCCCAGGAGGGGTCACTGGGGTTTCTCCGGGACTCCAGCGTGACCTTCCCACGCCCGCTGGGCTGCGTTTCTCTGGAGGCCAATGTGACCGGGTTTAACCCACCTGCACAAATCCCCCCAGAAAGTCAATTCCCAGCTCCCTCGCTGGGCACCTCCCCCCAGCACGGAGCCACTCACAGCCCAGCCACACGGCCCCCACATTCGCCCCCAGCTCCCAGCCCACAATTCCAGGCCCCAGTTCGAGACCCGGAGCATCGAGCTGCCAGTTAGAGTGAGTGAAATACACAAGAGTTGTGAGCGACCGACGGAGCCGAGAGCATCAGCCCCGGCACGCGCCTGCCTGGGGACAGATCGGGAGGCGCCCGGGCGCACACATACGGGATTAGCAATTCTCTCCTCAGCTCCCTCTCTCCACGCCGGCTCTGCTCCGAGCAGCCTGGGGAGCTGGGACACCAGGGGCTCTGATCGCAGCTCTGATCCACGGGGAGCTCTCAGCCACTGACGTGAACCCAAACGAAGGAGCTGCCACTTCCTGCCGTCCCCGATTGCCATGGGGGAGCCTCTGCCCCTGCCCAGACCCAGGGGGAGAGAAACCCCCAGCAGCAGCACCCCTCACCCAGGAATCCCGTCACGGCCTCCTGCAGACGGGGCTCCCCAGCGAAATCCCGGATTCTCTGCTCCAGCTCAGGGCACTTGGGCGCCGGACGGGGAGATGTCGCCTTCTCGGCCCTGCAGAGACACCAGTGGGGTTGTTCCTCCCCCTCCTCGGCCCTCAGCTCCTGCCCCCAACGCCGGACAGGGCAGCGGGTGGGGGCTGGGCACAGGCAGAGCTAAGGGGGCCGGGACCTCTGCTGCCCAGGGAATTTAGTGCCTGCACCACCTGCCGGGGCCCAGCCTGGGGCTTGACCCTCAGAGAGAAAATCCAGTGCAGGCAGGGCCAGCCCCAGCCCCAGTTCCCCTCACACCTGGCTGGGCCACTCAGCTCTTCCCACAGGCCCCTCATCTGGGACAGGCTTTGGGCCATGACAGAGCTGGGGCCACGTCCTAGCTGGGCCCTCGGGGTGACAGGCCCCAGCCCCGTTACTGATCTCCTGAGCCAGCCAGGCCCCAGGGAGGGTTCCCAGCCCAGAGCCCTGGGGCAGCTCCCTCCCCAGGGTGGGTCACACACCCACGGTGGCAGCAGCCCCAGGGCTACAGGGAAGGAGGGGGAGACAGTCCCTGGTGGGGGGTTGGGCCTCAGCCCGGCTTCTGAGCCTCGTCCCAGCATGACGGGGGTGGGGGCAGAAGGAGCCGGACTTACCTGCTAACAGAGCTTCTGACACCCTGGAGGGGATGGGGAGACAGCAGAGAGTCAGTGCCCACGGCCCAGCCCGGCCCTGCCCCACACAGCTCACGCTGCTCCCACGGCCTCAGCCCCACAGGCGGCTCCCCAGGGAGTGGGGGCGTCACCTGCTTCCCCCTAGCCCCAACTCCCGTCTCTCCGCAGCCCTGAGCCCCCAGCCCTGCAGCCACCCTGGGCCGCGATCCCTGCGCTGAGTTCCCCCAGGAGCCCCAGGGGCCGTCCGCTCCCGGCACTGGGCTCTGGGCACGTCCGGCACCGTCTCACCTGCAGCAATTCCAGCGCTGGCTGCTGACACGTCCCCTCCAGCTCCGTGATCAGGGCGCTGAGCTGGGAAATCTCCTCCCCCAGCCGGGTGGCGTTTTCCTCCTCCCTCTGCCCGATCTCCCGGGCCAGCTCTCCCAGCCGGGCCAGCAGGAGGCGCTCTCGTTCAGCCAGGAACCGGCGCAGCCGCTGACACTCCCACGTCACCAGCTGCCTCTCCACCGCCGTCTGCCGCTGGGGTGCGCAGAGGGGCCGGGCGGCCACGGGGAGAGAAGGACACGGGACGTGGGACAGGGGCTGTTCTGCGCCGCGCGGGGCTTTTCATTCAGCCCAAACCGGCCACTGGCCTCATTGGAGGGTCCGATACTCCAGCCCTGTGCCCAGCCCAGAGCTCCCCCGTCTCAGCCCCACCCGGCCACAGCTGAGCACCTCCAGCAGCGCCACCGGCCTCTCCACCGGCCCCCAGGGCTTGAGCGGCCGAGCCAGAGGCTGCTCCCACCCCCTGCGCTGCCCTCACTGTCTCCAGTGGGGATTTACACCAGGGCGCTGAGCAGCCTGACCCTGACTACTGCCTGCCGGGGGTCACTCCTGATTTACACCAGGGGCCTGAGCAGCCTGACCCCGACTACTGACTGCCAGGGGTCACTCCTGATTTACACCAGGGGCCTGGGCAGTGTGACCCCTACTACTGACTGCCGGGGGTCACTCCTGATTTACACCAGGGGCCTGAGCAGTCTGACCTCAACTACTGCCTGCCAGGGGTCACTCCTGATTTACACCAGGGCCCTGAGCAGCCTGACCCCAACTACTGCCTGCCGGGGGTCACTCCAGATTTACACCAGGGCCCTGAGCAGCCTGACCCCGACTACTGCCTGCCGGGGGTCACTCCTGATTTACACCAGGGGCCTGAGCAGCCTGACTCTGACTACTGACTTCCGGGGGTCACTCCTGATTTACACCAGGGGCCTGAGCAGCCTGACCCCAACTACTGCCTGCCGGGGGTCACTCCTGATTTACACCAGGGGGCTGGAAGCAGGGGCTGCCCCACACTGGTTACTGGGACCCTGAGCTCGCTCCCTGAATCGGCCCTGCAAACACTTTAACCTTTGAGTGTCGCAGACGCCAACCAGCACAGACACCCCCTGGCGCTGTCACTGCCCCTGTGCAAAGCACCTGGGCAGGGCCGGGCACCTACCTGCAGCCTCTCGCTCTCCTCGGCCCAGGCGGATTTCAGGCCCACGAGCTCCTCTCTCTGCTCCCGCAGGCGCTGCAGGTGGCTCAGGAGTTGCTCCTGCAAACACAGACAGTGGCTCTGGGGCTGGTTTGGGGCCATTGGTTTGTGCCCAGTGATAATGGGGTCACGGAGCAGAGTGGGGCTGGGGGGCAGCTTCCCATTTTCCAGCCCCCTGAGAAGTGACCCCAGCTCCAGGATATCCCCCCGGCAGCACTGCTGGGCCTGGCCCAGTTTCGCCCAAGCACCAGGGGCTGCAGGTGGCTGAATCCTGTTATCAGACAGGTCCGTGGTTCCACCCCAGGGCCCGTCAGACCCACACAGGGCTCTGTGGCTTCAGAGAAGCTGCCCCTGTGACACCCAGCCCTGCAGGGACCAGACCCGTTCCCTACCCTGTACTCCTGGGCAGCCTCCTCCACGGGCACCACCGTGTGAGTGCGGTGAGCCTGGGACTCTCTACAGATCACGCAGATGGGGCTTTGATCCTCCTGGCAGAAGAGTTTCAGAGCCTCCTGGTGCCTCTCACACACTCGCTGCCCCTCGGGCTCCAGCCCCGCCGGGACCCGCAGGCCTTTCAGTAACTCCACCAGGTTCCCCAGCTGCCGGTTGGGCCGCAGGTTTCTCTGCCGGGTGGTTGCTCTGCACTGGGGGCAGGAGAAGTTGGGCTCCGACTCCCCCCAGCACTGGCTGATACAGGCCCGGCAGAAGCTGTGTCCGCACTCAATCGACACCAGCTCTGTGAAATACTCCAGGCAGACGGGACAAGTCACTTCTTCCTGGAAACTCCCGGCCACGTCCCTGGCAGCCATGGCCCCGGCGCACAGCGAGATCAGGAACTGCAGGTGAGTTTCACTTTCCTGAGCAGAGCCTGGGCAGCCTCTTTTTTTTTTAAATAACTTGAAGCCGATTGCACAAGCGCATGAAGCCGATCGCACAAGCGACAGCCAATGCCACTCACTGGGAGGAAATTCCACACCAGGAAAATCACATCCCAGCAGCTGCACGGCCCTGAGAAAGCCCCAAACAAGCACCAAGCTGCCTAATGAAATGACAGGCCTCACAGTAGCCCCAGAGCATCCCCCACCCCCAAACCTTCCCTGAACCCGGCCCCACCCCGTAGCCTATATCCCCAGCCGGAGCTCTCACACCCCTGCACCCCGTCTCCTGCTCCAGACCTGATCCCTTAGCCCTGGCTCAGAGCCGGCGGCCCCAGCTGGAGTCCTTGTACCCCAGCCCTCTGCCCCTGCCCTGAGCCCCACCCCCCATAATTTTCTTCTGTGCACCAGTGTGAAGGTGTCGCCCATCACCACCACATCGGTGCGTCACACAACTCACCCTGCCCGGGGTGGGGGGGGTGTGAGCGGGGGCTTGGGTCAGAGCCCCTCCGGAGGTGACAATGCTCCTGGTAACTCCCCCCCGCGTGCGGAAGAAATGCTGTTCTGTGCGGCTGGGCACCGCCCGGAGAAACGCGCTGCCGGCCGCGGGGGCTCTGCCAAGCACCGGGTCAGCGCCGGCATCTCTCCTGGGCGGCCGCCCCAGTGCTCAGCTTACAGGGGTCCGCGCCAGCCCCGCCTGGGCCTGGTGACACCCCTCAGCCCGGGCTGGCTGCTGCCAATGGCAGTGAGGTCCCTGCTGCCAGAGCCAGGCCCCCGCAGCCCCCAGGTGCATCGCTCCGGGGAGGGACTCAGGGGAGGGGACAGAACCGCTCCCTGTGCTCACCCGCGGGGGGGAAGACAGTCATGGAGCCGGGGGCAGTGGAGCGAGCTGGGGCCGGTGTCTCCGCTCCCCCCACTGCTGGCCCAGCCGGCCTCCCCAGAGATGCAGGTGTCAGAAACTGCAGTGGAACCTTCTGCTGGAAGGAGTCGGCAGCAACCAGGGCCGGGTTCAATATCTGCGGTTCCTTTTCATCCCTCTCACACAGAACCGGCTCGAGCCCCCACCCACTAGCCTGGGAAATTCACACCCCCGGGCGCGTCGGCGAGGCAACGATTCCTCCCTCGCACGCAAACACTCTGAGTGTAGAAAAGAAACTTTTAATGAAAGAGGCAGAGAAGTCACATGGCACAAGCTTGGGAAAATCCCACCCCCAGAGTTCGGAACCAACCCCCAAGTAACTGTCCCAGCTCAAATGCATTGACAGTGTCCTGGGCCTCTCAGGCTCTCCAGCCCAATCCTGTAACCAGCCAATCCACACACCCAACTTTCTACATACCCGGCTTCCAATGCCCCACTGACCGCTCGGGCCAGTCCGTGCAGGCCCTGACCCATCACCCTGATGCATCCCTCACTGAACCTGAGGCAATGCCCGCTTCACGCTGGTCCAGCGTTCCGCTTGCTCCCTGCCAGCTGCCCCACTGGTCACCCCCTCCTTCTCCTACCAGCCCAGCCCTATTCCTCCTACCAGCCCTCGACCAGCTACCGGCTGCTGTCTTGGGGGATTTGCCTGCAAACCCTGCGATTCCAGCTCTTGGCGACTTCAGCTCCGGCCCAGGCACAACAGCTCAGTATCCACCAAAGCGGTTTCTCACACAACGATAAACCTATTTTTAGGTCCACCTGCAAATCGCATGAAAAGAACTAACCACACCAGTCTTACAGCCAAAAGGCTTCCAGCCAGCTCCTTGAAACACAACACCTCCACCCTCTCCACTAACACCTCGCTCTGACCCTCCGCAATCCAGCTCTCACACAGCAGTGATGTGCCTGTACAAAACTGCCCCACAAAGCCTCAAGCGTTGTTGAGACTCCACAATTCTTTGCACTGGGCGAGAGCACAAATTGTGACTTTACGTTTACACTAGCCAAGGCCTCACTGCTTCACCTGCTCCCATGAGGTTTTGGTCACAAGGCATTACACACCCACACCTCTGTATTGTCATGCAAATGACCTCTGCAGGGGACATGCCCCAACTCCTTCAGAGTACTGAGCACCTGCTGGCACTTTCCTCGCCATAGCCTGGCCTCCCCCCACACCCCCAACACACACCATGCCCCTGCCCCATCCCTGCCCCACCCTCCCAGGGTCAGATGCAGCTTTACAGCTCTGGCTGCCCACAGTCAGCCCCTGCGACATCCGAAACCGCAACACACACACACACTTGTTGCTTTCTTCATCCTTCTCTATTCTCCACCCAACCTGAGCCCCACACACCAAACCCACACCAAACCCAGCTGTGAGGTCACCACTCTCACCCCATCCTCCCCCAGCCAAACCTTGTGTCAACATTACAAGCAAACAATGAGGAGCACAGAGACACTGGGTGGGTCACGCTCAGGTGTTTATTGCTACGAACGTTTCTCTTTCATTTCCCGAACTCGCCCGCAGTGACACAGAGCAGCCACGTTTTCCGAACCAGGACGCGACACCCATGAGCGACGCCGGGAAATGGGCGGGTGGTGCTGCACAGACCAGGCAAACGCTCCTGGGGACGGGAGTGAAGAACCCACGTGGATAATCCCATTTCTCAGACAGGCCGGGCGGGTGCGTGTAAAACCCGGTGAAATGGGAATGAGACGAGCGCTGGGGTTGCACCCGGCGCTGCTGGAGTAGAACAACTGCTCCGTTTTGTCCCCCCGCACGTCACACGCAGATGTGGCAGGGCAGGACCTGGGACAGGAGCGACTCCCCCGCCCGGCGCCGTCTGCTGCCCCTGGGCCGGGGGCCGGGCTAGTCCGAGGGCAGCAAACTGCCCTGGGCAGCACCAGGCACTCGGTGTGTGTCAGTATTTCCCACCCGCCTCGCCCGGCGCTGGGGCCCTTTGTCCCCGCGCACGGGAGGGGCAAACGCACGGGAGGAGCCAGTGGGTTCTGCACGGCCCGGCTGGGCCCCGCTCACGCCCTGGGGCTGGGCTCGCACCCCCCCGGCTGGCCCAGCTGCTGAGCCCCTCCCACAGCCCCCCCGGCTGAGGCTGCAGCGCAGAGCGGCCGCACGTACAGCAGGGCCCCGGCCCTCTCCCCTGCCCAGCGCTGCCCCTGGGGCCGCTGCTCCCCCTCCGTGGGCAGAGACTCCCCAGGGCAGGAAATGTGCCAGGTCCCCGGGCCCCCCAATGGGCCTCTCCCCTCACTGGGGTCCTCCAGTCCCCCCACTGCAGCCCCCTCCTCACCCCACCCTCAGCATCGACCCGGCCCTGCCCCCACCCGACCCACACTGCCCTGCCCCCCCCAGCCTGCAGCTGCTCCCCCAGCTCACAGGCCTGGGCACCGACAGGGAGAGGGTTGGGGGCAGGCAGGAGATGCCCCTTAGACGACCCCATGGGAGCAGGGCTGGGGGCTGGTTAGTGCTGGGAGGGGTCAGTCTGTGCCGCGGGGTCACTGCCAGGGACAGGGATTCCCTGCAGCTGCGCTGGGAGGGGGCAGATTGTCAGGGGAGCCGCGTTTGTCCCCCCGGGGTTGGTACTGGGGCAGAAATAAGGGCGGAGGGGCCCGGAGAAGGTGCGGGTGAAAGTGAAGAGATGGGACCTGTCAGTCACATTGTAAAATGAGACCTCGCCCGCCTCGTAGTCCAGGAAAACCCCCACCCGGCCGGGCCTGGCGCTCACAGGGAGGGGGGTCGGGGGGGAGGTGAGGGCCTTGTATCCCCCGTCCTTCAGCCACACGGCCCAGTATCCATCCCAAGGTGACACTTGGACCTGCCCCTTCCTGCGCACAGATTCCCTGCACACCCCCAGGTCCCACTCACTCGTGTCTCCCACCTCCACCTCCCAGTAACACCTCCCACCCGTGAGCCGCTCCGCGCCCAGCACACAGGGACAAGGATCAAATCTCTCGGCGTTGTGGGGCAGATCCTGGCGGGCGTCTCCGCATCTCACACGTTTCCCATCCTCAGACAGGATGAGCCAGGGACTTGCCGTGTCTGGATCCAGAGTGACGTCCACTGGGGAGAGTCACAGAGTCAGTGCGGGGGCAGGGCTGGTCCCTGGGGTCGGAGGGAAATGAACCTGCGCCCCAGTGATCGCTCTGGGGGTGTTGTCTGAGGGGCGTCAGGGCCCCTCTGCCTGGGAGGAGACGCTGAGGGGGGAGGGCAGGGGAGTGGGGGAGGGGTGAGAAGGTGTCAGGGAGGGCGGAGGAGGGGCCAGGCTCACAGCTGGAGAGGAGAGAGAAGGGGCAGGTGATGGGGAGGTGTGAAGGGGGAGGGGCAGGTGAGGGGGGAGGGGCGCAATGAGGGCAATGGGGGGCAGAGGAGCAGACCCCATAAGCCCTGGGAGGGATGAAGGGGGGTACCGGGGGCTGCAGAGGGTGACGGAAGGGGCAGCAAGGGGCGGGGCTGAGGGCTGTGAGGCGATGGGGAGCTCCCATGGGGCAGGGGACCAAGGGGAGGGACGGGTGCTGGGTGGGGGGCTGAGGGGTGGGGCAGGTGCCAGCACCATGGGGGGCAGGGAATGGGCAGCCCCAGGGCACAGAGTGAGGCAGGCGCCCGGGGGCCAAGGGACCGGCCGGGGCAGGGCAGCCCCAGTGGGGGAGGAGGGAAGGAGGAGGGGGGTGACGGGGCTGCAGGAGGGAGGGGAGGAGCAGGGGGTGGGGGCAGCGCTGGGGCAATTAAGGGGCAGGAGTGGGGGCAGCTCCAGGCCCACAGACAGGAGTGAGGGGCTGGGCTGGGGCGGTGGCCCAGGGACAAGGGGAGGGCAGGAGTCGAGCTGGCCTCTGGGGCACACAGCAGGAGGGGGAGGGGCGACACCCCAGCACACAGGAGGTGAACAGGGACAGGGGGAGGAGGCGGCTCCAGGGGAAAGGAGGGGGCAGGGGAAGGAGACAAAGGGGGTGAGCAGGGAGGCAGGTACCAGGGGAAGGGGGAAGAGTGGGGCAGATCTCAGGACACAATAGGGCAGTGAGGGGAGGGGCGGGTGCCAGGAATAGGGAGGTGTGGGGTAGGGGGAGTGAGCAGGAGGGATGGGGGGTGGGGCAGAGGGTCATCTGCAAGGAGGGCAGAGGGGGGAAGGACATGGGCACCAGGGGGCAGAGATGGGGGAGGGAAGGGCCCACGTCGGGGACACAAAGGAGACAAGGGACGAGACACGGGGCAGGCAGAGGGGCAAAGGGAAGGGCCGGCACCAGGGGGCAGACGGGACAATGGCTGAGAGGGAGCTCAGGGGGCGGAGGAGCGGTGAACAGAGGGGCTGGCACCGGGGGACCAGAGGGGGGAGGGGGCAAGTGTCAGGGAGGTGGGAGGTGAGGGGAGGGGAGGGGCTTGTGCTTAGGGGAGAGGAGGGGCCAGGGCAGGAGGAGGAAGGGGACGAGGACGGTACCGGGGCAGGGTGGGGGAGGGGAAGGGAAGGGGCAGTTCTGGGCGTTGGGGGCGAGAGAGGCACAAGGGTGGGGGTGAAAGTCGGGGGCAGAGGGGGCAGCAGATGGGCGGCAGCAATGGGACGGGGAGGGGCGGGTGCCAGGAACAGAAGAGGGGGCAGAGGGGAGAGGCAATGGGGACAGGAGGCCAGAGTGGAGGGAAGGGAGGGGCAGGTTCCCACAGGGACCCCCCCCACCTCCGAGGAGATCCACCCCCCCACCCCCTGACTCCCCTCACCCCCAGCCCCAGGCAGCGCTGCCTGGTCAGTGGTGGGCTGGAAACGTGAATGGGAATTGGCTGGGTCAGACCCTGTCACAGAGCAGCAGAAAACCCTTTGCCGGGGACGCAGACGGGGCAGACGTGGGACCCAGAGGGGCTCCCACCTGGCTGGTGTCTGTGACGGTGTCGGGCGGTTGGGTTGGTGCATCGGCCGACCTGCCCCTGGCAGACGATGGGGGTGAGCGGGGGGGAGGGAGCTCTCCCCTCACCGCTCCTGAGGAGCCCGGCCTGGGGGAGGCGCCAGGCCCAGACTGGATGTCCAGGAACCCTCCTGCCCTGCTGGGACCCAGCAGACGGAGCTGTGCTGCCAGGGAGCCAGTCTGGCTGGTGCTGGGTCACACATCGCTGCGGTACTGCTGGGGGTCAGGAAATGTCGTCCCCCTTGCGGTGCGGGTAACGGGCAGCAGAGCTGAACTGAGCCGGCCTGAGCGAGGGGACCCCTCAGCGCTAATCTGTGCTGGGGCCGGCCAGGCTGAGCCCCGGCGCCTCTGGGCCTGGCCCAGCAGTGAGGAAGTAACAGACTTGCTGGAGCCCCGGCACCTCTGCCACTGCAAAGGGAGCCCTGGTCGCCCCACTGAGCTGCACCCCCGCAGCAGGAGGGGTGGGGCCATGGCCTGGGGAAGAGAGAGCCGGGGACGCGGGGGGTTTGCTGACACTCACAGGCACTGTCTGACCTGCCCCTCTGCCCTGGGGACAGACAGAGCTGACCAGGCCCCAGGGACTCGCTGGGTTTGTTCAGTGGCCGCTAGAGCGGAGATCCCTGCTCAGCAGGTGTAAGCGTCCAGCCTGGCTGCAGGGCAGTGTCTGTGGCACACAGCCCGGCCCCCACGAGCAGGTCCCCCCCTCACAGCTGAAACGACAGAGCTGGGTGGAACCTCAGCAGACTCATCAAGGTCAGAGGGGCAGGTGGCAGCAGCAGGAGATGGCGCAGGGCCCCTGGGGACGGAGCAGGGGAGTGAACAGCGGCACAACACACAAGAGCGGCCACAACACGCGTGTGTGGGACAATGTTCCAGTGACTGAGCTCCGGCAGGTTGGGGCTCTGACTGGGAACCCGACAGAAATGTTTCCTCATCGGCTGAGACTTTTAAAATGCACCTTTGGCAGGACTGTTCTTTCACACCCTCCCTGTCCCGAGAGGTCCTTATCTAGGGGAGTTTTTGCACTAAACTTTTTGATTATAATTAACTTTTTTGCAAAAATGGCCACATTAGGCAAGACCAATGGCCCATCTTCCCCAGTGTCCTGTCTTCCATCACTGCCTATTGCAGGTGTTTCAGAGGGAATGGACAGAACAGGGAATTGTCTACCAATCCATGCCCTGTCATCCACTCCCAGCTCCTGGAGCAGGGAGGCTGGGGAAAAAAAGGGGTTTGCATCCCTGCCCAGCCTGGCTAACAGCCATGTACGCACCTGCCCTCCACAGGCTTATCCAGCTCTAGTGCTTGTTTGAGCCATGTTAAGCTCTTGGCCTTCACAACACCCCGGGCAGAGCGTTCTGTAGGTTGCCGCCGTGTGGTGTGAAGAAAGGCCCTTGTGTTTGTTTCAAGCTCACTGCCTACTAACCTCTTTGGGTGACCCCTGCTTTGTGCGCTGAATGAAGGGGAACACTGCCCGGCTCATTTCCCCACACCTGCCAAGATTTTAGGAGCCCCTTTGACAGGGGTTGGCAACCCCCAGCATGGGTGCCAAAAGTGGCCCATGATCCGATTTTCATTGGGAGCTCAGCCCTGCCCCTCCTGCCCTACGCAGCTGGGAGTCTGGTGAAAAGCATCTGCAGTATTTCCCTTGGCCCCTTGCTGGAAAAGCCCCAGCTCTGTGCTGGGAAATGCAAGGGCGCGTGCATGGAGAACAGAGCCAGGTTTGAAGACAATTTAGGCTTACATTGCCTTAGAAACTGGTTCAGCACTTGGTGCAGGCTCCCTTGTATTTTCACACGCAGAGCGGAGGCATTTGCAGCAGCCCTCACACCCAGCTACATATGGGCTCAGGAGCACCAGTTCCTCCCCTCCTGACCCCCCACTAATCCTCCAGGCCAAGTTGCCGGGGCTGGAGCAGGCCCCTTGTCCCACGCAGGGGAGCCTACAGGAACACTGGGCCCCTGAGCAATGTGGAGTTTGACGTTATCACCCCCATTTTGAGAGCAAACGAGGACAAGGAAAAAGATGTGCCTGGGGACAGGCTCCTAAGTGGGAAGGGCAATGTTTGAATCAACCCTCCGAACACACACACACCCATTCCCAGGTTCTACCCCCTGCCCCACAAACTGGCCCCCCATCCCCAGGCTTAACCCCTCTCAGCCCCAAGCCCTGAGATTACCTCCTCTTAGCTCCACCCCTACCCTCCTCCAGCCCCATCCCCAGGATTCACCCCACTCAGCTCCAAATCCTCCCCCACATCCTCAGGCTTTATACCCCTTGGCCAATGAGCTCTGCCAGCTGCCCGCACTCCTGCTCCTCCACCACCCCCTACCCCTCTCCTCCTCCTTCTCAGCAGGGCTGTGGGGCTCCAGCAGGGGCGGACTCAGCCTCCCCTCCCTCCAGCTCTCCCGCAGGCTTAGCACTTCTCCCCCCCAGCAGCCCCTGAAATACTGGAATGAGACGTAATTGGTTTCCTGGCTGGATATCTCCTGCCGGCCGTTAGACCAATTAAATTTGGATCCATTATTTCGGTGCGGCTGGGCCGGGAGCCACAAAAGGAGCCAGCACCAGCCGCACTGGGATCTGCAACTGATGCCTTAAAGAGCCACACACGGCTCCGGAGCCGCAGATGGCCAACCCCAGCCTGGTGCCAGGTCCCACCTCCGCCTGGGAATGTCCCTGCTGAGTGCAGCCAGGGTGGGGGTGGGGAAACGCACACTGAACATGTGGCTAAGGCATCACACCACCGGCTGCCCCAAACGTCCAGTGTCCTACGTTGCTGTGTGTTAAGGGTTGGTCAGGTCGGTCCTATTGAACCATCTGCCCCAGCAGCGGGGGCCTTCCTAACCCAGCTCAATAGAGACACTGAACAGCTCTTAACCCTTTGTGTTATGCTCGAGGGAAATTGCAGGTTTCATGGTGTGCAGACCCTGCTGTGGGGAGGGGAGGGGAGGGGAGGGTTCAGCCGTTCAATGCCTACTAAGGGCACATGAGATGAAGTGTATCGGGCAGCACCCAGGTGCCTGAGAAGGTGAAGCCATCGGATATAATCTTTCGCTACTAAGCCCTCTTCTAACGCCAAGGGTCAGAGAGCTTTCAGGGACGGGGGGTGGGGACTGACAGATCACATTTCAGTGGAGTTACAGCACAGTTACCTGCGTATTGTTGGACTTTCTCCCAACCTGAAATCAAGCAAATATGGAGGTGAGAATTGCCCTGAGCACGGACTTGTGGAACAGAAAACTCTTTTTAACAAAGTTTACAATAACAGCAAAACATTATCTGCACAGTAACTGTCAAGTAGGGAAAATGCGTATTTATTTACCTGCATTTAGTAGGGCTCTTCTCCACTCTGCAACCAAACACAGACCGAGAGATGAGACTTGCACACAGACACCTCAAATAGGAGACAAGTTTGTAACCAGGTTCACATTAGCAATAAAAGACGACTTACCGAGTTCACCCTGCAGCTTCTCTAAAAGCAAAGGAAAGAGAAACAAGTGAATGTGTGAAAAGAATAAAGAGGCTGTTCAGTAAGATCCCACCCAACCCACACTGACTCCCAGTTCATAGGGAGAGCTCTGAACATCTCCCATGGGGGTCTGTGACAGAGCAGTTGATCTGCACTAGTACAGACAGGTTAAAACAGGCCATGGGCAAGGTCTGTCCCAGGAATCAACTGAGGGAAGGCTTGTGGCAGCCAATCAGAGCTAGGGTGACCATATCTCCCCCGGCCAAACACAGGACATGGGGAATGACCCCCATTCTGGCCAAAACGGGATGGATGGTCGCCCTGTCTGGGGCACCGGGAACAGGGCTGCTGCCCCACCAGTGAAACTCCTGGCTTCCCCGAGCTGTGGGTGGCAGCCCCCACCGCTGCAGAGTCAACCCCCACACTCAAGCCCCCCACAACTGTGGCTCCAGCCCCCCGGGCCCTGGCCCCAGCCTTAGCGGCCCCGCTCAGCACCTACTGCCCCTGGCCCCAGCCCTGCTCCAAACTCTGCATCCCAGTTCAACCCCCACCGGCTCCAGCTCTGGCTTCCTAGGTCCACATCCCCGTCCCCATCTCCAGTGGCCCCACTGCAATCCCACCTCCTCCTCCCCAGGCTCCTGCTCCAACATCCACAGTCCCCCTCAACCCCCCGTTGCTCTGGCTCCAATCCCCGCCACCCATAGGCGCTAGCTCCCCCGGTCCCCGTCCCCAGCTCCAGTCCCATCAGCCCCAGCATTTCAAGGCATGTTCTAGACATCAGTGGGCACAAACCTCCTGGCTTGGGTGAGAAGTGTAGAAGCCTGACTGCCCCTGGACTCTCCATTTGCTCCCTCAGGACCCAGGCTGAGACAGTGATCTCAGGGGGAGGATTTAGGGGTAAGGGTGTGGTTGGAGTCAGGGTTAGCAGTCCCCTCGCCCCACTTCAGTGAGCCAGGCTTCTTGCTTCCTCTTCAGCCAGCTGCTGCCACCAGGGTTCTCACCCCTCCCATCCCAGGCCAGCCCCACTCTGGTCAGAACCCTGTTGAGGCATTTGGGTGAATAGCCAGCGTGTATGTGTGGGGAAGGAAGGGGGCTGGTGGCATTTGAAAGTGGTGGTGATTGCGATCCCTGCTGGATACGGCATTAGCTGCATGTAAGCAAAGCAATGTGTGAACCTCTAGTTACACATTCCATGATGGCCGTGAGTTTTCCTGATTTAGCTGCTGCCTTTAGTTACAGCAGCCTTTCCCTGGGTGCCTGTTAGCAGCAGCCCAGCCCAGAATCTCTGCAGTGCCGTCATCTGGGGCCCTGCCCTGACATATCCTCTTTGTTCCCAGGCCATCTCCTTGTACAACCCCTGCAACAGTGGTTCTCAAACTTGTGGGTCGAACATGCTCAGTAGTCCACAGACCGAAGTTTGAGACCCCCTGAGCTACAATAGGGCTTGTGAGGGGGGGTCCTCAGAGGGCAGCCAGCAGCTGTTTTCTGCTTTGCCTGCAGTGGAGGAGTCTGCCCCCAGCTGGAGCCAGGGCTTCTGGAGCCTGTTACACTGCTCTGGGCCTTTAACCAAACACAAAAGTGTGCAGCTTCTCTGCGTGTGAGGAGGACATTGAGCAAGTGACCTGGGTGTAGCCAGTGCACCAGCCCAGGGAGATCTGCCTGAGTGTGCAGACAGTGACATTGGCTGCTCACACTCAGCAGGGTGGGGTTGCGATGGTGCCACTGAGCCCTTTCCCAGGACGATTTGTCGCTATTTGCACTTTTGCAGGACAGGTGAGATTTCACACTGTTAGGTTTATGGCAAAACCCCTGCATCAGTTAATGGAACGGGCCCAGACACTGAACTTTCTAGCCCTCCCATTCAAATTGCAGAGTCTCTAGAGCGAGAAGGACAAGAGGTGAGGTTTCATTGCATCTTCTTGATGGTGATGTTCACGTTACTGTTTCATGCAGCTCTGCTGCAGCACTGAAATACAGAACCAATAGATGGGCAAATGAAGAGACATGGTCAGGTCCATCTGTGGAAGTCTCTGCACCCCCAACCCTGGCCAGTTCCTGACCTTGTGGGTGGTACACGCCCCTTGGGAAAGTGAAAGCTAGGAAGGAACAGGTCCCCCTCAGGCCTGGGTACATGGTGGGGTACCTTGGTAAAGAGGCAGTAGAGAAGCCTTTCTTTAGCTGGGGGCTGCTCAAGTCAGCATTACCCAGGGAGCAGGGTGTGGATGGACCCCACAGTCACTAAGTCTAAGATCACAGAATCATAGAACACAAGAACTGGAAGAGACTTCAAAAGGTCATCAAGTCCAGTCCCCTGCCCTCCCAGCAGGGCCAAGATCCATCTACATCATCCCTGACAGATGTTTGTCTCTCCTGCTCACAAAAGTCTTAAATGATGGAGATTCCACAACCTCCCTAAGCAATTACCAGTGTTTAACTCTCGTGAGAGGAAGCTTTTCCAGATGTCCAACCTAAACCTCCCTTGCTACGATTTAAGTCCATTGATTCTTGTCCTGCCCTCAGAGGTTAAGGAGAATATTTTCTACCCCTTCTCCATGTCTCAGGCTTTTAGGTACCCAAAAGCTGTGATCATGTCCCTTCCACAGACTAAAGAAATCCAGTTCTTTCAATCTTCCCTCAGGTTTTCCAGATCTTTCATAATTTGTTGTTCTTCTCTGGATCTTTTCCAAGTTGCCCCATCCTTCCCGAAACGAGGTGCCCAGAACTGGACAATGCTCCAGCTGAGGCCTGACCAGTGCAGAGCAGAGCAGAGCTACGTCTGATGTCCTTCTTACAGCACTTGGGCTAATCGACACCGGAATGGTGTTTGCAATTTGTTTGCAAGTGTCACGCTGACTCTTCCTCAGCGTGTGATCCTCACTGATCTGTATTTCCCTTTCTGTAGTGCTCCTTCCTGCATCGCCATTCCCCATTTCGCATGAGAGTAGCTGATTTTTAACTTCCCAAGCGGAATCGTTTGCACTTGTCCTAACCAATAGATGATCAGGTCTTTCCCTCCTCATCCCCTTGGTGTATGAGCACTGATAGTCATACTCAGCAAGGAGTGATCCCCACCATCACAAACACCGCAGGAAATGGAGATAGTGAGCACAGCCTGAGCTAGACCATCGCGTGTCCAGACCGACCAGCATCCCAGATCAGTTGTGCAGTTCCTAGCTGTGTTTGTGTTACAGCAATACGAGCCACCGCGCTCACCAGTACAGCTGGGGCAGGGAATTCTCTCAAAGGTCCAGGGACCCAGGCAGCGACAGTTAATTGTTTTGAGTGCTTAGTGTTTGGAAATGAGCCCAACCTGGTCCTCTGGGCACAGACACGCAACCAAATACTGTATCTCTAAATCCTCCAATAAACCTGTTCAATTCTGGTGCTGACAAGATGCAGAGGTGACAATTCTAAAGGTCCCAAACCCAGTTCCACTGTTCACAGGCACAAAGCACAGCTCCTCTCTGCTCCTCTGAATTACCTGCTTTCGTCTTCACCGGGAAACCCTTGTAACAGGCACTTCCCCTTCCCAGTCCTGCCGACAGTGGTACATTTCGACATAAAGCTCACAGTGCTTCAGCAGACAGAATCCTCTGGGCAGGACTTTCACAGCTGCCTTAGGGAGTTTCTATATTCGGTGCCAATGAAGTTAAACAGAAATTGGATCCAGACCCCAAAGCCAGCTTTGAAACCCCCCCAGCTCCCTATAAACACCCAGATCACTAAAGGCCAATTTCTGGCCTCTGAGTTGAAAAACCCGCATCTGAGCACTTATGCTGCAGCAGAGAGTTCATTGCCCTCCTCCTGTCGCAGGTGTAACCCAGGTAACCCCGAACCTTTGCATGGGCACAGCCACTGCTTTCCCCACCCACAGCTCCTAGCTGCAAGCCAAATGGGGGCGTGGGGCTGGGCCCTAAGAAGCACCTCTTACACTTTCTGGCTTCCTGCAAGTACTTCAGTTCCATATGTTAGTGCTCCAAGCAATGTTTCTGCTGACTATTTCCCTGGGTGGAATAAATTTTGTTCTCTGCCCCAAATCATGAGTGGATGTGCACCACCCGTACAAACAAAGGCTGCTGGCTGCTGACTGTGAACACTTTGCTTATTGTCACGGTTAATTTAGAAAGGCTCCAGAACTCAAAAAAGCCATTTAGTAAAAAGCCAGACCACAGGTTTCAGGAAACTGCAAAGCAAGCCAGAAATACGCTAAATTACATACGTAACTGCAAGCTACGGAAGCCATATTCTGTTAAGACCTTGCCAGTTAAGCAGATGCTTTTATACTTGCTGATGTAACAATTTCGTATTTTATATCAAATAATAAGTGAAGCAAATCAGCAGAGGCTAGCCAATGGGGATGAGGGCGTCTGAGCAGGTGATCGTGCCGGCCTTTAAACCACCAACTGAAAACTGCCATCCCAGCAAAAATAATACACAAAGCAAGAAAATGGAATAACGAGTTAAGTAATTAACATACAAGGCAAGAAAATGGCCTAATGAGCCAAAAAATAGCATGGTAAGCGAAAAATGATATTACATAAGGGAAAAACACCAGAATCTAATTATGAGCCACAAGTGTAAAGTACCTCATCGACCAGTCACTCATTGCGAGCCTGAGAACAAGGTACCTTAAGGGCATTAAGTTTGCCATTCAGGGACACTCAATAGGATGGCTGAGTGCTGCCGTTGCTGGTCCAAACAACAAGATACAGGGACCGTCTGCAACGTCCGTACAGCAGATTGCCTAAGTACCTCTACACTCTGTGAGGAATTGGCTTGGTACGACCTCGCCCGGCTAGGGGATCAGGCCCCAGGCATTAGTAATGGCTCTAAGGAGCAGTAAAATAGGCCTCAATAAATGTAACCTGGAACCAAAACTGCCCTCCGGGACAAAGGAATGAGGGGAACCTCCAGTAGAGGGTCTCCACTGTAAAGGCTGGTAACAATCACCAAGAGGTAGGTCTCTTTAGCCCCCCTTGCTCCTGGAAATGCTGCGTCTTTAGCTCTGAGGCTGGCAGTAACATAATGAAAAAGGGAAACACATGTTCAGTGTAGCCAGGGATGACCTGGAATGCATTCTGCCTGCTTGTGTCGTAAACACCTGGACGTCTTTAATTATTCTTCTCCTGCTCTTATCTTTAATATTAATAAACTTTATAAAAATAAGTAAAAAGCCTTAAGGTGTTAATAGTGATCACAATAATGACCAATTCATAAATAAACAATAAATATTAATATCATAACTAACTAATAATAATAATATTAATAAAAGGGGTAAAGTCCACGCTTGGGCACGTAGCCCATAAGACCCCTGACTTTCACCACTCACACTGATCAGCTGGGTGGCACCTGACTCTTGCCTGAGAGGCCTCCCAAGCGCTCAGCACACAGGGAATACGAGCTCCAAGCCCAGCTCACTGGGCCCAACACGGTGTTTCACATTCAGCAATGCTGATCCCCAGGGAATAGTTCACACTCACATTCAGTTGGACTCTCCAGTGAGAGCTGAGGGGTGAAACCTCTTGATTCAGTTCAGGCAAAGTCATAATTTATTCAGGTCCCTCGTCACCCTCAGCTCAGCTCCTGCTGCCTGCAACTCCTCCCAGCACAAAATCAACGCCCACTAATCCCCACGTCGCTGCTAATCTCTCTCGCCCCCCACACGTTCACCCTCCCGCCTGCCCGACTCTCCTTACTTCACCTTTCGCTCTGCGCTGTCTCCAGAAGCAGTAACTGGCCAGGGGGATGAGAACACCCAGCAGCGGCAGGATCACAGCCAGAGCCACCAGCCAGGGACTGACCCTCGGGAAAAACAGCTCTGCAAGAGAGAGTGCCCTTGACTTGGGAGCAAATACGTGCAGCCTGAAGGCAGGACACTGGGCCAGTGGGGACTCCGACTACACAGGAAAAGACACAGGTAGACGTGGCACTTCTGCTTTATTAGTGCAATGGAAGTGCCAGCTGTCGCCTGGTTACTGAACATGGTTACTCAATGGGAGGGGGCACGTCGGGGGGATAGGAAAGGACTCTGCTGTGCCACACCTCCCTCCAACTGGCGTCCGTTCGAACACTCCCGAGGCCAGGGATAGCCAGCAGCGAGCGTGAGCCAAATCTGGAGGGCCAGAGCTTTAGAAAATACCCCTGCAGCTTTTTGCTTTATCTACTTTATCTCATCATTAGTTTCTCTGGAGTCCGGACTGTGACTCCACCTTGACCAAGAAATTTGGAACTGGACAAAAACGCCTGATTTCCCGGCCCCAGGCTGCAGCCAGCACAGACTGGCCCTCAGAAGCAGAGAGCTGTGACCTGCCTCCCGGTGCCCCGTGGTGACTGGTGAGGGAGTTCCAGGGGGTGAGGGGATGGCTCTGCTCACCCCACCCCACTTTAACTGGCGAGTCCACAGGAAGGGTTAGTGCAGGACAGGCTGGGGGTAAACGTACCTTGCACTAGTCTGCTCTGCACTACCTGGGTGTGGGGACCCCGCAGCCCTGCACCAACTCTTCCCTGGTGCACATTGATCGGTTCCGGTTTCAAAGCAGGGAGACTGAAGCACATGATGGAACTGTCAGTGCAGGCAGCAGGGTCCAGACACACCGACAGTGCCCAGCAGGCCGGGGGAGGCAGATTTACACCCCAGCTGGCCAGCATTGACTGCTCCTGTGGGCGAGCCCTGCTCCTGCTCGCTTTGCTGCAGAGCCCTCTAGCCTGCAAACAGGACCGGGAAATCCCACCCCCAGCCCCCCACTCCTAAACAGATAGCGCCAGCTCGCAGTGCCAGCCCAGTCCTCACTGCAGCAAGAGAGAATCCCCTCCTCCGCCCCAGTGCCCTATTAAGGAGGGGACCGAGGGAGCTGAAGCTCCAGGCCCATCGCCAGAATAAGGCCCATAAAAATTGGATCTAGATCCTGTCATTGCATCTTTTGCAAGTTGTAGAGCACGAAAAGTTATGTTAGAGACATTTTGCTCTTTTTTATTCAAATAAATTATGAATTCATAAAAATTATTATTTTGAATTCTGGTGTGTAGTGTCGGCCCAGCAGAAATTCTCAGCTCCAGGCCCAGTAGGCCCTTAGTCTGGCCCTGCTCCACCCCAGCTAAGAAGAACCCTGCTTGCAGGTACTGAGCTGTTATGAAAATTTGGCCTCGGGCACCCGACTTGTAAGCATTAAACACCTCAGCTCCGACTGGAGTCCATGAGACTGGAGGTTGCTCAGGACTCTGCAACGAGTATTCAGGAGCTTGAACGTTCAGGCTAATGATGAGGAGACAAATTTGTTCCACCAACATGTGCAGTGTCTCAGTCGATCCATGTGCGGCGTGGACAGCAACTGACCTGCTACGTAAACTGTGGACTTTCTCTCCTGGTTGAGCCGGGGGTTCCTGACGCAGCAGGACACTTTCTGGTTGGACTCTTCTGTTATAACAACAGAAAGCTCTGTTTGAAACAGGCCCCCAGTCTCCTGAGATACTTTTTCAGAGGCCAGTGGTAACAGCTGGTCCTGACGATCTCTCCACTGAGCCTCGGGCTGTGGGTACCATCCGGATGATCGACACACCAGCCGGATCCCTCCGTTCTCATGTCCCTCCACAGAGATATCAGGAGCAGAGCCCAGATCTACAAAATAAATAAATAAGCGCTTGATAATCTTATGCTGTCCAGCTTTATTACACTGTTAGCAAAAGCTGTTCCCTTTAAACTAATCCTCTGTAGCACTGAGGGTTCAAAGTGACTGCCAGGGCTGCCAAATCAACAAGGACAGTGGAGAGCTGCTGGGATTGCCACGAGCTGGGCAGCCTGGGAAGATGGAGGAGACCCACAAGATGCGGGTACATGGCGAGAAGGTCATACGAAGTAGCTCAGGGGCACCAGACAGTAGTATGGGTGTGGGGGCAGAGCTCTGCTCAGCACGTTGTGGTGGGATCCACACCAACCCAGGGGTGGAGTCCTCTGCCACTGCCAGAGCCCTGGGCTGTGACCCAGGGGAGCAGAGTGCTCCCTGCTCACTCTACCCGCTGCTGCCAGCTCCATCCCAAGGTGGCCACTTACCCACCTTAGGTCAAGAGGCCTGTGTTTGCTTGGCATCAGCCTCAGCCATGGCACCAGGCAATAGATGGTTTGCTCTCTCCTGCTGAGGGCCCAGGCTCCTGAGACTATTTCGTGTTCTGCCCTGCCCTGCCCAGAGGACCTGAACTCCACCACCGTATTTTGCTCTGTTCTGCCCAGAGGGCTTGAGCTCCAGTGACGGCTACATTCCCATTAAGGATGGCCTTTACAGAACTTGGTATTCATAGGGAATTGCCTCACCACAAGGCTGACAGGGAGGGATGGTCACAGACGCTTACATCACTCAACAAACAAGGGAGAATACAATCACAGACTATGGGGCACATGCTGTCTACTAAACTGTGTCTTCGGGAACACTGGCCTGTACGGAAAGGGAGTGAAAACACGAACTTTCTTTCTGGACCAGATGATTCCAATGGGGAATGTGAAAATACCCATAATGATCCTGGGAAACCCAGCCTAGAGCTTTCTACCATGGCTGACGATGCCTTACGCAGGAAACCAGGACAGCAGCGAGCAGCACTTCAACAGCAGGCTTAGGAGGTGCAGCTTGTCCATGGGATGCACCTTTCGTAGATCAAAGGTGCACTGGCACCGCTTGTATAGAAAAGCTTTTTAGATGTAAATGAGGGAAATGTTCCCATGGTCACAGGTTAGGGCTTTTGAATATTATCTGGGCATAATTATGTAGCAACTGCAAACCTAAATGTTAACTACAACTGCCTAAATGGCCACTAAATCCTACAACACCTTCCCTTTCTGTAAAAACAAAACCAACCAAAAACCGCGAAGAAATTCACAGACAAACCTTTGTTAGCACAGAATTGAGGATGCCTGGTGGTATTATTTGCTGCCTTTCCACAATGCAGCGACAGCTCTGCCACCCAGCACCCACCAATCCTCCTCTAGTCAGAACAGCTACGCTCAACACAGGGAGTGCAACCACCATGCACACGCATGTGCGTGCGTGCGTGCGCACACACACACACACACACACACACACAAAAAACCAATGGAACCTTCCTTGTGTCTACTTGCTGACAAAAAAATACTCACCACCGGACAACCTTATCTGCTGCGCTTCCAAAATACTAAGTTCAGCAAAACTGAGATCTCTGATGAACAGGAAACCCACTGTGAAGTTTGACACCCAAATAACCTTAACTCTGCCCTTCTGGAGCTGGCAGTGACCATTGGGAATTGGCTGCCTGCACTGCCACTGCATTCACTGTGCTCGGTGTAGCTGCAATGACTCATGGATTGATTATATGAACCTACTGGCAGAGCTGTCGATGTGGTAAGAGGAGAGGTGCAGGGGTACCTGGGGGATCAGCTCTGAGCGGTGCAAGTCAGTCAGTGGTGGGTACAGACTCTTTGCCATGGGGAGGGCCAGTAACCTGGTGTCAGACACGACAGTGCACACTAGGGCTTGCTGAGGGCTAAGTGAAAGCGACCTCCCAGAAGGAATCCACACCACAGGGCTGGGGTGACAGGCAGGGTTGCCAACTTTCCTGGACTGGATGAGTCAGACGCCCTTTGTGGCAATGGCATTCGGTCCGTCCAGTCTGACGGAGCTGGCAACACTAGTGACAGGATGGTAACATTTTGGAAGCAGGGGATGGATTGTGTGGGTTGGGCTCAGTTTTGCATGTAGACTGAGGAGTTCTCTCCACCGGTGTCATCTCAGAGTGGCCCCTCTGACACCAGTTATTACCCTGCTGAAGACATTAAATCATCAAAACAAGTTACTGACCTGCCACCTGCAGTTCCAATAGAGCATCTTCATAAGAGACACTGGACTGGAAAAAACATTTGTATTGCCCATTGTCGGAGGGTCGGATATCGCGTATCCTCAGGGAAACGCTGCCATGGGTGATGTTGTCTTTCAAGAGCTCAGTTCTCCCTCGATATTCCGGCATCTGCTCTTCATATAGATCCTGCCCGCGGCGGTACAAGTGCACAGCTGCAGAGAACTGGGATCGGAACCACCTCACCTCCATGGTCTCAGCGCTCATCCTGGGGGAGAGGTGGCAGGGCAGGACGGCCTCCCCGCCTACGATGGCAGCGACTGGATGGTCAGGGCCGGTCACTGTGAACTGTGCTGTGACATGGACAATGAGAAACGTCTCAGAGGAATAGCCATGTTAGTCTGTATCTCCAGAAACAAGAGAAATCCTGTGGCACGTTCAAGACTAATTTATTTGTGCACTAGCTTTTGTGGGCTGGAACCCACGGAACAAACTTCCCATAAACCAATCAAAGTTTGGATTATGTTACATTTATTCCAAAGGATTCTTTTACAACACGTAGGACTCTCTGGTCTTTCAACCCCTTCTCTAAGGGCCTGTCCTCTTGGTTAACAGGTCATGTCCGCTTGCAGCCCAAGATCCAGGAAGTCTGTTCAGTTCACATCCAGCTTTTATATCAAAGATCTTTGTTTTCTTGGGTTTCTGGGACCTGATCTAACCCAGTTCATGCAACTTTCTCTAAACATGACACCTCTCTGGAGCTGTTACCTGTCCTGCAAGTCATGACCCTTCCTGGCTTGTAAATTCTGAAGGGGATGAGGTAACCCTCTCCCATGGCACTAATTTCTATCCCCAGCCCACAACGATACGTGTAACTTGTGCAGATGCCATTGATAAAAGCTGTTCCAAAATAAATGGAGCATTCATTAAGTGAATTCGATAGTCCTCAAAATATGTTCCATGGAATTCACATCTGAGTGTTAGACACTGTCCCTACTTTCTCTGACCAGGCCCAAGACATCTCATGGGTATCTTGGGAATAACAGCATGGGGGCTTGGTTCTCTGATATACCAAGGCCTTTTTGTGCTGCTCCAGCACGGGGGACTTCTCATCTCCTGTAGGGATGCTGTAACAGCTGACAAGGGGTGGAGATATGAAACCAGATCATCAGGCCTCAGGTGGTGGCTTTAAAGCCAAGTCAGAGGTCGGATGACGGAAAGTACAAGACACAGAGAACTGGTCACTGTGGAGCAGCCCAGCTGTCCAGGATGCGGATTAGTGTCAGGCCTTACCACTGCATTCCCACCCCAGAAGGGGACGTGAGAACACCTGAGGACAAACTAGACGGAGGGTGGGGAGAGCAGAACTGCTGCTGACCCAGGCTAGAACGATTTGACTGGCCTGTGAAAGACTCAGCCTGGAACAGTACTTCAGGTGAGAAATGTTAGTTACATTCAACTTCTGTAATGTGCTAAGGTGAGCAAGTGTGTTTTGTTTATTAACAGACAAGACCTTCTGTTTGTTACCACTTCAGATCTACCTCCGCTCTTTCATCAACCAACATTTCTTGCTTATAACCCAGCTTATGTAAATTCCAACTTGGGGAGGGGGGAAGGCATTGAGGACAGAAGTGAACTTCATTAATTTTGGTTTTGGACCCCAAAGGGTGGGGTGAACATCTGGATGCTGGAGCAAATCCCTTGAGTCCTCCCAGAGCTGATCTCAGTGTTTGCATCTGCAGCCGATGTGGCCGTACTGGTGAATTTTGCTAGAGGGGGCTGGGGAACCTGGCTGAGCAAGACAGACGAAAGCGGGACCCAGGTTGTCAAAGAAGGGGGGCTCAGTGGTGGCTAAGCACCTCTGGTGACATCCCAGGGGTCCCAACCCAGCACAGCGTATAGGTAGCAAACATGGTTACTGGGCACCCAGCTGTGCCCTGTGGTTTCTCCATGTTATTGGCCGGTTGAGCAGACATGGTTTACAAGACTAGGCAGTGATGTGAGATGGATGGAAGTGAACACCAGTGGAAACAGCAGCAAACCCAGCCAGGAGGCCGGAGCTCCTACCTGACTCCAGCCTGGGAACCTGCAGCGCGAGGCAGAGGGCGAGGTAGCCGGGCAGAGCAGAGCTCACTGCAGAGCTGGGGGAGAACAAGGGAACCTTCTCCGTCATTATCGCTGGGGCTGGGGAAGAGGAGAAATGACAAACCAGACAGCGAGTGAATGGGATGCAATGACAGCACCTGGGTGCTCTGACTTTCACAGCCCTGGTCTGCGGATCAGTTGTGTTTCCATTAGCGCAATTCCCAGTACTCATAGGCTAAGGTCAGAGGGACCATTAGATCATCTAACCTGATTTGTGTTCCTGGCCTCGCCACTGCTGTGGGGGAAAGAATTGCTGCTCTCGCCATAACCTGGTGAACAGGCCGAGTATCTGAGCTGTACAGCCACTCGCACTCTCTGGGCTGGAACCAACACGTATCGTTGGAGGACCCAGAAAACACAGGGAGATGCCTCAATGATTGAGCCCCAACTTCTACGGGACGTTTCATTCCCCCACCTCTCTGCAGGGAAGTGGGGAGCAGTGGGAGAAGGTCTCTGGTGTTTCTGTTAAAGAATGGGCTGGCCGGGACACACAAACTTACTTGGGACTGAGAGACAAAAGACGATGAGGGAGAGAGTGAGCCAAGCTGGGCCCCTGTGATAGGACCCGGTTTCTGGGCACAGCTAGAGAAATCAATCCAGTGTAATTTTGCTTAAAATCTGGGCCACTTACAGCCCCCGGCTGGGATTCTCTTCTCACAAAGACAAATCCAGCCAGCCACAACCGCACCTCTGCCAGCCCCACTGGCCAGCCAGACACCACACAAGCAAACCCACAGCCTTCCCAGCAGCTGTACCAGCCCAGCCCAGCAACCCCCCAGTTCAGGTGTGGGGCTCTTAATCCTGTTTCACCCAACACTAACAGATTCCTCCAGACCCCAAAAGGCCCAGCCCAGCCCAGCCCCTGGTCACTATACACTTGGATCTTACCCAAAGAACACGCTCACCAATTCTTTAGATCTAATCTCTAAAGATTTCTCAATACAAGAGAAAGGACCGGCTTAGAGAGAAGGCTTGTTGGAGCAATACTTGACACACATCAGTCATAACTACTAGTGCAGCCAGCGGTGTTATCTGCTGATTCCTGAAAGTCTCTGAAAGTTCACTGCAGGTTACAAGGGTTCAGTTATCAAGGCATTGGCGATCCAGCCTGTTGGTGTCCACATGCTGGGACATGGACCCTGGGAGACCACAAGACAAAAGACCCAAGGTGGACACTGATAAGTCCACACCATTGTTCTTGTTTGTCTCTTTGTGTTTGGGAACAAAGCCCCTTCTTCTTCCCACAATCACTTGAGGGCCTCCCCCACCTGACTCAGGGGGGTGTTGTGGCAAAGTGTCATTGGACGAGTCCCAGGAGACAGTTTCAGAGTTCGGAACTGGACCTGTTCCTTCCTTTCAGCCCAGCTCACTTGACCAAAGGGCTCCATCCCACTGACAGGTCCCAAGCATCTGGGATGCAGATTCAATGTCTGAGCACTTGTTTATAGCCCATTCATGCTGGCTGGGGCTGAGCTCACACCTCCTATTGTGAAACTTAGTACAGAAACATTGTCTAACACAGCCACAGAGCTAAAATCTGTAACTTCACCTACAGACATGGTACAGACGCGTGAGTATCCTACAGAGATTCAGGGCATCATCGGTTTTCACTACACAGCCCCCCCCTCCTCCCAGCACAATATTTGGGGCCAATAGCCCCACTGGGCATTAAAATGGCTTCCAGACCCAATATAAAAATCCAGTCACGTGACAGCCCCCCAGGAGCACACCTCAGTGGAGCCCCAGCTTTGGCCAGGCCGATCCCTCCCGTAACAGCTGCTGCTCTGCTGTGCTGAGGGCGTTCTGGTTCTCAGCTGGGTGACACCACACTGCTACTTCCTTTGGGGTCACTGCAACACACCCTGGGCCCCAGAGGGGCAGAACACCGTCTCCAGCAGGACTCTGGCTGGGTGGGACTTGGTGCACAAAGCCACAGAGACAGGCTGGGATCAGAGTTGCTCAGCAACCCAGGCTCTGAACCACCCAAGCCAAGATACACAGAGGTGACTCCAGGAAGGCAGGTGTCAGAGGGGAGCCGAGTTAGTCTGTACCTTCCAAAACAACAGGCAGTCCTGGGGCACCTGACAGACTAACGGACGTTTTGGAGCATCAGCTTTCGTGGGCAGAGACCTGCTTTGTCAGCATGTCCTGGTGCGCTGCTCTGGTCAGACAGAACCAGCTGCTCCTGGGCGCTCCAGAGCGCAACGCCCAGGGCTGTCTGACAGGCTGCTCTCGGCAGTGGGCCAATGCGCTGTGCTAAGCATCAGGCAGCCAGGCATGTAAAAGGGCTCGCTAGGGCCACGCATGCCGCCAGGTGTGTCCCTGGTGGGACAGCCACATCCCAGCCTGTCCTGCTGCCCCGTCTCGCTGCGCTGGCTGGACATGGAGCAGTGTAAGGCAGGGACCAGCCAGCCAGCCAGGTAACCGTGTTGTGACCACCACTGGCCTAGGCCAGCCCTCAGCCCCCCAGCTGGTCTGGGCCACACCCTCCCCCTGCACCCGTACTCTGTCACCCCTCCACCCTGATTCCCCACAGCCACCTACAACCAACCCCTGCCCTGAGCCCCCCTGGGGCTGTGGTAAGACACCACCTGGCAGAGATTTAAGTTACTTTCCCCCCGGGAAGTGACCTGCCTCTGTGGAAGGGGGGTCATGGGGTCCCACACAAGGAAGGGGTCACTCCCCAGGGAGCTGGAGCTGGAGCTGGAGCTGGGCAGAGACCAGACTTTGTACATCCACAACAGTCGCCTCTCGCTCTTCCCCTGCTGCTCTGAACTGAGGGAGCCTCTCCTGGCCCCTACCCTGAGCTGTTCGCTGCAACCCCGAATCGTGTCTGTGACCCTTTCAGAGACCACCCAGGGGTGTGGGACCTGCCCCCGAGTGTGGCTGCTCAGAGCTCCCCAAAACCTGCCCGTGCCACACAAGCGCCCGCACGAGTGGTTCAGAGCTGAGCTCTTATGGCGACTGGGCCCTGGGCCTCTATGGCCCCGGCACCTGCAATGGGCTCAGGCCAAGGGCTGACTTGCCGCGGGCGCTGCCGGAAGCTCCGGCTGGGGCTGGACTGGGACAAGGGGAAGTGGCTGTGACTGGCCTCGGGCCAGGGCGGCTGAAGCCCCCCGCCCCCTCCAGAGAGTTGCAGAGTCTCACCGGAGTAACTGCTCCCCCTCTGCCCCCGGCACCCCGGGGCTCAGCTGCCGCTTCTCCCCCCAGCCCGATTCTCCTCCAGCCCCTCACTTAGCCGAGCCTCCGGCGCTGCCTCCGCCCCGCTGCATTTACCCCTTGCCCCGCTTTAGCTCCCTGCTGAAAGGAGCAGCACCAAGGGAGGGGCGCCACGATTCTCCGGCGTTACTGCGCGTGCCCGGTACCCCCCCACCCGCAGCTCAGGCCTGCAGGGCGCTGCCCGCAGGGACACCGGGCCTGGCCCGGGAGCAGCCGTGCCAGGCAGGGAGTGGGCGCGAGCAGGGCTGGCGGGCGGGTCTCGTCCCCCCCCTCCCCCGAGCACGTGCACTCAGTGGCAGCTGCCGCGAGCGAGCCAGTGAGAGGCGCAGCTCCCCCCGCCCCAGGGCAGCAGCCGCCCGGCCCGGCCCGGCCCCGCCGGGGTGAGATCCCCGCTCCGGGCTGCAGAGGGGCAGAGAGCTGCGCGCCGCGCTCGGACGGGGGGAGGTTCACAGCCCGGGGGAGTGCGGGTCCCTGGGGCTTGTGCTCCGGAATCCCGCAGGCGGGTCAGGGAACCGGCCCCTCCCTGCATCTGCTGCCCCCAGACCCTTCCCGCTGCCACCCGCGGGGGCTTCCAGCAGCGCCGGCCCAAGGGACCGGGTGGTTCTCGGGGTCTGCGTGGGCGTTTCTAGCGGGGAAAGGGGCAGCCCAGCGCCACATCCCCCCCGCGAGGCCCTGGCACAGCCGCAGCTCCCGAGACTGGCCCGGGGCAAGGCGGCTGGGTGTGCAGAGCGGGAGCCCCCACCTGTGGAGTCCTGCGAAGCCGGGGCCGAGCTGTGCCGGTCTCCCCAGGGGCCTCCCCGCTTCGCTGGCGCCCGGAGCCACCCCCTAGGCAGCGCTCCTGTGCCCAGAGCCGGCTTCCCTTGCCCGGGCTGCAGCACCCATCCCGCCGCAGGGCTCGGGCAGCCACGAGGGGTGACTCCAGCCTGGCCCGGAGCTTTGCACCCAGTTATCGCATTTCCTGTTGCAGAGCAGCGCCGTCCTGCCCTGGCACACGCACCCCTGCGAGAGCGAGAGCGAGAGCGAAAGCAGGACGGGGCCCTTTGCTCTTCCTGCCACCGGCTCCACCTCACAGGGCGGTTCGGTACAAACATTGAATCCCGCTGACCCGCCCACGGTGCTGGGAGTCTGCAAGTCGGGGGCCGGCCCAGCCTCGGCCCATTCTGCAGGCTGCTTGGCCGGTGCTCTGGGAGTCTGGAACAATAAGTGCAGCCCCACGGGAGGAATGTGCCTGAATCCCGCCGCAGCAGCCCCTGGACTCAGCGGCCACGTTAAATCCTTCTCGTTCCTTGGTGTAACATTAACGTGGGATTATCTGCGGTGTCGTGTTTCCAATGGCCCAGACTTACTCCCTGGGCCTCTTCACCTGCCCACATCTGCATGACAAGCGTCTGCTGACAGAAGTGTCCTTTGGAAGGGATTTCCCAGCAAAACTTCTCTCAGCAGATTGCATCGACACATAGGCCCTGGCTACAGTTAGAGAAATCTTCCCAATAGCCACGCTAACGGCCATTTCAAAGAGTACGAATGAGGGGCTGAAATGCATATTCATTGCCTCATTAGCATGCTGCCGGCCACAGCACTTCAAATTTGCCGCTTTTCGCTCCCACACGGCTTGTCCAGAATCACAGGGCTGGAAGGGACCTCAGGAGGTCGTCTAGTCCAGCCCCCTGCTTCAAGCAGGATCAACCCCCACTAAGTCATCCCAGCCAGGACCTTGTCCAGCCGGGACTTAAAACCCTCAAGGGATGGAGAATCCACCACCCCTCTAGGCAACACATTCCAGTGCTTCACCACCCTCCTGGGGAAGTAGTTTTTCCTAATATCTAACCTACACCTCTCCTTCTTCACCTTCAGACCATTACTCCTTGTTCTGCCATCTGACACCACTGAGAACAGTTTCTCACCCTCCTCTTCAGAGCTCCCCTTCAGGAAGTTGAAGGCTGCTATTAAATCACTTCTAAGTCTTCTCTTCTGTAAACTGAACAAGCCCAAGTCCCTCAGCCTCTCCTCATAGGTCTTGTGCTCCAGCCCCCTAATCTTTTTTGTTGCCCTTCGCTGAACCTGCTCCAGCAAATCCACATCATTTTTGTACTGGGGGGCCCAAAACTGGACACAATATTCCAGATGTGGCCTCACCAGTGCCGAATAAAGAGGAATAATCACTTCTCTAGATCTGCTCGAAATGCTCCTAATGCACCCCAGTGTGCCGTTAGCCTTCTTGGCTACAAGGGCACACGGTTTACTCATACCCAGCCTTTCATCCACCATAACCTCTAGGTCACTTTCCATCGTGCTGCTGCTGAGCCAGTCGGTCCCCAGCCTATAACAATGCTTGGGATTCTTCTGCCCCAGGTGCAGGACTCTGCACTTCTCCTTGTTGAACCGCATCAGATTTCTTTTGGCCCAGTCCTCCAATTTATCCAGGTCCCTCTGGATCCTCTCTCTACCCTCCAATGTATCTACCTCTCCCCCTAGTTTTGTGTCATCTGCAAACTTGCTGAGGGTGCAACCCAGTCCCCCATCCAGGTCATTAATAAAGATGTTAAATAACGCCAGCCCCAGAACCGAGCCTTGTGGCACGCCGCTTGAAACAGACCACCATCCAGAGATTGAGCCATTGACTACTATGCGCTGGGCCCGACCATCAAGCCAGCTTTGTATGCATCTTATCGTCCAAGAATCCAATCCATATTGCCTTAACTTATGGACAAGAATGTTGTGGGAGACCGTATCAAAAGCTTTGCTGAAGTCAGGCTATATCACATCCACTGACTTCCCAATGTCCACAGAGCTTGTTACCTCGTCATAGAAGCTAATCAGATTGGTCAGACAGGACTTGTCCCTGGTGAATCCATGTTGGCTACTTTTCATCACTTTCCTCTCTTGCAAGTGCTCCAGAATGGATTCCTTGAGCATTCCCTCCATTATTTTCCCAGGAATTGAGGTAAGGCTGATGGGTCTATAGTTCCCTGGATTGTCCTTCTTTCCTTTTGTAAAGATGGGAACTACGTTTCCCTTTTTTCCAGTCGTCTGGTATCTCCCCCGATCTCTGAGAGTCTTCAAAGATAGTGGCCAAAGCTTCGGCAATGACCTCTGCCAATCCCCTCAGTACTCTCGTGTGCATTAAATCCAGATCCATGGAGTTTCCTCCCACTTCTATTTCTCCTACTAGTTCATCCCTGTTTGGCTACGTCTACACGTGCAGCCAACATCGAAATAGGCTATTTCGATGAATAACGTCTACACGTCCTCCAGGGCCGGCAACGTCGATGTTCAACTTCGACGTTGCTCAGCCCAACATCGAAATAGGCGCAGCGAGGGAACGTCTACACATCAAAGTAGCACACATCGAAATAGGGATGCCAGGCACAGCTGCAGACAGGGTCACAGGGCGGACTCAGCAGCAAGCCGCTCCCTTAAAGGGCCCCTCCCAGACACAGTTGCACTAAACAACACAAGATACACAGAGCTGACAACTGGTTGCAGACCCTGTGCCTGCAGCATAGATCCCCAGCTGCCGCAGAAGCAGCCAGAAGCCCTGGGCTAAGGGCTGCTGCCCACGGTGACCATAGAGCCCCGCAGGGGCTGGAGAGAGAGCATCTCTCAACCCCCCAGCTGATGGCTGCCATGGAGGACCCAGCAATTTCGACGTTGCGGGACGCGGATCGTCTACACGGTCCCTACTTCGACATTGAACGTCAAAGTAGGGCGCTATTCCTATCGCCTCATGAGGTTAGCGACTTCGACGTCTCGCCGCCTAACGTCGAAGTTAACTTCGAAATAGCGCCCGATGCGTGTAGACGCGACGGGCGCTATTTCGAAGTTGGTGCCGCTACTTCGAAGTAGCGTGCACGTGTAGACGCAGCTGGCAGCAGGTCAAGTTGTGCACAACCCCTGGTCGGTTCCTTCAGCGCTTGTACCAAGGAGTTATCCACAACATTCTCCAAAAACTTCCTGGACTGTCTGTGTGCTGCTGTACTGGTCTCCCAACAAGTGTCCCGATGATTAAAGTCTCCCATGAGAACCAGGGCCTGTGATTTGGAAGCTTCTCTTAACTGTCTGAAGAAATCCTTGTCGACCTCATCTCCCTGATCTGGCGGTCTAGAGCAGACACCAACTACAACATCACCTCTGGTACTTCCGCCTCCAAGCTTCCCCCAAAGACACTCAGCTGGATTTTCTCCCTCCTTATATTGGAGCTCTGAGCTATCACACTGCGCTCTCACATAGGCTGTGTCTACACTAGCACAAATCTTCAAAATGGCCATGCAAATGAATCTCAGTTCTCTAGCCACGTGTTTCTGCACCTTTTGTCCTTTGACAGGTGTCCTGCAGATCCCTTGTTAGCTGCCTCGCCCCTAAGCTGGACACCCCGATGCGTTTAGTCGCTCCTCATACAGACCCACTCCATGCTCTTTGTCATCCCTGGTCCTCTGAACTGAATGTTTTCCAGTTCCTCCAGGGCCCTTTACTCTACGTCAACAGCCGCTAGATCCTGAAGAACCCATGTGCAGAGGGTCACTAATATGGCTGTGCCTGATGGAGAGGCATATGTCCAGCTTTGGACTGGGACTCAACAGACCTCAGACTATCACTTTCCAGCTTGGCAACTTTAGGCCAGGAACCGCCCCTTTCTGTACCTCAGTTTCCCCATCAGGAGAATGGGGATAATGAACCTTCTCTCTTCAGGTTGAGCACTGCTGATGAGACAAGGTAGAGGTGATTTCCGAATATAGCAACTCTCAGTAAAGTGGGGGGAGGAAGAAACTCCCCGGGAGTCAGTCCTACCCATGTGAAAGAGCTTCTAGCAGGAGCTGAGTCCAGCTCAGGACGTACAATACACTCTAGCAAGGGAAGGGTCCTTTATAACAATGACCCTTTGCCCACGCTGGGGCTTAGACCAGTGTCTTGTTGACAATTCCCCCCACCCCTCATTACACTGGCCTGACATCTCAGGTGTTGGGGGAGGGGCTTCACTCTCCCCTCATCAGTGTCCTAGAGAATCCATTGTAACCTGTTGTAGGCAGTGTTCCCTGAGGCCTAACAAGCACAGTGACACCCCACCAGCGCTGTGTGTGTGTGTAACAAACCCTCCAGCTTGCTTCATACACGGGGCCCAGACTTTGCTCCCACACACTGGCCTGACGTCTCAGGTACTGGGGGAGGGGCAACTTGAACTGACCCTGAATGGGCTCATCTGGCCTCACAAGCCGCGTCTACACGTGCCGGCTACTTCGAAGTAGCGGCGGCAACTTCGAAATAGTGCCCGTCACGTCTACACGTGTTGGGCGCTATTTCGAAGTTGAAATCGACGTTAGGCGACGAGACGTCGAAGTCGCTAACCCCATGAGGGGATAGGAATAGCGCCCTACTTCGACGTTCAATGTCGAAGTAGGGACCGTGTAGACGATCCGCGTCCCGCAACTTCGAAATAGCGGGGTCCGCCATGGCGGCCATCAGCTGAGGGGTTGAGAGACGCTCTCTCTCCAGCCCCTGAGGGGCTCTATGGTCACCGTGGGCAGCAGCCCGTAGCCCAGGGCTTCTGGCTGCTGCTGCTGCA